>NC_142244.1:23836899-24440649 GCF_052056855.1 Sturnus vulgaris | reverse complement strand
GCCTGCCTGCACCCAGCCATCTCAGCAGTGCCTACATAGCTATCATCAGGGGACACGGGGCAGAGGCGTGTGTTAATGACAGGGTGCAAAAACATAACTTTTATGCTGGTTTCAAGTCATTAGTTTAAAGCTCTGTCTAAAAGACCCTTCATACACCAGTGCAATACAGAAAGGAGTTTTGGCCAAAGGATACAGCAATCCCTTAAAAGCACCAAGAGGCACAGTAAACTGTGGCTTGCTTCGTCACCTCTGGATTGGGGCATGGATCCCATCCCATATGTGCTTAGACAGGTGTCCACTTCACTCGGCTGGCATGCTCCTCTCACAGTAACACAAGGTATTTCAAACTGATGTTACTCTTTAATCCTACATGTGTATCTGTCCACCTCCATACTTGTATGGCTTATATCTGCAACTTGAGTGATGTAAAGTGAGCTATCCCCATGTACCTGCTTTGTTTCTCTCCCAATCTTCTTCAGTTTAAATTGAGACTTAAACCAGAATATAAACTTAAATTAAAATTGGAGATGGCTACAGACATATTTCTGAGTGCATATTCGTACCTTGATTCACAGGTAGAACTGTTAGGGAGCAGGTTAGGGCAGAGAGCTGATGGCATCAATTGTTTCATGCAATACCAGTCTTAATTTGACTGTAGGTGATTATAGCACCTTTTAGTACCATTCTTGCTCTTCATTTCTTTCCCTTGGTCCCATGTGGGCCATCACATCAGATTAACTTTTCCGTCTTGCTTAGAAGTCGAGGTTATAGGCTCCCTGCAGCATTTTCTGAATTCACAGTTTTTTATAGTTCCCTTAGAAACTGGGTGGCAGTGGTTTAATATCAGCTTCCTCATTGTCCAAATTTGGTATTAATATGAACTGTAGTAGCAGACTTTCTGCACTGAAAGTACAGAAGTGTCAAATACAGCTCAATTTATAAACTGGAGACTTTCCATGAGAACCAATTAATAATTTCAAATATTTCTGTGAAACATAATTTTAATGATGCTTTAATGTGTTTGAAACAGATTGTTTGTATAAAGTCAGAATGTTTGATTTTGATTTAGTTTCAACACATAACTATGCCATGGTAAGATCTTAAACATTTTAACTGTTGGAAAATATGAAAAAGTGATGTTAATATGTGGTGTAATTTGTAATGTAAGCACCTTAAAATTCCTTAAGGACAGATTTTTTTCTTTTGAAAAAAAGGGAAATAAATTTAAGAGACTATGAGGACGATACAGGAAAAAAATCATTCTTATTAGGGGAATGAAAAGTAGATATTTGCATACACCTTTCCCCATCCTGCTCTGTTAAACAACCCCACAAACAGCAGAAAGTGGGAAAACCACAGTAAGTTTGAAAAATGGAGGCTGTCCAACCTCAGGAGCTTCCTAGCCATCTCTTATCATCTGCTGTGGAGCACCGTCAGCTCAGACTGCAGGAGAAAGCATCTCACTTTGCTTTAGTCTCACACTACCACCTTCAGGCTTCCCAAGTAATTGCCCTTGCACGTCACAGGCAGGGAAACTGAGGCCTGGGGAGAGTGGGAGGAGAACAGCCAAAGGGAACCCACTCCTGGTTTCCCAGGCAGCAAATGGCTACACACAGAGCAGCTGCTTTTTAGGTGCAATAGGCTGGTTTGTTTGGGACTGCTACCTGCCCCTTCTCCCTGGAGAGCACTGCACCAACTTGTTAAAGTGGTGAATGCAGGGACTGTTCAGAGCAAGGGGCTGGGCTCCCTGGAAGCTGGCTGGGAAGCACACACTTGCTGGAATCATTTTCTAGGACCGTGGAAAGATGCCTATTCATTCTGTGACTCACCTCTTGTACCAGATTCATGCACCTCTTGTACCAGATTCATGAAATAGAAAGGTTTGTCTCGCTGTAGACAGCAAGAAGATATACTCCTCAAACCAAAAAATCAAATAAGAATGGTTAAAATATCACCTTCGTTTTCCTTTTATTATCCCTCCTCCTTTTCAAATTAAAATATTTACATGAACCCACAGCCTTTGAATGTAGGATCCTATTTATGTAAACTTATTAATATTTATGATGTTAGAGGGCGTACTGCAATATCCCTAAAGCCCTGCATAAAATCCCGATTAAGGTCAGGGAAGGGATCATATTGAGATGGCTAATGTGTTCACAAACAAATTTCCTTCCCTATATTCTCCAGACAGAATTTTTTTTTTCTTTGACTGACACACTCCGTTTTGCTGTTGTGTTTTTTTCTTTTGGCCTTTCAGTTCTGGGATAGATAGAGATGGCAGAGTGTGTTTCATGGTAACTTGAGTCTCAGAAAAGTATCTAAGTCGCAGCCCTGTAATCTCAGGGTATGCAAGTATTAGTAAAGAGAGACAAGGCACTTACTCCTTGATCCCTCTCAGCAGTCAGGTGGAAATAATTCTGTCTTTTAAAATGTAAAGCTTATAGCATAATATTTTGAACATGAGGCTGGGATTGAACATACCAGCACCTACCCTACCTGGTTTCCAGCCAGTACTGAGTCCAAGCTCCAGCAGAGCACTCAATATATTTTCCAAGTTTGGTTTGCCCATGGCACAACGCTTAGACTTCAAAGTAAGCAGAGGCAGGAGCACCATGCTGGGCTGAGGGAAAACTTCAGGCAGAGCAGTCACAAGTGAGCCCTTCTGGAGCTTGTGACAAAGCACAATGTCCAGGAAGGTTTGATCATAATTTGTAACCTTGGAGACACCTAAGGGAAGAGTCTCAGCACTGGCTCTCGGAGTTACATCCACAGCTTCTGCTAAAGTTCTTCTCTTTTAAGCCATTAATGTATTTCTGTTTCATACATGTTGCCTCAGTCCTTTCTTATTACAATTTTGGCATTAAGGAAAGAGTTTGTGTGGAATATAATTTCCATGCTACTGTTAAATTCCTTCTTTATTCCTTTACTTTTGCTGTCTTTCTTTATCCTTGATGAAGTCTTTCTCTCATCTTCTCTCTGATAAGTCCATGTGAACTACAGATCCGTAGGTAAATATTCATAAATTGCAGAAGTCCATCATTAACCTTAACTTTGCCTGTGTATGCCTGTGCATTTATGACAGAACTTATTCAGCAGTGCTGAAGAGAAGCACGTTTAAGGAGTGCTGCTAATGTTGTATATCAGGAAGAGTTCAAAGAGCAATGTTCTGCAGAGGAGCAGGAGCATTGGGCCTTCAGTAGCCTCCAGTGGCTCAAACAGTTTGCATGAGGCAAGCAGCCCTGACTTAGTTTCACTATTTTGCTCCACCTGGAAGTGTGTGGATTGACCATGTGTTTCCTTCCTGCAGACCCTCCCACCATCACAGAGTCCAAGAGCAATGAAGCAGCCACAGGACGACAAGCCTTACTGCGGTGCGAGGCATCAGCAGTGCCCACGCCTGATTTCGAGTGGTACAGAGATGATACCAGGTAAGGTCTTTAGCTTGCCTCTTCCCTCGACTCTTTTTTAGTCCATTGAATAGAGGTTCCTCTCATCCTCACCAACTCCTCTCAAACAAATTGCTCCTTACAATCCGTTTGAGTCACAATGTCCCATCAGGCTCGGCAGAGCCAGCATGTTCATGGCTGGAGGAGACAATTCCTTTCTGCACTGAAGGAAGTGCAGAGGATGGAGCTCTTGCCTTGAAGTCAATTATGGGCCAAGGCCCAATTAATGCAATGTTCATATTTTAAGTAGCTCATGATGTATACCAAGAAGTAGGTAGTGTAAGTCTTCAGTTAGGTAATGCTGCTCCAGGTGCATTCTTCTAGAGAAAGGAGCTGCTGAGGTATGAGATTTCCCCACCTGTGCGACCTGAGCCTCTCAGATTTGCATATGAGAATAAATGAGAAGAGAAAAACAATCATCTGTCTTTTCTACCTAAACATTGACCTGCCATTAAGAAGGTTATATTATTCCTGTACTTATTAGGGTAGCCAGCCCCGAACAGGGTGCCCAGGTTCAGGGGTGACTCAATATGGGTATATAGGCACATACTGTGAATCAGTGTGTTTCACTAAGAATATGTTGTTTAAGTACAGACTAGCCTTCAGCTGACTATGGTGTGTTCATTTTCAGAGTGACTTGGTGCTGGGTTGATGCTTCCTCCCTTTCTTTTGTCTTTCCTTGGTTCTCTACTGCTTTACCAGTGGCATTTAATCCCACTGAACTCCTATATTCTTTTCATTACCTCTTCCTGTTTTCCATCTATCTTCCAGCTTTCTTTGGTCTCTTTCCTCTCACATCCCCTCCCTGCTTCCCGCTATCCTCACCTGCCAGCTGGGCTGAATTTGGTGTGTGCTGGGGAGGGATTTCCTTCCCAGTACACAGCTGTCATTGCATTATAAACCTCTTCTCCTTTCTTCCCAGGATAAACAGCGCCAATGGTCTGGAGATAAAGAGCACGGGAAGTCAGTCTCTGCTGATGGTGGCCAATGTCACTGAGGAACACTACGGGAACTACACCTGTGTGGCTGCCAACAAGCTGGGAGTCACAAATGCTAGCCTATACCTTTACAGTAAGTACAGGAGAGGGTGAAGGGAGGCTCTCACAAAGACGTGGCTGTGCAGGAAGCACATGGTGGTCAAAACTCAGGAGGCATCTGCTTGACAACCCAGTCCCCTCAGACCTCCAGCCATGACCTGGCTTTCAGAACTCTGCTTTCAATACCTATGTGTTCATACTTGCTTTGAAACACAAACACAGCCAAATCAAAAGATTTGCAGTCAAGTGCTTTGATTGACTGGCTTTGCTGAAGACAGATTTTGTTAAAATAATAAAAACATGTTTGTTTTAAAGCTGGAAACAAAAAACACTTTAGAATGACAGCCCCTTTAATAAGTAGACAGTAAGGCCAGGGCTCAGAGGATCCATGACAGGTGAGAAATGACAAGTAATTCAAGGAGATGGAGAGAACTAGCCACCGAGCCTGAGGAGAACGAGACAGTCAAGAAAAAGAGAAATTGGTTTGAAATTGGAAGGGATAGAAATGAGAAAAGATAGAATGATTTTAAAGGGATATACCACACGGACCATGGGGGAAAAGGTAATCAACAGATGAAATATGGAATAAGGTTCCTTGGATCTCATTCTGCTACCTTTCAATTACTTAGTTTGTCTTAGTAAGTATAAAGAGACAGAAGCTGGGACTAGACCAAGCTCTAGAGCAGAGTTACCTGCTGGTTCTGAATTTTGCATCTGATTCAAACCTGATCCTAACCAGAGCCCCTGCCCCTCACCAACCATCCACATGCACATAAAAACTGTAGTGTATTTAAAATGCAGTTCCCAATTCCAGGTCTAAAACTTGGGCTCAACTTGGCCCACATGTTATTGGCATTGGAGATACACTGCAGCAAAATGACCCACTCACACAAATAAACACATTTACACAAAAGTGACTGATGGAAGTGTTCCTGTGATGGTCCCAAACTGAATTAAAACTCTCCTGTCATGACCTGTATGTCCTTTTAAACAGAAAACAAAAAAAAAAAAAAAAAAAAAGGAGAAAAAAAATCTGTGTAAAGCAGTCAGTATGGGATGCAGTTTAGTCTAGTTTCTGCTCTGACTGAAAAAACCAAAGTTATGGTTAAAAATAACAGATGTAGTGCAAAAGGATATTTCCATGGGCATTCTTTGTTTGCCACCTTTGGATTTATTTCATGGCAGTTTGAATTTTTGCAAATTTGGGTGTATTTTGTGGCAGTTATTTTCTAAAGAATAGATATTATCATAAAGGAACATATATTTTATTTCCTGTAGCATTGCAGCACACAAAGCAAATTTCTGCTTTGAAAGTCTTTTCACCCTGTTCTTGTGACTGTCATGAGATTAAAAAAAATCCTCAGGCAGCAATCTGGAACACAGTTTTCAAATACTCCAGATTTGTTCTTGCTGATATTAATATAATTCTAAGTTTAGATTCCATTATTTGTGACTGAATTCTAAATTTGTCTCTCTCTGTTGGTTCCTGTTACACAGATGAACTGAAATGCATCACTGAAACAAAATATAAGATGTAATTCAATAATGTATATATGCATATATGATTTTAGCTGGGGGGTTAGTTTTGCTAGAGAAGCATTTTGCATGACTTCAGAACTTCACCTCAAAGGATCTCAAAGGATTTGCTCGCAATGAATATTTTAATATCACAAGTCACTTAGAAATGGGTGAGTGTTGTTAGCACCGTTTTGCAGTAGGAAGTTAAGGTACAGAGTGAAGAAGTGGTTTATCCATGGTCATAAAGTGAGTGTCATAACCTGTGAGAGACCCAGGGAAACCCTGCAAAGTTGCTGTTAACTGTTCCAGGAGGAAATGTGGCAACTCTTAAAGATGATTTGCAACAGTGACGATCCTATTTTAAGCCCCCTTTTGATGTGTATGAAGAACACTTTCTTTCTTTCTTTCTTTCTTTCTTTCTTTCTTTCTTTCTTTCTTTCTTTCTTTCTTTCTTTCTTTCTTTCTTGTTGGATTTTGTTTATAATTTTTTAGAAATTCAAGGCCTGTTTATACTGGAGGACTATATATTAGATAGATATTAGATAGATATTAGATTAGTTATTAGAGAACTTTCCAAGAGCCAGGAGAACAGAGGTACAGGAGCTGAGAGAGATTTGACGATTTTCAGTGAAGTCTTTCTAACTTGTTTTTGTTGCTTGGTTAATCCCTAATTTTTCACTGTGAAATTGCTTCATATTGTTTCAGGAAATCTCTGTTCTTCTAGTTAGTGTGGAAGAAAGAAAGAGACAGAAAAAAATAAATTCAGGCAGACTACAGCTGGTATCTTGAAGGTTGAGAAATCAGGGGGGAAATGAGTGAAGGGAATCCACCTTGATAAAGATAGATAAAGATAGATAAAGATAAAGATAAAGATAAAGATAAAGATAAAGATAAAGATAAAGATAAAGATAAAGATAAAGATAGCTGCTGAAAAAAATCTACAAGCCCAGATGAAAGAAATGCTGTAGTGATCACACAGTAGCTGAAATAACAGGTAATGTACATTCTCAGCCACACACCCAGACAGAAAAATAAAGCAGTGACAAGTTTTTGCAAGGTACAGCAGATACTCAAATACTTGGGACTGTTTTTCATCCCTGGAATCAGAGATCTTATTTCCTTTTTAAACAGAAAACAAGCTCACTGTAGAGCAACATCCCACTGGGGAGGTAAGTACAGCGATGGTTCCTCAGTGTCCCATTGCAGCACAAAAAAAGAATGGCAGCAAGGAGTGAAGAAACAGAGAGTTAATAATGAGGTACTTGCAGCTTTGCCTGAGGTGGAGGGCAGACAGGGAGCAAGCAAAATGATGTGAAAAAACAGTATAGCAATAGAGAAAAATTGGTGGCTACCATTTCATGAAATCTCAGTCAGCACTGAAAAACTCTCAGAGAGACTGAGTGCCTTAGATATCAATGTCATAGATAGAAGATGCATTAAAATATAAAAGCAGCTTCCTTGAGCTGCATGAATAGATAGCTAGTGGTCTTCTTAAAGGATGTAGCAGCAGGATTGCCTGCTGTAGGTGGAGAGATTTAAACCACTCACTCCTGGAGACTGAGTTTAATGACTACATAAATATCACCCTACCAAAAGTTTAACTTACCCAGGAAATTGCCTCCAACAGCAACTCTGGAGTATATTTGTAGAGAGGGTATTCAGGTACAGTTTGATGATATAACTGATCTAATAGCTTGCTGACATTCCTTGCTCCCCAGTCCTTTTTCTCCTCCTGCTCTCTACCACATGGTTTTGTTATTTCCCTTATTCTGCCACTCAGTGGACAACCTACTGAGCCAGTCCAACCTGCTAAACCAGTGAACAGGAAAATGAGTTTTACTGCTTGTCTCCCTAAAATGCCCCAAATGTTTTCTTTTGTTGTAATGAGCTGAACTAGTTCATGGCTGGGCTCAACAGGCACCAAAGTCCATGCAGGAGAGGAAGCTCTATCACACATCTGTGGCTATGAGGAGTTGGGAGGCAGGACCATGTGTGGCAGCACTGGTGAGCCAGTAGGTTGATTCAGCTCTGCAGAGCCTGGGAGCAAGGTTTGTAACCCCTAAAAAGGGGCAGTAGTGCACATCTCTGTGAAAATTACCTGACAGAGAGGCAAAGCCAGGGCTGCCATCACAGAGCAAGAGAGGCAAAAAGTAGTGACACGACTGAAGTGAAAGGGTTCTTCTCCCAGTGTATTAGGAGGTAGGGAACATGTTTTCTTTTTGTTTCACTTCTCTAGCAGTACTCTGCTAAGCATTATGAGTGAAAGTCACAATTTGTATCTTAACATATGCTACACAGATATGTGTATATATACATACGTACACACACACACACACACACACATATATACACACAGCAGATAAATACTTGCTGGAGGAACAAAGGTTTACGTGTAGGTGAGTTGTATACTTAGGCATGCACTCTGTGATGTAGAAGCAAACCCCTCCACAGGCACACAGAAGCAAATGCAGCAGCTGGCACATTCTAGCAAAGCAGAGAAAAGAAAGAAAAGCTTGTCCAAATTAGTTGCTTTCTGCCTCCTGCCGAGCTACCCCATCCCATAGGCTGAAACAGGAGACAGCAGCACAGTACTGCACATCCTGATGCAGACCTCCTGGCTCAATTATAGGAGGCTGCCACATCAGGAGGTCCCTTGCTGCATCCTCTGCACCCTTTGGGGAGTGGGCAGGTGCAGAGGTGAAGCAGAAGCTGGCAAGACAGTGCCAACTCAAGAAGCTTCAGGTGGAGCCCAGCAGTTTTGGTTTCAGCAAGGCAGATTCCTAAAAGCTGGCATTAGCCTCTAACTTGTTAGCATCCACATGCTGACACCGCTTCTTCCACTCTGCCCTCGCTTTGTTGTGCCTGAGCATTTGGTTCCAGTGGTGGCTGCAGGGGTTTGGAGCCTTAACTGTGGCCGAAATCCCTCTCAGTGGCTCTTGGTGCGCACCCCCTGTTTTCCTCAAGGCTGTCAATAACGGGGAGACTCAGCAGGGAGGAAAGTGGTTTGGACTGACAGTCAGAGGGGGCAAGGCTGAGACACTGCTAATGAGCCAGGGTGGAGCAATAAAAGCAGCACACAGTGGGAGAGGCGAACAGAGACAGAGTCCTTGAATAGAAAGCGGCATGATAATGAGGCCATAGTGCTTTGCTTTAACTGCTTATGCTGTGCAGCCTGCAGCGTGCTGTGCAGGAAGAAGGTAAAGGGGAGTTGAGTTATTTAACCAAACTTAAATAACAAGGAAGTCTTGTCAGCACAAACAGCCTGCTTTCTCAGAACAATAGTCCCCTGTTGCTACATAAACACAGAGATCCAAGCTAGACTTGTATTTGATCTCCCCCGTGCCTGCTGTGGATTCAAACAACTCCATTACCACCATGAGGGCAGGAGTTCTGCCAGTGTCATAGGGATGGGCTCAAACCTGATGAGCTCCAGTGAGACAGAAACTCACTCTTTGCACCAAGGATACTGTAGAAAGAGCAATGGCCTCCAAATAGCTGGGCTTAGGTGATCAGAGAATAATAGTGGGCTGCTGATTTATCCTGCCAAGCTCTTTGTCCATCAGCAATGATCTTAGCAGGTAAGCCAGGAGATAACTCATTGCCCCAGGCCTACCAACTGTTGCAGCTAAATGTCTACCTATGGATCAGTCCATGGGCAGGAACTTGTCTCAGTCAGTACAAGGCATCCAGCAAGCTCTGAAGGCAAAGAAAGGAAACCCAGTATTAATAGTGAAGCCTGGGGACCTTGTATTCTTGGGTTTGTGTCTGGTTCTGCCAACAGTTCAGCATTTGACCTTGGGCAAATTGCTTCCTTGCTCTATGCATCACCTGCACCATCTGTGAAGCAGAATTAACACTACTGTTAGCCTCAGACTGAGATCTCTGATACTGGTTTCCCTCAGTGTCTGTGCAATTCTTTTGGGATCCTTTGTGGAAGAAGCAAACCATGAAGCCAGCAGTGACATATATCAAAGTCCTGCTGGGATGTACAATGAGGACACATTATAAAACCCTATGAACAAGACAACAGGCTTTGTGTACAACTGAAAGATGATGAGTCTGCAAAAACTCTGTCCGTCTCAGAGGACAAAAACTCTGAAGAAGCAGAGTGCCCCTGAGGATTTGCCAGGGTGACTGCTCTCATGCACAGATCCTCAAGAGAACTGTCATTGGCAAGAAATCCACTGTGGAGAAGGCTATGGGGAGGCAACAACTACCCTTGGAGGACTTCCACAACTCACCTCTCTGCCAAGACTAGCCTCTAGACAGAGGTGTAGCTAAGAGGAGCTGTAGAGTGATGACATGAATGGTCTTGAAAGTCAGAGGGAAGATATGGACCATCAACTCCAATTACCTTCACTGCAGGTGCTTAATCCCTCTTGCTGTTTGGCTAAAATTTGTTTAGTTTTTCAAATCACTTCTCTCTGACTCCCAGTCTCAGGAGATGTTGATGTGTATTAGGCATGTTGCTAGCAAAATGCTCTGTATATGAAACCTACTCTAGTTCATTTATTTTGGGGATGGACAACTCCATCAGGTTTGTATCTGCTGCTTGCTTGGTGTGAAAAGTGGCTTGTCCTTTTCTCCTGCATGTTGCTTATTGGTTTTTTTCCCCCCCTTAGAACAAGTTTTACCCACACTCCCCAATCCTTTTCCAGGTCAGTATATGTTTTATGTTGAAGTAGTCTTTAGCCGGGTCATTCTCCGTCATTCTGACAAATGCTCAGAGCTAGGCATGGGCAAAACAGCTCAGAAATGCAGGAAAATAAGGGCTTTCCCTTACATGTCATTTTGTCTTTTCTTCTCACCTTCCTCATCCTTCTCTTTCCCCCCTCCCTCTTCAAAAAACTAATCAACTGAACAGCAGCAACTTTAAACCAAGCTTTGAGCCACGGCATTGAGCTGTCACCCAGGTGTGGACAGTCTTAAGTGAGGTTCAATCTCCCTTCAGACCTACTTCTAAGACACATTCCCATCCTAAGCTCTCTTTGCCCACTTGTTCAGATTTGGATCAAAAGAATAAACACACCTAAAATTTTGCAGAGACAATGGAAAGGACAAGTGGAAAACTAAAAATTAAAACACTTCCAGAAGGTTTTTTTCACTGTAGTTGAGTATCCTATCATCCACAGTGAAACACTTTGTTTTCTCATGCTTTTGTCCCACCTCTACAAGTCTTCCCATCACATAGTCCTGCATCTGAGGCAGAAAGCATAAAGAGGCACATGGTGAGGTGTTACTGTCTGCTTTATTCCAAATGGGAAGAAGATATGAAGGCAAAACTGTGTCCGGGTGTTTTTTTCTGTCTCTGCGTTGCCCATTCCTGCCTCGGGTGCAGACAGCATGGCCCCAACATCCATATGAGATTTGGGGCTTGGTTGTGATGTTTTCATTCTGAAAAAGCACAGACACCAGGTATGTCCCAAAAGCAGGCTACAGCATTTGAAAGTAGTATCTGAAATCAACTATAAGGCAGCAAGTCTCTGTGTTCACTGAAAAAATCTTGGCCCGCAGCTCCTCAGTATCTTTGTTTTACTGCCATATGAGGACGATGCACTCAACTTATGGGTTGCTCAGAGACCTAAATTGTTAATGTCGGCACAGAGCTTTGGGATAGAATGTTAATAGGAACTCACGTTGTTTTGCAAAAGAGCACCTGCTTGAACAAAGCACCTGCAGGTACTCCCATGAAAAGAGCAATAAATGCTGGGTGTTACACATGCTCCGTTTAACTACTCTGCTGTTTTCAAACCAAGCTCTGCTCTTGGCAACTTATTCAGGCTCAGGATGTAGTCATAATTGCCTATTTAAAAGGCAAATCCACAAATACAATTAAAGAAAAGTACCTAACAAAAAAATTTAAAAAAAAAAATAAATAAAAAAAGGAAAGGGGAAAGAAGAAAGCAAGCTACCATTAAAATTAAATCCCAGGGAGTGATTTGTAAATAACATTCAAGGAGCTAAGAAAAGGAGTAAAGTAGGCCATTGGGAACCTCCTGTGGAAAAATAAATCCAATTAAACACCATTATCTTATGTATTGCAAATGAAACTTGTGCTTGGATATGAAATTAAAGTTGCTGAGGCTGTTTTGGATGTAGGGGTTTAAGGAGTTTCCCAGTTAGAAGCGTTCTTTTTTAAGCAGAATTTTCAATGACAATATTTTTGTCTGATGAAAAACCCAGGACTCTTTGGTTTTATGATTATTTTTATTATATATCCTTAAATTCCACAGGCAGGCAGTGTTATTTTTTTTCATAGCCAGTTCTGTTTACAACTAGTTTTGAATTAGGAGCCCATTAAGCTAAATGATAAAGCAAAATCTGCGAGTGAACAAGGCCAGGATTCCCATTACAAATACACCTCTTAATCAACTTGCCTAGGCCATCCTGCACAGCTTTAGCTGATCCTTTGAAACACTTTCCCCTCCATCTCTGAAGCTGTTATATTTTTACTGCTCCCCAGTCTCCTGAGCTCACCTTGAAGGATACCCTGCTGTGCTATCACTCCTGTGAGGAGTCTCCAGGAATTTGTGGTGCCAAATGCTGGTGTATCTCCAGTGACCCAGGACACACCAAGAGGATTTTGCAGAGGAGGAAAGCAGAGTTTAAATACTCTGGGCCTCTCTTGTTTTCTGAAAGTCTTTACCAGCTTCTCCATTGTGGGCCTTCAGCACAGATGCTCGTGCTTTTCACATGTGCTTTTACTTTGCTGCTCACCTTCAAAGAAACCTTGGGCATAAAATTTTGTTAGACCTTTTTCTTCCTATGAGTTGATGTTCTGAAATGTAGTCCTCAGCCCTCAATTAAGCCATTCCTCAATGACCAGAATCGCAGCCTTCTTCTTCTTTCTCCCTCAATTTTCATTTCTCTTAATCCTCAGTAACACTTCCCTGCCCTGTAGGGTTTTGAGCATTCATTTAAAAGGAAGGTGGTTTGAGACGAAGAGAGCTGTAGTTCTGCTAAGCATTGCTGTCATTAGCTAGCTGCTGTGGAAACATCTTGCTTTCAGGCAGGCTGGAGACTCAGAAGCAGCCCATTCGACTAAACAAATGGGACTTGAATTTGATGAGACACTTTCCTAAAATGCTGGTGGAGCCCAGCTGATTCAGCTCTCAACTGAGTTGTCCTTGATAAATTTTCCAGCCCTCCTGATTTTGCAGCCAGGCACTCAAAATGCTTTGAAATGTCTTCAGGGATGATGCTACATCATCACATCTTTCTGTCTGCATTGTAACATCATGTTATAATGGGCTGACACAAGACCTGGCTGTCACCAAGCAGGGGCCTTACTGCATCATCAGGTGCCTTTTCAAAAGGATTTTTCTTCTGGAAAGGAGAATTCGTTCATTCCACACCACATTTGCCAATGGAAGGGCAAGTGTGGCCACTATTGAACTCAGAGACCTGTCACATATGTCTGACACTAGCTCCATCTTTGTCCTTCATTGTCCCTTGTCCTCAGCCCTTTGAACATGAACTTCTCCCCTTTGATTACTACATAGTGTCCACATCAGAATGGCTTAGCCAGACTGATGGGCTTCAAAACCTGTGAGCCTTCCTCACAGGAGATTTGTGATGAGAGCTTGCCAGAGGATAAGCAGGGGCTTTCTGAGTGTGGTTAGCTTGATGCCCTAGGAGCTATGCAAGGGGGATGTGGTATTTCAGAAAGCAGCACATCCAGAGCTGCCCACAGGGCAACAAGTGTGTCAGTCTTTGGGGCCTGATCAGACAAAGTCATGGCTGTCAATAGGTTGATACAAGATTTACAGCAATAGTGTGTTAGTAATTAGCAGAGTGGGAGGGAAAAGGAGAATGAGGAGTCCTGCCTTTCTGCCAAAATGTGCACTGATCGGAGAATGACCCTGTGTGACTGTAGATCGTAGATAGTCTCCATTTAGCTGTAGCCTGTACTGTCACTAACGCCTTCATCAGGTGGGTGGGAGCTGGGAGAAGGGAGAAAAGAGATGTTCACTTGGGTCTGATGACCAGAGTGGGAAACAAGAGAGCAGCTTTCTTTCTAATACCCTCTCAGTCCTCTTTCCTTTCTCAGGGTGTCCTAGCTGTGCAGAAGAGCATTTCTCTGTTGCAGTGGTCACTTTCCACCCATCTCTGCTTCCCCTTCACTTTCTGTAGTGCATGGCCCTGCCAATTCTGCTGAGCCAGCTGCTCTCGTGTCAACAGGGAAAAATTGGCAAAATCTGAGTCCATTAAAGCTAAGGAAAGAAGGAAGGAGGATTACAGCAGCGACTACAGGCTGTAAAGGGTTAACATTTTATGGAAGTTTGCTGACTAGGCAGTCAGCCCTGCCAGTATAATGGGACAAGCCGAAAGACTCATTCACCTCCGGAGTCCTCTTCACTGAGACCAGACGGTGCTGTCTCATTTGGGCTCTGGAAGAGGGTCAGTGAAAATCCAGGCCTTCAGGCCTTCAAAACAAACTGGTTGGCAGAGCTAGGGAAGCCATAGACAGATATAGACAGGCCAAAATAGACAATCTTGTCGTTTTGTGATCCCAACAGAGAAATAAAGAAAAAAATAATGACCAGGAAAAAAAAAAAAGTGGCCACAGGGATGAAGCACATGAAGTTGTATTTGGAACCATGTCAAGTCTGGTATTCCCATAAATCCTTAGGCGGTCGAAGGACATAGTTCAGCTGTACTGGTCACACCACAGTGATGAGTGGCTGACTACTCAGGGCATGCCTCACTTCCCTGAAAGCTGCCTGAGCCCTGGGCACTGGCAGCTGATCACACCCATGGCCCTGGGTGGGAAGCACAACTCATGGCTCTCCTTGCTGCCCACAGGTGCTATCCACCTAGATTTTCCAAAGAGCTCAGTGTCCATTTGGTGAGTGCAAAAGGGATTGGCCCTGCAGGGTGGATGCTCAGACAGACCAAGCTTCTCTTGCTGCTCAGGGTCAGTGTCAGTCCCTGCCAGGGCTGCAGGCACTGAGGACTGGCACTGAACTGTGTGCCAAGCCTGTGAGGCCTTCAGGCCAAAGGAACAGGGAGGGCAAGGCAGGGTGAGGGCAGGCAGCCAACATCACAGTAATTGCTTCCTGCTATTTCATAGGTACAAGGCAAGGGATGGCACTGTATCTTATTTTGGCTGTGTGGTTTAAAGTGAGTAATACCAAAGTCAGAGGTGATGATACTGTCTTTCAAAAGGAGGTAGTATGGATGTAGACAAAAACAGCATCTTAGGGAAAAGAGACATGCCGAGAATTGATGCCAAGCTACCAACTTTGCTTGGTGGGTTTTGCTAAATAGCAACAGACAGCTTCTGTTTGTTGAGATTGCTTTAAAAAATTAAAAGCCAATCTGCCTCTTTCCACCCTCCCCTCCCCCCCAAAAAAGTATAGAGAAAAGAAACAAGTTTTCTTAGAGAAAAAATAGAGATACGGGGGAAAAGAAAGAGAAATGGCTTTACTGCCTCATCTGTTTCTGTACTTTTTGTTCACTATTTTAATGTAGATTGATTTATTCCAAAATGAGCCTTGGGTTGTATATTATTTGCATAGTACAGTGCTGTGGAGGGTCCACTGAGTAAAGAAGATCAGCAGCAGAGGGTGGGAACTGAAACTGGAAGTCCCAGAAAGATATTCCTCCAAGCTGAGCCCTTGCAGTGGATAAGGAGGACGTTTCAAGGTCTGTGCAGTCACCGGTGTGGCTTTGCATGCATGCAGAATAGTCCTGCAGAACAGAGGTCAGGGCACAACAGTCAGGTGGGAGAGTGGAGCTTGAGTGGATACAGTGGGGGAATAACTGCACTGCAGAGATTAGAAACAAACCCATGGAAGAGTGACTGCCATGGAAAATCAGTTGTCTGATAGGCACAGTGATAGTATTAGTGTTGTAGCATGGACAGAGTACCCTGCGGAAAAGAGCTGGGGCAGGCTCTAACCCTACTGAGGCAGATATCCCCAGCCCAGAGGACACTCATAGCCTGATACCATCTGTATGTTAGATGAGCTTCTGAAGTCATCAACTGAACCTTCCTCCTTTAGAGACATTGAAGACAACCTATCCCCACTGCACAGCAGGTGTACTTAAATCCTTGCTCTCTCCCTCTTGTTCTCCCTATTTCTTGTGTTGACTGGCTGATTGAAACTGCGGAGGGCAGCAAGAAGGAGGATGAAGAACTGCCACTGTTGTTTTGATTCAATCCTTACACACACAAAAACTCCTCAAGCCCTGTGAGAAAATGACCAAAGAGTAATTTCCACCTTCCTCCTCCTCCTCCCCTTTGCCCTTCCATTTCCAGTGTAAACAACTCAAGAATTTGCCTAACAAGCTGGCCTCCCCTCTGGTTATTGTCCCAAGTGAACAGCCTCTCTATTCACTAACCCATGATGGTAAGTTGGTTTTGGGAAGCAGGTTTATCTTCTCAGCTCAGGCAGTGCACTGGGCCTGCTTGTGAACCGGTTGCCATTCAGTGTCTGCTCTGCTGTTGATAAAGCACATTACACATGGCTGGGCTTGCATGATTAATACAGCTGTCTAAGTGCTCTCTCTAAAAACAAAAACAACCAGAAAGGAGAAGAGAGTGTGGGATTTGGGAGGGAGGGAGGGAGGGTGTGCATGGAGAAAAAAAACAACCATTCCAAAGAAATCAGGCTTACAGAAAAAGGCAGAGTGCTCCTGGAAGACCTTCCCTCCCATGGGTGAGCAGGTCTTTGAGCAGAGCTCCCCTGCAAAAGGGAGAGGCCTTGTGGCAAGGTGAGCAGGGAGCAATGTGCATGATCCTTCCCCAGCATCACCTGCATGTCCCTCTGCAGCCCGGGGAGTGGATGCATGGGTGGGAGCATGGGATCAGGCCCTGGAGAAGGATGTGCTCTGACCGGCACGGCTTTGGCAGGGTCTGGTCAGGCAGCCCCTACTGTGGGTGATGCAGTTACAGAGGCACACTGACCCTTGGTGACACTGCTCAGAGGCCCACAGACACTGAGCAATCTCCAGGCACCTGAGAACATCTAAGGAGGAACAGGAATAGCTTCCTGCATCTTTCCCAATGCTCCAACTCACTTGGCTGAAGGCCTGCTCAGCAGCCTGTGTAAGCTGTATCAACTTTCCCTTTTTCATAGTGGTCTGAGAATGGGCTGTGAGAAGCCACAATGGCTTCCTGCTTTGGCTTTTCCTAGACCTGGGCCAGGTATTAAAGCCATGCTTGCATTGTTAGGGTGTTAAAGTGACAAGGAGTCTTACTCTGGAATTGCACACACACGAACACTTCCATATTTTGATGAGAACTTCAGGGAACACAAAGTAATATTTACTTAGACCCCACACTTTAGAGACATACACCAGCTCAAGGGTCCAGCTTGACAGTCATGACATCTCTAATTCACTGAATTACTACAAGTGATATCCCTACGAAAACCTCAAGGACAGGATGGGAGGATACTCTTCAGATACTAGAGAAAGATAGGGAGGGCAGAGGCTGCAGTAGGACCGGATTTCAGTACCACAGTAACCTCAAGCACAATGGCCACTCTCCACCCAAATTTAGTTATTTTTCTGCTCCAGTCACCCCTACATATGTCCCCTGCCTCTTCATTTCTGGCCACAGCCACTCAAATCTTTCCCATGCCATATATCCAGTAAAGCTTATGGAAAACTATTGAAGGGATGAAGTGGGTAAACAGACAGACATGAAACTGATGAAAATATTAAATTTTCAAAAGGTTCCAGAGCTTCCAATTAGCAGACCTGCTTCCTAGGGTGGCATGTGCTCTGGGTGAGGGGAGCTGTGCTGTGTGTCCTCTATTGAGACACTGGGTTATGTGCTAGCATCACCTTTGGTCTGCAGTGCCCTAAACGTGCTTCAGAGATGAGCAGGAAAGGGATTGCATTATCCTAGGAAAGGAAAAAGCAGAAAAACCTCAGATCTTCCCAAAATGACTCCTGAAAAGGTCTGTGCTATGTGATTTGGGGTTTTGGGGGTTTGTTGTTTTGGGGGGGTTGTTTGTTTGTTTGTTTGTTTGTTTGTTTTTGATGCCCTGCTGGTAGAATGAGAGTCCTTAATGTGTGATTTGAAGACAATACAGATTTAAGTATCTGATTTTATATCAGTTGCTGGGGAAGGTGGGGTTTGGGGATGTGGCTTTTTTAAAATAAACCTTCAGTTTCTAGGGAAATAAAAAGGGTGGGAGAAAAATTTCTTCAGCTATGAGAAAACATTGAAACTTTATATATACAGAAGACAGATCTGATGATGAAAGATCTGTGTAGCCTTGAAACAAAGGTGGTCTTCTAGCCACCACCAACCTCACTGGTCAGGATAACAGCTCAATTTTAGACTAGGATTACTGTAAACCAGCTCCAGGATAAATAGTGTAAGCAGACAGCTCTTGAATACCACGACCTTCTCAGAAAGACACTGAAAAATACAAATTCAGGGATATTCTTCAGACCTTAGAAAGGATGGGTGAACTGCATTATAGAATGAATCTTCATTCCTCTAAGACATAAGGTATGATAGATGAGTACTTAGTACACCATGAATGAGCTCCAAAACATGGGGAAGAACTGTTCAGTGCTAAAAAAGCATGAGCAAATTCTGAAATACATTAAACCAAGTGCAAAGATTGATAGACACCAGAGACATTTCTTTAATCTTGTTGGAGAGTTGCTGGAGGGCATCCTCCCCAGCTTACACAGTGGTACTTGCACCTCTAGGAAAGCCAGCCTGCTGCCACTGCAGTCACAGTCAAGTTTTAATTACAGGAGCAGAACTGGTAGTGACAATGGGGAATGAGCAGGCAACGAGCAAAATAGCTTCAACACTGGGAACAGGGAAGAAAAAAAAGTGTTTTCTTCTAAGAAGAGGGGGGAGGAACAGGAATGAAGTAAGAAAAAAAAAAAGCCCCAAATGAACCCTAGTAAGTAGAAGCTGGTAATCCCTAAAGCCTCAGAGTAGAGTGCAAAGCCCTGGAAGAAAGAAATTAATAACTTTCAAAGTATGACCTTGAAAATGGAATTAATAGTATTCCTCCCTTTTAAGCCTTCATGATAATAAAGATTTCATCTTCTGAAGCCCTGGCAAGAGAGTCAACAAACTAGGAAAAATTGCTTCCTGTGGAGCAGCTGGCAACTGTAAACCCTAAGACCCCTGCAGGCCCCAGGGAGTCAGATGATAGAGACACCTGCATGATGCACATCCTCTGTCCCTTGTGCCTTCTGCTTTGGAGGTGGAGTTTTTTCTTCCTCCCTCCCCGCCCCCCCCCCCCCAAACCCATTTTTGGTCCTATTTTTTGCTCAAGAGGCAGACCTTCAGCCTTCACTGTAAGTAGAGTCAGCCTATCAACAACATGGAACCCAGAGCTGCTCAGAGTGGACAGCACCTGGAAAAACAGCAGGCTGGCTATACTTGGTTTATCATCACTCCTTCCTTCCCATCACAGACAAGTTCTTCAAGCTCATCCCATGCTGCTTTCTGGCTTCTCTTCCATTCAGAAACTCATGGGAACCAATTGCCCTCTAACACCAGATTTTACTTTGCACCTTATCCTGGCAGGATCCTAAGGGCAGATTCTCCAAAGCAAATCAAGACCCAGGAGCTCTCTGATGCCGTTTGAACCGCCTCTGTGGGCTCTTTTCCATCGGCAAACTGCAGATATGTCAAGCCCTGGAGTCTTGTTGGAGTAATGTAAATAAGAGAAAAATTGGCAACTGCTGTTTCTTCTCCTGCCTTCATTTTGGCTTACTCAGATGATGAGACAGGCAGATGTGGATGTGAAGCATGTAGACGGGTGGATTTTTTTTTTCCCTCAAGAATGTATCTGCTCTCTGCTTGCATCTCAAATGATCCTTTTTAAAAGTCTGTATTGGGAATCTTGAAAGTAATAGGTTTAGTTTCTCTTGGTGATGATCATGGTGCACATATTTGGAGGCATGCCTCTGGTGAACTTGCAGGTTTGCTTTACACATCTGGCCTCATTTGCCTCGTGAGCAAGGCTTATGAATCATGGTACAGTCTCCATTTCCCTCTCTAATGAGCTCTTTCAAGGATGCTGTTGGTGTTATAAAAGTGAGCTGGAGGGAGTGAAGAGACAGAAGGGGGAGTATCTGTGTGGAGGAGGTAGAATAACAGGATGGCTTGAGTTGGAAGGGACCTTAAGGACCATCTAGTTTCAAACCCCCTGCAATGGGCAGAGCACCTTTCACTAGACCAGGGTGCTCAAAACCCATCCAATCTGGAATTGAACATTTCCAAGGATGGGATATCCACAGTTTCTGTGAATGCCTCACTACTCTCATAGTGAAGAATTTCTTCCTTATATATCATCTAAATCTACCCTCTTTCAATGTAGGACCACTACTCCTTGTCCTACCATTAAGCACCCTTAAAAAAGCCCTTCTCCAGCTCTTGTCACTGCCTTTTAGGTACTGGAAGATCATGGTGCCATGGAAGATCATGGAGCCTTCTCTTCTCAAGGCTGAATAACTGACTCTTTCAGCCTGTCTTCATAGAAGAGGTGCTCCAGCCCTCTGAGAATCTTCATGGCCTTTCTCTGAACTCACAGCAACAGGTTCATTTTCATGCTGGGGCCCATCATAAGTGGTATAAGTAGAGTGGATTACAAACTTCACTACGCCCTGCACCCTCAGTTTCTGCTGCCGTAGCAGGTAGATGAGTGGGTAGATATCCTACTTTTTATGAGTCTTCGAAAGAGGTTTTGCCGAGGATGCAGATGTAGAGTTGTGGAAAGATACAGGCCCGTGGGGAGCAGATTCCGTGCCACATCCGTGTGGCCGTGTCTGGCTCAGCGGCGGTGGCTCGGAGCGCGCAGAGCTGGCTCCCTTCCCTCAGCGTGGTCCGGGGGGGCTCTGCCGTGCGGACCCGGGCTTTTCCCTGCGGGTGTGCAGAGCCGCCAGCCCCGGGTGTTACTCCCAGCCTTTCCAGAGCCTTTCCCAGCCCGGAGGCTCCTGGATGGCGAGGAAGGGTCGGTGTCCTTCGGCTGCCACCTCGCGGGGAAGGAGCAGCGCTTCGCCGGGCGGGGACAGAGGGACAGGGAGACCCGCAGCGAGAGCCTGGCCCGGGGAGGGTGACAGGACGTGTGCGAGCGCTGTTCCCCTGCATGGGGTTACAGCCCTGGCAGCACACCTTTGCTTGCTCGTGCCCTTTTTCGCACCTGCTTGTTGGAGTCTGAGCTTCACCGGGCACCACATCCATACCTAAATAGATCAGCTGGAAACTCCACTTTTCCCCCTGCAGTTCTCAATCCGGGCTGGTACTGGCTGCCTACATTTGCAGTCCTGGTACAAATGCCCTCTTCCCAGAAGCACCATCATTCCCCTCTACCTGTCTCCCTCGTCCCTGCTTTCCTGGTGCCTGGCCAGGACCTAATTTCTTCTCTTTATCTCCCCTTTTCCCAGGACCTGTTCTCATTACTTACCTAACTTTAATGTTTATGTAATGTCCTCTGTTTCCCCATCCTCACATTGGCTGACATCTTCTCCCCTTGCCCTCTTCCATGTCGTGAGCTGAGCATTCCTATATTGCCATTTCAGTTGAAGATTTTCCCTGGTATTGTTTCTTTTGCTGTAGCCCAGCATTGATACAAGTGCAAGGGTCATCCTATCACTCCAGTCCACAATACCCTCTTCTTATACCTCTCATCACAGCAGCCTTTTCCAGTGCCTCTGCCCAGATGCACTTGCGTATTTTTCACCTCCTCAAGCAGCCCCCAACCTCCAGTAGACACTATAGGCTTTAAGAGGCCAACACAAGCCATGAGGTAAGGCCTGTGCAGGGCTAGCCTTCAGACTTCGGACACTGCTGCAGAAGCTCTGTGTGTTGCAAGTTTTTGTGACAAAAAAACTCATCTCTTCCTCTCCTGGGAAGATCTAAACACTCCGCAGCTAATTCTTCCCACACTGAGCAGTTTCCTTAGCCTGGCTCTCCCATAGTCAGCAGAGGAGGCTGAAGAGCAAGGAGTGCCTGAGACAGTTTTAATCTAGCCAGTTCAGGTAGCAACTAATAGTAGGCGGCATGCCAGGCCGCCTGTTAATGCCAAGGTCCTAAAGTGACAAAAGAACATAGCATCCAAATTTAACGTGGGGCCACAATGTCATTACTGGCAGCTGAGAGCTGCTGTGCTTCTTAAAGAGCTGAGGGACTCCGTGGATATGGAAGTCTCCAGGCAGTCCAGAAGTGACAAGTTCATGGATGAAGAAATTAATCTCAAAGGGGTGCAGCCTCTGCTGGCTCATGATGACTCTGAAGCAGGTGAGGTAGGCCAGTATGATCCATTCTGGCCTCGTGGTCCTGGCTGGCCCCCACCCAGCACCTACAGAGGACAGAACTGAAGGTTAGACAAGACCCTTGGACTGACTCAGCAAAGGTCTTTCCAGGTGATGTGTTCATCAGACTGGTTTTGAGGATGAAAGCAGGTCTTGGCTGTGGTTTGCTCTGAATGTCCACTCTGCTTTTCCCATCTTCCTCTGCCATCTAATCCAAGTCCCCCCATCCTTCTCACTGTGTCTTTTCCTACACTCTTCATGGAGTAGGAACAATTCTTGCACTATCACATACATAAGCATTACAGCTATACCAAGCCAAGTCTGCTACAGTCGCACACATCCCCACATCCTCTCTAGTGAAACCTTGGCTAGGTTGGATTGCAGCCCTCTGCATGTGAGAGCATGCAGCAACTCTTCTGCCTCATGCTGCATGGATGGTTTTGCCTGCAGGAGTGTTAGGCACCACGTGAAATTGCTGATGTCCCAAATTTAAGGGTCTTACCACCCCTTCTGCATTTTCACTCAGAGGCATGTGGAAATTTTCCCAGAAGGGTTAGGGAGGACTCCTGGAGCATCTTTGTGCCAGGCTGTTATTCTGGGCTGTTGCACACAGGCAGGTGGGCAGGAGGAGTGAGGTCACCATGGCATGGCTCTATTTTTCCCATTGTTAAATTTAAGGATGCAGCTAGGGTTACACTGTCTTGGGGAGAGGGATGGGATGGGGGCTGCACATGGTCCCCTTCAGCCATGTGAGAACTACAGCTCTCTAAATCTTGCCCTTGGTGTGTGGCACCATATCAAATCACCTAGGCTGAACGTGTGGCACCGATAAAGCCTTGGAAACACAGGATGCAGTTTACCATGAAGCTGTTGCAGCACATAGGCACCATGGCAGGAGTCCACGTGCCTCTGCAGCAAGTATCCAATTGTCTCACATTTGGAGCAAGGGAGAGCAGTGCAGTTGTTCTGCCCTTGACAGCTTTCAGTCTGCTCCTTCTTGATTTGCTTAATGGGGTCTGACTCCGTCAGCATTTAGGGTCTAGGGTCCCCTAGGGGTTTAGCTGTGAAATGACGCCAGCTATTCATATTAGCTCATCAGCATCAGAAACCCAATTTCCTCGCCTTCAATATCCTGACCCTAACATGGTCACGGGCTTGTCAGGCCTGCTGAATTGCCGGGGCAGTGTGGGGGGATGAATAGCCCAGGATATTATAGCAAATTCCCAAAGTACAGGCTCAAGGTCACAGAAGCAGGAGACCGCAGGGACAGCTCCGAAACTGCCGGAGCCAGCGAAGAGAGAGCAGGAGTGGACAGCCGGGGGTCGTTCAGGAGGGGCGTTCCGGGAGTCTCCAGCGGGCGGGGAGGGCTCCTCTCGGCGGCCGCCAGAGGGCGCCGGAGACCGCTGGTTCTCCCGCTGCGGGATGGCGAGGTGATGTATAGGGATGGCGAGGTGATGCACCGGAATGGCGAGTGGATGTGTGGGATGGCCAGGGGATGTTACAGGGATGGCGAGGGGTTGTGCAGGATGGCGAGGGGTTGTACAGGTATGGCGAGGGGATGTGACATGGGGGCTGTGGGACCGGGATGGCGAGCGGATGGATGTGCAGGATGACAGGGCGGGGGGTTTGAGAGGGGTCAGTGCGCTGGGGGGCTGCAGGGATGGGGCATTGTAGGGGTCTGTGTGCTCGGAGGCCTGGGGCTGCGGTGTGCATGTGCACACCTAGGGGAGCTGTGCCCACACGTGCACGGAGTGAGCACACTAGGGGAGGGCAGTGTGCAGGTGAGGGCTGGCACTGTCCGCCCAGCGTGGGCGCTCACCCATGGCCGTGTGGGTGAGCACAGCCCGCAGCAGCAGCTGCTCGTGCACACACATGGAGAAGTCATCATGCAAACATGGGCTCGGCTCGCACAGCCTGAGGTGTGGCTGGGAAGAAAGGTGACTGATAGAATGAATTGAAAACAGATTTTTTTTCCTGCAGAAAATCTCACTCAAAGACAAACATTTTAATTTTTTCCAGCATTTTCACTCTTATCACACTTGAGCAGCTGTTGTCCCCCAAAACATTATTTGGTGATAGAATTATAATCTTCCCACATTTTTACAGTACTTGTGACAGTAAATGTAGCAGCCATGGCATGTAGTCCACCTAGCTGTGCTATAAAACACAGAGATTCCATGTAGCCCCCAGGGTTATGTGCAGAGGCCACAGTGGATCCCAGTCCGCCCAGTCAGCCTAACACACTGCCCAACACCTTCATGGCCTGCTGGTGAGAACAGCTGCTGGTGTGAGCCTGTGGTGTGGCACAGAAGATGATCAGGACTGCACATGGAGGGCTTTCTGCAGCCAGCTCCACCATGACTGGGACACATAGGGAGCCAAGAGAACATGTATCATTTTTCATCTCTGGAGATGGGAGTTTCAGCTTTTCAGATGATCTCAAACTTAGACACACAAGCTCAAGCAGAACAGAAGCTGGTGTGACCCTGTCCCAAGTCTTCCATCACACCACATGTCTTTGTGTGTCCTCTCTTTTACCTAGATATTGCAGAGGCTCATCTCTTCTCCACACCACTCCACGCCTCTGCCCTCAGTCCCCACCAAGCTCACAAACTCTGATCCGTGCATTTAGATGCATTAAGGCAGCAATATCCAGCCAAGGCCAAATGTCCTCTTGCCTCTGCTGTGCTGGGGGTGCACTGCGTGTCACTATTGGTGCAAATGCCCTTGCTCCAGTTGCATGGACACCCTAGAAAAGTGGCAAAGAGGAGGAATGGTTGTCACGAGTATGTTAGGTATATGTCCATGTGTGTTAAGACAAATAGTGTTTAAGCCAGATAGTAAAAATGTGGTGGCTGAAATTTTTTTGTGGGCAACACACTGCTTGATGTGCTCTTGTTTATTTGCTGATCCAGAGGAGTCGTTTTGTGCAAAAAAAGGGATGGAAATGGTCCCAAACAGCGTCCCCACCATTATCTGGCTGTGAGAGGTGCTTTTTCTGAAACACAGGTGAGGTAGGTGTAGTAGCTAAAGTGAAACTTGTTCCTGAGTTTAGGGGAGGAAATAAAATGAGTGAAAAAAGCCAGTGTTGTAGGATTTATGTGACAAGCCACGAAAGATGCACGTGGACTAGCTGAAAAAAAGAAGCATAGATGGAACAAAAATTTTCCACACAAATCAGCACATACTTACTTAAAAATCAAAAAATAGAACTGGGGTACAAACAGCTAGTCTAGTCAGCTACCTTAGGAAGAAATCAGACAAATGAAAGTACAACGGAATTTGAGGGACTCTGGAGACATCCCTCTTGGATTTGCTGCCTTTTAGTCACCAGCTTGAGTTTAATAGTGACTGTGCTGCTGAGCAAGCCTGTGGGTAGCAACTGTGCTCCCAGGAAAGCAGTGGGACTCTTCACCTTTGCAGGTTGTGAGGGAGCAGTTGTATTTCAGCCTCATGACAGGGCCTTTTTTTTGCTCCCCTCTGCCATCAGAAACAGCTTTTCTTGGTAGCAAGCATGACTTTTTTCTTCCACAGCAGGATCAGTTCCAACATAAAACCTCATCTCCATCTCCACACTCCAGCATCTTACACACACATATATGTATAAATGTACACGTACATGTGCATGCATGCATATATATATGAGCACTTTACATGCACGTATACATGGTGAGCCTGCATTTACAGACCACAGCCATTTACACCTCCCTGACCAATTATCAAGAAAAGGCTGCCAAGGCTTGGGATTGCAGGGTGAATTTAAAACAGCATCACTGCCATTAAAGTCATCCAGAAAAGGGAACCCATAAATGAGAGGATGAATGAGAAGATATCAGGAGTGTTAGCACTTAATATTCCCAGAGTGAGGCTGTGTTATTTGTTGTTGCAGCAGCGTGCTCCTCCCTGCCCCCTCTGACAGAGCCTGTGGATGTGCGTGCACACACGTGCAACTTCATTTCCCACCCCAAGGAAAGATCAACCTCCCTGGCATACCCTGCACCCTCACCTCATAGGTGTCATGCCACAGGGCTGTAAGTGCCACAGCACTCCTCCGCCTTCCTCCACCCCGATTCAGAAAAAAATAATTATGGTGCAGCCCTGGGAGGGAGGGGAGTGTCTGCTGGTTGGGCCCATGTTTTATTGATGGGACCACTGTGATGAATCCTGTGGAGCTGGTGTCTGCCTGCAGACCAGTACTGGCCACTGTATAGAATTACAACAAGTCCTGGCATCTCAGGGCCACCACTGGGAAGGTGGTGGAGTGGGCAGGCATGGGGGTAGTGACCAGGGGCTGCAAATGCAAAGGTGTGAACCATATCCCTGTACTGGAAGGCCAGCAGCTCCCAGCTGGAGGCACAGCAAGGGTTGGGTTGTGGTCAGCAGCCAGGGCTGAGCCTTCCCACTTGTTCCAAGCCCTGTTCCTCCAGTGTGGATGTTGTTTAGGGACAGCCACATACCATTGGAGTGTTGGGCTGAGGGAAGGAGGATGCTGATGAGCTGGCAGACAGCAGCCTGTAGCTGGGCTGGAGAGAGGCTCACCAAGGTGGGAAGGCAGCTGTGCCCTGCAGCCCAAACTCACCACTGGAGGAGCAGCCTGGGATTGAAGCACTGTGTTCCTGTGTTGCCCCCATCTCACCCAGCCTCCTGTAATCTTGTCTTCTTTTCTCTCCCTTCTCGCACCCTGCAGGACCCGGCACAGGGAGAGTAGACAACGGCTCCATGAGTTTGGCCATCCCACTGTGGCTTCTGGCAGCATCCCTGCTCTGCCTACTCAGCAAATGTTAATACAAATCAGAATTAAAATAATAATATTAATAATAATTAAAAAACAACACGACAACAACAACAACACACAAAACAAAATGCGTTATACAGGAGACAGAGCGAAGAGAGGGGAGAGAGAAAAAAGAGGGGGGGAGAGAGAGAGACGACTGTTTCTTTCACAACTTCTGTGTGTTCAGGAGCGAAGAGGGGGGAGAGGAAAAATTACAGCAAAGAAGACTCAGCAACATTTAATCCAAAACCTGAAACGCCGGCTGTCAAGTCATCGACTGCCTAGGAGGCAACATGAAGAGAGGGAGAGAATGGAGCACCAGCAAGAATCGTGTAGCCGGAGGATGCTGCAATGTAAACAATCCAACAAAAACCACAAAGCCAATCAAAAAGATCCCTTTTCTTTTCTCTCCTCCTTCCTCTTTTCCATACTCCCTCACTTTCCTTCCTTCCTCCTCTTTCTTTCTTTTGCAGAAAGAGGTCTTTGCTTCGGTGTCTATAGCCATTTAACTTTTTGGATGCCCTGGGTCATTTTTGTGAGCTAATGCTCAGCCAGTTCATACTTTTAAAAACAAATTAAAAAAAAAAAAAAAAAAAAAAAAAAAAAAGAGCAAAGAAAATAAAAACCAAAAAAACCCAAACAGCCACAAGCCAGAGCAAGTCACCTGAAGCTCTCTGCACACTGGTGTCCTGTGAAGAACCCCATCCTCTCTTCACTTCACCCTGCGCTCATGTGCACCCAGCCCTTGCTAAACACCTTCTTTCCTGTCCCCTCCTTCATGCAACATCGCCCCACAGGCCTGAACTAAAGCTGTGTCAACTCTACTGAAAGCCTACTTTTTTTTCTTTTAAAATCCTCTTCCTTCCCCTCCCCCAATTCAACCAGGTGTCTTTCTCTTTCTCCTGTGTATGCCTGTGTGCGTGCGTGCATGCATGTGTGGCTCTTGCTCCGTCTTCACTCTTTCTGTCTTTATCTTGCTCTCTCTAAGCATGCAAAACGAACAGTCCATGTGTACATACGCTCATCCTATTGTAGATAATGTCCTGCCTTGTCAGTGTGAGACAAGATGCAGAGAGATCACTTAGGCAGAGAAGAGGGGTGAGGAGAGAGGGGCAGCTGCAACACAGGTTCACATTGTGTCCTCACTGGCTTTTTGTCTTCTGGCCACCTTGCTTGCAAGAGTCAGTCTGCACCCTTGTCTAGGCTTTTTTTTCCTCTCCCACCTCCAACTTGTTTGGCTCTCAGCCTCCAAGTACCAGCATAGTAGCCTGTGCTATGCATGAGTGCTTGCACACGCTCATGGGGGTGTGCACTCATGTGCAATTGTCCAAGCAAGCAGAAGAAAGCAGGACTGGCCTACAACACTATGGACTGAAGAGTACAGCCACCATTCCTCCTGGGGATGGGAGGCTGAGCCAGTGATGTGAGTGATGAGACCTCGGACATCACCAAGCAGCCATTCCTTTTAGATATAGTGTGCATAGGAACAATACCTCAACATCAAAACCACAATCTGATCATTCCTAACCATTTTGGTAGACATGCAAAAATAGAGCCAATACCCTTTTTCGTTGCTTTGTTGTTTTTGTTCTTATTGGTACTGTCCTCCCAGTTTAAAGGGAAATGTAGGCTGTGTAAAGGTGAGTGTGTGTGTGCATGTGTGTGCTGTACACCACTGCTATTACAAAACTCACTGCAAATTCCACATTTGAAAGAAATTGGGTCAGAAAATATGGCCAGGACCTGTGAATGTAAGAAATAAAACAAATGTCAGGTCCAAAATCCTAGGTTTACAAAGAAGGAGATTAAAATGATGCAGCAAAGTAGTGGGCAGCGCAATTTCCCCTGCTTTTCTCTTATCTCAAGTATGCTGGTCTTGCTGGAGAGTGCCCCACACTTCCCATGGCAGAATCATATACAGAGGTGCCAACAAGAGAGGCTTTAGTGCCTCCCAAGTGAGGAGGCGAGAAAAAGCTGTGAGAAACAGGACTGAGAAAATGTTGGGCGGTGGCTGGAATTTGCCACGCCGGCACAAGGTCTGCTGCAGCAGCCGGAGTGAGCAGGGGCTTCAGTGCCTGTGTGTGGGTGGGGCAGAGGGGAGAAGACTCCGGTGTCCCCTGGCACGTCACAAGCCATAGGATCCACCAGCAGCAAAAATGATAAAGCATGGGGTTTATCACGTAGGCCTTTTTTGGAGAGAGGAGTGTACAGGGGAGAGCTTGATTTAGCCCACTGAAGTCGAGTGACCATCCCACGACAGCACAGCGTTTTACAGGCGCTCAGTTTTCAAGCAGCAGCCAGTTTACTCCTCTGTCTTTGCCCTGGGCACTGGGACAGTGGGAGCACGCTTGGCAGCCGTGCTCACATGCAGACAAGGAGGAAACAGCTTGGCCTTGCAGTGTGCAGGAGGGGATACCCGCCAGGTGGTCTCCGGCCAGGAAGGAAAGTGGGAATTGGCCGTCCCCACCTTTTTGTGTGAGGCGCGGTGCTTTCGCCTTGCGCTGCGGCACTGCCGGCGCTGCCCCCTCGCTGCTGAGCTCAGCTGTTCCAAGAAGCAGCAGGCACGCAATTAAAGCAGGCAGCCAGGAGCTCCTCCCAGGCAGCCAGAAGTGCAAGGAAATTTATTAAAGAGAGACGTGAGACATACTGAATTTGGGCAATGCAAGAGTTGATGTAGAGCTGCTGTGGAATTGGATGGTGGTAATTTATGGTCTTCCAGACCCCAAAGCCATACCTGCAACAGGGTGCAAGTCTCAAGTGGGCAACTGGTGCTTGAAATCCACCCAAGGTGTCCAGAGATGGTTCCCTTTCTCCAAAATAGGGCAGTCATTGATGGGACTTGGGCATCTTCTTTAGAGACTGGTGTGTGTCAGCCCATGAAAAAAATGCCCTGCATCCTTCAGAGCATTCATACATCCCAGTCCTTGTGCCTAACCTTCAGGAGGGCCATCTAATTCACAGTCTTGGTAACAAGTCCAGATTTTCTGCTGCAGCGGCCTCCTCTTTTCCCTGGTACAGCCGTGAGCTGATCCTGGTCCCAGAAGCCAGGTCTGGGAGCTGCATCCTTTCCTACTGGCAGGAGTGAAAACACCACACTGCTCTTTCTCAGGGCTGCACCTATGCTTAGATTTATTGGCACAGGATTGTTGAAAAAGGTGGGCATCCTGCAGTGTCTTGCTGTGACAGGCTGCTCCTAAGGGCTGAGACAAGCCCACTTTAGGTTCTTTGATGTCAACATGGTTGCTATGGTAGCGCATGCCCCATGGGTTCTCTGTATGTGTTTTTGTCACCATGGGGTCACTCCTAGGCACTGGGGTCACGCATATCAAACCCCTACAGTGTGGTGGCGGTCATCAAGTCCCAGCACCTCATTATCTCACATCAGTTTTGGTTCAAAGGAGTTTTGAGAGGATGTTTTTTTTAGATGTCAAGGCATAGAGGGGTATGGTTAAAAGGGAAATATCTCACTAAAAGCTGGACATGCATTTTTTGAAACCATCTGCCCATTAGTGGGGGAAATGGTCCCAGCCCCAGTGCTGGGATCTGGTCTTTCCTGCAGGCCCTGGGCAGATCTTTGCCTCCGTTGCATGGCTGTGAAACAGGGTGAAAGCCAGTTAGTTGCAGACCTCTCTGAGAAAAGCCACCAACACCAAGTACGCCTGTTTTCTGCAGAACTGCTGGGAGCTCCACTGCTGGCAATGTCTGTTTCTAGCAGGGCTGGGGGGATCGTGGGTAGGTTGAAGCTTGATTTTCTCCAAGAATCTAATCCTGTGATCTGCAGTGGGCCCCACAGGGTGCTGTAAAAATCTCCCTGTTTCTCCTGAATTCAAGCTGAACTCAAGCTCCCTGAACTTTGAGGGACTATTCAAAGCACCTGTTGAGAGGTGAGCCCAGATGAATATAGGAAACACAGGCAAGGTCTAATGCTTTTTCCCATTCTTTCTCCCCTCCACCCTCTGACAGAAAAGTTGCAATGGCATTTCTCATGTCTCAGGCCCTTCTCTCTGAAACTGTTTCTCCTCATCATCTCTTTTCCCTGTTTACATTGCTGTCTTTCCCATCACCTCCCGAAAAGCTGTGTTCTTGCTTCCTGCTGCCTCTCAGCTGGTTGGAGACCAGGGAAGATGGGAGTTTGGAATGAGACACCAATTCCTTGAGCTTGTCAGTGTAATTGTGTTTGATTGATGGAGATTTAACATTTAGTGTTATAAAAAGATATGAACAAAATGGAAAAAAAAATTGTATTTCTTCTACTGGTTTGTAAATATTACAAGAGTTACATGAGATGTCTGGTAATGTTCAAGCAGAGGAACAAAAACTTAGATTTCATATATGGCTCCATAATTGCTAGCAGATTTCTAACCCTTTTCAGATGACCGAGAGGAGGGGTGAAGGCAAGTCTTTCTGAAAGAAACTGGACAGGGGAAATGCAGCCACCCCGAGCCACATGAACTCCATGCATGATTGTAGCATGTTGCTTGGAGTGTGTGCCTGGTCAGATGGAAAACGAAGCAAACACCTGTCTCTGAACGGCTGGGAAGGGTGATGTGGGATGCTCCAGCCGACACGTCTATCTTGGCAGTTGTGTTCATTTCTGTTTGTTTGCAGCTCCGCACTCGCGGGCTCATTGCTCAGTGATGCACCCTCTCCTCCTGCCCCATACTCACTTTCTTCACCAGTGAAGTTGTGTCGCCCCATGCTAGCCCCAAGTGCATGTGAATGTGCCATTCATGGAGATTTCATTGGTGAAATGCATTGTGTCAAGAATTAGTCTTTGTCTGCACATCTTTCTCACACCACTGACTGTTCACCACTTGGACAGATCGCTCGTGCACTGCTGCTTGCCCCACTTTTGGTCAAAGAACATCCAAGCCCCACCAGCTCCTCTTAGCAACCAGACCATGGCCCAAGGCCACCTGTCTGAGCAACCCCATTCTGAAAGTCCAAGCACACATCATGGACAAAGCCACCATCAAAAGCCACGTGGTCTCCAAGCTGAGTGGAAGCTACACATCTGGAAGGAATTTGGGGGGGCAGCAGAAAGTCCTGATGAAACAAGAAGATCTGTGAAGTCAGAGGAGTTATGCTAGAATCCTTCACAGCCCCACCAGCAGATGATATTTCAGCTCAATTTTTGTGCAGTGTTTCTTCACTTTGCCCTTCCCTGGTGAGGGAATCTATGGGCACAGGGAAAAACCTCTACTCCTCCCAGCCCCTTACACCTCTGCTTCGTCTTCTCCAAGCACACTGACTTGCAGCCCTAATCATCATGGTGATTGATGTGATGTAGCAACTGACATGGGGGATGGCTAACCTAGACAGTATAACAGAGGAGGTGCCAGGGGAGTGACCAGTTCTCTCTCTTTCTCTCTTTCTGTCTCTCTCTCCTGATGGTGCAGAATCTTACTGCTTCTCTGACTCAAGGACGCAAAACCTCTTGAGTGAGGGATACTGGGAGCAAACTGTCCTATGGGAGGAGCAAAACTTGAGGCAGGAAAGTGATGAAGAAGCTGGATGGCAATTTCCAAGATGTGATGCTGGTGGAAGAGGATAGGGATGAGTGCTGTCCATCATCCACACACAGAACTCTCAGGTTCACCAGCGAGCAGACCATGGCCTCTCAGTGCTAATCTTCGAGTGGCTTCATTTCCAGTGGGATGCCCAGAAGATGATATTTTTTTTTAATTGCATGACTCTGCTGACTAGGAGCTGTGCCACACCACTACAACCTCTTTCACTTTTCCTTCTTGTAACTTGCTAGAACAACGATCAGGCAGCTCCCATAAACCCCCAAAATTTTGCCTAATTGTTGGCTCCCATTAGGGCAATATATGGTGCTTGCTTGTTGGTCCACTCGCTGTATCAGGGCAGCAGAACTCATCTTGGTGAGAGTTCATCGGTATGGTCCTCTGTACCTCTGTGGGTCAAGGTGATGGAGCGAGGCGAGGAGACCTGCCAAGGCAGGCCTTGGGCGAGAGGAACAGCTCTCCTAATTAGTCCAGGCAGGTGGGAAGCAAAGGGTCCTTCACCTGCTGCAGGCTTATCTTAGGGTTAGCTGGTGCCACAGCAACTCAGACTGCCCTGCAAGTCTTGTAGAATGCCCAGGCAGTGGAGAAGGAGGGGGCAGTGACAGGGGGACATGACTGCAGCGCAGGTGGTGGGGGCTGCGTGAGCAGCAGGGCTCCTTGGGCAGTGCAGATGGGGAAGGGGCAGAGATTGCATCCCAAGAGGACCCTTCTTTCCCTGTCTGTCCTCATGGTGCATCAGGAGCTCCCTCCTGGCCTCCCAGGGCATGCTCACCATGCAGCAAAATGGGTCTCAGTGAGTAAAGCAGTGTGACACCACAGTGGCTCCAACTGTGTCTGAGGAAAAGCGCGTGGATGTTTCTGTACGTAACATAGGGGTCATGGGTGGAGATAAGGAGAAAGGCCTACTCTAGGAGCCAGCCAGTGAGGAGGGCACATCCCAGGCGGGGCTGTCCTTCTCCAGAATTGTGACATTTGCTCCCCATTCGGCCACGCACAGGCGCATACGCACATCTCTGCGAGCTCCACGGCACACATGCTGCAGGAGTGCTCCTGGGGCACTCTCCTTCCCCACGCTCTCCATCATGCACAGCCAGGCAGGCGCTCAGCCCCTGCTGCTGCCGTGGCTCTGTCTGTGACACACAGCTATGCTGTGACCTCCTGAGGAACCAGGAGAAGGCATGTGCGTGCCTGTGCCTGTGCCTGCAGAAGCACACATGTGTGCCAGGAAAGGGAGGAAGGGGCACAGAGCAGGAACCTGCCTCCGTGGTGCCACCGTCACCTCCCAAAATCATTCAACTTTCCCAGCTGGAGCCAAGATTCATCCTCTAGACCTTAAGAATGAAGGCCAGTCCCTTCTTCTTGCTACACAGTGGGGTGGTTAGAACTCTCCTCATAAACAGTGTTATATACATATAAATATATATATATATCTATATCTTTATATCTATTTTTCCCCAGCACTGTAGACATGAGCTGAACTTCTCTTTAATGAAACGAGAAAATGGCCATTTTATTTTTTGCCATTGTTTTGGTTTTGAAACTAGCTCTGTGAAAGAAAGTTTTAAAAGCGCAAGTGTGTGTGTAAAAGAACCAATCAGAAAACTAAACAAGCCAACAAACAAATGAACAAAACCCAGTGATGGAATAATAAAAAAAGAAGCCTTTTATTTTTTTCTTTTCTCAATGTATTTAACTTCTGTTATCTCGTTTCTGTTTCTTTACATGTATGAATGCTCTGCTCTTCTGTGATCTTAAAAAAAAATACAAAAAAATACAAAAATTAAATAAACGTGAAAAGGAGGTAATATTTCTTCATTTCCCCTCCATGCCTTGCATACTCTGCCTTGTCTCCTCTCAGATCATGTCTAGTGGTGACTTTCCAGCCCACAGGGGGAATGTGGGCCAAGCTACCCCTTCTATCACCTTCCTTGGAGGGGCAAGGTGGTCCAGGGCTGTAAGTGCGGCAGGGGCCAGTGGCTTGAGAGTGAAGATGCTATGAAACCCCAAGCAGTCTGACCACTTCAGTGCAGTGCCTGGGGATGAAGAGAGCAGGCTGGCTGGAAATAGGTGTGGGATGGGGTTGCCAGAAGGAGATGCCATAGGCAAAACTGCAGTGCACATCCCTGAGGTCAGCACTTGCCTTCGGCTTCTTGTTTGGTTTGGGTTTTCTAAAATTAGTTAAATTGCATGATTGTATGTGTGTGTGCAGATAGAGTTTGGGATCAAGGCTGCAGTCTCAGGAGAAGAAGACCAAGGAAGCTGATGGAAAGGATAGTCTGAGGCTGAGCTGCTTAGGGCAGCACGGGACAGAAGCACCAAAAGACAGAGCATGATGGTTGAGATAGTGGAGAGAGAGAAGAGGGGTGGTGGGGAAGGAGGCAGGAAATGCTGGCCAGAAAACAGCAGGATGCAGCACTGGAGAGGCCAGGTTTTATGACAAGGAGGGAGTGGAGAAGCAGGGGAATGGAGAGGGCCTGGGGCTTAGAATAAGGCCAGCCAGGACAAGGGGAAAAGAGGCAGGAGTCTTGTGCCATGGTCATAAGCAGGCATAGAAAGGAATAGGTTAGAAAGGAGCAGGAGGAAGAGGGCAGCAGAGTAGCCTGGGCAAGTTTACAAGCAAACACAGCAAAAGGGGTGAAGAAACTAAGAAGCAGGAAAAACCTGGTCAAAGGAGAAAGCAGGACGTGGACAATTTAAATGTGAGGGTTGAAGAATCCAAGACATCTACAGCCAAATGACGATAATGGGGTGTTGGGGGTTGAATTGTTCCCCTTTTCTTTCTGTGGAATTTCTCCCATTGTTATGCTAAGTAATTGTGCCTTCACCTTAAAACGACAGATAATGTTCTCTCATAGGGGGGTGGGTGGACGGGGAGGGGGGGCGGAACTGGAAAAGGAAAGGTGGGACGGGGGGGGGTCTGGAGCGGGGACTCTCTCTCGCTTGGCTCGTGGAGTGGGAGGACAGCCCAGGGCTCTGCTCTGGCATCTTCCCCTGCCATCCCAGCACTGAGATCCACGCTCCCTGCCGTTGGACATTGCTCTGCTGCTCTCCCACCTCACCCTACTATCTCCGGACACTCTGCTGAGCACCACGACCGACACCGTGAGGGGGAGTCACTTTCCCCATCCCTCTCACCCCTGGGCCACCGCCATCACCCAGCCCTCTTCAACTGCGCGGGACCTGCCCTGCCCCCACAGCACCGGGAACTGAGCGCAGGGAGACGGCCTGCGGCCAAAAGGGAGTGGAGCGGAGCTAGACTGTTCTGTTCTGTTGCCAATTTTTATAGCTGTTGTTGTTTTTTCTGCCTTGGTGGATATCAGTAAAGAACTGTTACCCTTATCCCCACACCTCCTGCCTGAAGGCTTCTGATTTGGACCTAAAATAATTAAAAGGGAGGGGGTTGCATTCCGCATCTCAGGAAAGGGGCTCTTGCCTTTCCTTAGCAGATACCTGTCTTTCAAACCAAGACATGGGGATGTCTCTCTGTCATGTAAATGCCACCCGACTGTCACAGCCTGGCATCACTGTCCTTTTCCCAGTGGAAGAATCTATTTCCTGGTGACCCCTAAGGACACAGCTAACTATGCCACTGCACAGGGCAGCATGTGCCTGCACCAGGGTAGCAGCACGAGGCTGCATATGGCCAGGTTCAGCCTGGGGTGCAGGAGAGCCTGGCTGCAGCTCTGGAAGGGAGGTGGTCTCATCCTTGCTCACTGCTGGAGCATGAAAATCTAGGGCTTCTTATTTCTGGGTCTGCTCCTGCACACACCTATATGTTGCCTTCACTGTCTCTGTGCCACCTTCCACTGTCTCTCCTGTTGCCTATTTACAGTCCACTGGGGCAGAGACTTGAGATCTGCATACAAAACAGGGGTATATTCTATGAAAAGTTACAGCTAATTTTTTTCTGGAACATAACATATAGAACAGTCTAAGCTTGGTTTCCAATAGAGTACAGACTTTTCTTAAATTATATGAAATGAAATAAAATCAGAGCTGTCAGAAGCTCAGCACAAACAGTGGGCTAAGCAGAGGTATATCACATGAGGTGCAAGCAGGATGTTAAACATGAAGGTGAGTAGCACTTACCACACCTTTGCTAATAGAGACGGAAGAGAAGCGATGGGTTATGAACCCTCCTCCATCACTATCATTCCCTTCCATGGTGCTGGGAGAGCCAGGAAGTGCAGCGTGGAGGATCACAGCACACCTGGTGGGAGAGTGCCAGGGCAGGAGGTACCACTGTGCTCTATGGATATTAAGGTCAGTACTGAGCTTTACTGGGTGGTCACTGAGGTGGAAGCAGGCCAGGTTTGTGGTGCTGTACACGAATGACACCAGTGCTCCCAGGGCTTCACCTCAGTGTGAGTGCTGTGAACACATCTGAAAAAGCTGTCTTTGCCTTTTCACCTCCACCACCTTAGAGCTGAGGCTAAAAAGAAGACAAGATAAACCCTTGGGCAAGAACAACCCGTCTTTAACATTTTAAATAGTTATTTTTAATGGTACATTTAACTAACACTAAGTTATCCATGGGAAGACAGTTTGGCTGTTAACACTGGCATCTGGTTAACAAACAAGCTTTGCATTTGGTGAGGCATGAGCATGGGCATAACACCAATAGTGCACCTTGCTAACAGCAGACTCATTAACATTATTTCCTGCTTTTAGCACCATGAAGAGCTTTTTGTACCTGTAAGAGCAATTATTAGATCTACCCCGTTCTTCCTGCAAAATGTATGTGGGAAATTATTAGCAGTGATGCAGATCTACCAGTAAATGAGGATCTGAATTCTTAGCACTTAACTCAAAATTTCCAGAAGAGTAAGAAAAGTGATGAGATGTTCTGGGGACTGTTCTTCATCTTTGCTTGCTGAGCAACTTGAACTATGTTCAAGCACTGCTAAATTGCAATTGGAAATTAGTTATGAGTTATGGTACTCAAAAGCTTTGGGAAAATGTGTGTCCATAAAAACATCTTGCAACTCAGCCAAGACTGGCTTTTTGCTTTCCAAAGTAGGCATTGTCAGAATCGGCAAAGAGTTGGATTTAAAGCGATAAACTGTGATGAATAAAACACCAGAACTTAAGGTGCAGCCTCACCAGTGCCAAGTAAAGAGGGACAGTCACTGCCACGGTCCTGCTGGCCACACTGTTTCTGACACAGGCCAGGATGTCATTGCCCTTCTTGGCCATAGGGGAACAAGCTGGCTCATGTTCAGCCACTGTCAACCAGCACCTCCAGGTCCTTCTCTGCTGGACAGCTTTCCAGCCACTCTTCCCCAGGCCTGTTTCACTGTGTGGGGTTGTTGTGACTCAAGGGCAGGACTCAGCACTTTGCCTCACTGAATCTCATTCAGTGGTTTTAGCCCATCAATCCACCCTGACCAGAATCCCTCTACAGAGCTTCCTACTCTCCAGCAGACCAACATTGCCACAAGTGTCAACTGCAAACTGAGAACAAGCTGAGCTTTCATCTGAAAGCTGGAAATTGCATTGATTTCCAGAGAAATGTCTGTACCTAACACCTTTTTATTGGTCTGTTGTCTTTGTTATGAATTCTGTCCACATGTGGCAGGTGTGGTATCTGTAAAAACTTGAGAACACGTTGGAGACTATGACCTTTACACAATGCTTTCTGATGTTTAATACTTTCAGAGTATATGGTTTGTAGAACATTTACTGCTTCCTCTTCAAAAGTGTCATCTTTCCAGTTCAGCTTAAAAACGGTGCATTGACCAGGAAACCAGAGGAATGAATGTTTGGGCCATTATCACAAAGAGGAAGGCTAATTGAAATGCATAATAGAGTTGTCACACACTCCAATAACCTTGATGATAAATTTGATTTTAGGTCTTTTAAAATATTACAAATGATTACAAAATGCTGAGCAGGAATAGTGTTACTCTGCCAGTAGAAAGTTACTCCAAAATTTTTACAGGGCTGGAGGGCAGCAAGGCTTGGTTTGGAAATCACACCTCATCATTGATCTGCTGCTGCCCCATTTTGGGTGATGATGTTTTTATTCAGGTCTGTGCCCAGGATTCTAGGGTTGCAGTCCCCTGATACCTGAGTTAACAGGCTGCGGTACTAGCAGAGGAAGAGTGTGTAGAAGTCACTGGTAGAAGTGAATAATCTCACCTTGTTCTGCCAGCACAGCACGTGAATCTGGGTTTTCCATCTCGTGGAGCCCAGCCTCTCAGGCTGTTTCCTTAGCTTGCAACTCATTTTGCAACCCAGTCCTCACAGATGGAGAAATCACTCCTGGATCTGAGCCTCTCGAGGATGCCACACAGACAGAGGGTCAGTGAGGATGCACAAAGCACTGGACACAAGTGCAGGAATCCAGCAGAGCTTCGGTCCCTCACAGTGCACCTGGCTTCCAGTTCTGGCCCTGCATTCCTGTAAGGAATATATTGTTCACTTGATGTGGCTTCAGTTGGCACAAGTTGTGGAAAACAGGCACTGAGCAGTCATCCAGAGCACCCACGAGCTGCTGGCAAGCTTGAGCAAAGACTATGCATCCTCTTTGGTTCAGGAAGCTTGCTCAAATAAAGGCTGTCTTGCCTGCCTGTGGGTTCGTCACCCATTGTAGAGTGGTTTGAGAACTTCCAGCCATGTAAAACCTCTCAGATCATCTCACTGGCTGCTGACTTTACTGGTTTGCTTAACAGAGCCAAGACAAGCCTCTTCCCAGCACCAGTGCTTGTGTGTGGATTGTCTGTCTAGTGAAGGAAGGGATGGGCTCTGCATATCTTTCCATGGCAGATACTTTACTCAGCCTGAAATTCCTCCCACTACAGAGCCTCGCACACCTTCAGCACAGCCTCCTGCCTCTGATCAAAGCTCTTCCGTGTGGCACAGGAGTGAAGACGTGCAGAGGTTCCTTGGTGGAGGCAGCTGCTGGTGACAGCCCCTGCTGCACACTGGTACCTCTGTGGGCGTGTGGCTCTCATTGTAGCTGAGGCAGAGCAGGAGCAGTGCTGCCATTTCTACCCACAGCACACAGCGGGGATGAGCACAATGCCACGTTCTTAACAATCTGCTCTTACTGCTGGTGGTGTGGGGCTCTTCTGCTAGGCTTTCCTGGGGCAGCTGTTGGCACAGCAGAGCTGCTGACAGGCATCAGAGCAAGCCTCCCACACTGCAGGATGGGGCTGCAGCTGCCACGGCCCTGGTACCCAGCACAAGCTACAAGTGCTCTCTTAGTGGGGCAGATCGTGCACCAGAGCCCAGCCAGGCCTTTCACTGCCAAGTGATTGGGCAGCGAGCAGGAGGAATGGCTGTGCAAGTACGGTTTGGGGCTGCTGTCTGCTTGAGGATGATATAGTAGGACATCTCCTTAGGAACATGCATGTCTTGGAGTGCTCAAGGACCAGAGGGTTGTGGAAAAGATGTGAGTATTTGTGCTGCTGGCCACAGAGACAGATCCATTTCCTGCGGGCAGAGGTGAGCACTCTTTGTAAGCCAGCAGCTGGGAGTCAGCTCCTGACTCCAAGCAAACTTGAATCAGCTTGAGGACAAAGACCTCAAGAAGCTCAGAGGACATTTTTAATGTTGTTCAAACCCTACCTCTTCCATTTGTTACCCCCATTAGCTAATTGAAATGGAAATAAAAATATCAAACATCTCTCACAAGGGGCTGTAACACTTACAGATAAAAGTTTGCAAGTGCTCTAAAGCACCTCCCTAGCCCCTGCCCCAGGCAACCACCCCAGACAGTGATGTGTCCTTGGGAACAGGAGGGATGGGGCATCCAGAGGTAGCTAGATCAGAGTAACAGCATCTGATTGTCACTGAGTGATAGCTGAGCTAACAAATCAAGAGCTATTAAGGAGAATGACTGAAGAAAGGGGGGGAAAAGGCACTGGAGGCACTTTGTACCTCTAATGATGGCTTTGATGTGGCAAATGAGGGAAAATTAGCACCAGACAGACAAATGGAAACTCATTTCAAGAGGCACAGAATGAGACAAAATTGCAAAGAGAAGCTCAGAAGATTGATTCAATAGCAAGGAAACTTTATCTCCCAAGGAATCCAGTGTTTTTACTCCCTTGCTCACTGTCTGTACTCTGGGAGCTCTTCCTTTGTGCCCTTTTAGTGATTCCCCCTTGCTCTTATATAAATACTAGAGCTGAGAAAACAGTTATTCAGAGCAGGGGTGTGAATTTGCTTTGATGTTATCCTCCCTTCCACCTTTTTAAATTTGTGTCTGCAGCAGGTTTTTACTGCTTTTTTGCATCAAAGGTGAACAGGAGCAGGAACTCATCACTACTCCACTAGCCAAAATCTGTTGTGTTCAGTTTCGCACAGCAGTCTGAGAAACTGGGATGGTCTGATCACAGCTAAGGTCAGGGAGGTGTGGCTTGGGACACAAGGAGAATGGCTGTGTGAGGTGGTTTTTGCTTGTATACCAGAGGGAATAGTCCCCTTTCTCAGTTGGCTGAGCAGTTTAAATTAATGAATTGCTGAACTCTGTTCATCTCCAAAGCACTGGCGATGCCACTGCATTCTTTTGCTTTGTGTCTGTGACATGTGGTTGTTTGGTAGTCTTGTATCCTCTTGCCCTAGGAGACAAAAGCTCATCAAGGATGGAAAGAGGTGCATGTCATGAGGAGGGAGCCTGTGCACTGCTCCGTGCATCCTTCTGGTACTGACTCCAGGGCTACCTGTGAAAAGGAACAAGACTTGACAGCCCGGCCAGGGTCTTGTGTTCAGTCAAAGCAATGCAGTAATTTAGGGAGTGGAAAGTCTACAACCTGGGACTTTCACTGTGGCAGCAGTTTCTGTCCAGTGCTTACAAACAGTAGAGATTCATACCAGAGGAGGACTAGTACCTGCCTAAAGTCCTTAAAGTCCTCCTGAGACAACTGCACCAGACCTGACTCATTGCCCTGGATTAAGCCTCACTTTAAAAGTTTGGCACCAGCTTAGTGTGAGAGGTTACTCAGTGGTGAATCCAGCATAAATGGTTTTTTGGTTTTTAGGTTTATTTGTCTTATATGTGCATTACCAATGTCTATGGATCACCCTAAAGAGAAAGAGCAGAGAGATATTATTTGTGCTCACCATCAGCTCTGTCATTTGAAAAGGTTTCTGTCATTACTGTGCAATTTTGATTCTCAGCACAGACACCTTCTTTAAGGACCAGGCACCCATGCAGTGAAAATCAGCACTGATGTACCAAAACCAATGAGTCTGCTGGGCTGTGAGCTCCTCTCCCACGGCAGAGTTATTAGACACAGAACCTATCAAACAGAAGGGATTCACCTTCTGTGTCAGATAATGATGGGCCTCTGTATTTGACACGTGCCGCAGGGGTAAAGGACAGGTGTGACATCTACTCGGTAAAGTTGAAGTCCCTCTATTCTAAAACGGCAATCTTAACTCTGAAAATTTGCAGGACAGCCCATTTAGCTGAGCTGCCTTTTGTACAGCAGCCTTTAAGACAGGCTGTTTGGGCTGTCATTGATCTGTGCACACCCTGTGTTTCAAATGGGACCCCAATGCTGGGCTCACTGGTCCCTCTGATACTGGTTGCACATCTACATCCCTCCAATGCCAGCAAATGGCCATGGGCAAACCCATCAGAGGCATGGGCAGTGGCTGAGTCTCACCCAGGGACTGGCAGGTACTAGGCTGCTCTAGTAAGTTCCTTTTAATGAGTAAATTAGCTAAATCAAAACCAGCCTCCAGATACTATGCTAATAAAGATTAAAGAAATGTTTGATGGGTGCTCAACTCCCTTCTTTTCTACTCTTGTTCACTTGCTTCTCTGTTTTCTGAATCTCCACCTTTATTTCTACCTTTATTGGCATGAGGTATGTTTTTTCTCGTCGGTGGGTTAGTGTTTGCCTCTTCCCTTTCTGTTTCTCATGCATGAGTTTGTCAAGCAAGCACAAGCCATTTGGCCCACATTGATTATTTATGAAGGTAGGAACCTTTTATTTCAGCTTCTTAGTAACTTAACACTGGTGTAGAGAGAGGCTGCCTGCAAGAAGCTCTTGCAGGGGCTGGGAGACAGGGAAGGAGGCTGAAGCATTTCAGTATCTGACAGGAAGGGTTGGAGAAGGGAGACAAATAGGGCTGAACCCACTCTAAGGGGTGATTTATCTATAATGCCACCAGAAAGTAGGGGTAAAATGATACCTGTGAGATTTGATAGTGCTTTGTGTTCACCTTGCAGAGTTCCTAAGAAAATATCAGTAAAAAGTGAGGCCCATTATTTTAATTTCCAAAAAGAAGGATGCAATTTTCAGAAATGAGTGCAAAGAGAACATGGCGCCTCTGCTTTTGTATGCACAGATGCCTCACAGTTGCCTGGGTGCTGGCTGTACAGCCTGACTTCTTTGAGTGAGGGCAGAGCCAAAAAGAGCAAAAGATTTCCAGTTCAAGCCAGGCTTAATGGGAGAGGGGTTGCAACCCTCTGGTGAGACTGCATACTGTGATTTCTGCAAAACTAGGCAAGTCACATACTTGTAATGGGTCACTGGGATGTGCTCAAGTAGAAACAGAAAATATTTCCTCCTCGGCCCCCACCCTTTCCTAGCCCAGCATTTTGTGTTTTCTCTGTTTTCGTTGTCTATCTGCTCACAGTGCACTCCACTAGACTGGAAGATAGGAAGAAATACATCTGGCCAAATGTTCACAAAGACATTTGCAGAGGGTCACCCATATGAAGTGTGCTGTTGGGAAGATCCCTTCTCAGGATCCAACATGCAAAACAAGGTTGGCAGACTGGAAAGGTGTTGTCCCTTTCCTGAATATTTAAGTATGCAGGAGAAGATAAATTCATTGTGTATTGGAAACTGCTCTAGAGCAAAACAAATAGATCGACACCAAAGGACAGGAGCTGAACTGTTTTATGAATGGAGATGCTATGAGAGTGCACTGCAAACAGGATAATGGAATATGAGCTGAAACTTCATTTTACTGTTACTACTAAATCAAAATCCTACACAGAGTTTAATATAGTTCTCCTAAAAATTTCCTGTCACTTCTGCTCTTCCCTTCATCCAGCGACAGCTGAACATGTCAGATTCCAATTTGTCCCATGGCTTATGAAAAAAAATGTTGTATGGAAAAAATATTTTATGGGAACATAAATTTAAAAGCTACTCCAGCATCAGTGCCTTTCAGACAGAAAATGTTACAGGAGCTGCCTTTGAGATGTCCAGCCAGAAAAGAGTATGGATAATGTGAGGAAAGGAGAAGGGCACTCTGCTCCCTTCTTTAGCTGCCTGTTGTCAGGATGTGCCATGATATTATCTGGTGGAATGAAAATGGGACAAGAGCAGGGCATATCTGGGAGGCATCTGCAGTCAGCCAAGAGAGTGCATGCATACACTATGGGTCCTGAGGTCCCAAGAATCTCTGCCATCCTTTCGGGCTTTCTGCACCACAAGCAGAGCAGCAGGCATAGCTGCTGTCAGGGACGCTGATGTCTCTGTGGCAGGGACACAGTGCCTGTACCTCAGCATGAGCTCTCAGAGCCAGCTGTGAGAGAAGGAGGCTCAGCTCTTGGGATCCCTCTCAACTCAGCCAGTACACAAGTGCAGGCACCATGAGCAGGTTCTGTTTTTCACCCAGCTGCTGAGCGAGGCTTCTGGTGAGGCTGGCTGAACAAAAGGCAAATCAAATTTTCCCCTCCAGCAGTCTCAGCAGCTGCAGAGAGCAGTGCTGAGCTGTTCTGAGCAGTGCAGGGATGCTTTGCTGTGGCTGCCATGCAGCCTGCAGGGCTCTCTGTCCCATCTCCAAAATCTGCTGCTGTTTCTGACTCCCCTGTTCCCCAGCAGGGAGCAAGGCATGCACCCCCAGTCACTGATTCAGTAGTACTTTGCCTTCCCTATGTCAAGGCCTCCTAAAATCCTCATTTTCCTTCCCTATTACTCCAGCTACTGTGTCACCACGTGGCAAAGGCTGTTCAGTGCAGGTGGCTGTGTCACTGTATTGCCGGTTGAATGGCAGTGGCATTTTAAACCTGGATATTAACAGAAGCGTAAGGGGTGACTAACTGTGCCCATGTGCAGCACCAAGGCTCTGGGCACAGCTCAGCTGGCACAGAACAGCTACTGACAAGCAGTTGAGTGAGCTCAAAAGGTGTTTCTAGTTTAAAATTTGATCTTATGAGCTGGCTAGGGATGTACTAAAAGGGAGTCCTATCCTACATGTGCGAACTTTTCTGTGACAAGTGTATTCTGAGCTGCAAGGACAGGATGCACTGTTTGGGGAAAGGCAGAGGCAGACAGCACATCATGGGGCAACGTGCTCTCCCCAGGTATCCCACTTAGAGGAGCACTTACCTACAGACACGCCCCCTGAGAAATCTCTTCCAAACAAAAAAAACACCCTGGTGGGTGTTTTGCTTGCTCAGGCATTCCCCAGAGATCATCCCTGGAGACAGTTTTAGCCTGAGAGCTGTCTTCATGGCATGTATTTTTAACAAGGCTTAAAGGTATGTGTTATTCCCATCCTCTTCCCTGCAGAATAAATACTTCGGGGCAGAGCAGTTACTGATCTGATCTGCCCAAAATCCTGAGAGATTAGCCCAGCTGAGCGTTCTGTCACAGCCTCTTCCCAGGCCCCTGGACAAGCGGCAGAGCCCTGTTGCCCAACCAGGAGGAAGGTGCCACAAAATGTCTGGAGGGTCTAAGCCTTCATAGCTCTCTGTTGTCATAATTATCCTTCCTACGGTATTCCAGGGGTTGTGCAGATAACACTGATAAGAATACTGACAGCTCCGGGTGCAGGGTGATAGAACTGATGTGATGCTGAGCTGGAAGACTTCTGAGGTCTGGAGATATCATCAGCCATGTGAGACAGTCCTTAGGTCTTGGCAATACTATCACCAAACTTGAACAGCTAGAGCTGGCCAGCTGCCCAGGCACCCAAATGCTGCTGGAGCATCTTATTTACTTATGAGGCAACCAGCAACCAAGTGCCTGTGTGAGCAATAGCTTAATATACACAGAAGCTTGAGTATCTAATGAATTGGGATGTGAAATACTGGGCAAAACTGTTAAAATTTTCTTTTAGGAACAGAGAAGAAAAGTCACATCTCCTTGTGTAAACATGCCTGGGTGGAAAAGTGAACCGGTGTTGATGAACTACTCCCTGGCATCAGATCAAAAGGCTGGTTTGATTATGTCTCTCTGACACGAGGATTTGTATTTTAGATTTCTTGCCATGTGATGACAAGAATGGTAGAGATAGAAAAGGGTTCCCTGGTTCTGGGCTCTGTGGTCCCCAAGCTCCACAAAATGGCAGTAAATTAGTGAAGTGTGACCTTAAGAGCCCTAAAAGCTTCCAGTGTGTATAACAATGTGATAGGATCATCATGTGGGTTTTGTTTGTGCAGTGCCACAGGGAAGGAAATGAAGTCAGCTACAGTTGTCTGAAGAGTCCAAACCTTGTCAGACTCACAGCCGGTAACTACAGAATGATGAGGGGAAGCCTGAATCTTTCTTCTGCCAGTGCTTAGCATAATCACCTGAGAAGTTACATGAGGGATTGTTTACTGCAGGGCTGATAAACAGTGCGCTGACTAAAAGCAAAGACGTGGCCATGATCTCTGAAGATGCCCACAGCCTCAGTCCAGGGGATCCTTCAGAAAAGTTTTGAAGAGCCATAAATGGTGCTCTTTCTTAGAGGAAGTGCACTTTGCTGCCTCAGAAAGCGCTTTCTTTTCTTACCTCAGCAGTGTGTTTTCTGATTGCCTCAGCTAAACCATCAGTCCTTCCTTTCTTTAGAAAGTGCCTATCTGCTGAGCACCCAGATGTGCCAGGCTGCAACCCATGGATGGCAAAACGTCATGGTTCCACAGTTTTTGGTACTTGAGTCTCCTTTTCTACAGAGAGCATTAATTGCCAGGCTATGGACCTGGCATGTTTAAATTTCTGATCTGGCCTGGTTAAAACTGGGATCGTTCACATCTCTATTCTGCATGGAGAGATTGCATTTGTTGCAAAAAATCAGAGGTAGTCAAGTCTCATCCTGAGACACTCTTAGTGTCTGCTCATGGCCTGCTGCTGCTTTACAAATGTCTCTCTTCTTTCCTGGAAACAAATAAATAACCAGACAACCCAGTAGCTCAGATGCGAGGGCCGAATCTCTTTGTCAGGAGCCGTTTATGGCAGTGGAAGAAAAACATGCAGACTCATTCATGGGGATGCTATGGGGAGCTGCCCTGGAAGAGCCTGTGGGTGTTTGCTGAATGCTTAGTAATTAAGCTGATTCTTGGCATGCTGATTATCATTTCAGGGAGATGTGGAACATCTTGCAAATACTTGCATAAACATCTGATTCCCAGGACACACGCAAGCACGTGCGTGTATAGGTGTATAGGAGGGAAGGGGAAGCAGCCTGACTAGTGAGTGCTTTGAGAGCGTGAATAAATTGGTGCTGTTGCATCTGTGACATTATTTTGGTTTTTAATCCAGCAGGAAAGAACCACAGGAAATGGTACACTTAAAATCCTGCTTTCTCTCTCTCTCAGCCTGAGTGAACAATTCATTAGCATGCAGATTTTGTTGAGCATCTCTTGTACTTTTTGCAGGGATAGCACTGGTGGAGGACCACTCTGTTTTCCTAGAGCACTACCCAGGTTCTACTGTTGTTCATGGAGTCCGTGATAAAAATTTTCTTAGGACTTTAAACTGCATAGTTTAGGAGTGTGACTGCTGCAAAAAAGGTTTGACTCGTTTGGCTCTGAAGCAAAGTTGTGGAACTTTCATCTCTCCCCACCCCAAAATCATAGAATCATAGAATGTTTTGGGATGAAAGGAGCCTTAAAGATCATCTAGTTCTAATCTTCCCCCCGCTCCCAGCCCCTGTCATAAGCAGGGACACCTTTCTCTAGAATCCTTGGTGTAGATATATCAGTTAGACTATTAGAACCCTGGTTTAGCACCTAACAGGTCTGGAAGATGCTCTGAGATCCCACCTGTCTCGATCTTTTGGGACATTTCATACACCAGAGTGCAATCACACTATTTATTACACCCTTTCTTCAAACTTCCCAGCAGGATCCTTGCTGTTCCAAGTACTGCAGACTACATGGGGCATCCATAATCCAGCTTCTGTGCTTCTATGCTGTCTCATGGAAGCTCTGGACTTGCCCTGTATCCTAGCAGAGCATTAGTGCTAAGGCAAGGAGGGAACTAATTGCTTCCAAGTATTTTTTGTCAGCCTATGCAATTCTTACAGAGCTCTTGGCCTTGCATATCATGAAGACAGACAAGGAGACAGACATGGGTGTATCTGTGTGACAGGGGTGGGGGCAGCAGCTCCAGACAGTGCTCTGCTTAATTGGTTTCCTTCCTTCCGTTCCCACTGTATTAATCACCTCCCTGTGCATGCTGCCAGGGCTCACTTCCAGTCATTTTGTAGGCCTAGTGAGAGGGCCATGGAGCAGCCCAGGAATGGATTGCTTTCCAGCAGTCCCTGGGCAGAGGCACAGGTCCCTTTTTCTGTTTCCCTGGCTCCACAGCAGCCTACTTTCCACCCAGTCCCTCTTTGATGATCGTTAATGGAGAAGGAGGTGAGCATGAAATGGACCGCTAAAACCTATGAATATTTCAGAGGGAAAAGACAAGGGACTCCATTAAATCCTGTTCAGTCTCTGCAAATGGAGCTGGGGGGTTGGTGTGCTGTTTAATGAGAAACTCCAGTGCCGTGTGACCGCATGATGCTTTCCAGAGCCTCCCTTTTGCAGTCCCCATAGAGTCACCCAACACTGCTGCCATCCTCTCCTTTTCCAGAAAAGTCCAACATCTCTGCTGTCAGCCATGTCTCCTGCTGCCTCAGCCTTCCCCTACATACCCTCCCTGATATTCACCACCCAGTTGTCCTCAGATGTACCTCTTCCCCTTATCATACTCATAGTGTGAGGGGCTGCCCCTGAGCTGCCCGGCATTCCAATGTCCTACAGCAGCCCACCAGCTACCAGCACACTGTTTAGCAGCATCCTTCCCAGCTCACCTGCTATCTTCCTCAGCCCATTCCCAAGTCGCCATCCTGATCACAGCCTCCTCCAGAGAGCTGCTGCCCCCCCATCAGCAAACAGCGAGAGCGGCAGCAGCTTTCAGAGCAACAGACAGAGCCTGACAGGCCCATATGTTTCAACAGAGACAGTTCCTCCTTCTAATGGGCCCAGAGGAGCCCGGCTTTCAAAGGATTCAGCTTGGAAGTGACAGGCTGGAAAGCCTTATTAATGGTCTGTGCGCTGGCAAGGAACCACAAGCAGTGTGTGCCAATAGCCCAGAGGCCACGGCCAGGCAGAGCCAGCCCTCCCCAGCCACCAGCATCCTGCCAACAGCCCACGGCCTGGGGTGAGCAGAATCCTTCCCTGGGGTGTGAGATGGGATGATGATTGGCCTTTGGCTTTTTCCTAGAGACCAGTCAGCATGTGAGGTCTTTCCAGACCATGCACCCAGAATTTCACCCTGTTCTTCCAGCCCTGACTGCCAAACATGCCCTGTGGAGTGTCTGGCACCAGGCTTGGCTGTCATGCATGGAGACGAGCCTGGGGGAGACAACCCACAGCTGTAGGTCTTATCTTTCTTTGCTACTGAGAAGCAGTGGGGTCAAAGAAGCCAAAGTGCCAGCATGCAGGAACTGCTCACCCTTTTGCTGGGTGCTGGCATTCAAACAGAAATTGTCTTCTAGTCATTAAGTGACTTCTAAAGAAGGTGGCCTGTCATCACTCAGAGAGTTGCCCCTCAGAGATATCTTCTGCATGGTTTCCAGGAGCATTGGTCTTCCACATCCAAAAGCTCAAAGTGTCTTTGCTGTTAGACACCAGCCCCCCCATAGACCACCAGGAAGTGTGGCAGTTTCTTAGCTTTCACTCTGTTTTTCCTAAATCACTAAGGTCTGCCTCAGAAGGAAAGAGACCCAAGAAGGAAAGACTCAGGAGGACCTGAGCAAACATAAGGAAGGAGCCTCTGCCCCACAGCACCCACAGTGAAATCATCTCCACACTTAAGCAATGAGATGCTACACAGACAGGTGTTGAATGAGGCTTCATTGAAATTTAAGCCACAGACTGTACACAGATAAATCGCCAAGGATGGGGACACCCAGTCCCTGGGGGAGAGGAAATGGAATTTTCCATTAGACCTCACCTTGAGTGAGAGAAACTGGTTTTTCCTCTCTATCTCAAGGTCCTAAGGATGGCCACAAAACTCTTCAGCAGATGACTGTCTCAAGGTAAGAAAAGCATAATTATGGGCTTAGCAGAAAGAGGCCTCACCAGCGGTTTTCAATTCCCCCCAATTAACTCTTCCTTGTTATCCAGCCACCAATGACCTGTACCACTCTTCCTCTCTCTCACCACAGATAATGAGTCTTCTCTCTCTTGGCTTAGCATCCACCCCTTGCTCCTGAAGTACTAATTACATTTTACTCATAACTTGCTTAATCAACTACCATAATTAAATTAAGCAGTGCCTTTCTACCTATATACAGCTTGTAGTTCGGGTTGTAGGCTGATGCATTTGCAAAGACCCAAGCAGCCCAGTTTGTCTTGTAACAAGCTACCACCTCTCTGCAAACCCTGCCTCTCAGCCACAGTAGTGCTCCTCTGAGAGAAATGGGCTTTTACTTCCTTGCTGCTCTTATTATTAATGTTCATAGTTTCATGCCAAGCTAGAGGAAAATTATTTCCTCTTTAATGTTTAAAAGCGGCCCCGCATGGAGAAAAATAATTTCATTTTTAATAAACAAAAGTGATCTTAGGTACGGAAGTGCATAATTTCCTTTTGCTTTTTCTGCTCATCTTCAACAAGGGAGTAGCCCTGTTCAGACTTGATGCCAGCTCTGTACACTGGTAAAAAAGGACAAAATGTTGCAGACTGGGAGACTGTAAATATCTGTTACAGAGTGTCTCATATTCCCTGCTGGATAAAGGAAAGCAGACTTAGAAACTCACGTGATTCTATGAGAAACTATAGTCTTTTGTCTGCGACCTCAGTAGAGCAATGAAGGTGTTGAGTGTGCTGTGAAGCTGCTGGCATTGTCAAAAAACAGGAAAACCTGAAGTTCCTGTTGCAGTTTCCCTAAGGAAAGGAGGTCTCCCCCAGCCCGGAGTGGGCTAAGCCATGGGACCACCAAAGGAATGGGAAACGCTTTGCTCACTCAGAAACTGGGGAAAGTTTTCTAGTGTAGTCCATGGATGTGGCAAGATATCCAAAGGGAGTTCACCTGGGCGACTCGGGAGGCTGAACACCCAAGGTGAGTCATGGGTCATTTTCTACAATTCAGGGAGAAAGTTTATTTCTTCTTGCAGTGCCAAGAATGCGAGTCTGGAAATCACGCAGGGCAAACTTTGTGTTCCTTGTTATAAAGTCTCAGCTGAAGATTTACATTAGGCTGAACTTCAGCTGACACACATGCCCTGGGCCAACTGTTCAGCTCCTGCCCTCCCCCTCTGCTGTGCACCAGATAAAAGAGTGCAAGGCAGCCTTGCTACCTCAAGACAACCATTTACTTGGAGAGAGGTCCTTGAGGGTCCTTTTAAAGGTGTTTTTCCCCACAGAAGCACAGCCAATCTGCAAGGACTGATCCCTGCAGTCTAGTGATGTGGCTAATTGAAACCACTTGATTTTGAATGCTTAATATTTGTTTGCACACAAGATGTAGTCCACACCTTTTTTGGAGAAGCCACGAGGCGACTGATGATTACATACAAGAATACAGACATCTAATTGTGTCATTTGTAAATTGGCACTTTGTCCAGAACCCATGGGAGGTGCTGAGGTCTGCTCTGTTTCACAGGCAGCTCCTTGGAGCCTCATCAGGAATTTTCTGGGCCCTTGCTAAGCCAGCTGCTGTATTTCATAGATGAGTTGCAAGTGATTTCTAAACAGTGGTTATAAAGCTTCCTGGGATGAATAGATGTGACAAAAATGCTTGATTTCAGCTCTGCTCTTGAGCTGCTGTCAGATACAGCTCAGGATTAAGTCAGAAGCATAGCACAGCCCAGGCAGCAATTCCTGCTCTGTTTGTATGTCATTGCACTTGGCACAAACTTGATACTGAGGGAAATAATTGGTGGGGTTTCTTAGCTGCTGAAATATATATATTTCTATCGCAAAAAACGTCTGAGGTTTCCCAGTGAGCTACTGAAGATTCAAATCCAATAATGAATTTGCTATCTTTAGATAAGCTTGCACAAGGTTGCTTAATTTCTTTCCATAGAGGGTGGCGGAGCACTGGAACAGCTGCCCAGGGAAATCGTGGACTCTCCCTCTCTGGAGACACTCTGGCTCCTGTGCCACCTGCTCTAGGTGACCCTGGCTTGGTAGAGGGGTTGGACTGGATGATCCCCAGAGGTCCAACCATTACTGGTTGGTGACCCCTATTCCCATTTCTAGATCCAAGTAGATTCCCTGACTCAGAACAACCCAGGCCCAGATATGGCCATTGACATTTTGCAACTTTGTGGTTCAAAGTGAAACCGTGTTCCTCAGTTCAGCCTGTTCCAAGCAGTTTCTAGGCAGTGCCCCAACAGCCACAGGCCTTTCCAGGGTCAGAGCATCCATGGGGATGTCCATGTCATGTTATATAAAACCCCAGGACTTTTGCACAGGAGACCACATCTTCCATCAGGCCAGTTAGATATTCTACCTCAATGGATATTAAGCACAATAAAAACATACTGGCCTGTATGGCCTTTTACTTCACCATTTCAATTTAACATAGCTTTTTACCCAGAGAGAATAAGTAGAAAGCATTTTTTTCCACAGTAGTAGGACTTGACTGAGAAGGTCAAGGGAGAATGAAATGAGATTTTTTTTGTAAAAGAATCAAAGTCCTACATAAGGGATAAATTTCTATTCCAGGAGCAAATAATTGCACACAACTACACATATCTATAAGTGAGAGACTTTATTTGAACCAATTTTTCAAATACAGACATCTGTATTATTCTCACTTCTCAGGAATGTTTTCTGCTCATTTTTGAAGCTTGCAACCTTAGGACAATATTCAGGACATATGTGTACATTAGATCTCTGCAGATGGACACATTCATAATGCACAAGTACAATGAGTGAGAGACTCTTTCCAGATCCTCACACAAGAGCATCGGAAATGGGCCGCTCTAATTGTCAAGTTCTGCTCTTTTTAGCTTCCAGACACGTCACAGTTCTTGATACTCTCTAGGCTGTAGCCACCTTCTTCAGGCCCCAATTTATTACTGTGTTACTTCAGCTGTATGCCAGTGGAACTCCTCAAAATAGGGCTTAGTGATGCACAGGGATTTATTTTATTCACTGGGAACAGGCATGAGCAGAAAAACCAAGCTATTGGGTGAACAGTTCACCTGGGATTTTCTTTTGTGAGAGTAGTCTAGGTCTCAGGCTGGGATTTCTTTTTTTAGAAGTGACCAGTGGTTCTGGGTGTGTAATACATGAATCTTGATTTTCAGAGCATACAGGGGACCTGTGGCTTGGACCCCAGTGAGGTGTCTCTCAAGTTGGGCACTCCAGATGTGAGCCACTGGGGTCACTAGCCTGTTCTGCAAATCTCAACCTTCACCTCTTCTTCCAAGTATTGCTCAACAGAAGAATGTAGTAATAAAACATTGTAGGTAAGAATGCAGGCTCACACATGACCTGAGATCAACACCCTGAAAAATGGATAGAGGGTAGTGCTTTCAGGACCACCTAAATGACTCATGATCTTCAGTTCCATTTTGGAAAATGACCGGAGAATTTCAGGCCTGAGACCCCCAAATGCGCTGCGGAGAGAAGTTTGGACATCATTCAGCATCTGGGCCTTAAGAACTTGTGTCTCTTTGAAAGCCAGTGAAATGTGTGCTCTCAAGTGCCCATATCACTTAGGTTATTCTGAAAACTGTACCCTATATACATATAGGAAGATAAGGGGCAGACTTTCACAGGCACAAGTGGCAGTTAGACATGTAACTCCCATTGATTTTTTTCCCCCTCGGGGACCTGGAAAATCCCTCCCCCGAGGAGTTGAATCCTCCTCTCGCATTATTTTCACACCAGATTAACACCACTGGTTCCAGTGGAGCGACTCCTGAGTTACCCCAGTGTGAGCGAGAGGAGAACCAGTCCTGAGGTGCTCTAAATATCCAGTGAAAGTGCTAATGTGGCAATGCAGAAAAGCAGGGAATCTGAGCACAGGCCTGAAAGAGGACCCCCAGTGTCACCTCCGGTGGCGCTGAGCTACAGGTGACTGCCAAATGGACTTCTTAGCCAAGAGGAACCACAAAAACATTCATTCAAACCCTCTAACTCTGCAAATCACAGCCACTCCATTTCCTTCCTAAGACACCTATGACAAACAGCAGACCTTCAGTATGAAAAGTCACAAGTGCTAGATTGCTGTTTGGAGACCACAGGAAAAGAGAAATAACTCCTGTGGGGAATTTGGTATGAATTCCCTCTTTCTTTTTTTTTCTTTCCTTTTTTTCTAAACCCCTCTCCATCAATCATGACTATTTCTTTCATCTAGAGTAACATTTTTCCCAAGCAATGGTGTTTGTGTGGTCACCATGGGTGAGTTCCTTCTGGCTAAAGCTTCCTCTCATGGGGCTGCATTAGGGTTTAGGATTAGAAAACACTGGGTCTGAAGGGATCTCAGCAGAATGCCCTTCCCCTCCCTTTGGAATGTGGCTCAAGGAAAAGCTCCTTGGCTGATGCAACTATTGCAAGGGTTGTGGGGTTTCATCTGCTCTCAGTGCAGACAATCAAAATGCCACAAGCATTGCAAAGCAGACCAAATTCATGCTTAAAATCTACTGCATTGATGGGGAGTTTATGTTGGAATTTCTTTCACTTTTTCAAGGCTTAGTCTAGTGAAATGTAGTGAAATGTCAAGAGCTGGCCTACAGCCAGTACAAGCATTCAGTATAGCTGTGGGTTACTAGCTCATCTTACAACAGGGGCATGGAAAAAGCCCCTCTAGGACCCTGAATTTCCACAGCACTGCATGGTGAGGTCAGGCACCATATTCCCAGTGTGCGTCACTCTGACATGCCCTGCCCTTTTCTTACATAAAGTAACAACCACAGACACCTCCAGGCAAACCTTTATCCTCTTCAGGGAGAGAGAATTAGATACGTACTCCCTGGGGAATTCCTGTAGGTTGTTACAGCAGGAGTAGTAGAAAAGCTTCAACTACTCCCCTGATGACTCTTTACCCCACTCTTTACTTCTGGGACCTCCTGCCTCTTCTGCTGCTTTCAGCTCACTTGATGTCTTGCTAGAAGACTCATTCCTCGAATACCCTTGTCTTCTTTCCAGTTTCTGTCCCATGCTACATCCTTTATAGTGTTTCCTTTTAGCCTTTGAAAATCTGGCAGAAGAGGCAACTCAAGGAAATCCAAATGCTTTTCTCTGCTCTCTTCCTGTACCCTGAAGACAGCCCAGCTTCCTATACAAATCTTGTGTATTACACATTAAACCACTGCCTGCTCAAGGCAGGGTTTGTCTCTGTGCTCTCTCTCACGCTCTCCTTGCCCTGACTCTCTGGCAGGATCAGGACACAGTACAATAATAAAGATAGGGGGTGCTTGGTTACAGCCAGTAATTTTAAATTGGAACCAAGGGAGAGGAATTAGTATTTAAATTATTTAGGTTTGCAGTTGGTAACCACATACCCCGTTCTCTTTGTGGGGGTGAAAAACCAAAACACAAAACCTAACCCTTTGTTCTCTAAGCAACATGGCAAAGTATGTTCTTACAAATGGTGACTAAACACGCGTGATGCCCCGACCATCAGCCAAGGAGGAGCAACATGCAAAATACAAAGATAAAACGTCCCTGGGGAGAGAAAGTTGTTTCATTTTTTGAGGAGGGAGGAAGGCTTATGTCCAGGAAGACATGAGAAGCGATTTTTTTTTTCCTTATAAAGTTAAAAATAGTAATAGCAAAGTGGAGAAAAGATGAAAACTTTGGGATCTGAAATCAGAAGAGCAGGGAAACGACATGGTCTTTGCAGAAACAGGCAAGACAGAAAACCTTTTAAAATGGTCATGACAGGGGATAAGGCCAAACAAAAACTATGGTCCCTCCTTCCTGCCTCCTCCCAAACACCTCTCCCACAAATCCTGAGAGCTGAACCTCAGTTCTCTCAACTTGGTGCTAGAGACACAGGGTGTCTGCAGTGTCTGTGCTGGGCTGGACCCCTTTGTGTGCTACGAACAGCAAACATACTGTACACCTCTCCTCCCTACGCCTCAGCCCCGTGTCCCTCAGAGCACTCTCCTTCCCAAACGCCATCCACACCCTGCTGCTTCCATGGCAGACACGGGTGGGGTGGTGAGACCTGACATACGGTCCAAGCAATGCCTGATGTCTGCGCTACATTTGCTGAATTGAGGTCAGGCTGGAAGGTGTCTCAGGGTTTACCACCCATCATGACATGGGAATATTAGCATATATATCATTTATGAAGTATGACACAATACCTATCTGTCAGTCAGCCCATCTTTCTACCTATTTAGTCCGTCTAATCTACTTTAGCTATCTACGTTTCACTATCTCTATCAATCATCTATTGCTCCATATTATCTAATTTCTTCCTGTCTCTCTCTCATCTTTTGCACTCTAATCTTTCTTTCTCTAGCTATACTCCCCTCTCTCTCCCTATCATCCATCTATCCACTCGAAAATCTTTCCCCCGTCATCTCTCTAATCCCTGTTTTTAAAAATCTTTGTCCAATCTATCTCCCACTCTCTCTTTCCCTCTCTTTAGAAAAAACCCTCCCTGTCTCTCTCTCTCTCTTTTTCTACAGAATGCCAGGAAGCACATGGAAATGAATCCTGACGTGTTGATGGCACTTCCAGTGAGCAGTCTACGTTCAAAGTGACCATTTCTGAGGAGTTACTGTTCATCTTTTCTCCCTATTTCCAACAAAGAGATGGAGGAGAACAAAGGAGTAGGACATGGAGTGCCAGCCCTCCGAAGGCCATGGGGCTGCCAGTCCCCCATGGAAGCATCGGCCATCAAAGGACACGGGAGCTGTCAGCATTCCCATCTTTTGGTCTTCCTGCTACAAGGACGATTTAATCCTGGTCCTGCAGCATCACACAGTTATGCTGCAGGGTACTCTGGCAGTCATTGCCAATGAGGCCAGGAAACCATGCAGGAGCTTCTGGGAAAGTACATGAAAATAATCAGGGCAGTGAAAGAGCAGTAATTAGCTTTTATGAAAGCCCGGATATTACTAAACATATTTTAACTGTTTGCTCTCACAGCTCATAAAGACAGCAGCAGACCCAGATGGCTGTACAGGCTCAGGGTTTGGTGTCTGTCAGTCTTCCACTGAGACAGGCTGGGTGGCACCAGGGAACAGCCGGCAACCTGTGGGAAGCAGTGGTGGAGATTTAGGAGGTGGGGCTCTGCTGACAGCCATAAATGACAGCTGAAAGCCTTGTCCCACATTAGAGCAGGGTGAAGCACCCTGGGTTCGGCAGGAGCAGGAATGAGGTATTTCTCAAAGTGTCACCAGCTGGCTCCTAGACCACCAGGCCTCGTCCTGCCCATGTGCCCATTTATTAAAAAAATATTAAATAATAACTGGCCCAATTTATTTTGCCAAACAGAACCCTTTTGGGGGGCCACGCTATGCTACTCAGGGACTTCAACTCCAGCCCCAATGGGGTGAGCATCATCTGACTGTGGCAAGAAGCTCAGGTCCTAGGGCCCTGTCCCCTCACAGCCCTTGGCCCACCCCTTGGCAGGGGTTAGACCTTGGGCATGGATCAAATCTGGTCCCTCTGCAGGCTCATGCCTCCAAGGTCACCATAGTTCTCCAAATCAGGGCCTAGAGGTGTCCTAGAGGGACGCTTTCAATGATCTTCCCTAAAACTGATTTTGCTACTTTGATCATTTATGTTAGTCATTGCTAACATCTTGCTCAAAATCCAAGCCTGCTCCCCTTAAAAGTCCCCTCAGTAGTGCCAAGGAGAGCAGTCAGTCAGTGACTGGTGGCCAAGGAGCACAGCTGGGCCACGCAAGAAGTGGCCTACCAAAGACCGCAGGCCAGCAGGATGTACGGCAGCATAGAAATGTGACACGGTGATATTAATGATAATTATTCTCATTTATTATAATTATTGTTCAGTTTGAAAAAGGAGCCTGGAGCCAAGCATTACGCTAATTGGCACATTTTCTAGTTGTTGCTTTAGTTCTGAAAACAATCTGGGATTTAGTATTCTTGTTTTTGTTCATTTTGTTTGTTGTGCTTGGTCTTTTGTTTGTTTTTTCTTTCGTTCATTCCATCACATTGAAAAAGGAAGAAAAGAACCTTTTTTCCCCTCTTTTGTTTTAACTCACTCTGTAAGTCTGGACTCCTCAGATGAACGTAACATTGCACACACACACACACTTGGAGAAGAGAGAGAGGAGAGAGAGAGAGAGAGAGAGTGCGCTCGCAGTGGGCAGACAGACACACGCACGCGCCAGGTCAAAGAACTCTGATACAGTGCAAGAATTTTCCCAAAATGATTGGATCATCATTACCAAAAACTTGCCATAACAACACCAAGAAACAAAGAAATGTTTAAGCCACACTGTTTGACTGGGATTTTTCCTGCTTTTTTTTTTTTCTTTAAATGTTTGCCACACAGAGAGAAAAAGGGTTTAAGTGGTAATGGGAGAGGGACAGACAGGCTCACAGGTGTGAGCAGGAAGGGGGGGAATCGAGATTGGGGTGGGAAGGAAGGATAGAGGATAGGGGGAGGGAGGGAGGGGCAAAGGGGGTCATTTCTTAATGTTCAGGCATTTTCTTGGTCCGCCTTGCTCTCTTCTTCTTTCACCTCTTCCTGCTGGGCACTTTCAGTAGGTTTGGTTTCTTCTACAGCATCTAGTGGGAAAAGAGATGGTCCAGGGTTAGTCAGCCATGATCTAGAGCATCCTGCACACAGCCTGATGGACTGAATGGCTTCAGGCTTCTCTCTCCCCCAAGTCACCTGGTCTCAAAGTTCCTGGAACTTCTGCAGCGTGGAAAGAACATGCCACGGTTCAGCCCAGAAGGCAAGTATGTAGCTCCCACAAAACACCTTCAGCCAGAAAGCGTGTGCCACTGGGAGGAGCTGCCTTGCTCACTGCTGATGTGTCAGACAACCACTGTTCATTTCATTAGGGGCCCTGATTAGGCTCCTGGCTTATCAGCTAGATCACACACCCTTTTACAGAACCCACTGCCTGTACCAACCACAGTTGAATCATTGTCCCCCAATTACAATATGGAGAGACTCTCTTAAAGAGAGTCACAAAGAAAAGACTCTATACACACTTGAAGCCTGCAAGACCCAGAGGGAAAAAATTTATACCCTGTAACTCAAACTTCTCTCACACTGAACAGAGATCTAGAGAAATGTCTCTAGCCTTCAAGAATGGGAGCCTTCATCCAGAGATTGCCAAATCTCTCCAGTTTTCTAGTCTCTCCTTTCAAAAGCAAAGCTGCCCTGGGGGGAAGTGAGTTTACCTGGAAGCTGGGTCTGCTGTCAGTCAGACACCTTGTTCTGGCACACCATCCACATAAGAAGTTAAAACTAGTGCTAGGAGCTGTTTGGCAGTGAACTAGACAGAGGATCAGAACCCAGGGGAAGGCAGAGGCAGCGAGGAGAAACAAGACAAATTAAAGGAATGTCCCCCAAGCTGGAGTGACCTCAGTCCTGGGTTTGTCTAGCCCATGCCTCCTTCATTGCAGCAGGACAGATTTAATTGTCTCAGAGTTTCTACTGCCCAGCTCTCATTAGGGTACACAACATGTTCCTGGCCTCTTTCAGAAACAGTGCATGTACTGTGTGGATTGCTTTTTGCAGGACAAGGTGGTGGTGGACCCAGGGTTGCAAGGCTGTAAAATAGAATAATGCACAAGGGTCTTGTGCACTGTAGTGACTGGTCTGCTCCATTGCCATCTTTCTGTTTTCCTCATTGGCTCCCAGTCCCACACATACACAGCCCAAGGAGAGGTCAAGCAAGCAGCAATCCAGACTTGGGGTAAAGAACAGGGAAAAGAAACAAGCACTGAAGAATGAGGTAGTGTGGGACAGACCATATGTCACTGATATGACACATACCTGTATCCATCTCATTCAGAGAGCACTGGGGTTCCCTGCACAGTTCCTGGCTTCTCTGATGGGCTATCAAACTACATTGTACCAGTAAATAAAATGGGCTGGGGATTGCTCAAGGCCAACTGGCACCACACAGCTTATGTCCATATGACTAAACTCTCTTCTTCTCCAGAACAGGGTAGCTGTGTCTGGGACTTGTCTGATGCAAAGCTACTTTGTGTACACAAAAATCACACCAGGGCCTTTGCTGTCAGCCTAACAATGAGGATGTTCAGTTGCCAGTGTTTGGTTTGTGAGGATTAGCATCCTCATACCCATGCTTCATGAGAATGCTAACTGGGATGTGAAACTTTCCTTACTGACACCATTCATGTATTTTGGCCTGGTCCATTTCATGCCATCAGATGGCAGACTTGTATTTTCTTTCAATACTGGCAGTAGGTGCTACATTACTGCTTCCCTCTTCCCCTGAGCTCTTTTAGGCTTAGTTTCCACTTCCTTATGAATCACCTTTAAGTTGTGTGCAACTTTCCATTCTGAATCATCTTCATTAAAGGCTCTGCTTCTGGACCTTCAGATGCTTTTCATCTTAGTAAATTCTGACTGCTGATCTTCCAGAAGGAAAAATTTCTGTGAGAACATCCCCACGGCCTCAGCCACTGCATCTGCAAAACCCCTGTCAGCAAAAACATCTGTGGACTTTCCTTCCCTTGATACAGAACAGCTAAGCAGGATGGTATTCAAAGACTCTGTCTATATCTGGTACAGCTACCATCACAGTCCAGAGACAAAATAGGCTACTGATTAAAATAGGACCATAACAAGTATCATTGGGAGGGAAAGCTTGGCCTACATTTTTAATTATCCCAAAAGACTTGATCACTGGGAGGGAGGAGAGCCCATTTAATGCTGCTCTTCAAGGCATTCATAGCAGGAGACACATTGAATTACGAAGCTGAGAGTAGAATCCAAGTGTGCAACCATCTACCCGTAAATTTGAGTGGAAAGACTGTTGTTAGCCAGCAGCAAAGTCTAATTTCTTACAAGGCTATGACAGATCCTAGTAAGGCAGAATTTCTGGGGTTTCTCCTCATGTAAATGGATGATGAGTGAAAGAGCCACAAAGAGACAGAAACTGGCTTCAGAAGCACAAGTCCTGACACTGCTTTTCATTGTGTTTAAAACTTTTTGTGTCTTCCTACCAAAAATATGCACAGATTTTAGCCAGCAGTTCCACAGCCCCCTCAGGATAGCACAACAGATAGGCCCATAACACAGCAAGCATAGGGACAGACAGACACTGAGGGGTCCTTCACATCTGCTGTGCTACCAAGTCTTGTTAATCAGCAGCTGAAAGTGGCATCCAGCTCCTACAGTGATGGGCTCTTCTCAGCACTCCAGGAGGGATGGACAGGAAATTTGCTCACACTCAAGGTGGAGGAGCCGGCAGTGATGTTGGTTAGCTCACAGTGTTCCCATGCTATCCTTGCTCTTAGGATAAACAGGCAAGTTGAAACACAATTTTCTGCCATGACCTTTTTAGCTCACCATAGTGGCAAATCTAATTTCCTGGGTCTGCCCGTGGCGCCTAGAGACCCCTGGCTGGCAGAGGAACTGCACAGTGGTGCCTCACTGTCCCCATTAGTGTTCTCTGGGGAGCAGATAGTGGCAGGCTGATGACTCTGCTGAAGAAGGCCAGAGGCTGCACTGATTTGTACCATGGATGTAATAGACTGGACTAACTGTGATCATGGAGCAGCAGGAACAATTTAAGGTCACTTCATCACACATTCAAGTCAACAGAGAGGGATCATACAACTCAAACGCCAGACTGTGCATATCCCAAGCATAAACAAGCTTTTTGAATAAGAATTATCACACAAAATTCAGTGAATCACTCTCCCACTTTTTTCTTGCATGATATTGAAGCAGTAAGGGGAAACACTCTGTGTACTGCTGCACCCTCCTAAGCTGTATTTTATTTCCTAGCAGCTTTGCCAGCACTTCATTGATCTTTGGGATGACAGAAAAGAAGCAACCTGGTGTTATTCTTTAGTAATGACCTTTAGCAAGAAGCAATTTCATGAAGTAAAAAAGAATTCAGCACAAAAAAATAAGTTTCAGGCTGTGGCACTGCTAAACTACAGAAGTAAAAAGAGGGTTTGCTCTGCACAATGGGAGCAATGCATCACAACCCCAGTGACATCAGGGCCAGTTAACAGCAGTTCCTGATTCACGAGGAGAGACAGTTTATCTGTCTCACCAGTTTGTTTGATGAAGGCTATTTCTGCAGTGTTTTCCGGGCTTTCTCCAGCCTTGTTTTCAGTGTCCCAGGTATCTCCAGGGACATTAGTAGATAGCTATCCTGGGCATTCCATACATGTAAGAGAGGATATCTCTTACACTCCTTTTTACCCAATATTAGTCTTGATTTTCCACTCTTTGAACTCTGGGATATCATACCTGTGGGTTTGCAGTGGATAAATACTATTACATAGCCAGAACTGTACAGTTTGAGCATTTTTCATTCACTTTGCATTTGATTGGAAAGGTGACAAAGAAGTGGCTGAGAATTCAGGCCATCCCCTGCTTGGGGAACAAAAGCATTTCATCCTGGGCAGCCAAAATTCCAGCTGTCTAAAGCTGCCTCCCTTCTGAACATGCTAGCACTGTGAGACTTCCTCCCACCTGCACAATCAGAACCCCCTGTGTCCACTTGCAAGGGACAGAACAAGCAGGAAGCAATGAGCTCCTTCTTCAGCTGGGCCTAGACTGAGGTGGCATCAATGTGCATGTGGTGACATCATGAAATGAGAAAGATGAAGTCAGAATGGATGGACATCTCACCTAACTCCAGACATCTACAGAGAGACATCTGCAGCTGATCTTCTCATCCTCTCCTTCCTTCCTAATTAGTGGAAATAAATAAAACATTTCTAAGACTCTATTAACTTGCCTTATTTGGATGCCTACTTTAAGACAAGTTGCAGCCTAGGAATATCTATACCTGCAGCAAGCCAAGGTGAAGACATTCACATTTGTTCTAGAGCACTCCAGCTACAAAGCAAAGAGAAAGACCCAGACTCACAAAATGAGAGTGGAGGAAACAGAGCAGGAAGGAAGGCAGAGCTGTAATGTAAAGAATAAAAAAAAAAAAAAAAGCAACTTGAGGGGTGGCCAAAACCAAAAAAATCACCTCAAACTAACAACAAAACCAACCTAGTTTGTGCTTTCAATCACCACCCTTACAGTTCTTTTAATGCACACCAGTCATCACTTGCACTGTTCATGGTTACTCCAGTCCTGTGGTCCCACCTTTCTAGCTTTAAAATTTTAGTTTGCTTTTATATTTTAATCTTTGGAAATCTATGCTGCTGTCCAGATCATCATATAGCATAGGATTATTTTGCCAAAGAGACAGGCATCTATGAGCTGAGCTGCTGCTGTTTTCACTTCCATTTAGCACTCTGGATGGTGCAGTCAAGTTGAGAAACCTTTTGGGCAGCCTTGGGCAAACCTTAAGCAGTTACTGCAAAATTGTTTAAGGATAGAGCTGCAAGGTGGGAGAGGCTGGTGTGTGTTTGCTTCCCAGCTGAAGGGCCTGTGTCAAAGAAAGACTTCATACCTACAGCTCCAACTGGCACCTGCTGGGGAACAGCGTTACTAGTGGAAGACTAACATGGAAGTGAGATACAGAGCCTTGCTGCAATAGGGTCTTAAAGAGCTCCTGCCCCTCAGCACTCCACTTATTTCCTGGAAAGGGTGAGAGCCATATCTGCGAGCCCTGCTGGGGAGCAAACGCCTGGAACATATGCAGCTCTGGTTGCTGTGAAGCTGAGGCAGGCACGCAAGAAGCAGTTCTGCTGGATGGTGGTGCTTCCAGCTGCCTTTGCTGACTCTGTGCTCTAATGGCTGAGCACGCGGGCTCCTCTCCAAGTCTCTCCACTGCCCTACATTAGTGAATTAGGTTGAGTGGATTTCCGGGTAAAACACTGTCTCTTGGGACCTGCCCAGCTCCCGACTGACTTGCCATGATTAATTAAATCAGAGCAGACATCAGCTTATGACCACAGTAGCAGCAACCTCTCTGATGATCATTTCTTTTGTGGCTGGTGGCTTGGGCTTTGTTTTCCTTTTTGTCTCTGTTCCACTGTGGATCTTTAAATTACCACAGCCAATGCCAAGAAACAAGAAATTGCAGAACACTCTGGGATTCTAATACAGATGCAGAGATTTTGCTTTTGCTGCTTTCTCAGTGTTTGCATAATTATTCCTGATATTGATTGTGCAGCTAGAACTCTCCTGTGCATTCATACTGAAGTACTGCCCAAACCTAGTCACACGTTGCTCTCTCTAGCATTTGTTGTGCATCCTCCTTTCTCTGTCCTTTGCCAGCTACAGCTTGGGCAGAGATGGAGCTGAAAGCCTGTTCCTCATCTGGTCATCACTCTGCTCACAAATATTAATCTCGGCTTTCCTGTCCTGTTATAAGCAGATCTCTCTTTTTTCTTTTTTTTTTTTTTTTTTTTTTTTAGAATAAGGAGCACTAGAAAGCCTCATTTAAAATCCCTGCCCTGAGCATCTCCTAGTTTTAGTGACATTTGGATCCAGATTTGGATCCAGGCTTCACAGCTTGATTCATCTGTCCCAATCCATCTGTCCTTCTAGCCAGCCAGAAGTCTATTCCAGGCAGACGATGGTAGGTCTGAGACTGCTGAAACAAGACACACTTCAGGTTCAGAGCTGTTGCTTACACAATTCTCTTTCTGATCCATGTTAGCCCATTGCAGTCAGCCCTGTGATGCATCATATGCAGAGCTAAAATCCTCCACCCTCCCAACTTGTTGCTTCTAAAAACTGGTAGACTTAATGCTGCCCCAGCTAAACACCAAGAAATGAAGGAACTGGGTATTTCAAGTAAGTGGCTGTGTCTGGTCCAGGGTATCAGCTTGTATGATTTCTCCCAAATCCCTGGTGAATCCCTCACTCAGACCCATGGTATTGATTCCTGTGAGCCCTGGGGGTCCTAGTGAGCACATGGTACCTGGGAGATCTGCAAATGCTTGGTACATGCTGCAACAAGGTGGTGTGGAGAAGTGTTCCCAGTGCAAGTAGCAGGCAGGAGGTCCAGGGAAGTCGCCCAGTAATTACTGGAAAGAAGCAAGCAAGTCAGCCTATTAAGGTTGAAACAAAAGTGTTAATATGGCCTCAATACATGGTAGCTTGGGCCTCCTATTCCTCTACCACCTCATCTTTTTCTAGAACCAAATAAGAATGGTTCAGTTGCCCCAGCAGTGAGGGAAAAAAAAAAAACAAAAAACAAAAACACCTGCAACTTTTGCAAGTCCCATGGCTAGAAACTTTGGTCCAAGCTCGGACAGCTGCCTCTTTTTCTGATCCTGCTAAATCCTCAGAGGACAGCCAGACAGAGTTCTGTCACCCCAGCTGCCTTTGCACCTTGTCAGGCTGAAGATCCAGTGGTTTAGTGATTTCCACTGCTTCTCATCCCACCCCATGCCTTTCTTCCTTCAGCACCACCATGGAAATCCATGCCTGCATTGGCATCCACGTGTGCAGTAGATGGAAAAGGAGGGAATGGTGGGAGAGATATTCAGAGTGCGTGGCAGTGGGGAGGGGTGTCGAGTGTCTAGACGCCAGCTGCTTGGTTGCCACAGAAACTCCCCAACTTTGGCTGAGGGAGGGAGCATTGAGGTCTCCAGAGAAATGAGAGTGATGGAGGAAGAGGGTGGGGAGAGAAAAGGGAGGATGTTCCTTGTGAATGTGAGGTGTTAACCCTGTTACAGCTATGTTTGCAAATATTTTTCCATCCTGGAGAATGGGAAAGAAGCAGCTCTCTTTCTTTCTTCCACTGCTGTTTATTTCCCACACTCATAATGCAGCCAGACATGGAAGCTGAGAAAAACTACATGCCTACTGCTGACTGTTCATTTATCACTGCCTATTACCAGCACGTTTGTCCCAAACTTCCTGCCTACTGTACCCATAAAGTGGGCAATTTCAATCCAGCTACAACTGGAAGAAGTCCTTCCAGAGTGGTTAGGTTTTCAGACAGCAATATCTCCTTTAGCAAGGCCAGTCCCTTGGCCACTGTCACACTACAAGCCAAGGCAGCTCCAGGGAGGACAGGGTGCTCCCACCTGGCAGCAGTGTCATCTGTCACGGTGCTTCTGTGGAGATGCTCTGTCACACCAGGTGGGCAGGCAGGAGACTGCATTGTTCAGCGGCCAAAGGCAAAAGAGCTCTTGCAGGATGAGAGTGCCTTGGAGGCAGATATGTTGCCCTGGCATGGAGGGGCCTACTACCAAGCAGCACCAAAGGTGCTGTGACCTCAGAGGTGTTGTGACCTCCCCTCAACAGATCTGTGAAGACGAAGATTCCATGGTCTTCACAGCCAGGGAGCTTGAAGGGGAGAAATGGGAAGTGACTTGTGCAGAGTGTCCCCAACCATGAGCTGGGATCAGAGTTGATCTGATGAACAATCGTGCTCAGCTGCCTCGAAGAACCAGAAGGGCTCCCTCCAGGACTGGTTCCAAGCTACTAGCCCCTCTATCTCCTGCATTCATTACTTAACCTGAGGAAAACCTTAGAAAAAATTACCCATAAGGTGTTCTTTATTCCTCTCCCCCCTGCCCCTGTTGATTTCACATAGGTCCTACAGACCAGAAAGTGTACTCTTTAGTTCCTTAAATACCTTATTATTCAAAAAGCTTGAATATAGAGGTTTTAACGTCCTTCCAGCTGTGGAATATAACAGTTGACAGCTGCTCTTGGCACATGTATTGGAAAACAGGATGTCCCCATGTCATGCAACAGCATTCTTTTGTGTCACCCATCTTTTCTCCCTTGCTGGTTTAAGTCCTGGAGGATGATTTAGAAAGAGAGGGCATGTGAGGGGGCAGAAGAACAAGGTCTTTCTAAAACACATCCATTTCTTCTTTAGCTTCTTTAGAGCAACTTCCCTATGAAATCATAGGGGAGAAATCAGGGAAAAGATAAGAAAAAATTGAAATATCCTGAATAGATATAGGCCAATTGAACTTTATTGAAGTGACAGTTAGTGATTGTTCTACAGCCAGGACATTCCTAGCAAAATAATTAATTCAGGGAATGAAGCTTACAGCACTTCGGGGACAGAGGTTTGAATTTGGAGATGCCAAGCAGATGCACAGAGAATAGCACAGCAAGTGACAGAAGTTTGACAGACAGATCAGGTCCTCAGAGGTTTGCCCATCTCACAGCTCTGCTGAGCAGCCTGGCAATGGTGGTAGGATCAGTAGGGGGATAAAAATGAACCTGAAACTGTGGCAGACTGCTGGCATTCACGCACTGGTGATCCTGAAATAAAGAGGGTTAAGAAGAGGACGGAAACATGCAGAGTAGTAGAGCTTTTGGGTTCTCCATCTACAGTTCCCACCTCCTCGCACAGGACTGACCGTGAAATTCTTCTCCTCCCCTTCCCCGGAAAAACTAGCTAGGGAAAAGAACATAAGGGAGGAAATCTTCTGTAATTGCGGCAAAATGGTGTAAAATTCCTTCAGTGCATCCAGAATTAATGTGCTGCTCCTCCCCTTGTACTCCTCCCCCTTCAGCTGTCGGTGGCAGGGAAACAAATTGCTGCAGCCCTTACTACAAACCATGCTCCCACCTCCCTTCCCCCAGCCCAAAAGATATGTGCCATTCATAAGCTGCCTGACTGCTGGTCTCCATTATTAAAGCCTAGAAGACTGATAAATTGGGGATTCATGGAGCCTGCAAGCCTCCAACAACCACATTGCCATGGAAACCAGAGGCAGCCTCCATCTCCAGCAGAAATGATATTGATCTAGCTGAAGGCAGGGAATTACAATCAAGGGGAGGATATAAAATGTCTCTTTTTCTTCCCTTTGCCATCCTCCCATTTCGAGTTTAAATGAAGGAGAAAATTCATTTAGAGATCATTAGTTTGTTCCCGTCCATCATCATACACCAAGGTTCTCCAAATTGGATGCTAAAATTAATTAAATGCCTGTTATCAGGCTTTCCACAGCCATCTTCTTGATAACTGTCCCCAGCAGCTGCAACATCTACACCACCAGCTCTTTGCATCAAAGAAATTACTGATATTTCTCAAACACATGGCTGGTGCACACCCATAGAATCCCAACGTGTTTTGTACAGGATGAAACACAGGCACTGCTCTCCAGAAGGCAGTTTAGGCTTCATGCTGTACCCAGGGAAACTCCTGGGAGCCTTTGCTTTTCATTCATTAGAAGAAAGCTTGAGATCCCAGACACAGGAAGAGGCATTTTGAACTACAAACACTTGTGGGAAAAAAACCCCATTTCGAGACATCACAGTGGCATTGCTGGTGCAGAGCAATTCTCACCTCTTCTTGAAATCTCTTGTCTGGGACTGCTTAATAACTGCTTTTCCAAGGATGGAAAGATCAGGAGTCATAGCACCTGTCCTGGAAAACTAGGTAGGCAGCTAGACACTTTCCCCAGATCATATAAGGGCCAGATCCTCTTGGTTTGACTTAAGGCAAGAGGTTGGGCTGTGTAGTAGTCCCTTTTGTCCCAAGAAATCTCTGGGACCAGAGGTGTGTGATACTTGCCCAGTAAGCGGTCAGCTCCAGGGAAAAGGAGGTATAAGGTAGCCCTGAGCCTGGCACTGGACATTTTAAAGAGACAAGCTGTACAACAGGAAGGAAGGAAGGACGTGCCTGGAAAACCTCTCATGAGTGCTCTTATTGCCAGCACCAGTCTTCTCTGTGAAGGTGGCAGCAGCTTGCATCAGTAATTCTGATTTTAATTCAAATTTGGCAAGCTGTGTTTTATTTTTTTTTTATTTTATTTTTTGACCAGTTTTGAGAGCCATTTCTCCCAGTTGGAGAGGGACTATTGAGTCTCTGAACTCTGAGTGCTGTGCCAAGCAAACTGATGCAGCTGTCCCACAGTAGCCATCTTGGTTTAATTGGCTTTTCACAATAACAATTCCATCAGGCAGTTAATGAATTCGGCCGTGACATGAGGGCACTCGGTGGGACAGATGCAAATGCTGGGGAGACCACCTAGGGGCACAGCCAGCTGTGCCATTGCCTGGATGCACCACCTCTTTGGAGCAGCAGGAATGTCTGGGTTGTCAACAGCTCCTCAGTACTGTCCACTATGATGGAAAAAAGTACCTTTACAGGGAGCTAAAACAGTCCTTTTCTGAGTTAGTCTGCAATGACAAGACTTCTATTTCCCATCAAAAGACATTTCCCTTGGTCCTGACTCAGCTGTGGGACCAAGCAGTAGCTGCTCCTCCATCATCTCATGTACAGCCAAAGCCTGCCATGAAGCCCAGCTCTGCACAGGTTCACAGAAGCTGCCAGCTACCACAACATCCATATGCAGCATTCGTACATTATTGGCCAAGGTGGAGCAGCCCATAATTTTGGTTTGAGCACCATAATTTTGACAACAATGGTCACAAGAAGAGGGCTTGATATGAGGCATGAGCTCATCAGGCCTGAGCTGCTCTGACATTGCTCTTAAATTGCACTGAGGCATAGGAAATGGCACCCCACCATTTTGTGCTCTTATTGTCTCCTCCTGCTGATTTTATTTGCTATAAAGGTCCTTGGCTCAGGCCTTGCCTGCTGGTCACAGAGCAATATTGTGAGGTATCCATGTGAATGAACATGTCTCTCTTACTCTTCCTCTCCTGATGGAGCTGTTCCACTTCCATAAACCATTAAATATTTATTGGGCCAGAGGAAAATATTGACTCTATAGACCAGTGGTGAGGGCACTCATCTGGAATAGGGGAGACCAAATGCCACATCCTGGCTCCAGCAAACAATAAAAAATTTATGCAAAGTGGAATAGCTCCAGCAGGATGGATCAGGGGAAAATGTGTCCAGCAGCCCAGTGGCTCACTTGCAAAGCTCACTGGATTTCAGCTTGCTAGCAAAAGGCCCACCCTGTCATCTGTCCCATTCAGGGAGGACCTGACCCTCACATCCCAGCTACTCTAAAAGCAGGCAAAGACTTTCTTACTACTTTATTCTACAAATCCCATAATTCCTGGTAATGGTATATACAATGTTTAGGTTTGAATAATTAAAGGATCGTTTAATGAAAAAAACGTTATCACAGAAAAATTCCAGTCTATCAGGACTCAGAAGCCCTGAACAGTTGTGGTTTGAATTGCTATCAGGCTTAACTCCTCTGTTTGGCAAAACCATGTCTATGTGTTTTGCTAGAAATGAGGCCAAGAAGTATTTGCATGCTATATCATTTAGGAGGGTCTGGAATTTTCTCCCTCTTCCCTGATGTAAAAATCAATTACTTCATCCATCTTTCTCATAGTCATTTGGCTTCATCAATGAAAAAGGTTTCTATCCTGAGGCACAAAAAGAAAATTTCTTTCTCATTTTCTGTCTCTTTATTGAGTGCAGTGAACAGTGCTGGCTTAGTGTCTCTGGAGACCAAAATCTGCTGCTCAGCAGCAGTGCTGTGCATTTCTTCCCCATGCCTTCCTCGTGGGCCTCAGCTTGTTTGGGAGAGGTTGTGTTATGGACAAGAGGTCAAGTTTAGTCCAGGCAGTCACCATGCTTGGCCACACTGGTAAGTCTCCCAACAAAGGCTTGGCAATAGTGCTGGGACGGCTTTGTGGAAACATACCTTCAGCCCCAAAGATAATCGTAAAGGCAGGTGGCAAACCGGTTTGCATTTTTTTAACAGAGTTGCAAGATCCAGGTGGCACTCACACCTCCTCTGTTTGGCAATAAAGAAGTTACTTCCTTTCACCACCTGGATACCTGGTGTACCAGTTGGACTGTGAATGCAGACAAAGGGCCAGACAGAATTTCTGCTCCTTTGAACTGTAGCAGCCTTACTGAAGATAAACTCACAACAGCCCTCTGACCAGATTCTGTGAATAGGGGGGATTTCCATCCCTTCTGACAACAAGAGAAAGCAGAGGACCAATGTTTCAAGATTGCACTTGAGTGCTTTCCAGGGGAACAAACATATAGATGATCTGTGAGCAGATCTAAGATTAAGACGGACTACTTCAACTCAAAAGTATTTCTGATGCAGGGCAAACCCAATCCCAGGGTTTGGTCTCCTGCAACATATTCCTTGTTTCAGCACCAATGACTGGAGGTTTTTTTGAACTGTTTGTGACACTGAGGCTGAAATCACGGGTGATATCCTATTCTTGCATAACCAGTATAGGTAACATAGGATGTCTAAACTGGAATACATACTCTTTTTTTTTAAGCCCACATCCAGTAAGGGAATGGAGTCCCACATTCATTTGAAAACTAGGCCGTTACAGACTTAGTCCACACAAGCTTTCATTCACACGTCCCTGTTAGAGGCTTGTGTCATTTCCAAATCAATGTGTGCACCAAGCTTTGAAGAACATCAAAGATGTTTTGACAAGTACTTGCCATCACCCCAACTTTAAATTACTTTTACTGTATTCTATCTTCCATTTCTTCAAGTGGTTATCAAGTGAAGTCTTTGAAACATTTTTCACAGCTGCAAAGACAATTTTGTCAAAGTCAGCAGCACTGGGGAATGCTCTGCATAATGGTCACAGCTCTTGGTCCTGCTCTCCTATCCCTTTCCCTGTACCTGCAATGCATTATCAGCTACGGTTCTGTACCACTGCACCCACTTCAGCATTGGGATTTGGATGCTCTTCCAAATGTCAGAGATTTTCTTCTTCATTAAGCCCTGGAGGTTACAGGTAATGTCCAGTTATCATTACTAGCATTACCAATTACTGTGTTTTGCTGAAGGAAGATGGAGAGGTTGAATAGTGTCTTCCACCTTCTGCTTTCTTTCATAATAAAAAGAGGACTCATTTGCTATTGCCTCAAGATACAGCTGAGAAGTCTGTCATTCTTTGAACACTGGATAATTGGGACCTTGTGACCTTTATCTAAGACTTATTTGCATGAAGCACCGAGTCTCGCTTTTCTGGTCATTAGAGGAACAGCATTTTCCTTTACATCCCTGGACCCTGTCCAGCTTTCCATAGTTCTTTCCTTGACTACACTGCAGCCTAGCAAAGGGCAGATGTCCAAGGTGGACTCCTGACTGCCAGGACTTCAGCTGAAATTTTCCACTCTGTTCCAGTGTCCCATGCTGACACTGATGTACCTAAGTAAGCAGAAAGAAAAACAGAAACATTTACACAGATCAAATTCACATTTGGTGATGATATAACCAAGGCTCTTAAATGGTAGAGGCCATTAGAGCTAAAGAATATGCAAAGAGAATCTTTGGCAGGGAATACAGAAGTAGAAAAGAAGTCACAGTTCTAGTAGCCTGCAAAACCAGAACTCTTCTTCAAAGAACAGCAAAGCACATGATAGCAGTACTCTCCATCATTTGGGTTTCCCATACAGATTATTTTTAATAGCTTGTCTATTTTCTGCCTCAAAGATATCCAGAGAGGAAAGCTAGGAAATGAGGAAGCCCTTCTTTAAATCAAGCTTACAGCATGAATGCAGTCTATAGAAATATTGTGCCTTGAAACCTGTTCTAATTGAGCTTGTGTAACATGGTCTTTCACAGGCCTATTGGAGGTCCAGAACTGGGGGTGGAAACTATTCCACAGAGCTGATGCCAGTGGCTTGACTTGTAAGTTTTCTGTCACTGCTTACATTTCCCTTGGTTCTCTTGGCCACTGCCCGGTCTCACAGATAATCATATGGCTAAATAAAATATTTCAGTAGTGTCTTTACAAAAAGAGTCATTGCAGTCATCAGTGATCATTCAGTAGCTGTCTGTAAAAAGGAATAATGTTGGTGTGCATAAGGACTGGGATGAAGAAAAAACAGAAGAAATAACACCTTTCTGGAAACATGTAAAAAGTTACAGATTTTTTTGGACTAATGTGAAGAATATCTGTCATTCTATCTCATAAAATAGATTTGCAACTTTGAAGGGAGTGCAGAGAAAAGCAACAGAGTTCCTAAAAAGCATGGGAATAATTTCATAAAAAAAAACAGTTGAAAGCACTGCTTATGTTTTCCTCAGGAAAGAGATGAACAGCAAGAGCTACGAGACTATGCCCTGTGTACATAAGTGCATACTGTGTGATGATACCCTAATCAAAGGCATGAAGTAGGCTACCACAAGCTTTTGCTGTTTCTGTGACATAGCATAAGTACAGAAAGTTATTTAAGGCAATTGGCAGTGGCCAATTCATCACTGAACGTTATGGCCATTGTACAGTTGGTTGGAATTGGGAAAGCTGTTCATCCTTAATCAATCAGATACTTTGTGTGCATACACACACACACAGATATATGCCATATAACACCACAGTAATATTAGCATAAAAAGAGAGAATACATTATGCTGTACCTGTTAAACCAAATCTTAGACAGTAGAACACATGGGTGAGTCCCAGCAGCAGAGAAGAAGTTTACCCAAGATCTGCCCATAGCAGTGCTTTGTTCTAGCTACAGCGAGAAGTATAATAAAGGGATATTAACTCTGACCTAGCTTGGCAATTTCTGTGTTACCAGTTATTTGCATGGATCCTTGTGAGTGCAACTTCACTTTGCCAGAGTCCATGAAGTTTCCACAGGGATTGGAAGTGATCACTGCACTGACATTGATAATGCAGTATTAATGCACCTATTAAATTGCTCTTGAGGAATGTCTAACTAATCTTACTGTGCTGACCTGGTGAACTTTCCAAATCCTTTTCCTCTGCATGTGGCAGTCATCTGTACCACAGAGAAAGTATTTCTACTTTTGAATTTCAGCTCCCTGGAGCTGTAAATCCCAGCTGATACTCTGCAAGCTCATATATATCTGAAAAGTCCAGCCTACTTGATCCTAGTGTAAAGAGATGACACTGGCAGTGGTGCAGAGCACTTCTGGCAGCTACAGCAAGCAGCCATCACTTAAATTTCATTGTCTATCTGTCCAGACTGTCTATAGGTCTGCTACTTGAGCCCTTCTCCGCAAAAATTTTGTTTATCATTTATGACAGAAAGCCCTTCCCCCACAGAGCATTTTCTGAAGATGATCTGAATGCATGCAGTGGGCCACTGTGGAAAACATTGTAATGAAAGTGATTTAGAGCAAAATCTATGTGGAGTTTAACCACTGGTCTTGTCTGTAGAGAGCCATATGTTAGCTTGAGTGACTACTGAACAACACGGCACACACTGTGACACTGGCAGGCACTGCCCTAAACAATGTCACCCAAACATGTGGTTTGGAAGAGCAACAGCTGTAGCTGCCAACACCAGAAGGGGTGAAAGATTGCCGTCACCTTTCCTATAATCCACAGCCTTCACACAATAAGCCAGGCAACCAGCCTTGACTGTCCACGCATTTCTTACTGAAGTTCCAGAAGAATTAGTACCTCTTAGGTACGAAGGAGTGGTTACCTCAATCTCCTCAAGAGGCCTTTTCCAGAGCTAGTCCACACCTTTTCATCAGTAAATATGTTTAATGTCACCTATGATTTTATTTAAAAAGGTCGAGCACTGGCCCACTAGTACAGCTCCCACTTCTACAGGACAAGCCGCATCTCATTAGGAAACAGCAGACCTGAGGCACACATGGGATAAGAGACAATATTGTACTGCAATAGAGGAGGCAATCCTGCACCCGTGCCAGGTTGTGTGTAGGAAAATTGTGACATTCCAACCTGCCCGCCACATGGCTGTTTGGACCAATGCAAACTCAGCTATAAAATAGGCAATGTTTATACTCATGTGTCTTGGGTTGCAATGCAGGATGTGAGCAGAGGTGTGTATTCTATCACCATCTGTTGAGGCTGGGTGGGACAGTGATCCTTACCTCTGTGGGAGATATCCTCTGCTAATCATCTATTAAAACCAAGTGGGGAAGTCATCTTTGTCTTTTCCACAACCCATCCTTCCTCCGGGAAGATATTGGCTGTTAATGCACCATTGGGTCCCACTGCATGACTGATAAAATTACATCATCCCATTGGGAGATGCTCCAATCAGGAGGAGAAGTGAAGACTTTCCTACCTAGATAAAAACTGAGATTTGGAACACAGAAGCAGCCTTTTTCCACTGGATTCCAGAGGAAAAAAACTGACCTTTCCACATCATCACTGGACCTTTGGAGGAAAACTGCACCCTTCTACAGGACCACTGCTTCAACTGAACCACATCTGTCATCCAGGACTGCAGCCACCATATAATGGGACTGCTACCAACACCCTGACAGGGTATCAGGTTATATTCTGACTCTGTCAGTGCTTTTGGTTTTGTTCTCTGCAATACTGTATTTCTATTTTAATTTTCCTACTAAAGAACTGTTATTCCTATATCTTTGCCTGAAAGCCCCTTAATTTCAAAATTATAATGATTTGGACGGAGGGGTTTACGTTCCCCATTTTAAGAAAGAGGCTCCTGCCTTTCTTGTCAGACACCTGTCTCTCAAACCAAGATACCGTGTAAACACAATTCGAAGATTAAAATTTCAGAGCAACTGAGGACTAGACACAGACTTCACACTTCAGCATGTGTCAAGCAACCTAAACTGCATTTATAGAGTCTTACTTTGTTGCTGGAGTAGTACTACAGACAAGAAAATGCTGCCATGCTTGCTTAGAGTCGTTCCCTCTGGGCCAGCTGTGGGAAGACCACTGTGTTTGCATTGCTTTCCTTGGCTGCCAGGTGTAGCAGCAGAGATAAACTCCCTTGAAACAGGAATGGAAGTGAGGCTGTTCTGCCTCTTGCTAGCGACTCATGGGCCAAGACTGAAGTTCCAAGTCACATAGCTGCAATCCTCTTGCATAGTGCAGGCTGCATGTTCTGGCTGGTACAAGACAATAGACTGTCTCCCTTTCCAAATCTTTATATAGCCAGTGCTCCCAAAGTACAGCAAGTATTGTCCTTCCATCAATATGGGGATTGAACTGATTCAACTGTAAACCATTAAAAAGGATCCACAGGGACTTGCTCCCTCTGAAGAAGTGAAGATGGTTCTTCCCAGCGCTCCTTGCTTGCAGGATACAGGGCCCTGGGGGAACTGTTAGCCCGCTTACATGAAAAGCTCTTGTCACCTGGCTGATTTTCATTCCAGCTGTGAAGCTGCTCCATTGTAAAGCTATTTCATGAAGCAGAAAAAGCATTCTTCATTTCCGAAAAAAAGAAGATCCATTTGTTTCCTTAGGCACAATTTACTCTTTCACATTTCTGGGCTTTGTGGTCTTACCTGACAATCTGAAAGTGCTTTGATGTTAGAGCCAACCAAATTTGGAGGAAAGACTTGATAACTTGTGAAAGTACAAATCGAATCTAACACTGTGTGACATTCACCTCTTCTCCTCCCTGGGAGGACATCATAGCCCATCTCCTTCCACAGTCTGCTGTGCTGGATACTGATCTCATTTCAAAGCTGCACTACCAGACTATTTCCAGTAACCTTCATGGAGACTCTCTGGATTTAAGCCAATGCAACCATGATTAGAATGAGTCTCACTTCCTCAACCACATGTAATGTATAAATTCCCCTCATTACTTTTGGATTCTGTGCTGTTGAGTAAGTTGGCATCTAAGAGAGCCTCTGTAAGCATAATACCAAAGAGCCAAAAGCTGGACCATAAGAAGAAAATCTATAAATCTAAGTCTTGAAAAGGATGCTCAGATGACAAGACAACTTCTTGGCATTCCTATCATCCACCAAAAGACATGAAAAGGTTTGTGAAATTGTCCTTCTTACATCAATACTTCATTGCCACTGAACAAAGCCCACTGACTCATTTCATGCCATACCCAGACTGGAACCCATCTCTGTTTTACTTTTAGATGCACTGAGGATTGCTTAGGAACTGCCCTACTGTACAGCTGGGAATGCCTGGGGTTCCAGATGAACTACTATGGGATACAGGACAGTTGTTTGAAGCTGTTTCCTAGGCCATCACTAAAAGACAGATAGAACATGTAGAACTGAGTAATAAGGAGAGAGGTGAGGGCTATCAGGGGAACTACTGACTGGTACAAAAAAACACTCTGTCCTTCCCCTATTCCAGAAATATTAAGCATTAAATTCTCTACACTTCTCTTTATCTGGTTAGTTATTCCTTTCCCCATATCCTGTCTTCTTCTATCCTGCCCATAGATAAAGGCAAAAATCTCTCTTGGGTATGAATTAAATGCCTTTGCCTTTTGCTTGTGCTTGCACCAGAGATGGTATCCACAGATAGCATGATACAGCCATTGTAGTAAAATTCAAGGCAGATGAACACCACCACCCCAGAGCAGCACGGTTGGCACGCCTCAGGGTAGTGGCAGCCAAGCATGCCATGGCAACCAGCCAACCAAGGACACTGGCCAGGAGCCAATTTGATTTATTTTTGGCAGCCTGATACAGCACACTACTGTGCCAGTCTTCGTTCACAGAAATGATAAGAGGTGACCTTTGAAGGCCAAGGGGACAGATGAAGCTGAAAGAGGATCTGTCCCTGGGCTGGAGAAGCACTGAAGTGGCAGATGTTCCCTCTTTCATGAATGACCATTGCAGTCACACCAGCAACCACCAGTGCTGTGTTTGCTGGGAGAAGATTGGTAGAAAGGTTGAGACCTGGCAAATGTGTTTAAGTCTATGGAAAGAGTAAGTAACAAGAAAGAGAGAAAGGTTTAAAGATATGAGAAAATAATAGTATGAAGATGTTAAAAAGAAAACACAGGCTTTCTGTTAGGAGATATTTCCTGCCTGTGGCTGCTTTTGTACTGTGATGATGCTCTTCAGAGGAATATTTAAGAAGGAAGCAGTTTCCTACTTTTGTGGACATTGTGCTATAGAGTGTACTGTAGAGCACACCTTGGAATCCTCAGAGAGATGTACAAGGAGACCTATTTAATCTTTTTTGCATTTCTTTCTTGGATGACTCTGGGGTCACTTAGCCAGCTGTTCAGGTTTGTGACTGGAAGGCTGATATCATAGTGGAATAGGAATTCAAGAAAAATCTATATTCATTAACATTTTAAAGAGGCTATCAGCTTGACTCTGGCCACGCACCTTTCATGTTTGCTTTCTGCAAACATTACTAAGCTTGAGAGTTACTGCATGCATGCTGAATAAGTATAAATGAATGCACATACTGGTCTTGAACACTTGATCACTGAAAACTCATTTTTAAATATATATTTGAGTGTAGATTTTCCAGCTTCCTCTGTTGGCTAGATGTTTACATAAGTAATAGTATCATGTACAAATGCATATTAAATTGTGCATTTTGAATGGCCACTTCAAATTATGTGTCCATGAATGGTTGGCCACTTCAAATTATGTTAAAACCAACAAGAGCATGGGGAGGGTATCTGAAAATGATTCCGAATATTGCATAGAAATAAACAATTTTTTCATGAGTGTCAACTCTTAACAGGTAAAATAAATTAAAATTAAAATCAAATAGCTTGGTACTATAAATGTATTACCTCTATCTATTAGAGTAAAATAAAAATGGAATGTCAATTCAAAGCAGAATCATTCTTGCTTAGGAATAAGGCATCCCAGGTCTTAAATAATAGGAAATTAGCATTCATTATCCCATGTATAGAGGACCCCAAAATACTGATTCACCTGCCCTATTCTTGCCATTGATGTTTATACCTTTGCCCAGCTATAAAACCAACACAAGTACAGCATGCAACACAGCAAATTATATTTCACTAATCACATGACATTTATGTTGCCACTTATCATATAAAGTAAGAACAAATGGCTGGAGACCTGGACAACAAAAAGCAAATGTGGATAATTCAATTTCAAGGCTTATTTCTAGAAACTTCTGAATAAGAAGGAAAACCAGCAACCCTTTGTAGTTGTGTACAATCAGTTCAGACTCACATTCTTGAAGGCTGCTCCTCTTGCCCATCCCTTAAATCCCAAATGTCCTGCATGAGTTCCTCTCCCAGTATTTAATCTGTCCTTCTGGATATCTGTTCTTCCCTATCTGTCTACTTTGTTAAGCAGGAATAGAGTTGCCTGAAGCCTCGGGTTAGCTATGAGGCTTGAAAGTCTAATTGGAAAGTGGGAATTGCAATTTGTGGAGGAGAAGTAGTGGGCCAAATGAAATTATGGAAAAGTATCTGTAAGAACAAGACTGGGTGCTGAGACTCTCTAAAATTTACATCAGGGTGGTTATGAATATCAAGGTGATATGCAACATTTTCCCACAACAAGCTAATGAATGCTGTACAACAGAGATTCAATGAATGTGGAGGCTAGTTTTGCTAGGTACTGTTTCTTAATTGAGTTTCGTGTGGAGTCTACCTCCAATGCTACCTTTTTCTTTTTTTGTGGGTGTTCTATTTCTTTGATAAAAGAAAGGTCAAGAGCAAGAGAGAAAAATATCCTCAGATCTTTGATGCATTTTCTACTCAGTATCATAATTTATATCCAACTCTTCTTGATGGTTTGTAAAAATATTTTTGTCAAAAAATGTTCACTTTTGCCTCTCAAAACTCTTTACCCCTTCCCAGGGGAACTGGTTAAGCAGACTTGCACTTGGTCAACAGCGAGGAATTGAAAACAATTCTAGAGTGACTTTTAGTATTCAACCCTCTCTTCTGTCCTCACTCACTGAGGAGTCAGGGCCCTTAATCTTTCCGTTCCCTATCTGATTCTCTTGCAACCCATGTCTGAATTAGCTGACACATGTAAAGGTTCATGCAAGCTTGCCTTGCACGGGGCACTCCAAGTAGAAACCCTATCAGTATGGATGTGGATGAAACTATAAGCACTGCTGATAATAAGATGTTCCTGACTAAGATGTGGTTGTGATGCCTAGAGAGGCTGATCTGGAACAGAGGCTAGACAGTTAAAAGGATAAAATAGGTATTTATTGAAAGGCCTTAAAATGATACACCTTGGGCAGTACAAGAGCCTGGCCAGGGCTACACCCAGGTTGGAGCCAAGATGGATGCCAGTCACAAGATTTTACACTTTTTAAAGTTTTGGTCCATTTACATATTGGGGTTAATTGTCCAATTACAGCCCCAGGTTATGAAGTCTTGACCTCCTGACTTGCCCCCTTCACTTCATTGTTGTTTATGTTTTTTGGGGTAATGGGTGTCCTTGATTCTCTAGCTGGGAAGGGATTGTTTTGTCTAACAACCTTGTTACCTAATACGAAGTTTCAGAGTTACATACCAGGCAGCAGAGAATCTTAAAAATATAAAAGCTAAAACTTAAGGCATCATTTACCCCCTTTAGTACTAACCAGTACTAAGAATCTCATCCATAGATGAGTAAGTAGACAGAAGAAAGACCCTTTTGACTTCATTACCATCCCACCAGCAAGGTCTCCTGCAGTATGAGAGAAATTTTGTCTTGTGAGATTTTCAGCTAAAGTTGGAAGCCTCCAGTGACCTGGCCAAGTTGCCCCACTGGAGCTGTCTGTGCTAGTGTGAATGAAAAGGTTCGTCACTGTCTTTAGCATAAGCAGAGCTTGGGGAGCTCTCCCTTCAAGCCTCCCAGCTGGCAGACATTCTCCTGCCACCATGGAAAAAAGGGCTGATGGCACCTGCATCTAGAGGAACAAGAACCTCAGCAGGAGCTGCAGTATTTCCAAAAGCTGATTGGAAGCAGGAAAGAAGGTGTTAAGCAAGAAATTAATCTCCCCTACCCCTAAAAACTGTTAACTCTTAATCTAGTCCCCACACCAGGTCTTGCTCCCAGGAGACCAAGGGAGGTATCCACTTCTGGAGAGGCCATTCCCTAGTGAGGCACTCACTCACCTGTCTTCTCTTCGGTTTGGCTGCTCTCCACTGTCTCCATTTGGGGTTGCGCTGTTGCCTTGGCAGTAGCATCCTCTGCGGCAGGGGTGGCGGTGGCAGTGGTGTCAGCAGCAGGCACGTCGGCTTGTTTAGGCTCCTCTTTGTCTTGGGCTTCGTCAGCCTTCAAGGACGGCGAGTTATCAGTGGAAGCTTTAGTGGCACTTTCCCTTTCGGGGGCAGCGGCAGCAGCGGGCTTTTCCTCTGAGGAGGCAGCAGGAGTGGCAGCCTGTGGGGCTGGCTGCTCTGAGCCCGTGTCGGCGGCTCCATCTCCCTTTTTCTCCTCCGCTGGCGCGCTGCTGTCTTTGCTGCCCTCCTCCTGCTGGGCACTGTCAGCGGCGGCTGCTTCTGTGGCGGCAGGAGCCTCGCTTTCTTTGTTCTCGGCCGTTCCGCCAGCAGGACCTTCCTCTTTCTTGTCGGTGGCATCAGTCTCAGATGCTGGGGCATCTCCCTTCTTCTCCCCCTTGAGCTTTTTCCTTGTTATGTGTCCACGGAAGCTGGCCTGGATTTTGGTGGCTGCCTTATGAGCTTTATCTTCAGGTTTGATGCCATCTTGCTCGATCTTTTGGTCTCCGTCCTCATTTTTTTCAACCTTTGAAGAAGAACAAGGGAGGAGGGCAGAGGAGAAAAGAGGGAGATAAGTTAAGATTTCTTCAGGTGTAGCAGATGCTCTAATTTTATTGACAACGTCCCACTTTCCCCTCCTGCTAACGAGTGAAAAGTTTCAAAACAGCCTTTCCATTTGGTATGGGTTTGGACCCAGGTGGCCCTAATTTTATCTTAAGGCTGGATAGACATAGGTCTCCAGCCAGAGGTTTGTAAAAGAAATTTAAAGCACCTCATCCTCTCTGTCAGCAATGTGGAGAGCATTTTGGCTGTGTGGAAAGGCTTTCACCAGCTGGGTTGTCCCTATTCCCATGATTTATTTTCCCATTCATTTTGAAATATACCAATTTTTTTTCTCCTACTCATTTTCAAAACACTCTCCTGAGGGTGATTTTCACAGTCCTTTCCAATCCACCTCTGCCTTCAAGTCGGCGTTTCTTTTTAATGACACCTTTATTCACAGGTGTTTCTAACAACACCAAGTGCTTTGTCTTTTATAGCTTTTTGGCTGGGGATTGCCAACTGAGAATAGGATTGCTGCCTGCCCTACCACAGTTCCATGTTGTCAGACACACAAGGATGTTCACAGGATGTACTCCTCATAAACACCCTGCCTCCAAGTGCTCCAAGAGCTTTGCCTTTGCTCTCTACTCATGGTTTCACTGAAGGATTAATAGGCAGATTAATATCACTCTTTCCAATTTCAGCTGACTATTATTATTTCTCTGACTATCGGGGGGAATTCAGCCTTATAACAAAGAACAAAGACATTCCCTGTGTGTTTTCCACTTAAATTGTGCATGGAAGTCTTAAATGCAACCAAAACAGAGCCTGTGCCTCACGCCAGTCTGCTGCAGAGAGATAATGCTCAGCTTATAAAACTTCACTGAATCTAACGGCTTCACCCCAATAATTTAGCAGCTCTTGGGCAAGTAACAGCTCAGCTGCATGTTGATGAAAGGACACTGTTCTATTAATAATCCCATTGGAAAGCATTCAAAAGACCTATGTGGAAACAGAGCCACTGGCCTCTGCTGTCTGCACCTGGTTTCCATCACCGGCTCAGGTCACAAAACAAAGACAACAAGCTGACTGGGAAAGATAGAAGCATTTACTCCTGCGTGGGAAGAGGGAGCCACTCCTTTGGCCACTGCAACTGGGATGTGCCATCTGGGGAAAGGCTCTCATCAGAAGAGCAGAGAGAGGGGACAACCTACAAACAAGTTGAATAAAAGTGTGGCAGGAAGAAGGGAGAAGAAGACACTGCAATGTGCAGATGTGCCACTGGAAACATCATGCCTGTGGACAGGAGGAAAGAAGAGTGGTCACAATAGCAGTAATTCCCAGGAAACAGACTGGAAGTGATCATTCCCATAGCACAAGACAAGGTCAAGTACAGGTGGGAGTGATGCTCAGCCAGGGAACCAATCTGATGTCCACTGCTATGCCAGAGGTGGTATCCCCTATGTCCCACTGGGTCCCCACTGAGAACAGATCCGTCACCCTAGCTTTGATGCCCATCATTCCTTAAGTGGATATGGTGGCCTAGGATTGAGCAGCCCCAAATCATCGAGGAAAAGAGCCACCCCACACAGCTGTGCAGGGATGTGGATAGGTCTGTATACAGCAGGAAGTGAGATGGGAGAGGCACAGGATGCCTATGCAGGGGGTGAAAAAGGCTGTGAATGAATATGTAAATGAGATTAATACACAAGGTTCTGCACAAGGAGTTTTTGTGCTACTGACCATGCTCAGACACAAAATGGTTGCATAAATCACAGGGTGAGCATTATGTCTACACATCCTCAAGTGCAATAAATGACATAGTATGGAAAGTGGGGTGGACTTTTTGTGTTTGTCTCAGCTTGTCAGAGAGCAGGTGATGGTTATGTGCAAGGATGATACAGGCACCAGCAGGCTGCAACCACGTGTGTGCCTTGCATAGCTAACTCAACACTGTTATTCAGCATCTAGGTAAGCTTTTCAGCCTACTTCAGCACAAGGAGGTGGAAACAAATTGGAAGTACATTTAAACTAGCCAGATAGTGCAGAGCTCCACACACGCTCATCTATCCTGTTCCTTAGACAAGTTTTGCAGCTTGCAGTAAGTCTTGTGTTGCTGTGGAAACTTAACTGCTAATACCTGAACTAGCTGGTTTCGAGATCTTGGATATGCCAGCATTACACTGTAGCCACAGCAACGTGAAAATAGACTGCTACTCCTTCAGAGAACTGTGTAACATTTAGATGCTGTAGTTTTGAATTCTTCTCCCCAAGGACTGAGGCTAGTCTCAAACAGCAGCAAGACTGGGAGACTGGAAAGACAACTTAGACATAATTACGAGGCCTTAATGGTCCAGTCCCCATGCCTTATTGCCTGATTCCTGTGAAACTATTAGTGAATGTGACAAAATTGTTATTCCCTGGACAAACAAGAAAAACATTGACTGAAGGGAGATATCTCTTGCCACTGGCCTTGTTGCTCTCACATCCCACATGCTTCCTACACCAACCAAGACAGCTATTACAAGTCATGGACTGCTGCATGCCTGACTCTCTGACTCCAGAAAAGCTGCTCTGTTACCTAGGATATGCAGCCCTGTAAAGGTTTATCTCCTTCCCCTGCTTGCCAGAGCCCAGGGTGCAGTGAGCCACATGGTTTGGCCCTGTGTCCTTGTCAACCCCTGACCTGGCAGGGGATGAGAGAGCACTTCTTTCCAGAGAGGTCAGACCAAAACTTCTCTCACCTGGACCTACAGCATAGCAGAGCTAAAAGGCTCCTTGGCTATTCCAGTTACATCATTGTCCTCTTCTCCCAGTTGGGATGACATCCATTTGAGTCCTTGCCAGATCTCAAGTTATGCAACTGCAAAATGTATTTCCAGTAGGGTGTTTTCAGCATAATTTCAGATGCAAAAGATAAGAAACATGAGACCTGGGGCAGAGGTGGAGTTCAAGATCGTGGATGAAAGAAATGTACTAATAGTTTGTCTTTGCCAACTGTGGCCCTCAGGAATCCTGTTTCTATTCAGTCCTTCCCCAGCAAAGCATGCCAGGCATTCGAAATTACTCCTTTTTTTCAGGCTACTGGCCTGCAGCTACTTCTGGGGTAGGACATGGCATCCATAAAGTATGTGTGTCATGTTGTATAACAATGGGTTGCGTGGTTGGGTGAGAAACAGGTTGTTCAGGGAGAAACTTCTGTTCACACAAAAAAAGACCCAAGGGCTTTTCATCTGTGGATTATGTGCACAGCAGATAAACCTTAATTAAGGAAGCACTCAAAAATAACCTGTATACAGCAGAAGCTCCTGGAAAGCAATTTGTCTTACTTGGAAATCTAAAAGGGTGAGTCAGCCCTGCCAGGATGCATTCAAAACCATCTCAGTGGAAAACAAGGAATCTGTCTGTCTTATCTGTCTCCCAAGCGTTCATGATATCTTGGCTGTAGTATTGTGGTTAGAATAAAGTGACTATTATTACTAGTGTTTGCATGGAATCTAGAATTCCCAGCCAGGAATCAGGTCTGGTGGGGATAGATTTCAGATATTAGTATTCCATCACCTCCCTCCCCTTCATTTACACTTTTATGTGTAAAGTAAATTTAATACTTAATACTGACATATTCATGGTACTGTTAGGGTACATGCGATGTATTGCCATTTTACACAGAGCAAATGTCCTCTGTTTCGTTTGGTTTTAAACGAATTGTGGATCCTGTAATGGCCAAAAAGGTACCACTGAGGCAGGTGGATGAAGAGCTAAATGGATCTATAAAAGGACATAGTCAAACATGTCAATTTTTTTGTTCAGACCATCCTCACATACCCAATGATGCCAATGTGCAAATCTTTGCCTTTATGAAACACACCTTTACGTCTCTATCTACCCAGCCCATAGCATCTTTCCAGTCATAGAGGGATGATCCTATCACCATCCCCATCTGATTGTCTGCCACACCTCCAGGTTTCTAGGATATCCCTTCCCAGGCAGGGTATTCCTGTAAGTGAGACTTTCCTTGCTATCACATAGCTGAGAGAGTAAGAGATTATAAATTAATGTTAAATCACAGATAGGGCAGAGGTTAGTTCTTAAATACCAGGAATGTAGAAATTTCCTGGAGGCATGATAAGAAGATTTCAAATCTCTGGCCAGTTTTACACCTTCCATCTCCAAACTCACAGCTTAGGCAAAGAATTAAGGAAGTATTACTATAACCTCCTTCAGACCCTTTTAAATGTCTCCTGTGCTGGCATTTCAGGAAAGGAGAAATGGAGAACCTAGGTGTTTTCTAGATGTTCCATGTGTTTGCAGCCACATATAGGCAAATAAAGGAGAGGACTGAGTGCTTTGATCCTTGATTGCTGTCAGTCCACTTGTCTCTCATGGTGAACCTCATTGCCTTTCCTTGGAAAAATAATCACATTGTTTTGTATTCTAAATGCTGGGGTGGAGAGACCAAGAAAGAACTTACTGTTTCACTGAAAGGTGTTTAAATATTATACAACTTCCTCTGCTTCTCTCTCTAGCTTTCCTTTTTCTGGTATTTCTCTTCCCTCCAATATATAGCATGTATCAACCTCCTTAATGTTCATCCTAGGATCAGGCTGCTATATGCTATAGCCATGATATATGCTCGGCCACCACCCTGGTATCCTGCTCCTTTCTGTCCTTAGTTAGGAGCTCCTCTTAAACAATCAAACACCAAATCCCAGAGCCCTTTGATACACGTGGCCATCTCCCAGCATTCTGAAAACTGTGTGCTGGGAGCCCAAGTTTAGGACTTAAACACCTTTCACCAGACAAGGCATCAATACTGGCCAGAGCCTGGACATCCATAGGACCATTGACAATAACACACACAATAACCCACTTCACCTATTTCACCCAAGGGAAATATGATACATGACTATTATTGGAGAAAAAAAAAAACAAAACAAACAACTGTGTAGTCACACAGAGAAATGAGGGCCCAAATCATTCTTTTCTCATGACACCTGTGCTAAAGTATGTGTGGAAATCTTTCCTTCAGTTATTTATGTGAACTAATGCTGAATCACCCAAACTCCTGTGCTATTTGTGGGGTTAGGATGTGTCTCAGCCCATGCTCTGTTCTTGACTAGAACACAATGTATGTTCTTACAGATGTTATCAAGGCCATTTGGGCCAAGACTTAAAAAGAAATGAAGGCATCCAACTCCCAGTGATTTCCCAGGATTGAGTCACTTCAGCATTTTTCATGGCTTTGCTCCACATGACCTGATTTGTCTCAGAGACAACATTCAAGGAGCAGAATATATTAAATAATAAATAAATAAAGACCAGCTGTCTCCCAGAAGGAGTTAAGCATGGACACATAAAAAACAGAAAAGGCTTTCACGCTTTGGGAAGTGAGGAAGCAATTTAGCACACAGAACAGCTTTTTTTCAACCCAGTAAATGGTGTGAAGACGCCTGGCTAGAGGATGGCACCTGTCAGCACAACCTGTCTTCAAGGCTAGGAACAAACAGAGTTCCTTTATTTTCCCAGGATGACTATGGTGATGGTGAGTAAAACACCCTTGAGAAAGAAAAGGTTAATTCATCCCTATGAAGGCCCCTGCAGGATTGTTCCCCAGGGTACAACTAGCAGGGTTTTAGCTCTCTAGTTTCAAATATTCTAACAATGGAATTTCCACCCTTTCCTCTACAAGATCCTCTCATATGTAGGAAAATTCCCCTCTATTATATAGTGCCTAGATTAAAATGACAGTAAGGCAGATGGATGTATGTTATTCATTCATGTACAGTGGCTGCAAAGAGAGGCGGAAGACAAACTAAGCTAGATCTATTTAGATATTTCTAGTGAGCCTTCTCAATAAATCCATACTCTTCTTACCTGTTTTGTGACTCTCCCTACCATTTGTCACCCTTAATTTCTCTTAAGATGGTGGTCAACCAGGGTGTCCTCTAGCACCCTGAAGCTCCAACAGCTCCAGCAGTTAAATGGAAAAAGGCACTCACTACTGTTTATGTTGCCTTTGCAGGCTGGGTGAAAGAAAGTAGAGCCTTGCCCCTGAAGGGACACAAACTGGATGATGTTCAGGATGATGTTCATGCTTTCTGGAGCAGAGAAGCTTACAGGGGAAAACACTTGCCTTGGGTCTGGTCTGGGCTCTGTGGAGCACTTCGGTGGTTGTGGGGCACAGGTGCACTCACTCATCTTTCAATTCAAAGCATTCAGAGTCTCAGAGACAGGACTAGGCTGGAACTTGAGAAGGTGGTGCTTTTATAGTTCACACTTAGGGTGCGTATACACCCTGGTTGTGTGGCTTAAGTGTATGAGGGCACTCCAGGGCACAAGGTTGCGGGGACTGTGTCAAAAGTCTTGAGTGTTTGGCACTATCAACATTTATTCTCTTGCTTGAGTTTGGATTCTGGTGCATACTGTACTGTCAGTTGTGTCTAGTCACCTTTTTTGGAAGGAAATACTTGTATCATTCCAGAAGGAACCAGTCTGCAGGCATTCAAATCAAGGGATCAAAGCTTAGAAAGGAAGCAGGAAGGTATCCAAGAAATACAGCAAAAGGACCAGGTGAAAAATTTCCCTTGAACTGTGCTTTGATTAGAAAAGTCCATTCAAAGAATAGGTGATTTTAGATGCAGACGTGCTTAGATAGAAATGCAAGCTTGGATGTCACTGGACTAAAGATAAATTTTATCTTTTTAAGCTCAAACTGTGTGGTTTTCTTGGTTGTGTTTGGGGCAGTTTGGGCAAGAATGGTTGCTGCTATGTGGACTATTTTGAAGTTGCACCTTCAGAGTCTGATCCATAGTCTGCTACCATGAGCAGGTAATGAAATTCAGAAGTATCAATATCTCTCCTTTCCTACTTTTTCTCTCCCAGTCTCTTTTTTTTTCCTTGCTTGCTTAGTTTTGGACTCGACAAAATTTTTTAGGGAATTGTTATTAGCCTCAGGTGTCTCAGAGTGCCTGCCCCCGTGAGAGCTGGACATATTTGCTGCTTATCTAGCTGCACCCAGGGCACAGAGGCTAATTTCCTGCTCAGACTTGCTCCCCCGAGATCTTGGGCAGACAGCTGCCGAGATTCCCCAGAGTCCAGGCTTATGCAGGGTCTCCAGAATGACTTCCACAGGAAGCAGAAGCTTATGTCCTGTTCCTACCCCATTCCCTCCATGGCAACACGGGGCATCCATCCGTCACGCCTGTTGACAGCACTCAGCTTGGTGTAGTGCAAATATGCTGATGGTGTACTTGATCCCATTGTCTCTATCACTGAGAAAGACATTAAAAAGCACTGGTCTCCATTTGGACTCCTAAAGGTCATCAGTGTCTACAGGGGCTCCAAATTGTTGACTGCTACCCTCAGGAGGCAACTATCCAACCAATTCCTCACCCACTGAAGAGTCCTCCCATCAAATCAATCAAGTTTAGAGAGAAGGATGTCATTTGGAACCATGTTAAATGCCTTGCAGAAATCCAGATGGTGACATCTGTAGCCCTTCCCCTGTTCACTGGAGTAGTAACTCCATCACAGAAAACCACTGGGTTAGTCAGGTGGGATTTGCCCTTTGTGACACCACCACTGCTTTATACCTAGCACCTGCACAAAGAAGAAAATGTCTTTCTCCTCCTGAACTGCAGCTACAGCTGGGGTGAAACCCTGTGGCTGCCACCTGTGCCTTCAGTCATACACAGCTATTAAACTTCAGGAGGGACAAAGGTGTGTATCCCAGCTGAAATTACAGGGGGAGCTGAAGAAGGCAGAAGCCAGGATCTTTGACTGGGATCTGGCAAGGCCAGTTAAGTAAGTAGTGTAGTAAGTACTTTCTTAATGTTCCACTAACCTACTGGTAAGACCTTTGTCTTCTGTTTTTCTAGTCTTGAAAGAGAGCCTAGCCCCAAGCATTACCTTTAGCCAACAGCTTCCCCATTCCCTGAAGAGCACCATACAATCTTTCAAGTCATCAGAACTGCTCTTAGTAAAATCCAAGAAAACAGAGCTGTGGGACTATACAATTTGATAAACTGGCATTAAAATAGCTCCACATAAGATATCCTCTCCCATAGCCTCTTCAGCTTTAGTTCCAAATAGGCCAATCCCACAACCCCACTGCAGAGCTGAACTCTGTGTGCACCATGATATTGTATCCCCAAAGAGCAGCAATCCATTGAGAAGGCTCTACCTTATAGACTCTATCTTCTCACTGGGGCAGCTGGCTTTTTCTCAGCTTCTGGTTCTGATGGATTCAACAGGTCTCATTGGCATGGCTTCTCCTTAACCAGCCAGGAGCAGCCCTACTGGGGCTACTGCTCCTTCCTCCATGGAATTTACTGACCCTGTTTACACCAGCCTCAGCTTCACCAAGACAGGATATCAGCCAAACAATTGGAAGGCAGAGAATGAGGGTGTTGAGTATGGATCTGATCTCCATGGAAGCTCAGTTTATTGATTTGTGTTGTGGATCTTCATGCCTATTGGGGCTTGACTGACCCCCAGATTGCCCTGGCCATTGTCTCTACCCACCTTTTCTTCAGTAGCACTAGTGTTGATATTTGCCCCACAGATGTTCTACAAGGTTTCTGATAGGACTGCCATGACAGCCTATGTATGAATTCATCACAAGCAAGTGGGTAAGACACGGACCTGTCTTCTGAATCTGAATTCTTCACAACAACTCCATATCTTGGATGCCAGGGACCTTACAGAAAACCTTGTGTGAAATTTTCTTGGCCTACATTTACTGTTCATTTCTCATACGTGCTTAAAGTAGAAGCAGAGAAAGGAGAGATATCCGTATCTCCTCCCTGCTTAGGCACTACCACAGGTGAGAACAGGAAGAGTTAGACCTACTTTTAAGATATCAAATACAGGAGACAGGTCACTGGTCCCACTCTGAGCTCTTATGTACTGCTGATTCACAGAAAAGTGTGTGAAGACCCAGACCATCTTTTTCTATTCCTTCTATCCCAACTTATTAACTTATTAACGGTTGTATGAAAGTCTTATTTGAAGTCCAGTGCCAAAAGCAATGTCAGATGATGAAAGTGGTGTTTCATTTCATTGATTCTAGTGACATTTTGCTAGGGATATTTTTTACAAGTCCTCTGTGGTCTGCTGCTCCAAACAAGTATTTTTGGTACTGCAAGAACCTCAAATGCATGCTGTGTAGGTTAGTAAAGCATTGTGCAATATTTAAGCCATGCTCTTATCTACTTCCTCCTGTCAGTGCAGGATGAGAACATCCTAAAAGGGGGCTTAAGTGTCTGTCAGAACCTGAAAAGGTCTCCAGAGGGGGCATGTATGACACAGCTTCTTTCACGCAAGAATCCGGGCTTGACTGCTCAGTTTTTATAATTCCAGTGCTTCCCAAGGTCTGTAAAACTGATCAATCAGGCCTGTGATTGCAGCTGTCACTCCTGAGTAGCACAGTCCCAAGGGCATAATGTTGTGCCATACCTCTCTCCTCTCTCCTCTCTCCTCTCTTCTCTCTCCTCTCTCCTCTCTCCTCTATCCTCTCTCCCCTCTCCCCTCTTCAGGTGGGTTGTCACCAGAGTATAGGCATGGTTTTGGCTGGGAAGATCCTGAACATAACTCCAGGGCTTAATCACTTTTTCTGGACCCTGGCACTGAGCTATGGGAAAGGCACATGTGGCTTTGAGCCATTTTGTTTCCTCCTTTGCTCCTTTACTGTATTCAACCCTATTGAAAAGGGGGGAGGGGGAGGTGACCCTGCAGTGCCTGCTGCAAAAACCCCTTTGTGGACCCTGCTATTTTAGTGCTATAAAGTCCCCCAGCCAAAGGGAATATGTTGAATAGATATGCTAGGGAAAAAGCCACAAGTCTTTGGATCCATCACTTACAATGGCTAGTATATCACAGCCACATTTAAACAGTCATCCAGATTTTGTCCTAATCTTCCTGCTGGAGTACAACTGTTATTTATTTCAATTTTCACCACCAGGGCTTCCTATTTTAAAGTTGTTATTAAAAATGGCTTCAGAAATTATTTCATATCTTGGTCATAAGGTCTTCTAGTATTTTTCCGTCCTTCAGTCAGAAAGCATGTCAGTAGCCTCAAAGCACAGCATATTGTAATGCCTTTTCCCTGGGCACACAGTTTAGATGACTCTGCAACTGTTGCATCTGTAGCAGAAGTGTACTCTACATCCAGAAACCCCTGGAGCCCAGCCTGTGGGGGCTTTACTCATAGGCCCATTGGCAGAGAGGCTGACGGAAAAGGGACCCTGGTAAGGACTCCTAGGATGGCTGGGCAGGCAGAGTGCACAGAGCTATTTCCAATTCTTTCTACTCTGATGAAGGTGTGATATGGAAATAGGGTTTTCATCCTGAGAAGGACTTACAGGTTTCCAGAATAAGAACCTTCTTCACTCAGGGACCCATGCAAAGCCAGAGAGAAAGCACTAGGAAGCTTGCACAGTTATCTAACACCAGAAAATGGACAGTGTTTCTTCTTCTCTTAGTAAGTACACACTGAGTGGCTTTGTCACACACTAAAGAAAAAATAATTGAAAATCTCCAGGGTCCTCTAGACCCTCCCTTTACAGTGCAGCATGGCTGGTTTTGTTCATCCACCCTGCAGGAGTGGTTTTTACCAGTCTTCAGACATTTGCCCCAAAAAATGACTCTCTGGGTTCCTGTGGGAGTTTATTCCTTTGGTGAACTAAAGAATTCCTCCCAGCATTTCAGCCGGCCCCTGCATCTTGTCTATGCTGACATTAGTTTGTTTCTGCTTTCTTAGTAACACTCCTTCATATATCAATAGCTCTCAGTTGTCATACCAACTTCTTTGTCAGATCATTCCTCCTAGCCCTTCTAAACCCTAACCAGAGATCTTACTCAATTACTGAATTTACATTTGTTCTACTGAGAAATTACTAAAATGTCTCCCCAGCTGTAATGAATAATGAAACACTACACTTACAAAAATAGTAATTAGCAATATAGCTCAAAATAAATCAATGTGTGGATCAGACTCACAAAGGCAGGAGGGAACGCTGCAGCCATTAAAATAGGTGGAGATGAAAATAGCTAAGCACTTGGGGATAAAGAAAGGGGAAAAAAGCTTAAAAGAATTTATGAATGTCCATGTCCTATAGATAATTAGCAATCCACACAGTTTGGATTGCTAACACTATCCTGAGTCTGACTGCTCCATTTCCTGCCAGTTCCCCTCAAATACTATTCAGCACAATTAGGAGTTTTCTGAGGATGTCAAGCAGCTGAAGCAGCCAAGAAAAGTAAGAGGAAATAGAAGAACGTCAAACCCTCATCAGTGGTTGTCCAAGAGTTTCCATCAGGACTCTTATCATCCTTCCTTCCAGATGAAGGAAGAGTTGCCCACTCTAAGAAAAACAAAATGCATAAGGATTTATAAAACTGACAACCATTATTACTTCTACATCTTTGAGATGGATCTCCCTTGTGGGGTGGGAAAGGAAGCAATGAAACAAGCAATAGGAGACAAGACAATGGGAGTGTGTTGAAAAGGCATAGGTAGCATACTGGTTTACAGAGGAAAAACAATTCAGATGCTACAACAGCCAGCTGGTTTTCCCCTAGCACTACCTAAATATAGCATTATTTTTGGTAAAAAATTCATGGTTCTGCTTCTTCAGGAAGTCACAGGACAAGGTTGGTTCTTGCCAGATCAATTTATTGATCCATTAACAATAAAAATACCAAATTGTTCATAAGATACATCTTTGGAGTCAAGCAAATCATAGGTCTGCTCAAACAACCCAGATTATGGTATGCAAATGTCTACATTATGTGGCCAGGTCATGTCACTTATTGTACTATACTTTTCATATTAACTGGCCCCTCTGTCAAGAAAATAGAAACAATGCAAAAATCATGCAAATTCCATCATAGTGAATTATTATCTCCCTAAAGCTTTAGCCCAGGAGTGTGTTGATTTATTTTCTTTTTTTCCTTTCCTTTTTTTTTCTCTTTTGGTAACTGTTCCTTTCCCTTCCAGGTCAGGGAGAGGAAATAATATTGTACAACTATCACCAACTGTATGTCACAAACACACACATATGTATAAACTTAGTAGAGTGAGAAAGCAAATTGCAACGAATACATTGCCTGAAGTCAGTCTGCATAATGAATTCACTAAATCCTACAGAAATTAAATCAGAAATTAACCCCAGATAGAGAATATTTCAAACAGATTAAATTCAACAGGACTCATTTGAACCTTTCCAGAAATAATGAGTTTTGAATGTACAAACACTTTCTGTACTCTCTCAAATCAGCCACTAAGTTTTTAGAGTCTGCCTGATCCTTAGAATACCTGAGGATACTCATGTAGAATTGCGCCTGCTGGGGTTTTCAGGTGACTAACATTTTGATTTCAGTGCAAAGCAGAGAAAAAAGTTTCTACATGTAATTTCCTTTGGTTGCAGAAGCAATTATTTTGAAGCCTGAAGAAAATATAACACATTTCCCCAAGAGGCCTGCTTTACAGATTGTACTCTCACAGAACTTTACCACGAATTTATTAACATTTTAGTATACATTTCTATGCTTTAGCTCTAGTGGTTCCCTATAAACTTGACTCAAAGAAGAATTAAAGGGCCAGGTTTTAAGGAATGAATGGTGGGATCTTAACAAATGCCTCATTGCCTTAATCCTATTGAAACCAGTGTGAATTAGGCACCAAGGCTCTCTGAAAATCCTGCTAGGCTCCTGCCTATATAAATCTTTGTTAGGGCAGTTCTGTAAATTACCTAATACCACCCTGCCACTGTTTGGAAAAAGGCTTGTAAATATCTGCTGTGAGATTGCAAAGTAAAACAAAGTAGCTTAAAGAAGACTTAAAGTGTTAGTAGGAGATCTGGATATTTGGAGTTTATTAAACTCGGGGGTATAAAGGGATTACACTAAAATCTTGGTCCTAGTTTTTGCAGTTGGAAATTGAAAGTTAAAATGCAGGAGGGAGAAGTTTGGCAAAAGAGAACAGAGGATCCAAGGGCTAGGGCAGCTGACAGATGGCTATCCTACACCCCTGCCCCACCTTTGCTGCTGATTCCTCTGTTATCCTGGCCTGTGCTTTTCATGGGGTCATTCCAAGTGACAACTTCTGCATCTCTCAGTAGCTGACTTCAGACACCTTGAGTCTGATTTGGAGCAGTGCCGAGCACTCAGAGCTGCAGCTGACAGTAATGGGAAATGTTTTCAGATATGTGCAACTGAAAACAAAAACTATGAATAAAGGTCAGGCCCTCTGTTCCTGAAATTCAGGACATAAAACTAGGGCATCCTGCTGACCAAACTCTTTGTGTCTCAGCTGTCCACCTGCAAAGATGGAGTAAAAATGTTCAGTTATCTCACAGAGATGCTGCAAAGAGTCACTAAGTGATATTAGGGATGTGCTCAGAATCACAAGACAATCCAGAAGAGAATTAGTATTTCTGACTTCAGAGTAAGGTTTGAATAATATTAAGCAAAGTTGTGGAGATCACACACTGACTTATTATGAGAATTCAAAATAATGAATAACTGCTCATTAAGGGAGCACTGTACATTCTGTGACCTGCATGCAGTCAGAATCCCTGAAAAGAAAAATGTGTTCCTGTTATTAGAAGCATACTGAAATGCATTCACAAGAGGAGACCATACTGAGGTTGCACAGACAACTACATTCCCAGGGTTGGCTTACTTCTTTTATAGCATCTTTAATAACTTTCTTCTAACATAGTTTCTCCATGGTGTTTATCACACATATATTAGCTCATATTACAGCTGAAGTCTAAATCTATTTCCAATCCCAATAATGTGGTATAATTCAACTTTTACCCAGATTTAACTCCCGAAAATAATACATATAATACATAATGGGAGCTCAAACCTCTTGGCTTCATCAGCATCTTACAAAAAAAACCAAAAAACCTGAAACAACTTTCAGTGTCCAAGAGGTGTCAAGCCCCTATCCAGTAGCCTTAGGCAAGGTGTAGGATTTTTCAACAAGCAGCTCCCAGGTAGAAACAACCAGTGGCTCCCCAGGGTGCCAGCATCCAGTGTGGAATAGGATGAGGCCGGGGGCCCAGCTGAGTCCCAGAGCTTGTAGGAAGCTGGTGGCCTCAGAAGCCCCTGGGAGCTTCCTCCCACATGGAGATACAGATAAAAAAGCACTGGAATCATCAGCAGTGTGCTGGTAGTAATACAACATATCTCCATAATCCCAAGCTGCACCAGGGGAGGTCCAGGTTTGACACAAGGAGGAATTTCTTCACAGAAAGGGATGTCATACATTGGAATGGGCTGTCCAGAGAGGTGGTGGAGTCACCACCCCTGGAGGTATTCAGGAAGTGGCTGGATGTGGCGCTCAGTACCATGGTTTAGTTGACACAGTGCTCATTGGACAAAGGTTGGACTAGATGATCTTAAAGGTCTTTTCCAACCTAAATGATTCTGTGATTCTGTGATTCCATTGTGGGAGTTTTACATCAGTCACTCAGTATCTGCCTCCAGGTCCAAAGCCACAAGTTGTCCATCATTGAATTAGGTGAGGCAGGATCATCAGTGGAAAATGAAGGAGTTTTCTTAGAAAAAAATAAATTAATAGAAAGTACATCTTATCTGGAAATTTAATGAATGCACAATTACTGCATCAAGGAAAAGCCCCCTAAAGATTTTATCATTTAATATGTAGAAAAAAGCTATTGAACAGAGAATTACTTTGCTCGAAGAATCAGCTATACCCTTGCCTAGTTTTTGTTAGCTCCGTAACTACCCTAGGAACATCAGAGCTGGAATAGCAGGGCTGCTGCAGGGCAGAAGCACAGGTCATTGACAGAAGTGGAGCAAAGGAATGGTAGAAATCTTGTTTAGCGCTTTCCATGCTCTGTATAACTGAGCACAATCTCACTGCCACTGGCAGTAAAATGACCTCCTGTTTACAGTACTTGAAACTTATGGTTAAAAAAAAACCCAACAAAACCTGTGCCTATCTCCAATTCTGATTAACTTCTCCATGCATTTTTGTGCTGCTCAGCTTTCACAAATGGATTTCCAAACAGTAGAACTGCTTCGTATGGTACCCCTCAGAGGTACTCAGCGTTCTCTGATGTCTGCTGCACCTGACAGCAAGAAGAGTTTAGAGGCAAGTATCTAAGAGAAGTTGAAAAATTACAGGTTGGGGATATCAGCATCCATGATATCATAGTGCATGAAGCTAAGAGAAAATGAATCATACATGAAAGATGGAACTGGGTGGATATAACAAGGCAGAGCAACAAGAAGCATATTTTTCCCTCTGCAGAGACACCTCAGAGCCACGGAAGAGAAGCAAGGAAGCCCTGCCAGTGGGGTCACTTACTGCACCTTGTGAGATGGGAAGGCTGACCTTAGCTTGGTAAAGCCCCTTCAGTTCCAGTGCAGATGCTTACAAGCTACAGTCTTATCTGCTGTGGTCAGTGCTTCTCCTTCTAGAGGGATGAGAAGCCAGTGAAGTCCCACGATCACAGATACTTCAAATAAAATTATCTCCTAATGTAGTCCAGTTCCTTTTCTGCCACCCCCTCCATTTCTGTGCAGTAGCAGTGCACGCTTCCACAAGGGTTGCAGTAGGAAGGTTAGCCTAAAATCCCATCTGCTTTGGGAATAGAAGGGACTATAAAATCCCCACCATCTCACAAAAGTTAGCACAAGATCTACATTTCCACTGCCTTCCTGGCAACATGTGTTAGGTTTGGCCCAGAGAGACAGCCACATTTTCGCTTGGCAACAAGGTCTGTTTCTTCCCTAGACTGACAGCCTCTCCACTTCCATTCTTAAATGGCAGAGGGACAGTGTCCTTCCTCCAGACCTGCGAACGAGACCTCCTCTTTGGCCACCTACACTGGCCCCATGAAATATCTCTTCTTATCACTCTGTCTTGACTGTCAGCTCTGCACCAGTGCTTTGTGCACCCCTTGGAGAAGTAACTTTCTTCTGGAGATAATTCATGGACACAGATGCTTAGGAGGCCACACAACAATTCTGCAGCAGCCAGCATATGTAGCCATGGTAGAAAAAATTCCTCACCTGTGCCTGACCAGAAAATTGTCTCCCATCTTATACACCAGAGATTTGAGAAAGAAAATACAAATATTTCTGGTCTCCACAACAGCAACAGCATAGTCAGAGTGTGGAGAATGCTCTCATCAATGAAAGTGTATGACAGTGTACCACGAAGATTCTTGCTTCTTCTCAGGCTCTCTGTTAAGTGCAGTTTGAAGACTCTGGTCTCTTTCTTAAGCCCATCCTGGTGTGGAGCTTATGATCAAGACTCTGATATGAGCACATTCCCACCTGGAGATCCTCCAGGGCAGCAATCAAGAGTCTGAACCTCATGAGTGCAGCACATGCTCAGAATACAGGACTTATGATAGCACGGACCTGCTTGCTTCCACTATTTCAGGGTCAGTTCTTCCTTATGAGGTCCTCCCACAGAGTCCCATAGGTATATACATGTCCCACTCCATAGACACAAATAAAAAACGACTGGCAAACAAAGCAAACAAATTATTTTCATTGCTCAGTTTATTACAGGTAAGGAGAAGGGAGAAGAAGAAGAGAGAAACAAACCTATCCTTTTTCTGTCCTTTCTAGATTAAATCATTCACAAGGAATATAAATGCTAGCTTAAAAGTTTTTGGTTGTATAAAACAGGCAGAATTACTGCAGCAGATTATTCAACTTTCTTCTGTGCCTCAGTTTCCCCACATACAAATGGAGTAATAACAAGCGTGTTCCAGGATTTATTTGTTAAGGATCTAGCCTCCAATATCAATGAAAAGTGTAGTACTAGTTTCAGTGATAACACTTTTGGCCCATTTTTTTCAATTATTTTGCAGCCCATCATTCACAGGCACAAGTCAAAAGTAATGTGACTCATGATTACATAAAAAGACTGTCTTACAAGCATCTTTCTGGGCACATATTAAAGGTGGAAGCAGAAAACGTAAAATGGAGACTACCTCTGAAACCTCACTTTGACTTCCTCCTGCAGATGCCTTTTAACAGTCTTTATTATATAATTTTTTTCCTTGAAAGTGTTCCCCATCTTAGCTACTACAAAGGACAGAGATCACAGAGTGGGTGGGAATTCAGTATTTTCCTGTTATGCTAATTTCAAGCACAGCAAAGTGCCTTATTTGCCACAAAGCATTCAAACCCATCACTGAATGCAGAATACTGATTTCCTCATGTTCGTTTTCTGTGGTGGTATTTTGCCATAATATCTCATTGCTTCACGAGCCTTAATGGATATTCTCCCAGGGAGATAGGTGAGGTTGTTATCTCTATTTTACAGACATTAAAATCAAGCAAAAAGAAGCAACTACTAATTTTGGGTTCCCAATGTGTGATGCCTCGGACTGGTATTTCCCCAGCTCTGTGTGTGTTGACAGCAAACCTCCATACAATACCAGCTCTGTACTTCTGCAAGTCAGACCCCATGTGTCTCAAACTGAGAACCCAGAAAATGAGAGCACACCAATTAGTGGCCACCCATGGAAAACCTCATTTATGTGGCCTTTTCATATCACATAGGAACTTGTGACAAAAGGCAGGAAAAAGCCTAATTCTTCAGGGCAGTATTCAATTGCCAAAATATGAGACCATTCTTCTGTTTTTGAACAGCCCCCTGGCCAATTCAATGCATAACCTTCATCACCAGCAGTAAATGAAACAGGAGACCTATAGAAATCAGCTTAGTTTATGGCAAAACCCATTCACTCCCTAAGTAGATTCCATTCTGTGCACTGAATGAGACAGGGATCCTGTTAAAAAAAAGGTACCAGCGTTTGATCTTATAATTAAGAACCACATTTTTATGTCTATTGATGAGAGAAGACAAGTTAAAGATGGATAGGCAACCCTTTTAATTAATTTTCTGTATACTAAATGTTTGACTTTGAAAACTAAATGTATGCTTAATAAAGGTGTTTAATCTTTTAAATGTAAACTAAAAAGGGAGAAAATAGGAAATATCATCATTTGAAATCATAACATTCTCCTCCTTTGTATTATAAAGGTGCAAATGTTACCTATTAAATGGTTGCAAAATTCTTTGCACTTTCAAAGCTTTATTCCTCTAATCTCAACAGACAAATAAATTTAAAAACCACAATGTCTATTTGAAGAAGACTCTTACCAAGAAAATTCTTGTCCAAACAGGGAAAGCTCATCAAAGTTTGATGTAGACGAAAAGATTGTCTTTGACTATTACAATTTACCTCATCTCCCAGAAGCTGGGTAATCCTGACTGTAGGCAGGGTGTCTTGTTCCTCCTCTTGTGTTGTGAAAAGACTCAGGAATAAACAAAGGATATCTTCCTAAGGGTTATATGGATTTAGCATGAGATATTGGAAGATACCACAGATCAGATTTAGTTCTTCTATATTCCCATGCAGCAATAGCTCTTCTGCTGCATGAGAATACATCCAGAGAAGGTGAATTATATTTCAGTATATTTTATTCTATATTCCCAGCAACCACCAGGACACATCATAATGGCAGCAGAGGGGATTAAGCACTGAAGGAGACTTCTAGTAGGAGTACAGCAATCCAGTTGGGAATTTCTGAGTGCCTGCCAAACAAATGCTTTGAGACAATTCATGTCAGGTAGAAGCAGGCACCAATTGATAACTCTCTTGTAATTATTCTCCCATGAAGATGATGAAAAGGGCACCTCGGTGTGGAGTTCCAGCAGATGTTTGTGTTCAGGAGATGGATGTTGGAGCTAAGGAAGCTAGGAAACTAGGAAAAAGGTGAGATGTCTTGCTGAAACCATAGCCTTAAGTCCATTAGAAAATATGGTAGAACTGGGCAGCTTAGTACCATAATACAGCAAGTGAATGCCTTTTGAACCTGCCTATAACAAAAGCTGAAGACATAGTGACATCTAAACAGTCTGGGTTTAGGCATCTTGCTCAGGTTATTAGGGAGGTATCTTCTGATTTGGATCCAAGCCCTGAACCCCTGCACTGAAAGGAACAACTCCAGTTCCACTCTAACAGCATTTAGTAGATAGGTATTTATTCAGTATCTCAGTGGACACACTAGCTTCTTCAAATTATGGAAGATGGTGGTTCAACTCTCTACTGTACCTGAAAGATCTCATGCCTTACCTCCCTCCTACAAAAGACTGTTTACAGCAAGCTGCTTCCAGCTTTTCCTGCTTAAGTTCCTTGGCTTTTTCCATGGAAGAATTCAATAATCATCAGGCCACAGAAGTAAATATCACTTTATATCCTACTGGTTAAGCACAGTCCTCCAAGAGGACAGACAGGGTCCAGTTTCTGCTTCAGTGAATATTTGATAATAATAATATGAAATATTGTTGAAAAAGCACAAGAGACCATTTAGTCCATCCTCTGGTCCAGAGGTACTTCCTGCAGCCCTTCAGTGATTGAACCTGCCACAGTTTACTCAGTATATCACAGTGCATCACAATCTTTTTGGACACCTCTTTAAAGACCATTACTCCTAGTTTTATACATCATGGGCAGGAGGAACAGTTTCTTTCAGTTGCCAGACTAGCATCTGAACCATTCTTGGCCTTATTCCTTTTAGGTTAAACAACCCTAATTATTTCAGTCTTTTCTCCATTGACCTCAAGCAATTCTCACTATCCCAGTCTACATCCTCTCATTGGACCACACTTCCTCAGAGTGCAGTACAGAACTAAGGTAGGACATTTCAGCTGAGTCCTACAAGTGCACATCAGAGCTGAAGGCTTATGAGATGTTTCTGACAGCCTGTGCTCCCACTTGCACAGCCTGGTAAAATGGTGTTCCCCTTCTCGGCAACAGGATGACATTCTAGCCTAACACTGAACTTGTGGTCCTCTAGAGACCCTATCTCCCCTCCTGAAGGACAGCCTGTGGTCTCCCATGTAGAACTGGCTGTAATTTATTAATCATCCCCATGGAGAGCACTTCACATTCACTCTGATGCTGTTCAAACCAGGTCGCTGGTTTGACAAGCCTTTCTTGAATTACAGTGGTTTCCCCCCGCTCACCACAGCTGGTTTATGCCATCTGTAGATTTTATAAAACACTTCCTCTAGACAGTTATCCAGGTTAAAATTATAAAGTACAATGTATTTAATGAAAATATGAAGCACTAGTAGACCACAGCACAAGCTTGTGGCAACCTGCTCAATAGTTTTCTGTTTCAACAGGAAATCAGTGAGAATTGTTCATTGAGTAGAATTATCTTCACCAGTTCTGCATCCCTGCTATAAAGCCTTTCTTTGGAACATGTTTCTTTGCTTCATTTATGATAAAAGACTGTGAGATAATGTCAAAATCCTCACAAATGACAAGGTATGACAACTACTTCCTCTGTATCCACAAGGCTTGTTACAGAAGAAAGCTAAATTAGTTTGACGTGATCTGTGCTTGACAGATCTGTGCTGGCTTCTAATAATCTCTTTTATTTGATTATTTCCACCATCTTTTTCTTCTCCAGGAATGAAGTTAAACTGGGTAGTCTGCAATTTCTTATCTTCTTATTTTCAGCCTTCTGACACCTCATTCAGGCCTCATGAGTCTTCAAAGCATTCAAAGCTTATGGTTCAGAGATTGCTTCCCTCACCTTTTTAATAAGCTAGGATGACTTGAAAGAACCATCTTACATCAGTACATCCTGATTTGTTCTGCCATTTTCCTAGATCCTGATCTTCCTCTTTTGTGGCTCCTCTTACCTCTTTTGGCCATCAACTTGCAGTTGAACACGTTAGTGAAGATATGCAAAATGGGCATAAAATGCTTTAGCCTTATTGACAATGCTTGATGTAAAGCTTCAACCACAGCTCTCCCCTCTGCTCCATGAGCATCACAAACAGAGAGAGTCAGGATGATATTATTTCACTATCTTGCTCAGGCTCAATTATTATTTTGTCTGTGTATTGAGCTGATTATGGCTTACAAAAAGATCATCTAGGCATGCCAGTAAACAACCTCTGAATGCTATGGAGACTTAACAGTTATAAGTGTAATTGTCTGAGGACTTTAGGCACCTCCACACTTAGAAAGGAAGGAAGCTCTAAAGTTCTACAGGCTATGACAGACACCTGTAAGAACGTACCTCAGTTTGGAACAATCCCTTATTTCTCATTTCAGAACAATGGTACAATACTGTGAGACATTTCAGAGTCTTGACAGTCACACCCTGATTAAAAAGTAATTAAATTCTACAAGGAAAGGCATTATCTCATGGTATCTCTTCCTGATTTTTGGAATCATACCACTCAAAGCAATGAATATAGGTAAGAATTAACGGAACTTTAAAAGAAAATATGCTATTTTCTTTAAAAGAAGTTTTCCTAAGAGACCTTGACGCATTGGGGTAATTTTTCACTAATTTGTCTTCGGTTTTTTTGTTTGTTTGGTTGAGTGGTTGGTTGGGGCTTTCTTGTTGTTCTTTTTGTTGTTGTTTGTTTGTTTGGTGGTTTGGGTTTTTTTTTTTTCATCTTCTACAGAATCTTGTATGCTGGCATCATAATGGAGGGCTCTTTTAGCTGCATATCCACTTTCACCATGTAAGAGTGAACTTCAAGCATTGTTTCACATATTAACTTTACTAACTATCCTCTGGAAGTTATCCAACTTCTGTTTACTTCATGGAGATTTCAGCTGGCTTCAGTTCTTCAGTTATTTTGAGGGGGAGATCTTCTTTTCCTTGCTCCATTTGTCCTTTTCTTAGGATTTTCTCTCTTCTAGCTGGTATTCTGAGTGGAATTTAGTACACAAGGGAAAGGCCATTTGCCAGTCCTGTGTTTTAGGCAGGACTGGTTGAATCCCTATAATGATTTTGACTGAAATTTTAACAGTCAACATTAAACATCAATTGCAGTTGTCAGTCCTCAGAACTCTATGTAGGACTTGAAATTGTCTTGGGTTTTCCATGGGAAACGTAAATGCAGGAAGGATTAAACCCACAGTGTTTCATCTTTGATCAGGCAAAATCTCCAGTCTGACAGAATCATCTCAGCCTGTGAAATCCAGGTTGCTGCAAGCTGCCAGTCTGACTTCTCCAACATAACAAGCTAAGAATTAAACTGTTAACACTAGGCAAAGTGAAAGTTCACAATTCTAAGGAACACAGTGAAGTGTCCCTGCTGGGGGTAAACTTTTGGTCCAGCTTACTGGACCAAACTTCTGAAAGCCCCTTTGCCTCAGTTCCCTATCATTTCAGTACTGTCTCCCAGCTTGACCACTTCTCTCAGGCACAGCCAAACACATGATGCCCTCCTTGCATTTGCTCAGTGGGTGATTTCCAGCAGTGGATTTCACTCTTATGTGAAACCAAAGGGCTGCAATTTTACTGTCAGCAAATAGGCAACTGGCACCTGTTTCTTTATATCTACCCTTCCAAACCTAGACTTTTTATTAAATTATTTATAAATCCACTTTGAATGCCTTACTCCTAAAGCTGTGGGCTGACAGAAGGTGGAATGATACAAGGAGAACAATGGTCAGCTCAAAATCATGGTGGTTTACATCCTGCTGGTTTCAATCTGAATTAATATAAATGACTGGCCTCTTCTGCAAAAGAGCATAGCATAGTACCATGGTGCCCAACCTGCACACCCTGGAGTACTTAACATTGCAGATTTATAAGGTCATTGGATGCTGCTAATAAAATAAATGGATTAGACTCCACTCAATAGTCTGATGAACTGAATGCTAATTGACAAGTCTTAACATTTATAATGATAATCAGAACTGTAAATTATTCTGTATATTACCAATTATTAGAAATCATCTCAATTCATAAAAACTCTGAAGTTCCTGAGAACACAGTAGCAGTTCTAGGCAATTATGGGAAGGGTGGAATAAAACTAGCTTCAGAGTGGGGTTCAGATCCAAACACACTCCCCTGCACTCCGGAATTTTAGGGCCATTCAAACCAAATAAGTGAGATTCTTTTGGAGCTTCTTAGCTTTACTAATTATCAGCTCTTACAGAAAGGTGTATCCTCCAGAGAGAACGCCTAAATATTGTGAGATGTCCCAGCTTTCTATAAATAGAGATATACTGTGATTATGGCTGGAATTAATTCAAGAAACTTCTGATGCAAGATGAGTAATGAAGGGGACTGACATTTATTGGTCATAATTTAAGAGACTGTAAGTACATCCTGCCTTCCCTTTTGAGACATAAATGACAACCATCCCTGGTTGACAGGTTCAGGACATCCTGTCTTGGGCCAACAAGACAGCTGTAACACAGCCTGCCATCCAACAGTGGCATCAGAAGCCAAGGGACAAATCTGGAAGGAGCATGGACCACCAGGAAAGCAGGAATGCTGATACTAGTTTGTACTGCATGCACTGCTCCTGTTGCAGCCATACACTTCCCAGCTGCTGCTGTGGCTGGGCAACCTTTTGCCTAAGCCAACACTAAAGTGAGAAGTGAAGATGCACCACTTTGCTGTCTCTGTCTAGAGATGCTCATTTGTGTCAGCTGCAACTCTGCCCAAGTGGAGAACTGGGGCAGATAGAAAAGCAACTGGAGCACAAAGAAGGAACCCAGTGTTCCTTTGGAAACCTGTGCCAAGAATGGTGAAGGGAGCCAGACTCTGACAGTAGTGGCTGATGCTGCTAGCAGGAATACTGCATGGTCAAGGGGGCAGGGGGAAGGCAAGGAGCAGAGAAGACTGGGAGAGGAGACAGAATGAGCATCAGGCAGAGGCAGCAGGAGCAGTGTAACTCCAAAAGCACAAATTCCTTTTGCCATATTTAAAAGCAAATCATTATTTTCATTACATTATTCCTTCACCCCAGAAATATATTGTAGGCTGGATCACTGTGGTGGTCAGGGAGGAGCTACCACTCTGGTGAATAGCAGGGAGAAAACTAAGTTGTAGCCCTACTCTCAGGCTCTGGTCCATTGTCATAAAGCCTGGGTCTGAGAAGAAAGTCAATGTGTTTGTGTTAAAGGAACTCAAGGGGCTAATAAACATCCTAGCACTGCAGGAGTGGCTGAGAATGGATAAAGCAGAGCTTTGCCTCTCTAAAGCATCTCTCACTTGAGGGCTTCTGAATCCTGTCTTTTTTTTCCCCACTCTAATCGTTTAGTTTCCAAATTAAAGAAGTATCTTGCAGAGATGGCCATAACAGTCAGAGAATGTATGCTTAGATCAAGTCAGAAAGAAGGTTAATAGCACTGCCAGAAAGAGAAACCAGCTCTTCCTAAACCGATTCCTCTATACTGGCCTGTGGTGCTCACAACCATGAAAAGCCATCAAGTTTTACACACACACACTCTGCAGGTGATAGAAAGAGCCCTAAGGAAATATAAACACCTTCTCCACATGAGGCTATCAGAACTCTGAGGTTACATGTCACCTCCTGGTGTGCTCAGGAGGATCTTGGAATTATAGATTAAATGAATGTGGATGGATTCCAGACTTTGATTTTGGACTTCAGATGTTGAAAGATGTTTTATCTGGGTACCTGCTCTGGCACTCCCACAACAAGATATTCTACCAGCAAGCATTTGTACCTTCCACCATGCCTTTCTGGATGACAAAACTCCTCTAATCAGCCTAACATTCCTCTGTGTAGAGCTGCTGGGCTACAGTTGTTTCGTTCCAGTTGTTTCGTTCTGGGATTTCAAAACTTAGATGCAGACAGGTAAGGACTGCTGCCAAATCTACCCCTGAGACCTGTCAGACTCACAGCAAACAGGGGAAACACATAGTGACTTCCAAAGGGCATCAAAACAGAGACCTGCCATCAAAAGGTTTCTCATCCTCAGGTGTCCTTAGAGCACTGTCATCAGAGCTATTGTTCACTCTCGAATCCAAAAAAAAGCCCTCCCTGTGTAAGGAGGAAGCCCAAAGCAACAAAGGAATCACAAGTCATTTAGGTTCAGGAAGAGGACAATGGGAGGGTTGTACAGAAGGAAGGATGCATGGGCCAGCAGTGCATGCACTGAGCAAACGGCAGTCAGCAATGCACTACCAGCCTCCCACAACCATGCAGATGCCTCAGCTTATAGAGCATGGTGCTAATAACACCAAGGCTGTGGGCTTCATCCCATATGGACCATTCCCTTAAAAGCTGGACATAGTGATCTTTGTGGGTCCCTTCCAACTCAGAATATTCTCTGATTCTAGTGCTTTTGCTTCAAATTATCTCAGCCAAAAGCAGAAGCATCCTTCAGGCTATAGCTGCTGTTTTACCTGTTAATACACCAATCCCTCAGCAGATACCTGTCTGCTTGGTAGAGATTAGGCAGAACCCACTTCTGGCACCATATCCTCTGCCATGGACAGCACATGGAGCACAGGACTCACTATGAGGAGCACATGCCTCACTGCACAAGCGCAGCAAATCCAAGCAGGAATATGCATCCTTCATTTGCATCATGCAAGACAATCAGCCTGCCTTCCATTTTGCAAGGGCTAATGGATCTTGTTCACCTTCCCACTAGCACAAGAAGGCATTGCAACTTAGCAGCTCCCAGCAGTGAGAAATCCCTGTTCTCTGGAAAATGGGGAGAAGAAAATAGAATGTCTGTGCAGGATAATCCTGGGATGGCATCACAGAATCCAAATCTGATAATATTCTGAGTTCAACGAGATCCACAAGGATCATCAAGTCCAGCACTTAAGTGTGTAGCCCACCCATGGATTGATCCTACAGCCTTGGTGTTCATAGCACTATGTTCTAAGCAACTGAGCTAATCTCAGGGTCCAGCACAGCTGGCCTGAAATGGGAGTGGATTTGAGGTGAAAACACTTTGCACTTTCTCCTTCTAGTCAGTCAAAGCCACATGACCAAAGAGGGGTCCCTCTCATCCCCATCCCCAAGCGATGCTCACCCTCTCAGCCTGGCACGGACAGAGCCTGGAGCTACAGCTCATTTCCTTATCCTGAGGCAGGAGCAGCTCTGAGATCATTCAGGCAGTATTAGGCCAGGACAAGTCCTCAGATAATACATGTTGGTTCCTTGGGTTGCACACGTGTCCCCAGCCTGGCATGGTCACACAGAAGATTCAATGCAGCCCTCTAGGCAGGGATGCCTCTGCATACCAGTGAGTACTGCCTGACTGGTTTTTGCTGGAACTTCAATTCAGGAGCAAGTGGCCAAAGACAACTCGGGTCCACAGACTGGTATCTTTCCCACTAAGCACTACCACTGTCCTTCTCCCACTGGAATCTCTGCCTGCAATTAGTTTCCTAGGAGGGGGCTTGTCTGTACCATTAAGAACAGCTACATTACGTGATCTAGGAGAAATCAATGTCCCTAATAGTCAGCAAAGGCAGTGGAGGAGAGGGTCATGGGAGGGCTGTTACTCTGGAGACACCCTTCTCAGTAGAAATCCCAGGGGTATTGCTCCAGGAAGAGAAATAGTGAGGACCTGGAGTAATTAAACTTCCATGGAAAAATTGTTTACTGGAAGAAGCACAGAAGCTGCTCAGTGTCTCTCAGAAAAGCAGAGGCAGTGGCTAAACTCTCCCTAGGTGCAGATGAAGTGCCTCTGCCCTGAAGTCAGCAGTCTGTGCTGATTTACACCGTGCTGGCAAGTGGTGGGAGGAGGGGTGTGGATAGACACCTTTCCTTTAAAACACCCCTTTTCCTCTGTCCACGGTAGTGTTTAAAGGCAAGACCATGCCTTGCAAGTTTTGAACATCTAGATCGTGCAGTATAATTAAGTTATCCTAAAAGGAAGCTGAGACATTTTAATATCCTGAGGCAAGAAAACCTTAGCTCTGCAGGCATCTTCCTCTCTCTTTTTCTCCATTTCTCCTTCTTGTACACTTCTGCAATTCCTGGAATGACAAGTCACCTCACTGGCTGGCTGTAATTGCTGAAACTGTTCCCTAATGCTTTTGCCTTTTTGTTTGGTTGGTTGGTTGTTTTTTGGGGGGTTCTTTTATTTGGTTTGGGGTTTTTTTGTTTGTTTGCTTGCTTTTGTTGTTGTTGTTTAATTGCATTGAACTGCATCTTTAGAGGTACAGCCCTGTTTATTCATGCTGCTCGTGTGGAAGGGGGAAGAAATGCAGTCTGCCTCTTCTCCCCTCTTGCTCCTTTGATTTGATGGGTGTGGCAGGTTTAAACCTTTGCAGCCGCTGACTCTCCCGCGCTGAGGCGAGGGGAAGATGGAACGGGAGGGAAGCCATCGTCTATGGCTGGTGATGAATGAGACTCATCTCACCCACAAGTGGGGAAACCTGCTTGCGGGTTATTGTTTAATCACTCATGCAATCAAATACTGAGCACATACCCCCATAATGTCCATCTGTTCTAGCATGCAGTGCATGCAACACTTGCATTTCTAGCCACCTATCTCACTGCCCAGCCCTGCATGTTACTCACTGCATCTCTCGCTAGCGGGAAAGGTTGAGTTCAGGTTTTCAGATATAGCTCGACCCAGCCTTTAAGTAATGCTGCCTCTCAGCTGCATATTTTGTGGGCTCAGATTCAGAGCTGCAGTCAACTGTAGGCAGAAATGACAACACTTAGCTACCTACATCTCTCATGGGCGGGCACAGTCAGTCAGTCAAATACTTCACTCTTCACACTGGCATTGCACCCACAAGAAAGAATAATCTGCCAGGTATGAGCGTGTGAACATATTTGTCTCTGAGGGGTGGGAGGACAGACACACAGAGGCACACCTAGACACAAACGTGAAGAGATTTCTTCCACGCCCAAGCCTGTAATTATAACATCTTGCTCTTTAGCTGCCAGAAAGGCGGGACACCTGGGACTTCGCCTGAAAAATAATTCGAGAGCTGTCTTTATTTTGGGAAGGAAACTCCTGCCAGTGCTGAAGAACCCATTCCATCTTTTTCTCTCAGTGAAAGGTCTGGGTGGGGACAGAGGAGGAGCACATGCTGAGAACCGAGGTCTTTTTCTTCTCCCAGCCAGAGCTTCCCCTGGTGTATCACCAGCTTTCCCGAGCGAGCTGCTATATTGCCAGTTTGGCAACCGCGGTGTGTGTTCAGGTACAGGAGCAGCAGCTGGGCTGCGAGCCCAGCGCTATCCACGAATAGGCTCAGGCAGGCACAGTCGGGTCGTGTGGCGGCGCGGGGCTGGGGGCAGCATGCGGAGCGGGCGGGCGAGCGCACGGAGCGCCGTGCCCGTGCGTTCCCGTGGAGCGGGGCCGCGCTGCCGTGCACGCGCACAGGGGTGTGCGCCATGCGGCGGGTTCGTGCGGGAGCGCGCAGAGGGGGCTGTGTGTGAGCGGGGTACCTGCATGCCACGCATTCCTAAAAGCCACAGAACACAAAAAGGCAGGAGTAACCCAGAGAGGTGTAAAGAACAGATACATCAGAATATCATTCAGGAGCTTTAATGCCCAGCCTGCGACGGTACGGGCAAGATGATCCCTATTCTCCTGTAGCGTTCTTCTGACTCCCAGAGCTCCTACTTTATTTTAAAATTCGCCGTGCTCCTACGCCCACCGCTCTGTCACTTTGCCTCCCTGTCTGCCTTCCTTCTCCTCCTCTGCTCTTTTCATCCCGATTTGCCATCAGAACGTGCTCTGCTGGCTGACTGCAACGTATTCCCCCCACCCACCCGCCCTTCACCCCGTCCTTCCAGATTTTAATGAGCATATTATTAATTGCAAAAAAAATTGAAAAACCTGCCTGAGGAAAAACATAGGATGACGCAGGGTCTCTTTCTATCCCAATCACTTGCCCCTCCCCATTATTCTACAAATTTCTCCTTCGTTTGCTAACACACACATCTCCATTCAGAAAGACACTTTAACATGAATTTTCTTTCAACACTGTGCTGTTCACAAGAACTGTAGTTACTCACATCAGCGTGTGAACAGAATACTGCAGTGCTACGCTGTAAAAGACACTGAAATTTACACATATATAAAAAAGTAGCCAGTATGGTGCTGTGTCTGAGTTGAGTTTTGTGCTCAGAACAAGGACCAAAGCTCCTTGTAACTACCTACAAATCCGTAATTTTTGGAAGTTTCTAAAATGCCTTACAAAGATAGCTAGGGTCAGTTCCTGCCTCAAAGTTCCAACTGCATAAATCCAGTATCCTCCTAAGGAAGTCCAAGAGGTTCAGCCAAAAAGGCTCTCTTAATCAGGAGCAGGTTTGGGCTTTCACACAAAATAAAAGGGGGAAGGGTGAGGGGGAGATGATCTAAGTAGCTTTTTTTTCTAGTTTCATTATCATTTTGGACACAAAAATTTTGACACTGAAAACTAGCCTCTACCTAAATCTCATCATTTCAATTCCCTTATAGCAAAAGCCAGGCAGTACCAGAAAAGAAAACGAGCGGGTTTCCAACAGGTTCACGCCGCGAGCTTCTCTTATCCTACCCGAGTTCAGAGCTAACAGAGGCGTGGTCCTCTGTGTCTACCAGCTGGTGCACAGTTGTCTAACTGGTTGTACTATGAAGGGTATTGCAAAGAGGGTGACTCTCCCCCTCATTAGGCTAATGCTTTTGTTATTATTTAATTGGATTTTTCACCATAGCAGAGGTGAAAAAAAATTCCTTCAGGTTAATTCTTGCTCAGATTTTTGTAACACAAAAAAATGAATACACCTGTCCTCCACGCCACCTCACAGCACAGGCACATAAAGCATCTCCCATTCATCAGAAACAGGAGCAATTGAGAGCGTTCTGAGCAGGGATCAAGGCTCACTGGGCATCCGTTCTTTTTTGGCATAAGATGAAGAATTGCTTCCTTTATCTCCAAGGTAGAGCCAGATCTCATCACGTTTCCTGCCAGCCGCAACACTCCCCTCCACCTCCCTCCCCCCGCCCCATCCACACCCTCAGAACCACAGACAGAAAATCCTAGGCAATATAAATGCCCTGATTAAAAAAAAAAAAATAAAATAGAGGGGGGATTCTGGTAGCTCCCCCAAATGTGCATGTAGGCCACCCCCCTTCCCCACATCACCAGCCCCGGAAAGGCAAAACAGTCACGTTGCAGGGTGTGAAAAGAACCTTCAGTCGCAAGATGCTAAAGAATTGCAAAATAGTCTTCTGCTGAAAGCAGCTGAAATTTCTTCCCCCCTTACCCCAGCCCCTACCCCAGCCCCTCACACACTCAGGCAGACACGCACCCCACGGACATCCAGCAGCCTGGGAGATTTCTCAACAGAAAGAAATATAAAAATCTTAAGCTCTACCTGTTTTGTTCTTCTCATACAGCACAGCATGATCGTATTGTCCCCTTCCTTCCTTCTTCTTCCTTCCTTCCTTCTCCTCTCTCCTTTTCCTCTTCTCTCTCTTATCTGTCCCCCCCCACCCTCTCCACTCCCTCCCTCCCTCCCTCTCTCTCTCCCTCTCTCTCTCGCTCACACACACATACACACACGAGCACACGCGCACACACACCAGGGCAGTTAGGAGCTACTGGAAGGTCCACAGCTATTGCTCATCACACATGCACACGCTGCCTCTCCCTGCCTCCCTCCCTACCCTTCCCAGAATTGTTCGCCAGCTCTCCCTGACTCGTCACCTCCCCACCCCACCCCCACCTCGGCAGCCACCCCCACCCCCCAAGTCCCTCGCCAGTCTCATGAATAATTAAAATCTTCAATCTGGACCCAATTACCCAACGACTTTCCCACTGTATAGAGGCGATAGGGGAGAGGGGACACTGCGGACTGTGGAGGGGTGGGGTGGGCTGGGGTGTGTCTGGGAGGCACCGGGCGGCTGGGGACCCCCCAGCCCTACTCCCACCGGCGCAGCCGAAGCCCCCTGGTCACGCATAAATCCCAGGAGTGGGATTTATGCCTGAAGAAAGCATACATCTTTGCTTGGGTGGGGTGGGGTGGGCACGGAGGGGAGAAGAGGGAATGGAGGTACTGCGCGGCAGGCAGTATTATGCCATGCACAGGTGATGTACCGTAGGTGGGAGCTGCGAGCAAAACGGGAACTGGTGAATATGTTAAAATGGCTGTTAAAAATCCCTCTCCCCAGCAAACATATATGCACGTGCTGTCTTCTCTGTATGCATAGTCATAAACCCTGAATAGTGATGTCCTGCAGCACCGAACGGGACAACTTTCTCCCTTGTTCCCTCAGTCCATCCCACAGACCTTCCACAGGCACAGAAAATGACACTCCTGCAATACTTTTTTTTTTTTTCCCCCGAACAGAATAGCTTCCAAACCCACAGAAATAATCCCTTTTCCTTCCGTATAGATCTCAATTAATTTCCATATCGAAGTAATTTCTATGCCTATTGATCTCTGCCTGCAAATTGCTGTGAACTATTGCGAGGCAATGTGTATGTTCACACACAGAGGCACCTCCCATGCACGTGTGGGAGCAGGAGTGCATGGGTCTGCATGCACAGGAGATCACGGCAATGGCAGGAGCCCCAGTGAACATTAATGCACACATGCACTCGCACCCAAGCACACGTCTGGAAAGTTATAGCACCATGTTTTCTCAGAATATATATGAGCTGTATCTGTCATTGTGAAAAAAACCATCCCAGACAACAGTTAAACCAAAGTGTGACAATGCTGAGCATGTTAATTTTGTTTTTTAATTGGTGGATTTTTCGGATTTCATCTACTAAAATTCAAATTTTGCTTATTTCACTTACTGAGTCTGGGAGGCATAGTCAGATGCTGTTCTCTATTTAGCACTAATGTCACTACATCAGTTTCTCTGCCACACCATGGAGTTACTTCTAAATTATTTTTAATACAAAACTGCCTGCAAAAGAGAAAAAAAATTGTCTTAGGTTATTACTAAGGTCTTTGCTCTTTAATTACATCTATATACATTATTAACACAAATACTCACACATGCGTGCATGCTTATACAAATAAATGCATAAATACATAGATATAGTTTCTGGAATACCCCTCAGTACAGACGCCTACATAATCATATCCTGTTGCTATGATATCATTGCAGTTCCCAGTACACCATTTATTTTAAGAAAAGCAAACAGCATTTCAAAGAAAATCTAGCTAGCTATCTACATCTGTATGCAATTTAAGAAAGCGTCGTTTGGGGTCAAGAAGGTACAGCATTAGTCCTGGATTACAGACCAGAAAAAAAAAAGTGATGATATGGTAATGACATTCACAGAAGACACCAAACTGGAAAGAGTTGCAAGTACTAGATGACACAGAAGTAGACCAAAGGATTAAGTAATGAAAATCAGATTCAGCTTCAAAAAAATGCATGCAGAGAAAAAGAAGGCAAACTGCACAATCATAAAAGAAGAGAGGTAAGAAGTGCAGTAGTAGAAAACAGTGGACCTCACATTTGAGGAAGAGGTCTCTGTGATGTAAGTCTCTGCTGGCAACACTGTGCCAAGACACTGAGGACCAGTGCAATGGCATTTTGAGTTACACCTATGGGATTTAGGAGCCTCTGCCCTGGCCTCCAGACTTTCTCGGGGCTCATCTCCACGACGAAGAGAGGGTGTCATGAGCTTGTGGGCACTTGCCAACACACATGGCTGCTCCCCATGGCCTTGGGAGATGGGAGTCCCCATGTCTCAGAGCTTCAACTGAGTCTCCTTTTGGTGACAATGAAGAGAAATTGGAACTCTGAGGGTGTGACTCAGATCATTCTAAAGCAGGAGCCTAAACTAGGTCAGACAAATCACACTTCAGAAGTGTTTTAGAAGCTTATTTTCTTCCCACTGACAAGGCCTTTTTAGGCAACCTCCCTGTGCTAGGGAGCCCTGACGAGGAAAGCCTTCCCAGCCCCCACCTTTCTCAGACACCCACCTGAAGGGAGAGCAGAACTGTGCTGGTGCAGTCAGGGAGGGTCAGGCCATTTTCCTGTGCTCACCCAGGGCAGTTGCTCACCCCCATCAGCCACAGCCAAAGGCAGAGCTAGCTCTCTTCATGCCCAGCCCCACAAGCACTGTATGCTCCAGTTTATCGCAAGCAACTTTTGGCACATAGACAAAGTCTCCTTAATGTGTTCCTCAAACATACAGACTCAGTGGTGAGTGGCCAGTCCACTGTAGGTTCCCATCTGTGTTTCCTCTGAATTAATCTCATTACAGAGAAGCGCCATACATCAAAACCAAAATTTTCAGAGCATGTCAGTTCCTAACACCACTGTCTTTCAAATCAGGACCCTTTAAGTATATTTAAAAGTCAGACCTGAAATTCTTCAGCAAATTATATGGTTCTGAAAATCATATCCCAGCATCCCTTGCCTTGCCATTTTGGCTGATTTCACTTCAAACTTAAAGTAAATTACCTCATAACACAGCAGGAAGAAAGGACAAGTCCACAGCAATGAAAAGGCCAAAGAGAATGAGAGGAAAATAAAGGCACAAACATAAGCTAGAGAGTAAATGAAAATCAGAAGCAAAAATTAAGGGAAGAAGAACAAGTGAATCTCCATCTACTTAAGTGCCCAAGTAAAGATGGGATGTTTTCATCCAAATGACACCTTTGTCTCTCCAGGGCACTGCCAGCTCTGGCTCATTCAGCACTCCTTCGGAGTTGCAGGATGACACTGCATCACACAGTGTAGATGTGCCCTGAAAGGCCCCTTTGACCTTGGCTTTTAAATCTACACAACTAAAGGAAGAGCAGTTCCAAAGAATAACATGAATGGGGGGTCAGGGAAGTGAGCTAGAAGAAGGGGGTGAACAATGACCATAGATTTTAAAAGCCACACCTGTGAGACTTGAGTGAATGACAGCTGAGGAGGTGGAGAAGTGTGATATTTTCAAAAGCTGTAAGCCTCTAGAAGGGCATCATTTGGAGCGATATATAATCCACTGTTTGGTATATGCTGCATGTTGCCTCACCATGAAGGGGGGTATGGTTCATATAAAGTAATTATTATGATGACTCCTTTAATTCAAAGACATATCTTTAATTTAAAAGGCTAAAGATAATTGCAAATAACAAGACATATTAGTGATTATTACAAAATAAGGCGGGTGGAGTAAGAGACACAAAACTCTGTTTTTAAAGCCTGTTCAGTTCTGCTGCATGGCTATCCCAGCAGCTTGAGGTCCCTAGAGATTGAAAGAAAAAGTATCTTCAGTCCAGCCACTAATTTAGGTTCAATAGCAAGGCATCAGATTCAGTTTCATTTTGAAGAAGCACATAGTTCCGACCTGCTCCTGGGACTAATCAGGTTGATTGCCGGGCCGAACAAAACTTAAATGAAACCAAGAAGAAAACAGTTTGCCTGTAAGAGCTGTCCCAGCGGTAACCATACTAAACTGAAGAGGCGTCTCTTTGAGAGAAGTACTGTGAAAGTCCCGTTACTAGGGATATTTAAAGCTTCAGTAAAAACAGCTCTGAAGTGAGCGACTTGCTTTCATTGGGAGATAGACTGGGTTTTCTCTCTATTCATATGTTCCACATATAGTGGTGTTTTGTTAGCCTTTTGTTAGCCAACTTTCATGCTGGAGGGAAAAAAGCCAATTTTATAAAGATTTTTTGGTATCCTCATTTAAATAGGCATTCCTGAAAATTCCACTGTGGGACCACATGTAATTTCAGTCTCCTCAGTAGCTTTGCAGCTGTGGTCTCATTTGGCCTCACTTTCAGTCATCTATGTCTTAGTGACAAAAAACAGTACAGTGCAACACTACAACCAAACTCATTTTCTAAATGATTTAGATATAGTCATGAATCTTCTTGGAGGACTACCCATTTTCCAGTATAAGGATCACTTATGCCAATTTACCTTGGATTTCAGTTAATCCTGAATTATTAATATTAGAAAATGAGAGCCTAGTTTATTTTGACCTAAGACTGAAATAAGAGACTTTAAAGCCATGATTTTCAAAAGCCACAATGTCACTTACTCTTGCAGAGAAGGATCCAGAAAATGCCAGTCCAGGAATGCTCTAATTCATTCAGTGTCTTTAATTACTGCAGGGTTACTTATCCTGCACGATACTGAGTTCACGTGACATTAGCACCTGTTGCCATCAAGCTAGTCCCAGAGATGTGCACAGGTGCTCTGCATTTATTCCCCATGATATCCATTTTTCGTCCCATGCTTGCACAGCTGGGCTCACAGCACTGAAGACACCTGACTTTACAGTATCACATATAATAAGAAATGGGTTCAATAATTTCCCTGTTTTAATCATTTTAGAAAAATGTGTTTTCTGTAAATTGTGTGGTCTATACAAACTGGAATACCTGAGTACAAGCAAGGGTAGAATAATTTTAACATGCACAAAAAATGGTCTGTACAACCCTTGAGTCAATGTTAATTATTATTGAGCTTCAAAATCATTAAAAATGCAAACCCAACAGTTAAATCCCAGCACAGCTTAGTGCTGAAACTGTAACTCTTCAATAAAATGAAATCTCATCTGCTTGTCTGTCAAAAAGAAAAATGTCATCACAGAAAGCAATCAACCTATCAGCTATTATTCTCAGTGTAATTGTAGTCTGCCATGGAAGAATGTGATACTTTACAAGCCAAACCAAATGTGAGACAGGATGACCCAGGAAGCCCCTTTCTTCTTCTCCAGGGACCCTTCGGTATATGCTGTTGTACACAGTCCCTCCTGCTGTAGTACAGGCTCAGAAAAGCAAGCTTTGAACGAGAATCAGTGTCAACCAGGAGCTCAGCATGGCCCAATTTACCCTGCTTCTCAGGCTAGCTCCAACCTTCACTCTAAGTCCTGCAGTGCCATGACAAGTTGCTGTCAGTATCCAGGCTCACACCTCACAGTGCCACGTGGGGATGTGTGTGCTGTTCTGTGCCACGGACTCTGATGGGGCTGAGATGGAGACAAACGCTGAGGTGTGAGTCCCACGCACTGACTGCACACACCATTGCAGAAGAAAAGTCCATCTTCAGTTCTGTTTTACTCTGCTGCTGGCTTCCTCTGGTGATATATTGCCATTCCCCTGGCACTGCAGTGCTGAATAGGGGAGCTGCCCAATGATACCAGTATGATGACATGACAGTATTATGGTGTGAGGCACAACTTCCTGAGCCTGCTTTGGACGACCTGGTCCTTCTCTGCACGTGCTCACAATGCCCCTCACTGATGCCAGAGTGGGGACAATGACCTGGATGCTTCAGCACTGGGAGGAAGAGTGGGCAGAGACAGGTTCATGCCCCTACTGTGCTGTCCCCTCAGCTGACCAGACTCCTTCTCTCCAGCATAAGAGCTGATTTGAGCTGAAGCAGCCTGCATGAGGGAAGATATATGTGGTACCCTGGACCCAGACAGGAAATTAATGAGAGGGAAAACACCTGAAGATCTTCCTATGCCCTTAACTGGCACTTCAGTGTCAGCTGTGATGTTTCCAGAAATGAAGGACACCCAACAGGCCAAATCTGCCTTAGCCTTCAGCCTTTCAGGAAAGGGATTAAAAATTTCTGACTATGGCCATGCTTCACTCACAAGCACGTGGTGACCAAGCTACACATTGATCAGGATCAATGATAGAAGACAGAAACAAACTCCAAAACACAGACTGTTAAAAGGTGTAGGAAGTATTTGTATTGGAGAAGTAATGGAGTGAGCTGACAGGACACTTTCACTTACCTACAGAGGTACATGGGGGAGTTAGATCTGCGAAAAATTTAATGAGCAGGAAAACTGTAAGCATCCACTTGCCTTTAAGGCTTTAAAAAGACTCTCTCCTTGCCTTGACTTCATTTGGTTTAGCCACAAGATACTCACTGAGAGGAAAGAGGAAAGCCCAGATCCCTCAGTCTGCCAGGCAGACGTGGTATACGCAGAGGATTGTTCCCTTGCAGTAGGATCCTTACCATAAAACTCACTGCATCTGATTAAAGTGGAAGTCCAAAATGCAGAGGACAGGGCTTGGACAGAGAATGGGTCATAGTTCAGTCTCACCACAGCTAAAATTTTGTTACAATTCCCTTTAAATAGACAGCTGCTAGAAATAGGAGATACACCCATAGTGATTTTGATGCAATTCTGTATCAAACCCATATGAATTTTAGGCTGGGACTGAAACATTTTTTACATGCTAAAAAGTGCTCCATTTATTCCATAAACACATCAATAGTGGAGAATGACAATTGATAGCTAAAATTCCTGTAGATGATCATCTAGCAGCATCAAAGCTGTGGTTTGTGTGCATGCATTAAAAGAGTTCTACATTACCAGATCTACACCATACCCAGCCTTCTTAAGAGTGCCCTGGTACAGCAATTATTATTTATTTTCCAAGACCTCACTCTTAGCCAAAGGAATTCACCCCAGAGGGCAGGAAACACAGATGGAATTTTATTATGAGTCCAGGTCTGTGCAGGCGGGAATCCAAATCTGCTGTCCTGTGCATGGAAACTGTATTACAGCAAAAGGCCCTATTTTAGTTCAGTTCTACAGGGTACTGATCTATGTTTCTGGACTGTGATTTTCTGGAGTTGCTCCAAGCTTAATGGTGAATTTTCTGTGTAAATCTGAGGGATTAGTTCCTTTCCCAAGCAATTCTGGTGGCAAGGAGAAAGAGAAACTTTCTGGAGAGGGGCAGCCTAATTTCTCAAAGCAGTCCTACTCACGACCTGACAATTGTTCTGTACAATGAAGTGCCATGTCCCATGCATGCCTGGCACTGTGACATCCTAGAGAAGCACGTGACATGCTGCCAGCCTTGTTTCTCACCTGCTGCACTCCTTTCTTTGCCCTACAACCTGCATGTGCAATTCACTCAGCTTGTCCCCGGTGCAGCTGCCACCCAGAGCTATCAGTCCCCTCTGTCCAGTAGCTGAGGCACAACTGGACACAAGTAGAGGCCAGAGAGGGTTTCTGACCCCGCAGAAGGCAGCAGGAAGCAGCAAGGGAGGTGATGAGGACCCACAGTCAAGCACACAGAGACCTTTATGCCTGCTCGGGTAATGACACAGCAGATGCAGGGCTCAGTGGAGGGGGAAAGGTCTCCTTCAGCTCGAGGGAGAAAGGAGGAAAAAGGCATTCGTTTACCACCTACATCAGCAAGGACAAGCAGGCTGATCTTGATGGTCTTCTCATGTGTGTTCATCTCAGTGGGGTCAAGTTTAAATTTATTTTAATAAAGTATGCTATAAAATTTGAAGGGTAATACTCCCATGTTGCCCTAATTTATTCAGCTAGAGAGGAGGAAAAAGAAGTTCATTCTCTGTTTGTTATGAAAGCTAAGCTCAAATATGAACAACGTTCCACAGTAAATGATGGAGAGTTTGACAATCTTATCTGTATCATATCATCATATATTGAAAGGTTCTATTGTTACAAATACCTACAAGAGAATACAGTTTTATCTGCTTCGGGAAGTGTAATTCTGAGCTTTCTCATTTTAGAGTTATTTTCAAGTCAGGGGTCTGTGTTAGGTCTTTATAAAGTTATAAAAGCAAATTATATATGTCCAGCTTTCTCAAAGTTAGTCACAGTTCAAAAATAACACTGGCATTGCCTGGGCTGTATCAAAAGCAGCATGGCCAGCAGGAGACAAGGAAGGAGCTTCTGTCCCTCTGCTCTTCTCTGTGAGACCCCACTTGCAGTGTTGCATCCAGCTCTGGGGTCCTCAGCACAGGAGGGACATTGACCTTTTGGAATGAACCCAGAGAGGGTCACCAAGATGGCTGGAGGGATAGAGCACCTCTCCTACAAGGCATGCTGAGAGAGCTGGGATTGTTCAGCCAGGAGAAGAGAAGGCTTTGGGGTGACATAATTGTGGCCTTCTAGTACCTGAAGGGGGCCTGCAAGAAAGATGGAGAGGGACTTTTAACAAGGGCATGTAATGACAGGACAAGGGGGAATGGCTTCAAACTGAAAGTAGGTTTACATTCAGTACTAGGAAGAAATTCTTTACTGTGTGGGTAGTGAGGCACTGGAAGACATTGGCCAAAGAACTGGTGGATGCCCCATCCCTGGAAGTGTTCAATGCCAGGTTGGATGGGGCTTGGAGCAACCTGGTCTAACAGAAGGTGTCTCTGCCCATGTCTGGGATTTGGAACTAGAAGACCTTTAAGATCCCTTCCAGTCCAAACCATTCTATGATTCTGTTCAAGAGCAGCACTGAGTTCTGTCTAAAACTTTATATGTCATTAATTTCCTTCTTAAGGATAAAAGTTTAAAAGCAAAATAAATCAGAGAAAACAAAACACTCAGTCCTCCAGGCAACACGAAACATAAAAATGCAACAACTCAACAGTGTCAGATAATCTTCATGTTTCACATGACACAGGCTAGACCCTTCCCTCCTTAGCTGTCTGCCTTGAACAAGGAATGTTAAAATGGCAGCATGGCAATTTTCATTCTTGCTTTAAGCTCAGTAGCTACCAAGCCATGGCATGGTGATGCCTTCAATGTCTTCCAGCATTTCCTGTAACCCTTGGGAACTAATAGGTTAAAACAGCCCAACAAGAAGAGGAAAGCTGCTGAAACACAGAACTCATTTAGTATTGTTGTTTGGAAGCCAGTAAAGGTTATTAATTCTCAGATCTTTGGTAAAAGCTGCTTCCATTGTATGTTTAGTCATCCAAGAAGTCAAAATGGTCTCCCAAAGGATGCTGAGCTACTCTGTCTGACTTAATTTTGATCATATTTTGCTCACTGAAAATGGGACTTTGCTGGATCTCACTTTTTACCATCTCATCAAACTCCTGCAGGCTCTTATTAGCTCTTCTTCACAGGCAGTGCAACCTCACTGGCCCAAAATTTGTCTCAATATTTCCCAGGACATCAACAGATCCTGTCTGTCTGCATAAGTACACAGGTGTCACATCCCAGGAAAACTAAAGGATGATTTTGTATTTCAAAAAATTATGTCATTAATATCTGCATTAAAGCCGTACTCCTCCACATACAACAAATTTAAGAAGCTTAAACTGACTTAAAACTGATCTTAAATCCTATTTTACTGTCACTTCCTTCAATCTACAGATCAACGTTTTTTGTGCTGGACATGTAATTTCACCTAATACTGAGAATTTCACCACAGTTTCTACAAAGACATTATTGAAAGGCACAAGAGATGGTAGATCTTTCTGCCCTCTCCTGAAATGCTATTAAGTGGACAGAAATTCTACTTGTAGTCACACTCTGCTTCTCAACTCCCCAAAGCAAAATTCAATAACAATACTGAAGATTTAAAATTCTTTCATTATATCCAATGCAATTGTGCATTTCTGTAAGATCTATCCAAGCATTCCAATCATAAACCCATGGGGATTTTGTTTGCTTTGTTTTGTTGTGGGCTTTTTTTGCTTGCTTTGGTTTGGGTGTTTTGTTTGTTTGTTTTGATTAATTGGAAATTTTTGGATCTGCTGTGGATTCTGTCTTTCTAAGATCCTTCTTCCTAGGAGGTAAATCCACAGAAGTATCAAAGTTAGAAGTCCTCAGACTGTCCAAAATATGCCTTGATAAATGTTAGTTTATAAGTGGATTGCAAATTTGGATGCAGAACCACTTGCTTTCAGTTTTTCAAATTTCTTTGCAACATCTGAATGAACCCAATTCAGTTACACTATCATTGACTTCAGCCACACTTTGTTGCCTCCTCAGTCACCCAGTCAAAGGACCTAAGAGACTCTAGTGCTTTCTTCTGGTCCTGGTGTTCAATTGCTCTTAAGTAAAGCTTAAAGTAAATCAGCATTATCTCCTGAAACAAATAGGCATTTTCATAGACTTCAGGAAACAATTCTTTAACCGGAACAGGTATAAAGCTGAGCAACAGCAACCTTTTCTTAATGTATGTACATATATGCCCTGGCAACAGCACTATTTTTTCTAAGGCTTAGCCCAGAGTTCATATTATTTAAAAGCTATATGCTTTCACTGCAGTGTTTAGAAAGCACAAATTCCTTTCTTTTACAATTTCAAATAGTTCCATATCTGTTTCTCACGGCAGCGATGTATTTACTGCTCCTAACATGCTTTGGGACCTTGATAAATTTACTTCAGTTTCTCAATTACCACATTCCTAAAGGAGAAAACAAAATCTTTACTGATCTTTAAGTCCCTTTGAAATACATCATATTTCATCTTTGTTATTAGTCTGCCAAACATATCCACAGTTAAGGTAATTAACATTACTGCATGTGATGAAGACACTTTTTGAAATGTCTCAAATCTGATTCTTTTGAAGTTGTATGTGGAAAAACTCTTCTTCTGTGACCCTGTGGTACACAGTATCCCCCAATCTACCCCATGTTCTCAATATTTCCTCCCTACTGTACTTTTCATAAACTCTCCCTGACACAGCCTTGAACAGCTCCTTGAACCTGTATGGTTGCCTCATTTGATTTCTGTAACCCCAAATAACTTATTTTGGCCTATCCATAAGAGAAGACACAGAATTTGCTATGGCTCTTTCAGAATTTAGTGTCTGCTGATTAATCAGACATTCTCTACCTCAGAAAGTATCAGAGCTGAAAACTCTTACAGGTTGGAAGAGTGTCTGGGAGAAGCATCTTTGGTGTTTCTTTTACTACCTCTCTCCATCCCTAGTTTTGGCTTCTGAATAAAGACAGTGAACTAGATGGACCTTTGATCTACTCAAAGATGGTCCTTCTCAAGCTGCTAAAGAGAGTGAGTAATACTTGATTTTCCCTGCCTCTCCTTCACTAATTTGAATCTTTCTCTGCCATCTACCCAGAGATGATATTTATGAAACTCTTGGAGGGTAAGCTATCTTTGTGACTGCTGCCTTGTCAGATATAGGTGGGATGAGATAGTGAATTGAAGTTTCTTCATGACAGGGATAAACTGACATTCTGAGTCAGCAGAACCACCAGCATGTTGGGTAGGTTTCTTTGCTAATGTAGTGCACTTTTAATATAAGATGCTCTGCAGATGAGTTTCCAAATCAATGAGTAGCATTTCAGACCCATCAGAGGCTACTCCCACAGCAGCTGTCTGCAAACATATTCCTTCTGCAATTTCTGGACTTCCCAGTTGTTACTGGGCAGCAATATTTAACCCAAACCTGTGGTGTAGGGCTCATTCAGACAATGATGTGTGTGATGCCTGTGGTAGCAAAGAACTGCTCTGAGCTGCAGCACTGTTAGGGCTCAAAACACCCATCGAGGCTTTCCTACTCAGCAGGAAGCAGTCACACAGCCATGCAAATAAATTACAGGCTTATCATTCCTCATTCAAGCATCAGCACAGTCATTCAGCAGAATCCCCATGTCCCTACAGCAAGCCCATAGAAATATAGTGGTTAAAACTGAACTATGCACTTTTGCTTCACCTTTTTTATTGCCCCTGCTCTGTCACTTCACTTCATGATTATTCAACAGGTGCCCTTTGAGTAAGGAGCATGTGGCACAGAGATGACTGGCAGACAAGGCAGTAGAAAAGAGCAATCTAGGAAGCAGTTGTGGTTATTATAAAGGGCAGCTAACTGATTCATCTGTGCCTTCCCCAGCAAACCATGCTGTATAAATGTTATTTTGAAATTAGCCTTGTGGAATAAGGAGGATTAGTTGGCATGCTTGAAGTGTGAATACCTAATGTCCTCTCTCCCTAAAGGAAGATAGGTTGGGGTTTTTTTCCCCCTCCAACTTCATGGTGCATGGCTTCAACTCAATTTATGATGTGTGCCCCAAGGCCATTTTTTCAGTCAATCGTAGTTTAAAAGAATTAGCAGGATTCTCATTCTCCAGTGTTTGACTGATAGTCTGACTGACTCTCACCCAGTGCTGGAGGAAGAAGGTAAAAAAATAGGATAGCAATCCAGCATAATAAGATACTGCAATAGGAAGATATAGGAACCAGAGTTGCTTCTTTTTGTAGGTCTTGCAAGGAAAAACAGCAAATCTGCCAGGCTACAGATTGCTGTGTTAGCATGCAGTGAGGTTGGAAGAGCATATGGCAGAAGTGGCTGCCTGGCTGAAGTGCACCTATTGCCAGCCCTGTCATTCAGGGCTGTGGCAAAAAGATAAAGCCTTATTTTAGTGTCCTGACAGCTACAGGAACTTGTTACATTGCAGAAGCTGCTGAATCTCAAGTCAGAGGAAGAAAGGGAAGAGAAATCAAAATCAATCTCATACTTGGTACATACTTGTGTAATCTCTAGGGGACAAGAGATAGGATGAAGTATTCTGTGCACACAGTCCCTAGCACTAAGGGGTGCTTACAAGTCCAAGAACGACACAGCAGAAAAAGGTGCCAGAAGATCTGGACTGAACTTTATTTCATGTTTTACCCTCTTTTCAAAAGACATGAGGAATCTCTTGCTGTTTGGTATGGGTAAAACTGCTCTGAGATTTCCCTGTAACTACTCAAAATGCAGAAGAATCTGAGCTGGCAGGATCTTCTTTGCAGCGTCCCTGATAAGTGTAGAGTTCATGCCCACAGCTCCAGAGATGGGAGATGGGGAGGAATAACAAGATTTTTACTTCGGCGAAAATCTTGATTCTTCCTGAAAAATTAGTAACAGTTATTGGGCTGGAAACATAACACTGCAGTGTTTTATTTAAAATTTTCTGCAGACTGCAGATACTTTCTGCTAGTGCATTTACGGGGAAAAAAAGAGACTAAATAAAAAAGAAAGTCCCATAGGACAGTTCTGCCTAGGTTTTTGAGCTCGTCTTTCTCTCTATTTAATTTTAGTCACATGATTTAGACACAGTCCCTCTATCGAGTATTCCAAGAACAGCTTCCACTACCTTTACTGTTTATTCCAGATAATTAATCACATAATAAGTTTTAGGCTGTGGGCACTGCTGTATCACTTCCCTTCCCAGCAAACATGCAGCAGCCAAACATGCAGCCTTTTTCCCCACCAAACTTAATGGAAATATCTCCATTACGGTGTTTTGCATCTTATCAGATCACACCTAAGGGCTGCTGGTTCCTTGAGGCAGGAGACCTGCTTTAGACAACATTAGATAGAACACTGGTGTGAGACAGACATGTCAGCTCCTCTCATCTGTTAACACAAGTGCAAATAAAAAGACAAATCTGACCTGGATTTCAGTGGCATTTGGGATTAAATGCTAGATTCAGATCCAATGAGCAAGGCATTTTAGTCAGATTTATGTACTCCTCTTGGAACATAATGTCCTTAAAAACAGAATCTGGATTCACTTCTCATTGACATGCTGTGTCAATGACACATCTTCTTAATGTGCTGGTGGTGCCTGGTTGTTCCTCATGTTTCCCCTGGCTCCACACAATAAAACACCTTTTGAACAAGAACACGTCTTAGAAGCTGAATAAACCCAGTCTGTGCTCAAAACATTTAAGAAGTGTAAGAAAGAAGGCAAAAGAAATCTGCCAGCATGGCTGGAAGAGAAGCTTATCTTGCCTTGGCTGGATTCGCTTTGGTTTTCCTCTCCAGCTTCTTTCCATCATTTGCTGCACCAATGTATCCCTGAGGATGCTGACCCCAGAAAAATATGCTGCAAAGATTATTACAGTCTAAAAAGGAAAAGAAAACCTTGTCACTATGGTTGTTATGGGTGTTAGCTTTTCATATTTAATCCTTTAATTGGTCTTTCTGGCAAGAAGAATTCGATACTTGGCCCTATTGTTGCATGGATGAGCCCTATTGCAAATCCCATTGGGATAAAATTACAGTCATTTGGCAGTAAGAAGATCCATAGCAACCTCTCAAAAGCCTACCCAGAGGGTCCCTTGTTGACATCACAGTCTCTATGTGATGTCATAAAGCCTCCTAGAAAATGAAACAAGTCAAAAAAAGCAGTAGGACTTTGGTTATTTGATGAGATTCAGGTTATCCTCCACTATTGTACATATCAAGAGTTATGCCAAAGGAGAGTTTGGGTCTTGGCTTGCAGCCAGAATGTTGATGAAGACAAAATGCAGAATAAGAAGTTTGAACAGCCTATATGCACAGTAAAACACATATTGTAAAGGTGTTGAGTGTGCTGGACTAGAATGGGCAAGAACACCATGAGCCATTTGGGCAGACCCAGATGAGAGCTAAGCCATCTGAACAACAGACTCTTCACATGAAGAAGAGTCTTCTTTTGTCTTATGGAAGTACTCAAGTAAGTTGCCTTGAACCTCCCAGCTAAATGTCTCTGTGAAATTTAATCTCCCATGTTTCAGGCCAAGAGTGATAGCAGCTTCCTTGCATTCCACATGAGCAGCCCTTGTGGTATGAAGGAGTGAAACAACATCATTTAGAATAAAATAAAACGTGGGAGCTCTGATTCACAGTCCTATTCCTTAATGACTGGTAACTTTCTTCCCCAAGAGAATGAGAAGGATTCAAATCATTACAATGGCTACAATCCATGACAGGAGAGTAATTTCTTCTGAGTCAAGTTCCTGAATAGAAACCTAAAGGCTTGGCCCTAACAGCCCTCTTCAAGTCAGTCAATTTGTGCTGATGTAACTAATGACACGTCTGGACCCATCGTCATGAAAAGAGAGCAGATTAACACCTATGATGCTAAAAATAAAAGCGCCACCTCTGAGGTTGGGCCCATCGTGCTTATTACAAGAGGTGGGGTAGGATTGGCAGAGCTGTGTGTCCATCGTGGATGTCACCACGGCACACCCACGCCAACATCTCCACAGAGACATAGCACATTTCTAGCTCCTGCATCACCAACTTGTTGCCAAGGAAACAAGAGGATGCAAAATTAAAAAAAAAGAAAATAAGAAAAAAATCTCAATGACATTCAGTTTTGAGACAGTCAAGAAACCCCTGCAAGGGATTCTAAAGTGCCTGAGAAGGAAATGGAAATTTGGCTTCTAATTACAGATTCTCAACCAACTCCTTTTTATTCCCTGGTTATTCTGTCTGCTCACATCACTGTCTTCTTGCCATTCTCTGTCTACAGAGGTACAAATGCCAGACACCAGTGAAAAGAGAATCAGAAAGAGCTTTCCTGGAGTGAAGGAGAGGAGGGAGGGAGAACAGGGGAGAAGGTTACTCGCTACAAGCAATAGTGGAGATTCCATAACTCAGAGGAAGGTGGTTGACAGAAGCTACAGAAAGGGAAATGTATGGAAGAAAGGCAGAGTAGGAGAGAAGGTTTCTGTGAGAAGGGAATATGTGCAGTTGGCAGGTGTGGGTGTACACATGTATATCTACACCAAATGCATGCGTATTTTTATAAATACAGCTGAGAAGGTACATGTGCATACAAAGGTGTACCAAAATCTATATAGCGTAAATAAAAACCTGAGCTGTGCACCCCCCCAAAAAATTATCAAGTTGACATAGAAATCAAGCAACTAAACAAGAAAGAGTGTGTCTTTTCATTTTGTTTCTTTTAATCCATTGTAGCACTACATTTACAAGCTTTTTCCTCAACAAAAAAAAGCTACATATCTGCACCTCTTTTTAAATGACAGCCAGAACTTTCATAAAACCACCTGACTCAAGGAGCTGTGGCTTTGCAAAAAAATGAGAAAATTTAAGAAGAATCACAAGAAGGTGCTTATGTGTTTGTCAGGTGGCAAATCTGGCAGTGCAATAAACGCAAGAGCACACAAGAGAACCAGCAAAGTGTATGACAGTATGAAGGAGGGGATGTGTTGGGTGTTACTGTGCAGAGACACACGGCCACCAAGACAAGATGTGCAGGTGTTGTCTAAGCATAGAAGACCCAAATTCCATGACCACTGAAACCTGCATGGTCCCAAGTTAGACAGCCTAGTTCTCTTGGGGGGTGAACACAGAGAGAGGTGACTGTTTGAGTAGATGTCTGCATATCATCTTTCTTGAGCATGAGAGATAGGGAAAGTTTCATCATGTGATAGCACAAAGTGGTACAGATGTTTAATGGCTACCCTGCATGGTTGCAGGACGGCTTCCATTTGGGTTAGTGCTGAAACAGATGAAAGAGCTCTGTCTTCACGTCCTTCTCTTCAATATTCAGTCTCACCCTTCTCTCTGCTCGAGCCTGTCATCAAACCTGCAGCCAGAAGCGAGATTGCTGTAGACCAAGAAGAAAAACTTACAGACAGAAGTTAACCATTGCTGAATTACAACAAGGGTCCTACAGAATGACACGGAGGGATCTCAGTTAATAACAAGTTCATGGATTTATGGCTGTTGATAGTAAAAGGCTGCCAGCAGTAAGGTTTGGACTCCATCCCAGGGAGACAAGAACCACTGCTGACTGAACACAAATATGCCTTTGTGCCCCCTACCACCCTCTTCCTGCCTCTTATACAGGTCTTTGCAGGATTGAAAGGTCTCTGCACACTTCAAGGCAGATTTTCTTCCCCTTGTTAGAAGAAGATGTGAAAGATGCCAAGTGCTTTTCTGAAAACCTGTGTGGTGACAGTCCTGGCAGTCCAACAGCTTTTTCTAAGGTCGCCATGACATGGAAGTGACGGGCACAGGAATCACAATTGTGGAGAACACCAGCCTACTTGCAGATGCTGCATTCAGATTAGCAGAAGCAAGTCCTGACCACTCAGCTCTCCCCTACTTACTGTGTGAGGTTGTTTGGAGTGTCCAGTCCCCTTGGGGATTGTAAGCAGAAGAGGACAGGGAGACCTCCTCTTACATGTATGCATGCAGTATAAAACCACAGCAACACAAGCAGCCAATATCACTTAAATGACAAAGCCAAGGTCAGATTAAAACATTTTAAGCATTTATCAGTGGTCCACTTCAACTTCATTCCTGAGTAAGGTGAAAATAGCTGAAGTGACTAAACTGCAGGCCACAGAAAGTGGGCTTAGCTTTGTGTCAGTGCCACAAAGCTTCACAGCCTCAACCTGTGTCCATGGAAGCAGAACACTGTGGGCACATCCAAAGGGGCCATGTGCCCCCAGCAGATCTGAACAGACAGAGGGTGTCTGGTGCTGAGAGCTGCCCATGACTCAGATATAGGGAAGCAGAAGCATTGCTGTCAAGATGCAGGGGAAATCCAAGTGAAGGAGAAGACATTAGAAGTCCATTTCCTCTTTTCAGCACATCTTAATTGGCCATCATATGTTTCAGTCATATTTTTCTCTAGCATATCCAAAATGTTACCACTTCTCAACAAAGATAAATACTTCATTCACATGACTACTTTCTGTATTAAAAAAAAAAAAAAAAAAAGAAAAGTGCTTTTATCAGGGAGTTTAGATTCACAAATTACTTCTGAAAAAGGATATAATTCACGATGTTTAAAAGTGCAGGTATATATCGCAGCTCCCAGCTTCTGAATCACCACTACATGTTCATGTTTCCTGAAAGAAAAAATGTTTTTTGGTAACTTACTGGTTTGAATTAATTTATCATGAAATACCCAACAAGGGACATTAATATTTGCTTTGGGCAAAATGCAAGTTCTGATAATTTGGGCTTTTTCTGTTTACTCCAAGTGCTGTTCATTAATGAAATGAGCATTTATTCCAACTGACTTTTTTTCAGACAGAATTTTATAATTCATATTTCCCTAGATGCAACTTTGCCTCTTCAACGAATACTTTAATAAACTATAAGACAGTCTGGGAAATTCAGAATTTTGGAAGAATGTTTCTAAAACTCTGACAGTGGTTTTCTTTGTAAACAAAACTGCAACAGTTACATGGTATGACTTTCCTAAATGTTTAAAGCACAGTATAGATTCTTACTCACACGTATACACGCACATGCATACATTCTCTAACACACTGCATGCCTACAATGCAAATACACCATCATCTCTCCCTCTAAACACACACAGACCTCTTTAGAATAAGGACATCTACACACACACCTGCACAATGAAATCTTTCTGACACAGAGGCCCTGAAAACACAATTTTATCTCTCTCTTATACACACTGTCATTCCTTTTTTCTAACACAATGTAATCTCCCTCTTGCTCTTTCTTTCTTACACACAGACACAAAACCAGACACACACAGTGTAATCTTACCTCTCTGAGATTCAACTACAGTATCTACATTATTTTCAAAATTGCATAAACATTTTCTGCCTGATATTTCCATTTGTAGACTCCATCATTCACAACTACACAATTGATTGCAGAGATGGGAGGATGTGGAGGGAAGTCCTTGATCACGTAAATGCCTGTCTCTTAGGTAAAGAGGCCTTTTCTGGCAAGATTTCATTTTACAAGCCAGGCGACATTATAAGCAATGTTTTCACTTTGGATGCAGCATTAGTTACAAAGTGCTTCTTGTTATGATACTAATGCACCAGCAAATAGTAAGAGACTTAAACAGCTTGATAAAAAAATCTGCTAGATCACAAAAAGATTTTTTCTGTATTGCTATCATTGCCAAACACTTCATTGATACGTTCCACAATACGTGCTGCAAGAAAATTACAATATGCAGTTACACTGATATTTCCTGTGACATATAATATGCCGTAGGCCCTGAGAATTCAAAAGAAGAAAAGAAAGATGTATAGAGGAGGTTCCACCTCCACTTAAGCTATTATTTCTACAACAAAAGTCTATGCTTAAATCACTTGTATTAGCAGGATTGTTCTAATGGGAATATTAAAATGAATGTCTGCCTCTGCGAGCTTCTCTAGACAATGGAGATTGCCAACAGTGAGAATTAGACGATGCAACACAGATCACTTCTCTTGCATGCCATTGATTCAGACCCAGACTAGTTGGCTGGCAATTTTGGGGAGACCTCTGCAAAATTAAATTTCATATCCTCATTTGATTTCTCCAGATTACCTCACTACAGAACTAAATATTAAAATGAAAATGTATTGAAGGATCTGTAGTTGATCAGGGATATTACAGAGCAGGTAAACAGGCATTTTTTCACAGGGTCTTGTCGGACTATAATGGTTTTTATTACCACCATAGAGAAGGCTTTAAAGAAAAACTGCAGTTAAAGAGTTATTAAAAACAAAACCAAACCAAACCAAACAAAAAAAAAAAAAAAAAACAAAAAAACCAAAACAAAACAAAACAAAACAACAATAACAACAACAACAACAACAACAACAACAACAACAACAACAACAAAAACCAACAGAAAAGCATCTTCAGGGTATCGTCTTAGCTCTAAATAAGCACCTTAACTAAACATAACTAGGGTGCCTAACAGAGAGTAACTTGCTAAAATTCCTGGAAAAATGTTACTTCTATGTCATGAGGGAAATTTTGCCTAAGAATTTGGACCAAAACATCAATATTAAGACAATTTCCTTGGAGACAGGAGCAAGGAATACTTTTGTGGAGCCCAAATTCACAAAAAACCTGATCCATTGAAGGACTGGAAAAGCAAAAGCAGCTGTCCTACTACCAGAGGGGAGTAAAAGAAAGGTTTTCCTTTAATGGTCCATGATACTGCTTTGATTAAACATACCTTGCTCTGAGAATGTTGTCTGACTACCTGTATCAGCATAGGGCCACATAGCTTCAAACAAAAGAACTGCTGAGCCAAGACCAACTGGGATCACAGACGTCTGGAGTGGAGGAATGTAGGCAAAAAACAGGATAGGCACAGGATCTCACTTTAGGAGTTTCTGAGAGGGTTTGAGAGTCGAAGTGTGGTACTCCTGGCTATGACAGCTATAGATAAAACAGGTGTATTGTAAGCAGCACTGAAGAAGTCGTGGGAAAGTCCCATGCCTTGCAGTGTTTTGTCCCTTTTTAAGTTATAATCCCATTAGAAGTGTGAAGCAGTGGTTTTCTGGCACTGCCAAACAGCCTTCACTACCACAAAAAAAATACCTAAACCAAACCACATGATCACTTCTGACAACACAGAAATTGACCATAATCTACTGCAGGAAGCTCACATCTCCACAAACCTTGCAAATCCATGCAGTGAGAGTCAATGTCCCATTCATTCTCTCCACAGAATTCTTAGAGCAGGAGCAGATCCACTACAAACTTCTCCCACACATTACATACCCCCATGTGCCTCTTCCCCTCTTGCCCCCCGGAACAGATGCCAAGTGTCCAGAACTCCGTCTATAGCCCTGTTCACAGCACTGGCACACTGTGTTGCACTAGAGGATGGAAGAGTATTTCACAAGCAGGACCCAATGTCACTCCACCCATGAGATAGGAAAGCATCACTCAGCCCTTTTCTACAGTGGGACACCCTGGGCAGTAGCATATAGCAACTGCAGACTGAATACAGCATATGAGTTTCCTGACTCATTTCCTGATATCTGTGATAGGTAATCTTCTGCATGGAAAATATTCCCTAGAAAACAGATTGGGATACTAGATCAGTTGCCCTCAGGAACTCCAGACTTTTCCTCCTTTCTGACAATTTCTTTTTGATATCAAATACCATGACATTAAGGATCCTGATGATTTTGAGTGCTATTTAAATGTCTTTCCTTAGAAAATTTTGTAGGTTCCACACTGCCACATGAGGGCTGCTGATCTTAAAACCTTACTTGCTGGTTGTGAAACAGATTAATTTATTAGAATCACCTTTGATGCACTCTCTGAGAACCTGTAGGAAAATGTCACCTGTGGGTTAGTCAGCTCATTTGGAAAATTGTTTGCTCAGCATCTACTTGTCATGGTGTCTTGTCACTAATTTGTTGTTAGAAACAGACCTGGGTTTTGGTGCCTTCCTGAACAAATAGGTTTCCTCAGGTCACTTGGTCAGTGGTGGCTGCCCTGTCTCAGTTATCTCAATCACTTCCTCACCTTGTTGTTATTCCTCCAAGCCTGAGAAGTGGCTCTGCCATCATTCTAGTCAAAGCTTAGTGTGGACTCCCGCAGCTCTTCCATTTTTATCTCTAATGAGATTGACCAATGGAGGCCGTTCCATTGAGGACTCAGGAGAAAGACACTAATCAAGCTGACAGAGACACAACACAAAACACTTTTCTCTCCCTCTCTGTATCTTCCACAGTTTCCTCTTCCTTTCCTATTGAGTAATCAACCTAGTTATCTACCTTTGAGTCATAATAGTAGCTAAATAGCTCTTCAGTATTTTAGAAATAGAAAAAAAACAGCATAGTCTTTTGCTTCTTTTCTTTCCCAGGCTGTAGGAGGAATTGTTCAATTAGTTTTTTAGGTGGCATGATTTGCTATCTTGTTTATAGGCATATATGCAAGTGGGTGTTTTGTAGATGTATGTGCAGAGCTCACTAGGGGAGGGTGAGGCTGAAGACCCAAGCTCTGTATTTATTACTGAGAGTGGTGAGATGCACGGCCTTCCACAGCTAATGTGTTATGGACCTCTACAGCACAGCCCAGCCCCTATCAGCACTCTGGCTCCTGCTTTTAGCTCAGCCGCACCAGCAAACCTGCAAAATCACCATGGAAGGGAGATATTTAGTGGGGGAACAAAGAGGAAAAGGCAGCAATTATTTCAGTATCAACTACTTCAAGATTGCCTCTGTCCTAGATAAACAAGATATCTCCTGCTATTGCCTGAACATCTAAACATGAGGGAAATGCTGTGAAGAGGGTCTTTTCTTAGGCCGGCTATTATGGAAAAGTAGGAAATGATACACACGTTTCTCTTCGGGATTGGAGCGTCAGTGGAGTGAAACATTGTGCAGATCTTCGCAGAGACTTTGACATTTCTAGTGCTACAAGACATGACAGCAGAAATTTCCTGGACAGGGTACTTCTCAAAAACATTATTTTTATCAAACTTCCCTAAAAAATGTTTGTGCCATAAAGTACAAATACCCCAAAATATTTTGCCTTCATCGATGACAGATATTGCACTGGCTCCTAACAACCACATTTACAAGAACAGCTTTCATCCTTTTAACAGCTCTTCCTTTCTCCATGTACCATATGTTTTGTGCAGATCCTACAAACAGAGAGTCAGAGGAAATACCAAGGGTCTCCTGCCATTTTTGAAGCTAAGTATTACTCAAGGGATAACATAGCATTGAACATCATGTCAAGAGTAGTCACAGTGAAAGGCATGGTAGAAGAATGTATTTAAGTGGGACAGTATATTTCCAGCATTGGATTCATTGGAACAGTGTTACCTTTATCCAGATTGCATGGCCATTTGGGGACTTCACATAATGCTGGGATGACTGTCTGCAGATTTTAAAGTAAACAGTATGAAAGGGGGAAAAAAAGTATCTTTGTGGACTCCAAGGCAGTCTCTGTCTAAGTTTTTCCAACTGAACACCAGTCTTTCAGTGATTTGCAACAAATTTATCTGTTGCGTTGGTAGCAGTAGAGTAGTAAAGTCCTTGTGTGTGAGTAAAGCCCTTCCTTACACATATGTGTACATGGAGCTGGGACAGAGGGGAAAAGTGAGTGAGATGCTGGGTACTGGAAGAATGTTTTGTTCCTGCAGTGCTTATTTTGCAAAAGTCTGGAAAAAAGAAGAAAGACACTAGAATTGTTGACCCAGCTGGATTCACATTGTAGGTGACTGTGAGACAAAAATACTTTCTTTGAAAAACAACAGCTGATGAGGAACTGGATAATCCCATCCAGAGGGTAGCAGTCAACTGCTAACACAAGCACAATGTCCAGATGGAGACCAGTGACAAGTAGTGTCCCTCAGGGGTCTGTACTGGGACCAGTACTATATAATGTCTTCATCAATACAATCAGGGGATCAAGCACACCCTCAGCAAGTTTGCAGATGACGGCAAGCTCAGTAGTGTGGCTGAAGGATAGTCCAGAGGACGTGGACTAGCTTGAGAAGTGGGCCCGTGTGTATCTCAGGAAGTTCAACAAAGACACATATATCATCCAGCACCTGGGTCAGGGCAACCCAGTATCAATACAGGTTGGGGAATGAAGGGATTGAGAGCAACCCTGCCTAGAAGGAGGTAGTGGTGAATCAGAGGCTGGACCTGAGCCTCACTGTGTGTTTTCAGCCCAGAGAGCCATGAACATCCTGGGCTACTTTAAAAGCAGCAAGACCAGCAAATCAATGGAGATGATTCTACTCCCCTGATTTGCTATCATGAGCAAATGAGACCCCACCTGGAGCACTACATCCAGCTATGGCGTCCATAGCATAGGAAAAACGTGGACCTGATGCAGCAGATCCAGAGGACGGTCACAGAAACAATCCAAGGGCTGAAACACTTCTCCTGTGAGGAAAGACTGAGAGAGATGGGGCTGTTCAGTCTGGAGAAGAGATGGCTGAAGGAAGACCTTAATGAGGCTTTTCAATACCTGAAGCGGGCTTATAAGAAAATGGGGACAGACTTTTTAGCAGGGTCTGTTGTGACAGGACAAGGGGTAGTGGGTTTAAATTAAAAGATGGTAGACTAGACACAAGGAAGAAATTTTAAACTGTGAGGGTCATGAAATAGTGGAACAGGTTGCCCAGAAAGGTGGTAGATGCCTCATCCTTGGAAATATCCAAGGTTCAGGGTGAATTCATATTCAAGTTCAGGGTGAACTGGGTGGTTCTGAATAGACTGATCTAGTTGAAGATGTCCCTACTCATAGCACTAGATGACCTTCAAAGATCCCTTCCAACATAAACTATTCTATGATTCTATGATTTTATAATTGAGGGAATCCTGAATTCAGAAAGCGGAAGAAAAGAAAACAGGCATTTCATCTGCACTACAGTTACAGTGAACCATCCTGAACAGTCATTATATGAGCTCAGCATTGGGATGTCAATAGAAAGTCATTGCATCTATGTCAGATTGATTTAAAACACATGCCATTAAAAAACAAACAAACAAACAAACAAACAAACAAAAAACACCAAAAAACCCCACAAAACCCTCAACCCTAATAAAACCAACCGGACAACCAAAAAAACCCCAGATATGGAAGAATCCATATAGATGCTTTTTATTTCTTCTCTGGGTTTGAATCCTCAGATTTCCTCTGTTCCAATTTTTCATTGTTGTCTGCAACTGTGAAGACAAAAAGCACAAATTGACAAAAATGAGATCTACTATTATCATGTATTTCAATGAATCCAGTGTCTGGGAATTTTAAGAGACACCTGAGGAATCACTCAATAAACAGTGGTGATCCTGCACAGGTCTGTTACGGGCTTTGTGTTAACATGTCAGTACACTTCCCTTTCAATATGCTGTGACCTTTCCTTAAAGTTATGGATTTGTGGAACTGTTGAGCTACTGCTCTGAAATGTGTATGTAACACTTGATTTAAAACCATGAGAAATTTTCTTCTACAAAGTATACTGGAAGTGACAGACTACTTATTTCAAATACAGACATTTATGCCAGCACTGAAGGGAATATATCCCAAATATCACATGCCAGAGGGTCTCTACTAGGCTTTTCCAAGGAAAGTAACACTCCCTTGGGGAGAAGCCTTCTTCCCTCACTTTCTCTTCCTCCCTTTGTCCTGCTTCACCAAGATAAAAGGCTGCATCTTTCACCAGATGGTCAAGCCTGCAGATCCCTTGGCAGACAGCAGCCATATTTCTCTGTTAGCTGGTTCTTATGTGACCAATTCAAATAGTACAAACAAATGATGATGCAAATGCTAAAGATGGCAAGACATTACAGTGTAAAAAAAGGTTATTACAGTATCCTGACAGCTGCACCACTTAGATCACTGCACACTGAAAGTAGGTGTGAGATCGGAGTGACTCCGTCACATCACACTTGGACTCACAGGTAAGATGGTTCATGCATACATGAGAGCATCTCCTCTGAGTATCCAGCACTTGCACAGAGACCAAAATGCTGGGAAAACTTAAGGCTCTGCAGTCCTAACAGCATTACCAAGAGTCACATGGAACTTTGAGCATCCTGCAGCAGAAGCAAACAACATTACACTATGAAGCAGTGGGTGTCTTGAAGAGCATGTCTGTCCAGCTCCCTGCACATTCTCCAGAGCAGACAGAAAATCAGAAGCCAGACTATTCCCAGCTCAGTGGAGTAGTCCACGCATCCCCCACTCCCCTTCTCCTCCCCAGGCAGCAAGCAAAGGAGGGTGAGTGCTAGGAAGAAGGCAGGCTGGCTCCCTGATGTGAGAATCCTGCTCATAAAACTCAATTAAGTGGATTACAGATGAGGTCATTCCCAGCAGTGGGTCACATTCCATTAGAGGCAGGCTCGATGCCAGGCAGACTCAGCACTGCTCAGATGGCAGTAAGATCCACCCCACCACTTATTGTCTCTGCCTCTGATCTCACCATACCTTGCAGGATTTCTTGCCCTGTGCCCCACACTGCGTGGCAGGCTCATTGCTCATCCCTGCTCAATCTCTCAGTGAGGTAATCAGGGCTAGTGTTAAGTCATGCAGAGATATGGGGATGGCCAAGCTCTCTAAAACACCGTGGTCTAGGGCAGCAACGTGGAAAAGGAAAAGCATAGGGAGAAAGAGGCAAAGTGGAGCAAGAGGAAGACGAGCAGAGAGATTCCCTGGAAAACAATGGCAGAGTTCAGGGAAGGACTGAAACAGTCAGCCCCATAAACTGGATTAGTGGTATTTCATGTGAAAGTGAGAACAATCAGAGCTCTCATCTCACTAATCCCAAAGGCTTTTTCACAGCATAGGTATAAGATTACAGCATCGTCTGCTACACACCACCTACAGTCACTGCACTCAGCACTCAAAAATGTGTGTGTGCTTGTATGTGAAGAACAAAGAGTGGGTCTAAGGTATATTTGTGTGTGGGAATTATTGTGTTTGGAAGAGAAAATGGGGGGGAGAGGAGAAGGTGAATGAATCTGTGAAGGGTGAGTGCATGTGGGCATGAGGGCAGGAGAAAGGTAGATGAATGAGTGTGTGGGTGGGTATACATGGGCTAGAGTAAGCCAAATGTTATAAGCACCTGCAGGCATTTCACAAGATTTGAGACCTATTTTGTCTTGCTTTGTACATCCCACTTTGCTTTTCTCTGTTTGCAAACGCTCCTGGCAGCTCAGCTTAATTTGTACAAATAGCAACCGACCAAGAGCGAGCCAAATCTGTTGTGAAATAGGTTGAAGAAGACACAGGTTTTTGTGCAGATCCAAGCAACAGGGGCTTTGTACCATCTGGAACCTGTGTACCAAGTCCCAGGGAAAGGCCTACAAGGGAGATCAATCTAGTTACCTCCCCACCATTTGCCATTCCACGAGAGAAGGAATACTTCAGACCAGTGGCAAAGTGAGACATGCTGTCTGGACAATGATCCTCACAGGGCACGGGACCCACACAGTGCAGGCATCGGCCATCCTGGCATAGGACACCTCAGTATCCACCGCCTCAGAGAGAGCTTTCTCCTTTAGCTCAGAAGGACTGAGAGGAAGACAGCAGCCTTATGTTTCATTCCCTTGTGTGTGACAAGTGAACTCAGTTCGGCAGCGTGAGGCAGTAGGTTTCCTATTTGTTTTACCACCAGTATATCAGGCAAATTTGGACAATTTCACTTGCCTTCTCCACATATCTGTTTCCTAAGACAAAAAACTACCAGTAATGACACAGATATGAGATCTCTTGTTGGAAAGCACTATATAAGACTCACATGATACTATTCTCCTGCACTAGCTGAGGGTGATTGTCCAATTTCCTTTGCATTCATTGGCAGCAGTACTCAAAATGTAAGCACTGAAAAGTCCAAGACTGCACTTCAGGAACTCCAACTCTAGGCTGCCCAGTTCTGCTGCTCCTTTCAGCAAATCATGACCCAGGTTCTGTCTGTGTGTCTCAGGCCCTCCAGCATAAAATACATAGAGCCCATCCTGAGCAGCAAGGGATCTCACAGTCCCTTTGGCACATCCCAGATTGTTCTTGCTGCTCTGTCCTTTCCAATTTCACTACCTGGCTTGTATATTGAGTGTGTTAAGAGTCCAGAATAGCTGAGATGCAAAAGTACTGTGGCCACACCAATTCTTTCCCCATAATGGTGCTAGAAGAATTTAGGGTCATATATCACAACCAAGCAATCTGACCCTCTGTCTTTTATTCTGTTTTTCCCTTCCTTTCTGACTGTTTTTTCCTTATCAGCATTACTTTTTCTGCTACCCCAAGTGCTGCATGCACTGTGCCAAGCTGCTTCACCCTGCCTTGCTGATGGTACCTGGAATGGCTGACAGTACACTGCTATATCCTCCTATCTGTGTGCATGAATTTGCAAGCCTTTTGCTTTTCACCTTCAGCAGAAATAGAGTGACCTGTCTATGCAATTAGCCCCTACTCCCTTCTCTCCAGGGAACCCAAGAGAGAATGAGAGAAAAAACAAAGATGCTATCAGGGTACCAAAGCACTAGATATAAAAAGCATTTTTCACCCTAACAGTATATCAGGCACTGCCTCAAGAACTGTTATTGAACTACAGCCAGAAATAGTGTGGTCCTATCCTGTGCATTTTCCCCCCTTCTGCTACTCTTCACTTCTTGAGCATATTTCATTCAATGAGATGGTTTAAAGCCCTGCCTGCAAGGACGATCTTTTGTAAAATACCACAGCTCTGCCTTCTAAACCTTCCAGCTGAATGGGACTAACTGCTGCGGTTGCCACGGCACAGGCTACACAAAAATGATGTTTGAGTTTAATTATAATGAGTGGTTGAAGCCACTGCCTCACTTTGCTCTGGGATACATTCCTCTGAAAAGCAGCCAGGTAATTCTGCTGCAGCTGCCATTCCCTCAGTGTCCTGGGAAGGGAGGAAAGGTGACAGGGAGCAGGGCTTTCTGCCAAGTTTAGCTACAGCAAACATACCTGAGCTGGGGGGTCTCAAAGGATGTGGCTATGCCAAGCAGAGATTCCCCCAAGCAGTGCCAGAGGTGGCTGGTGGATTCTGAGGAGTGTAGGCAAAATTCAGTTTTTGTGGAGATTTCAGTTTCAGTGGAGATTTCCTCTTCACTATTCCTACGCAAGAAAAGGAGAAAGAAAGAAAAGGGATTGGGAAAGAAGGCAATAAGGTACTGGAATTTTAACTCTCAAGACTGCAGAAGTAAGGAAATAGAAGCAACAAGGATGTTTCTGAGAGACCAGTAGCCTCAGCATAAAGGTTGTACCAAACTCAGCCCTTCTCTACGGTGGTGCTGCCAACCCAGCTTTGGCAGAACTGACAGCAGAGTTGGTGGTCCTTCAGTACCTCATGCAGCTATTGCTCACCTTTCCTGGAGTTAGTCATGGGCAGTTGTGTTCCAAATAACTACAGAGCTGGAAACAATATAACCACATGTGCTCTGAGATCCAGAGAATTCTGCTCAGAAATGGAGGAGATTAACCTCAATGTCACCCTATGCTAATATGGCTAATTTCCTTCTGGGGATAATGCCTCAGCCTGGATACGCACAGATACCCCAGCCCATATGGGGCATGCTCAAGTGCTCACAGCACAGCACTGCCTTATCCAGCTGGACACACTGTGAGGAGCTCATATAGGAGTGGTGTTTTTCACTTCCCTAATGGGCATTTTCTTCTGAAGTGCAAGCAGTTCTTGGACTCAAAAGTCCCTCTCATCTGCAACAAACATCTCCCCAAATGCTTTAGGAATCTGCCACTCCCTCCCTTCCTTCCTTCCTTCCTTCCTTCCTTCCTTCCTTCCTTCCTTCCTTCCTTCCTTCCTTCCTTCCTTCCTTCCTTCCTTCCTTCCTTCCTTCCTTCCTTCCTTCCTTCCTTCCTTCCTTCCTTCCTTCCTTCCTTCCTTCCTTCCTTCCTTCCTTCCTTCCTTCCTTCCTTCCTTCCTTCCTTCCTTCCTTCCTTCCTTCCTTCCTCCCTCCCTCCCTCCCTCCCTCCCTCCCTCCCTCCCTCCCTTCCTCCCTTCCTCCCTTCCTCCCTCCCTCCCTCCCTCCTTGGAATCCTGGAATCCTTCCTTTCTGGAATCCTTCCTGGAATCCTTCCTGAAATCCTTCTTGGGTTTTTTTTGTTGTTGTTGTTGTTGTTTTCTTTTCTGGGTTTTTTTTAGTGTTTTTGTTTCCTTCCTTGTGGCTGAAAGCCTGAGTTCCCACATATGAGAAGCAAAAGCCAGACAAGTCTCTTAGCTCACATTTAGGAGCTCACCTCTTCTTAGAGACATACAGTAACTGAGAATTTTACCAGAGTCAGGGAAGTTTGCTGTAAACCTTCTTGAGGGCTTTTAGAGTGTTTTTCTTAATGAATATTTAGGACTTCCTGAAAAAGACCAAAGTCTGCATGGAGCAGTAATAACATTTTTGTCAAATTATGGAATGCTGGTGGCAAAACTAAAACAAAACAGAACAAAATAAAGAAATAATAAAAAAAACCATCCCAAAATCCCAATCAAAAAACCAGTAAAAAACAGACAAAAAAACCCCAACACCAAAACAAAAAAAAATCCCAACAGCAACAAAAACAAACAACACCAAACAAACAAAAACCAACCAACCAAACAAACAAAAACCAACTCCCAAGTTCCAAAATACTAGGAAAGGTCTTGGTATGCCTGAAGATGGACAGCTAGAAGTGTTACTTGAATTTATCACAAACAATGAATAAAACCTAACATCCAACCAAAAAGTTTCATCAGATACTTTTGGCTTAACATTCTTGTTTTATGTATGTTTATGTTAAACTGATATGTAAATATACACTGAGGCATTTATAACAACCTAAAACAGAAATTTGAACATTTTGTAGTTCTGAAGGTCCTTAGGTAAAACTTGGTGAGTCCCAGCCCCAATGACACCAACACATCTTAATCTTCAGATAAAACTGAGTTTACTGTTCAAAGTACCAGACAGACAACAGCTTTGCTATCTCCACCCTTGTGCCCTGGAGCACTCCCAGCTGCTGCTGTTATAAATGAGAGATAAAAGTCTCGATATTCAGCAAAATTTAGATTGCTTTATTTGATATAGAAAGAGCAAGCAGCGCGCTGGGGAACGCGAGGGGTCACCGCCCACTCCACGCTCCACCGAACCTTGGTTTGCAGCCTCTTCTTATCCTGTGGGTTCTCATTGTAATCAATACTTTTGGGTTTTTTTTTTTTCGTGTTTTTTTTTTTTTTTTTTTTGCTGTCATAGTTTTGCTAGGTAAGCAGTGGTGGTTGAATAAACATCCTTACACAAATTCACAAAGCCTTTGGGTGATAATCAGTCACAGATAGCCATCTGGTCCTTGTAGATAACCACCAGAGAAGTTCTGGAAGTCTGGTTCTTGAGATAGGCAGCATTGATCAGACAAAGGCAGGAAGGGCTTTTTGGGAAGTTCGATTTTGCAAGCTGGTAGCCGATACAACTTGTTTGAAAAACATAACATAATGTAATGTAACATAATACAACATAATATAACATAACAAGGTGATTTTAAACAGAATTATTTAATCATATAATTTCCTTTATCTAGTGCCCATGCTTCACTTCAGAGCTTAGCATTCTGGTTTATGCAAATCCCAATGCTATTGTGATTAACACGAATCTTTTATCAATTGTCACAGCTGCTAACACTTCTGCACGGTTCTTTTAGGAAAACACAGCCTGCAGTGGACACCAGCACACATTCCTGGTGTCCTTCTTGTATACATAGTCACTGGGCTGGCATCAGGCTGATTCCAACCAATTTACGTCATAGGCATATATACAAACGGAACACAGATTGTGATCCTTGGCTTCAAAAGGTGAAGCCAGCTGCATTTAACCCAGTGGTCTCACAGCAAAGCTCTGGGACTGTTGCTTTCCACTCCCAGGAAGATGCGGCATTGCTTGGTCACCATGGTGACCAAGCACTTTTTTTTTTTTTTTTTTTTCCGTAGGTAACCACCACCCTGAACTGAGCAGCTCTCTCCTGGGTGAAGCCCAGGCCCGTGTACTCACACACGGGCAGTTTCCTTTGCCTGTGCAGCCCTGCTGGAGCTTTGTCCACTACTCCAAGCTCCGCCACCACCTTCCCGCACCAGGTATTTCAACACTGGAGCGTGATCACGGCGCTCCCACCAGAGGATGCGGCTGACTTAAGCTGCTAAATATTTAACGGGGAGAAAGGCTGGTGCCTTCCCTAAGCCTGCTGAGGGGGATGTCCGCGGAGAATGGCAGTGTTGAACAGCCACCCGGCCAGGCGACCATGGAAGTGACAGCCGGGCATTGCAGTATCCCCACGCTCTCTTCATCCTCCCCTTCCTCCCCTGCACACTCTGTCACTGCCCTGCGTTATGGGCTGCGTCCGGCCGAGCTGTGCCAGCCGGAGCCGTCCCAGCGCCCTGGGCTGCCTCCATCGCCCGCGGGGCCCGCGGGAAACCCTCTGGTTCCCAAGCGAAGGGTTAAGGCCGCCGCCCCTCGCCGCCATCGCTCCCCTGCCCGTCTCCGCAGACATGTCCCCTCCGCCGGGCTCCTCCCGCGGTCTCCATGGAAACCGGCCCCGAGCAGCTGCCGGCTGCGCCCCGACCGCCGCGGCCTCGCCGGGAAGGTGACGGCACAGGCAGCCGCCGCCCGGCCCCTTTCGGTTCCTGGAGAAGCGGGCGCGTTCCGCCGTGTCCCGTCGCTGCATGGGGGAGCAGTGGCTGGACGTGCCCTGAAAATGCCCAGGTGGCCACGAAGGCCAGCGGCATCCTGGCCGATCAGCAATAGCATGGCCAGCGGGACTCGGGCAGTGATTGTCCCCCCATACTGATTGTCCCTCGAGTGCTGTGTCCAGTTCTGGGCCCGTCACGACAGGAAGGACATTGAGGTGTTGGAGTGAGGTCAGAGAATGGCAAGGGAGCTGGGGGAGGGTCTGGAGCACAAGTCCTATGAGGAGTGGCTGAGGGAGCAGGGGCTGTTTAGCCTGGAGAAATGGAGGCTCGGGGGACCTTATCACTCTCTACAACCACCTGAAGGGAGGGTGTAGCCAGGTTGGCTGTTCTTTCAGGCAACCAGTGATAGAAGAGGAAATGGCCTCAAGTCACACTAGGGGAGTTCTAGATTGCGTAATAGGAAAAAAATTGACTAAAAGGAAGGACAAACATTGGAACAGTGAGCTGTGGATAGTAGAACTGCAGAGGGAAGTGGTTGAGCGACCATCCCTGGAAGCGTTAAAAAAATGTGTGGATGTGGCACTTGGGAACATGATTTAATGTGGAACATGGAACATAGTGGTGCTGCGTTAATGGTTGAACTCGATGATCTTGAAGGTCTTTTCCAACACTAAGAATTCTATATTAAAATAGAGGTGTAGGTGAGTCCTCTGGTGGCCCTGAAGTGGGATATGGAGCTGGGCTCAGGGCTTTGTTCTCTTCTGTGTTCACCTCCAAGATTTTCAGATTAAAACCTAGCCAGAAATGTTACACATTTCTACCATAGCCCCTGTAACAAACACTTGGTAATAATTGCCAACTCTTGTGGCTCCCTGGCTCCTCTACCCAGTTTTATGTTCTGGTGAGGGCTTCCCTTCTCTGGGGAGATGAACCAGGCTTGTCCTCAGGTGACAGAATTTTCCTTTATCCACTGAAAAAAAAGAAAATCTTACACATACTTGTTGTTTGGGTTTGGGTTTTTTATATGAGATGGCATTGACCTACCCTGAGATACAGACTTCCAAATATGGAATTTGCTTTCACTTGAGGTTGGAACATATCCTCTTTGTGGCAAAAGTTGTCACTAGCCCACCCAAGTCTCTTTGCACTGAAGATCCTTTTGCACTGTCCCGTGTGTGCCCACACAGGCAAATTTGTTCACAGCTCTCTGGGGAAGAGTTGCACTGTGCAGCATGAGGAGGGAAAGGCTCCAGAAACCCTCACAAAATGCACAGGTAACAGCAGATCCTGTGGGAACAGGTCAGGCTTTGCTTTCATCTGTGAGCCAGCCTGGAGAGTTGGCCTGGAAACATATGCCAAAGGATGTCCTAAAAGTAGGTTGAACACAAGAAATTCAGCTGTGTTGACTAATTGTCCATAGTGAATTGTCCTATTTTTCACCACCCATATCTCAAATGCACTGTCCTGGCTAGCAGAGCCTTATCTCCAGTGTCAGCTCTGAGATACTCTTTATACCTATTCTGCCTATAAGGTCAAAGAAGGGCTCCAATGTCAAATTTGACTCTCTTTTCTAATGCTTTTTTGTTCTAGCTCCAAAATCATCTTCTGCCCTCATCTTCAACTTTCCCAAATCTCATCCTGATCTCGTGTCCCTCATTATATAGCTGCTGAAATCTTTCTGCCCAATTTCTCTGTAGTTTTTCATTGTGTCCTTAACCAGCAATTATAGGTCAGAGATCAAAAGGAGCCTTTCTCCATACCAATAAGATGCTTCTGAGAATAAAATTTTGCCTGTGAACATAGGGCTACTTTATTGTCTCTGCTCTTTTAAATCAAACTGATTGCCCCCAGGTTTCCTTCCTCATGTTTTTCTTCTAATGATCTCTTCCATAGTCCAAACAATTTGCAGTGTAGGATCTCCTTCTTTGATATTGTCCTCCCAAACCCTCACACTGATGGGTCCCTGTCACAGAAAGGGTGGCTGCAACAAAACTTTTGGGTTCAGAGTATTGAGGGTTTAAGTGACAAAAATAAAGGAGTGGAAACAACGGAGTTGGCCAAAAGCTAAAGAACTTTAATGGAAAATAAAACAGGGATGATACCCAGAAACTGAATGCTGTATGGGGACAAACTCCAAGGACCTAAAACAAGGTGGGGAAGGGGGCATGACAACATATACACTTGGGGGGAGAACTTTCTGGAACTATGACCATATAAGGGGAATGAGTAACCAACAGGGGACCAGAACTTCAACTAATTAACATAACAACACTAAGGACTGTTCGAAGAACACTCAGGTTCTGCCCTAACTTAACAAATGTTTCCCAGGGCTTGAACTCAATGCCTGGGTCTTTCTTGGTGAGAGTTGGCTGACTCTGTGTCCAAGCCAGGCTGATTCCCACAGGCAATTCCCTGATATGGGACAGCACAGACACTGTAGCTGGTGTTTGGCTTCACCCAGGGAATGTGTCTCCCTGACTGCTATTGGCTGATTAGAAGATCTGATGTGGTCTAATAGGCTTGGCTGTTAAATGCAACCCCCTCAGCTGCAAAATGCTGGGTAGAGTTGCTGGCGGCTCTCAATTTTCTGCTCCTCTTCTCTTTTCTTATTACACTAAGTAAATATGACCCTTTCTTCTTCTTTCCTAGAAAAATCTATTTAGCAGACATTCAAATATGTAAGTAGTGAAGGTGATAGAATAGAAATGCACACTAACAGAGCACTGAGGGTATAATTGGAATACATACAGAGCCTAGGCTATTCAACCCTTTTAATGGGAAGGAAGGTGAGTTCTCCAGGTATGCTGGTCCAGAATAAAGGTATGGATCAGGGGGAGATAGGTGCTAAGTATTATATCAGATTCTTAAGTCTGCCAGTCATAAAGATTGCAAGTGAAGTATAGGTAACTATTATTTGATTTTGTGTTTTAACATGACTGTACCTTTTTCTTTAGAATGAGCTCTTAGACAAAACATCAATGTTTTTATGACTCTTGCAGCTGATCACAGTCATGAAATGTCTGTGGCCAGAAGAAGCTCCAACTGACTGATAGTGCAGCAGGCACCTAGAAGCCACCAAGCTGTGTAGCAGCGAGGTATGGAATTAGCTATACGAATGTCTGCCTCAAAATATGAGAACTCAGGTCTCAAAATAGCCAGAACCTATGATGGAACTTCATTACTCCACTGATCAATAGGTAGAAGAGAGAAAAATATAATGAAAAAAGGGTAAAGAATTAGATTCCTAGGAGGTATATGTGTGATAAAGCCAGATTCTGTCTGGAGTTCAAAACCCAACAGGATGAAGATGATACAGGCAGGGAAAAAAATCAGCCAATTTGAGATCTGGAATAAGAAAATGTTAATGAAAGAAGGTCTTTTCTCCATGTCAGCATGTGCAAGTGTATATGCTAGAGCACCTAAGTTTCTGACACACCTAAATTCTTAAATTTATACTTCTCAGGACCTTTAATTTGCTCTATTAATTCCAAATTCAGAGAAAAGAGGGCTCAAATGGATACTAGTACACAGACACGGCTGTCATCTACCTTCCCTGCCACAAGACTGGATCAGATACCAATAAATGACCACTATTATTTCCTTCAAATTTAGTGAAGTAGTGAGATACTAATCAAGCCATCTTACAGTCTGAATGATGGGACCAACACCTAAGAGATGTTTGAACATGCAATGATAAACCATCTTCAGGGACTTGTAGCATTACCTGATTTTAGTCTTAGTTTACCTTCAACGTAATGTAGGGAAAAGAAGCAAAAAGGGAAAGTTTTAGCTCTCAGTTTCCTCTTCGAAGAGCTTAGCTGTGTTAGCTTGTCACTTATTACTTAGGAATACTTCTACTTTGTACATAAAGATTAAATTTGCCATAAAACAAACTCTATTTTTTGCTTTGTACGGAGTACACCTGAAGAAATAAGGTCAGGACAAGCAACACCTAAATGAAACCACTTACAATAATGTTTGCCTGCCCTGCGTGTATCTATCCTAAATGGTAGGAAAGTATGAAATCTTCCTTCTATTGCTACTTTTAGTGGGTAAGCAGGGAGGATAGGCATGGGACCTTCCAGACGCATGAAGATGACTTCATGGCATGGTTCAGAAGCAGCAGGAACAAAAGTCAGCTTAAACCATCTTTAATAAAAGCTGTGCACAGCAAGCACAGTCTCAGCCATAAGCAGCTTTACACTGCAAGCATAACACAGAGAAACCAGAAACAGCACATACTACAGAGACCAAGTGTCTCTTTCGGTGGTGATTCACAGGGGCAAATGAGGACAAAATTAATGTAAGTAGTGGAGAAAAACTGACATTGCTGAGGAAACCATTGCACTTGATGTCATTTTAAGTCTAAACTAAATTCCTGACAATGAATCAATGTAGTTTTGTGTTATTCTACTATTGCAGCCAGCCCAGAGTGGGCCATGGTGACAAATACCTTCCAGGCTATCTCCATGAAGCAGAAGCCCCTGCTATTTCAGCCAAAATGCCTGTAGTGATAGTATATGCTTTATGTGGTTCAGCTAGGACTGGGAAACCTGATCTCATAAAATTTGTCAACATGAATTATGATTTTATTACATTAAATGGCATTCTGGCATTTGCCCATACACCACATCACAGCTGAGCAAACATATATAGAGGCCCCTCTGCCAGAGCATGCAGGCATGGGGGCAAAGCTGTGGTTGTTACAAGGCCTCCTATCTCTGAGCCTGTCCAATTTGGTCATAATTGACATCTCAGCTGAGATGTTTTATCAGTATAAGTTCCCCCTCCCTGCCTCATTCTTAAGCTTTCAGAAGGTAGGCGCTTGGTCCTGTGTCTATTCAGAGGAAGCACCATGACCTACATGTCTGTCCCTGACCTTTAGCCTGATCAATAAAACTACAAATTGGTCTTTTCTTATCCTCGACACTTTAGTCATAAAATCCCTATTGAGATGGAATGAAACACTGAACTTTATGTCCAGGCATCGTGAACATGTTTCGTGGCAGGGAGAGACTGGCAGTATTTCAGCCATCAAATATACTACCCTCTTTCACTCACTCTCTGTGCAGCAATCCTGTGTGTGATATTTGAAACCTAAATAATGCCATTTTTAGTTCTATATTCATACATTTCCCCAAATATTCCAGAACAGCTCGAACCTTTCGTGTTCTTTAACATTTTTTTACTACCATGCATGCTTTCCCCTTTTGGTGGTGTTCAGGAGGAAGAAAGGAAGAGGCCTTCTTTCTCTCAGAGAGGAACAGAGATCATTCGGGGAGAGTCAGCAAAGCCCAGTAAGAGTGTAATGCTGGTATTTCTGTTGCCTGGTGTTTTGTCCCTGCAGGGGACTGCCTGTAGTGGGACAAGAAGCATGAGTGGACATGGGAAGGCACAACCCAAGGCTCTCATCTTCTTAAACGTGGCACGATGTTGGCAGACCTAAGCTTGCATTTGTCCTTGTGCAAAAAACAGTACTTGGGTCTGAAAAAGTATGGAATGGGTTGGGGGCTTTATACCAACAGCCTTTATCATAAAATAAGAAGGGCTTTAACATGGCTGTAAATGTGCTTTTTGTGTTACTTTATACCCATTGCAGAACAATTCAGAGGGAGAAAGGAGGTTGTACTGCACAGTTTTGTGCACAGCTTGGAAAATCTATTCCATCGTTACAGTGAAATAGCTGTTGGAGCCACATGCTTTCTTCATGCTGGCAAGAGTGTTGTGTATTTAGCATGCTCAGCTGCTAGTGTGGTTGTAAACCGTACTTTTTACTCAGCTGCACTGCCATGGCATGGCCTTGAATAACCTCCTGTGACACATCAGGGCTTTTCACTGGTGAAATGAAACATGACTGTGAATCAGAGGAAAGAAGAAAATCCTAACAGACTCTTCTGATTCCTTTTGGATAGCCAGGCCATTCCTTTTGCCAGGAAGGCTTGCCATCATGTATATCTATCCACAAAACCTACAAAGCCAGATCCAGTCAATATAGTGGACCAGAAAACCAAGAGTCTTTGGGTTCTTGAAAGCCCAAGAGGAGTGGCATGAAAATAACAGCATCTGCTATGTGGCTTTCTGATGCTGCTGTGTGCTACCTAACACTGCTGAGTCTGCAAACACGACTTCCTCTGCCTCAGCTTGCAGAAGACCCCAGAAATGCTGTGCTGGAATTACACAGCACATGTTCAAGGCAGGCAGGTGGCAGGTTCAAAGTGGAGCAAAGAAACAGCTCCTTTATGTAATGCACAGTTAAGCTCTGGAGTACCTTTTCTCAGGATTTAATGGGTGCTGGAATTTCATGTGAGTTTCAGAACTAATCCAGTACAATCCTGGAAAAAGCAAACATCAGAAACTACCTGATGCAACTCCTCTGCTACAGGGAGTTCTTAAGCCAAAACTTGCTGAAGACTGGAATATACAGGGCAGGTGTTTCTATATGCTGGCCTTGTTCTCTACTCTCCTGTCAGAGAGAGGACTCTGGTCTACACAGAATGGATGCCTCTGCTGTCTCTGGTTTTACACAGTCTTACATATTTCAGGATGTGACAAGAGTCTTCTGTGTTTACTTCCATGCAGAGAAATCCCACCTTCAGGAAACAGAGGCTTTTCCTAAAGAGACTTTTAGTGACATCTACTTTTAATTACACTGGATCCCTACATCTCATTCCAGAGACAGGACTAACATCTTCACCTGTTTATCCTTTATATAATTTGCTGGATGATCTTTGGGTTGTACCAGAGATCAGGTCTTTGTTAGAATGTATACTGTAGTATCTTATAAGAAAAAAAAAGAGGAGTTGTTCTTCAGAAGAACTAGCTGCCAAAAAAAAGAAGATAAACAGAAGAAGTGGCACAGCAGAACAGAGAGGGAGCACAAGCTGAGGAAAAGTTGGTCCCATTGGAACTGCTAAGAAAACAGTTCACATCTCACAACTCCCAAATGATGCCACACAAACCTCACATATCATGCCACCTGGTCCAGTCCCAGGTTATTTTTAAGCCCTAACTCAGAACAGTACTTTTTTCTATTTTGTTTAAAAGTGCTTCCTGATTTTATAACTGAATGTCCTTTCCTCTGGGAAAAGGAGTGCTGTCTGACACAGGAAAACATCTCTTTTGGTGGTGGTTATTGCTCTGTATTACTGTGACCATTTTCTCTCCTTTTGCAATGCCATTAAGGACTGAAGGAGGTGAATAGTTAGAGGATAATACACCATTAGGCACCAGCCCTAACTGCACAATACATTTCAAGTACATCGATGTTCACCTCCCAGTTTCATCTGTAGTCCATGCTCTGTAAAAGATACCAACACTGATATAGCTGAGGCTTGCCCAGACACAAACTCTGTTGGAAGCAGTGATACTAGTAAACCATCATGATTTTAGCAGAACCAGGATTTCATATTCCAATTTCCCAATATGTTGTCTCATGTCATATTTGAGCATGGAACTTGAATAACGTTGTATAAACGCTGTATAGACATATAATATGCTGCGTACCAACAGATTTGTGTTGCACTTGATCTAGTCATTCTGACTTCTTTATTCATGTGTTTGAGCTGTGCAAGGAATAAATATCTCTGGTACCAGATTTAGAAAGAGTGTATTTTATTGCAGACAAGAAGATATTATCTGCTCTGGTGGCAGTGCGGGGGATTGATGGCAGTTTACAAAATGCAGAAATTCAGTGTGTGTGTGTGTTAATCTCTGATAGGCTTATTGCTGTACTAAACTGCTTCCATAAATTGTAGGTTTAATGCTGCTTTCAGGTACACCAACACATATCCAGTAACTCCTGGAGAATTTTAAGATATATAAGTTACAGCAAAATATGATCCCTTGTAGTGTCAGTATTGTTTTAATGCTCATCTTTTCAATAGGTGGAATACATAAACACTCGAGATTGTCACTTACCTCACCAAATTCAGCCTTGCTGGAAGGCAGCTGAAGATATCCACTGAGTATAGCAAGGAGGGGCAGATTTCATAAACCCATTATATGGGGTGATTTATGTGGCATTCATTGTGACTGGGCTTGAGGTGTATATTTGCCTTGTTTTTACAGTATATGGCTGGTCAACTCATAATGCATGTTGTACTCAAATCTATGGATAAAATATGAAGTTCACAGAGGAAAAATAGGAACAGAATTTACATTTCATTCATTTTTTCATGTCTACTGTTTCTGCACTCTCAAAAATCAAAATGCATTTGTTGTATCCTAATCTACATCAATCTGTCCTGCAGGAGCATTCATTATTCTTTTATTGTCAGCAAAACACATTGAAAAAAGGGTATTAAACATCTGGCCAACATACATTTATGTGGCCCAAATGGCATATTCAAGTTCTAAGAATATAAGAATTTCTTTGGAAACAAAAGTAGTTTTCCCTGTGACTTGGGAGAGAAGCTATAAAATATAAGCTTGTATAAATAAAGCAGTGTTCTCTACCTGAGACAACGCAGAGCATAAAGTTACCTGAGAAGTGCAAACTCCTGTCCTCTACCACTAATCCCATTTCAAGTCTAATGGGAGCATTTAGATTTAGCTGCTCTCGTTTGCTGCTAATCCTCGGTGATTGACAAAGAGACAAGTTTAGGACTAGAGATAAGACAAAAAATGAATATTGCCACAAAAACCAACCAACCAACCAACCAACCAAACAAACAAACAAACAAAACCTTAAAGAACAAAAAGAGCAGAGATTTACAGAATAATGAGGACCAGAAGAAAAAAAATAAAAGGGGGCAAAAATATGTGGCCACAGGACATGGGTTTGTTTTCACCCCAACTGAGAGGTCTCAGCTGTGGCTGGTGGTAGGACCTAAGAGGAAGATGCTGAGATGCTGTTTGCAGAGGTGTGAGAGCAGGCACAGCTCAGCTTCTGTGAGGCTGGTGTAAAAAAAATGAAAAGCTGGGAGGTAAGCTCCCAAGTATCAGTTCACAACCCCAGCAAGGTTTTTCAGCCTCAGAGAATTTTCCTGCTACCAGCACATTTTGGTTAAGAAAAGTGATTTTCTGCAGCAGTGGAAAAAGGCAAGAAAGGCTGAAAAGTGGGGGAGGGTGAGAAGGATCAGTGGCACTTTTTGTGCCATCAGTCTGATGGAAAGGATAGTAGATTTCAGGAAGTGTATGAACAAGAGAGGTTGGCAGTGAGATTTTCAGATTTATAAATGACAGATAGGTGATAGGGTCTGTCACCTTCCCTCCACTTCTCTTGCCACTTCTCCCCTGATGTCCTTTATTCCTTTCTTACTCCCTGGAGTATGTGGATTCCATTTCCAATTTGCTGCCTTCCCTAAACCCCACAATCACTACTCTCTACTTGAGCAGCCTTCTGCCTACACATACTTCCTCCGTCCCATCTATCATCCATCTGTATCCTATCCCACTCTTCAAAACAGCTCCTCCAGGCAGCAGAGATTGTTATCATAAAAATGGAGGCAATGGGGCACAGCTAGGAAGGTGGAAATGGTAGAGGAAGGAGAAGGGGATACAAGTGCCAATGATGATTGCTGTTGATGTAGGGGGCAACAAAGGCAGTGTGCAGATTGGGCATCTCTATCTAGGAGAGAATAGGCACCTGGTTATCCTTTTTGAAGCTTTGTCTTAACACCGCTGCATACCTTAGAGCAGTCTAAGTCACTGTAGTATGCCTAGGTCCATTTGGGATGGGCAGGGGCAGGTCTGGTCCTATCCAAAATACACGTGGGCATTGGAAGACACATACCCTGTAGGAGCTGTGAAGGCTGCAGCCTCCCTCTGCCATGGGACCTCCAACCCTGGACACAGCTGGCTGGCACACATGCAGGGTGCCAGAGAGGGACACTGAAAGGAGTGCTGAACAGGGAAAGTAAGAGATGGGAGGTGGGGTAACTGGTGTGTCATGCATAAGGTGCACTAGCTGGCTGGGCTGCCAAGCCTCTGCCCATCCAGAGATGAACAAGGCACAGACAAAACACCACTCTGGAAGAAGACAAGGCTGAGAATGAGGTTAGATTCACAACAACCAGACATATAATATCCACCATGCAAGATAGTTCTGCACCTTTATTCAACATAATAGTTAAGAAGCTTGGAAATAACCAGGAGGGAAAAACCCTGTGATCAAGGCATGTAATAGAATTCAAACATCCGTGGCTGCCTGATAAAAACATTGCCGCTTGTTTTACTGTGTAATGGAGAAAACCTTGTATCTTTTCTTCTTCTGTTTCAAACTGAAATAACTACTCTGTAATCTTTCATATGCCTTGATCACTTGGCATTATAAGCTGATGTAAATATGTGCCCACCTTACTAATTCAGCTGGTGTACTTGTCCTTTCCAGAGTAACTAAATTATTGCAGTGTAATGACTTGGAGTCCAGTTTTCAAAAGCCCTTATCAAGTGGTTTAAAAACTTCCATCATACTTTCCAGAATACCTCCAGCACTTCCAACAGGAGATGTTTGTGAGTGGCAAGGGAATGGCTGCTATATAAAGAAGCACTATTTTGATTTCTTTGGGGCAAATTAAAAGAAGATTACAACAACAATAGCAATAGTAATACTAACATCATGATCAATAATAATGACAGGGTAGCACTCTTTAGCTGAGCTCCAGTAACTACTGCAGTGATGCTGCTGCCCTCAGCTACCCATCCTCCCCTGTGACAGAGCCTTGCTTTCACAGAAGCTGAGTTAATGGAAGGGGATACATGTCCCCACATGCAGCCCATGGTGGCTCTGGCTAACACATGCAGAGCTGAGCTTTAGCACACATTTTCCAGTGTTGCTCCAGAAGTAACAGCCTCCAGCAGCAAGATGTGCTGGATAGTAGGACTGTCAGGGCAACACCCAGCACATGAAAATCAGAGCTATTGTTTTTAATGAGAGGAATGAGGATGTCTGTGCCATATTTGAATACATATGTCCCTACCATAGGATTGCCCCACTGATGATGTCTGACAGGCTTTTCCATTGGGCAAAGCCCAGTGTTTGGCAAGGGGAAATAAGTGTTTCCAGTGAAGCAGAATGAGTAACCTTTTATAATCAGTAAGAAGAACAACTGAAGCTTAAGAATTAAGTGATGCCCCCACTGTTTCAGGTCATAACCAGAGATTGGTGCAGAAATTGTTGCCCTGGGGCTGCTGTGTGTCTCCTGGTCCTGGGGTCAGCCATCACCCATGAGCTGAGGCTGAGCCCAGCCCATCGTTCTGCCTGCAAAATGTCCACAGCTCTTCCTGTCAGCTGCAAACAGCTGTTGCTAGGGAACTGCAAAAAGTCAAAAAGACAGCAAAGGATGAGGGGAGAGCCGCAGCAGAGGGATGTCAGGCCTCAGCTGGCAAAGTGAGAGATAGAGGGGGAAGGGAGGTGAGAGGGTCAAGAAAAAGGAAGGACTGAAGAGCCCAGGGTGGGAATTGGTCGTCATATTGCCACAGAGAAGCAATTACCTGTCCCTCAAGGACTGTGTTCTCTTGTAATCAGTAAATGGTTTCCCTTGATTTTGTTTGTTTGTTTTTGTTTGTTTGTTTTTAACCTCTCTAGGACAGAGGTAGAATATCTTTTTATTTAGTGTGCTTTCACATTATACTGTTTTGTACCTAATTATCACTTCACTCTTCATCCCTCTCCTCTTTCAATAAAAAAACTGCCACTCTTATTTTTGCTTTTCTTCACTTTCAAGGACTGTTGCTCTTCCCCACTGAAGCATTGAAATTGTAAATATACTTCATCTGATAAATGCAGCTGAGACTAAAACAACAGTTTTTTGTCTTTTGTCTTAAAATGTTCCTTCTTCCTGGTGTTAATGGGGTGTTGACAGATGTTTTCTCTCTGGGAAACATCAGGGTTATAAATTTATTCACCACACAGAGCTACCTATGCTCCAGTCAAGATCTGCCTTATTTATCCAAGGGCCTCTTTCAAAGCCAGCTGAACCCAGCAGCAGGTTGTCCCCATGCAAAACTAACTTTGGATTTGTGGGGTTAAATCTCTGGTGCTCTGGGCACCATTTGTTGGGTTGTCTTTTTTAATGAGCCAAGCAGCTAATAGTTGCTATACAGTTGTTTATTGCAAAGGCACATCAGTCTCAAAGGCAAAATTCACAAGCGTTAAAGTCCATGCTAAGTTTTGGTATAGAGTTCCAAATAGAAGCAGAAGCTGCTCCCGGAGGTCCCAGCAAGGCCAATGTTGTTGTGGAAGCTCCTGTCTTCTTCTTGTCTGTTGATAGCGACGAGAGAGCAGGAACAAAAGCAAAGCAAAAAGCAAATGGCAAAAGCACCAGCTCTCCCCAGTGCATGTTCTTATATAGAAACTTCTCAACAAGCTAAGACACAAACTTGAACCACTACTTCTTAACCTATTAGAATTCTAGTTTCTTAGCATGCCAGGTTACGTATAAACTAGGCATGTGGTCTATTTTTTTCTATCTGAAAAATGTAAGCAATATTCTTACTATAGCTTTATTATGTCTAAAACTATGTTGCTGGAGCCTCCACGGAAACTCCAGTATTTCAACCCTCACTAGAACTCGCACTTCTACTCTGGTATCTGAGACCTTTTACTCACTAAAAGCACTTAAAACTTATTCTACTTATTTACTTGCTTGCTTGCTTATTCTAAAACTTAAACTTATACCTCCACTTTATGTGTGAGTGGTTTAACATACTTCAATTCAACCAAAGGTTTTAATTCAATCTCTGTACTCTGATTTCTCTCTGAAGAATTCAGAGAGACCTTTGATTATAGACTCCAACAGGATTAGGCGATATCACTACAAATCCCTGCTGACTCATAGGTCATATGTAAGAAATCTGCATCTGGTGGCATTTGACTGCCACTGAAGTGACTGGACACCATTAGAGCTGGTGCAGGTCTCTGCATGGGACCAAACCACAGCTCAAGCTCTGGCATTAGGTCCTCTCAACAGAAGCCTTGACATCTCTGCCACTGCACTGTATTGAGTGGGTTGGAATGTGATAAGTGATGGTGTTTGAATTAGGGTAAAATCTAATTGTGGGCAGTATGAAAGCTGTCTGAGCAAATGCATCTAAATAAGGAACAAGATTATATAGTTTGTTGCCAAACTGAAACAAGGAAACAAAATATTCTTTGCAATTAAAAAAAAAAACAGCAACATCATGTAGATAAAAAGGTCAGTAACAAAAGATATATGGATAAAGTAATTAAAGAAAATAAAATAAGCTATGTACAGAGTTTCCAAACTCAACTATGGTTGCAATACCTTCTAAAGAAAGCCATGACATATAGTAAAAAGCTCTGTTTCATTGGTTACAAATAGTGCAATGTATAATTGACATATGGCAGGGATGGGTGGTGGGATTGGTAGTATTTCCTTTCCAAGCATTTGGTCCAAAATCAACCTTGGTTAGCAGTGATTGAATGTTATTAGTGTTTGATGGGTCTCTGGTGGAACCTGTGAAATGCGTTGGAGGTTTCAGCACACTTCCTAGTGGACAAATGCCCATACCACTAAAACCACACCTCTTTGTAGCTCATTACATTCACTATCATTGACAATCTCGGTGGAGAGGCTCACGGCTGCATGGAGTGTGGAGCAGTCTCCATGCTGATATTTCTTCTCTGCCAGTCCTGTGCTGAGCCACAGTATGGAAAATACAGGGCTCAATGGCCTGCTGTTCCTATCCATTTGTCAGAGCAAGGAAATATCTTTCAGCTTTTGGACCAAGCATGATAAAGAAAGATTACTGAGCTTGCAAAAACCCATTCTTCCAGGAGAGGAACCAGGGAGGATTTAAGTCCTACATTAGTGCTTGGTATCTTGTTCCAAATTTTTCAGGCTTTAGGACGAAGAATTCTTGTGATCCTTATCAATCTTCTCTGCAGGACCAAAGGACCTTGCCTGGGCCCTTCTATAGTGCTTGCTGTTCTTTGTGACAAGTGGTACGCTCATCAAGAGGCACGATTTACCTTAAGGATGCCCAGAATAAAATACTTTGATAGGAAACATGTCATTTTCTGCACTTGGAAAGCTCAGTCCATCCTCCCTACTCAGTGACAACTGAGAGAACTGATTTCTGCAAATAACGGCTTTGGCACATCAGGCTCGGTCTTTAGAGGCTATTCACAGAGCTCCATAGCTCATGTTGCTTACTGACATTTACATTTTACATACTGCTTTCACCAAGCTGCTTCTTGGCAGGCGAATAAATCCACCTGGTTTTTGATGGCTGTCAGTCAGGCTGCTTCCCCCAGCCATCTCCAGGCCTTGTTCATTTCTCTCAGTGACCAAGCACTTCTGCTTTGCTCCTGTATTCACTGGCACTTGGCCTTGCAGTATCTGCCAGGCAGTTCAGCACCTCAGTCTGTTGTTATCCTCAGCAGACTGTTCATTAACCTCTTTGCTGCCATAGGAGATATGCACTGCAGAAAGGCCTTGCAAAAACAGGGGGTGAGATATGTTGAGAAGGTTGAGAAGGACGAATTTCTGGGTAGCTACTGTATAAGAAGCTCAGGAATTCCCTTGCTGCTGTAAAAATCCTCACTAACTTACTCCCCCAGGGCTGGATGACAACCAAAATATACCACCCTTCTGACTTCCAGTGGTGCCTTACAGAAAGAGAAGCACATGCACGGAGAGGTAGATGCATGCCAGACCTGTGACTACAGACTGGCCTTCTCTGTGCATTCTCCAGCCTTTTCCTGCATCACAAAGCAGCAAAATCTGTCGTTGAATCACCCTTCTGAAGGAGTCTTCTCATTTTATTAACAATACAGGCCACATGGACAAATGGGTTTCCTAACCTAGAAAGCATTCATCTCATCCTAAAACGTGTCTCTAATAGATGGAAGCAACATCACGTGTAGCCACTTGTGTCTCCTCACTGATTATAGAGGGACTCTGACATCACACTTACATGTCTTAGGTTTTTAGGTGGCTGAACTCAGTTGAAACAAACCTTGTGCTTGACAGTCTCAAGATGACAATGGGGGGAGGGGTTAAATGGTGGAATTATAGGTCATTTGAAGTTACAGTTCTAACAGTTTCAATATTTCCAGAAGATAATGAATACATCCTAGTATTATCCAGCAGGCCAATTTTGTCAGATATGATTCATGATGAACTAAACCAGAATACCACCTTTTGGGTCCAGAAGTGGTTCTCTGCAAGCACAGAGATTGAGTAAGCTTTGAACTGGAAAGGAACAGAGTTGATGCTAATTGACTAGTTGTCTTTGTCCTGAGGAGGCAGAAAAGTGCTGCTGTGGTTACTGTCTATATGAGACAACAAACAGCATGGTCAGTGGGGTATAAAGTAGTAAATGGTGAAAGATTTATTTGTGCTATAACAAAATAACAGAATAACAAAAGGGTGATGGTTTGATCAGAGGTAGAGGTGAGAGCTCCTGCACCAAGAACAACAAAGCCTTAGCCAGAGAAATGGCAACTGGAGAGGAATTGGACAGGCCCTCCAGAATGCCAGTGCTGACAAGGCAATATTTTGTAATAGGGAGGATCAGCAAGGCAGAGCCTCAGCCAAACAACTGAGCATAATTCACTGAAAGTAACATTTTCTCAGTGTCCTTTCATGTGCAGAGACTGATATCAGTGGATATATGAAGAAATTGTAAGAAGGGCTTTGCAAATTTCAAACAGATAAGCCACTTCTTGACACCCAGGAAGAGGAATTCTATATTCTACATGGTACTCTTTGCCCCACATCAGTTTGCTTGGATTTTTTTTTTTTTTTAGTAAGAGAAGGATTTGCTTTTAAAAATTCCCCTTTCACTGTACACAGATATTTTCACCTTTCATTTCTTTTTTCTTCTGTGTTGAACTTTTCTTCCATTATCTGTACCCCCTCACCTATCCATTCTACATGGGCCCTTCTAGCAAGCAGGTTCACGTCATCTAAACTTCAGTTTCCCTCCTGGGATGAGGAGACAGAAAACCAAACATAAGCAGTATCAGAAGCACTAGTTTTAATTCCTTTGTTTCCTTGGAACAAATTGCACTTCAGTTTTGTGGACTTAAGGGTTTTGTGGTCTCTTTTTTACTGTTCTTCGTATTCCAGTATCAATTGAAGGTTTTGGGAAGGAAAACCCTGGAAGTGAAGTCTGTGGGAATTTCAAACATAAATGTATTTATTTCAATCACAGTCATGAAAGGCATTCTTGTTTGGTTGGACTTTAATGTAGAACCAGAACAGGAAAATGCAGTTAGGATGCAGTGGTGTCAAATGTTGTGGTAGTGATGTGGCTTGACACATTAGCTAGTGCTGCAGTGCAATAGGAATGGAACTCTAAAGCGAAACAGCTGGCACTGACAATCTGATATCCACATTTACATGTTTTGGGGATTTTAAGTTGATTTAGCTGTAGTCTGGCCCCATGGGTTGAATGCCCATTAGCAGATATACTTCTGGAACAAGAGTTTCCATTTAAATGGGAATATAAACTAAATGAAGACAGCGAGGATATTTACTTCAGAAATGCACCTTTGCACCAAAATAAAATGCTAATGCAGACCTACAATACATGGCCAGAAGTGTGCCTCCACTTTTATAAAACAGAAGGAGTGATGTTCATTTCCTTCAAGGAAAAGGGTATTATGAGCCACAGTCCATTTATCTGCTCAAGTGCAATGTACTGGCAATTGAGGATGAATGCTGCATGCTTAGAAACATTAACACTTGGAAAGCATATAGGAATGCCCTAAAAAGAAACATACCCTATGTTAACTATACTCTCTGTGCTTTAATGATCCACCCACGTCCAAATGTTGCCTCCCTCTTTTTTAATCCTTCTTTGGCCGCGTGCCATGTTCACTTGAAAAAAGTAGTTTTTTTCTTTGAATTACTTGTGGTTGAGAGCCCCTCACTAAATGCTGAGAACCCTCAACGCCTGCTGACTCTGGTGAAAACTGATGGCACTCAACACTGTAAAAGAGCACAGTCTCTTGCCTGCTAGCAAAGGATGTGGAGGGCAAATGGCTGTGTGGGTGTGAGCACGTCTACAGGGAAAAGAGGATGCAGCTGTGTGTGAGAAAAAAAGAATGACCAAGGAAAAGGATTGTGTGTATGTGATAGGGGGAGACTAATACAGTTAAAATTGAAGTGATAAATCATACCTGAGATCTCTCTTGAGACCTATAAATAGGAAACTGAAAAGCATTTCCTTCTATTTATTTTATAAGTGCTATAAACTTTATCAGCTTTTAGTATTGGAGACTCGTGCAATATTTATGGGTGGTTTACTTTAGAAGTTATTCAGAGGTTAGCATCAGGAGGCTAATGAAAAAGAAAATTGGGATGGGTAAAGGAAAGAGGGCTTTTCCTACAGCCCCGTAATAACAAATGCATTACATCTGAGTTGCTTTAGCCCTCTTCCCAATATCCTTTGCTCCTGTGTTTCTCTAGCAAATACCTACCCTGAGCTTCACAACTTCACAGCTCCAGAAGGGATCACAAAAAGCATCACTTGTTGGTAAAACTGAAGACAAAACTGATTCAGGAATTCCTTTGAGGTGAATCACAGAAGAAGGAGATTGCAGAATAGGACTTGCAAAGAGGAGAGGGTTTCATACATCTCAATAGATTAAAGCATGTGAAAGTCCTCCAAATGGAACAGAACCCATGATCAGCCTCACATAGTCTTCAGTTGCAGTACAGAGGAAGGCTACTGTGGGAATGTCCTCTTAGACTGGGTAAACTGTTGGCAGTATTTTTGAACTGATTTTGATCTAAACAAAATAAACAAGCTTCTAGTCTCTCAAAGAACTTCACACCAAGCCCAGTCCAAATGTCTGTTTCTTAATGTCTGGAAACGTTATTCAATTTCCCAAACTTATGAAGTTTCATAGATGGCATATTTATGCTGTGTTTTTTCAAATGGAGACAACAGCTGTTTTCAAAGTTTGAGATTTCAACAAAAGAAAATAAATCTCTTCAAATTTATAGCTGAATGAATGAGCTTTCCAGAACTTGCTGCTCTGTAGAATCCTCTTCCAAGGAAAAGTTGCAGATTGTTCACATAAGGCAATAGGAACATACAGAGATTGCTGGGCTCAGTTATATGATGGAATTCCGCCAAAAAATCTGTGAACACGAGCCAAAATTAAAAACCTTCAGAGAGCACATCTTACAGCTAAGACAGGAGGCTCTGTCCCAGCTGAGGAAAGCACTGACACCAAAGATGGCATCTGCAAAGCACAAGGGCTCTGTGTTGCACAATTGTTTCTGTACACACCCATGGGGTGAAAACTGGACTCAGAAGAGAACATGACATAGGGCAACTCACATATCTCAAAGATGAGGAGACTAATGTATCGATAGCTCAGTCTCCTCACCTTCATCAAGGAGGGGACCAAGAGGTGACTAACTTATTTGTAAACACCTCAAGAGAACTGTCCATTGCTTATGGGGTCTTTAGTATGGCAGAGAAAAACGAATCAACAAATCCTAACATTAAGCTAGGCACTGACAAATTCAGACAAGAAATGAGACCTATTTGGGTTTTTTTTTAAATAAACCTAAGAATGGAGTACAAAAGTAGGCTGACTTTGGCACATTTTTTAAATCCTCAAATCAAGATCAGATGCCTTACTGGATGATAGTTTATTTTAAGAACACACAAGTTATTGGACTCATTACTGAAACAGCTGGATAAATGTCTCTAGCATGTGTCAGATGACACATAGATGATAGTATGTTATTCCCTTCTGTCCCTTAAACTGTAAGTTTGTGAGTGAAGAAATTAGTTAATTCTGTACATGTAAAACACAGTCTTTATTGGTTGACTGTAAAGACGTATTAAAAAAGAAAACAAGACAAACAAAAAAACAAACAAAACAAAAAGCCCCAACCAAACACAAAACCAAATGACCATTGTATGAAGTGATGTAGGAGAATATGGTATTTTACCTATGGCCTGATTATATAGTATGGGTAACATTTTGGTCAACAGTTATGCCTTGAACTTCAAAAGGATGAGGTTTAAAATGCCTCTGCCAGCAACTGTCCATTATTGGCCCAGTTCTGAGAAATTTCCAACTATTCTTCAAGCAAATTCAGCTGTGCACTGCCTACTTGTCTCCTAGTGTCAGATGGACTAACAGCAAGTTTTGTGGAAGTCCTTCAGAGAGATCAGGAACAAACATTCAAGGATGGTCTTTGAGTAACCTTTTTTAATTGTACTATCTCACAAGTTTCTGCTGTTGTTGACCCTAGAGAAAATTTCAATTACATTATTTTTAAACAACCATTTTACAGATTAATTTATATTTGCTTAGATAGGATTTATCACAGGAGCTGAGAGAAAAAAATTCTATATAGTAAATAAACAATATCTGTCTCCTAGGATTTTACGTCTAGACCAGACAGTACGTTATGAAATAATAAAAGAGAGAAAGAGGAGGAAAAGAAGGTGTTGTCAAAGGGGATAGAGGCAGTGTTATACCTAGAAAAGGCTGAAATAAAAAATAATGATGACCTATGGTTCAGCTGTTATAAGACAAAGGTTCAGAGAGGGAAAAATGCCTGAGTTACTGGGAAAAAAAAAAAGATTAAATTATTCTCCCTTTTACTGGCCTAAGGAAGATGTGAAGGAATATGTTACTCTTCAAGCCAGATTCAGGATACTGATAAGGAACAGTCCTTTCCAGCAAACAGTTTTAGCCACAACATAAAAAATTATCTGCTGGAAGATTGAATCAATAAAAGGCAGTTTTCATAAGTGTAGTATATTCATGTTATTTACTGAAACAAGATGAAGCAACTCTCTGGCATATTATGCCTTTTAATTCACAGGAAAGTTCTCACCTTTGAAGCAGGGAGTGATATTGTTTCACTTAAGAGTTGTGTTTTACTCTTCATCAATGACTTGGGTGAAGGAGCAGATGCCACCTCAGCAAGTGTACTGGTGACACAAAGCTGGGAGGAGTGGCTGATTCCCCAGAGGGCTGTGCAGCCCTTCAGAAGGACCTTGGCATAGTGAAGAGATAGGCAGAGAGGAACCTCCTGTAATTCAGCAAAGGCAAACACAGGATGTGGAAGAATGACCCTCTGCACCAGCACAGGCTGGTGCTGACGTGCTGGAAAGCAGCTCAGTGGAGAAGGACCTGGGGGTTCTGGTGGACAATGAGCTGTCCGTGAGCCAGCAGTGCCTTGGGGGACAAGAAGGCCAGTGGTGTCTTAGCGTGCATTAGGAAGAGCATTGCCAGCAGGTCAAGGGACATGATCCTGCCCTTCTGCTCAGCCCTAGCGAGGCCACATCTGCAGTGCTGTGTGCAGTTCTGGGCTCCTCAGTACAGGAGGGATATGGAGCTCCTGGAGCCGGTGCAGCAGAGAATGACAAAGATGATTAAGGGACTGGAGCATCCCTCTTAGGGAAGGCTGAGGGAGCTGGGCCTGTTCAGCCTCCAGAAGAGACAACTGAGAGGGGATCTCAGCAATGTCTGTCAGTATCTGAAGGGAGGGTGTCAGGGGATGGATCCAGGCTCTGCTCAGTGGTGTCAAGCAGTGGGACAAGAGACAATAGGCAGAAACTGATGCACAGAAGTTCCACCTGAACGTGAGGAAGAACCTCTTTATTGTAGAGGTGACCAAGCACTGGAATAGGTTGCCTAGAGAAGCTATGGAGTCTCCCTCACTGGAGATATTCCAAACCCATCTGGACACCATCCTGTTCCGTGTGCTCTGGGATGACCCTGCTTGAGCAGCGAGGTTGAAGCAGATGACCCGCTGTGGTTCCTTGCAACCCACCCAGTCTGTGATCCTGTGGCATGAAGGAATAAAGATTTTTTTATTTCAGTTTCCATGTGATGTAGTAAGACCTGTGCACCTCCAGACTTAGAAGCTGTTATTCCTGTTTGTTTTCATACTCAGAAATTAACCATCAGGAGAAAACATACGGGAGTTGTACTTTGTCCAGATGCCAACATTATACAAGGGAGGTCCAGCTGGCAGTCTGAAGACCAGAACCTTCAGACTAGCCTCCCTTCAAGCCCACTGTGTCTCCTCTGAAGAGGTAGGAAACAGCTGCCTGGGAAGCACACTTGGACCTAAGAATCAAACATCTTCACCCATGATTGTGAAAAATTTGATGGTTAGAGCTGTGTATGCAGGAGAGGATGATATTGGCATCAAGCCTTCTTCTTTGCTCATAGACTCCTACCAGCAACCTAGGAGTTCCTCTGAGAGACCATGGAAGATTTTTGTGATCTCACCCTACCAGCTGTGGAGGTAGGTGGCCATATCTGCTAAGAGGTTTTACGGTGTTGAAGAAAACCTTAAAGAAAAAGCCAAGATCCTCCTTCCCTCACAAAAAAAAAACAACAAACCAAACCAAACCAAACCAAACCAAACCAAACCAAACCAAACCAAACCAAACCAAACAAAAAAAAAACCCCACCAAAACCGATTAAAACCAACCAACCAAACAAAAAAGAGCATGAAAGACACCAAAGACAACTGAGCAAAAACTAATTATTTTACCTTTTCACTGACAGGCAGTATGGGTAGATTTTGTCTTAAAACCCCTTGTGAGCCTGACCAAGACACACAACAAAGGAATGTGTAGCTGTTTGTCAATGCAGCCGTGTACATTCAGAGTAAAATAACTATCGCTTTGCAGTAAAGCAAGTAGCTCCATAAACTCTACTACTACTGAAGCACAGGTTCCTAGCCATCTTAATCCTGCATCTCATGGAAACTAAGAAGGTTTTTTCACATCTTGGATACCTTTAAGGGCTCTCTGTAGTGTAGAGTTTCTGTTGGCTAGTAAGGGTTGATCTCCCATTGTTGTCCTTTCCTTGTTGAGACACTAAAATGATCTTTGAGTGAACAAAGTGAACAAAGCATGTCTTTGAGACCTATCATCCAATATAAGAGTCAATGGGACCAAGAGCTATCGGAAAGATAAAGCAAGGCAAAGACAGGAGTGAGTACAACTAAGTCATTGGAGAGCAGGGTATGTTTGGATGCTTTACAACAGGCTGCAAGGTGTAAACTGCAGACTGACTGTGACAAAAGCTCCTCAGGTGTCCCTAGAAGAGTGCAGGTGCAGTTAACAGGCAACAAAGCCAGAGGAGTGCAGTCTGCTGCTCTCTTGAGGTAATCTTTGCCAGTTCAATGGGCAGGTAAATCCATCCAGGAAAGGTTTGTCCATAAAAAAGAAGATGAAAATTACTTTGAAGATCTAGAATGGGACCTGCTGTGAAGGGAGAAGTGTTAGTGGAGGTGACAATGGCCTTCTCACCAGGTGACAAGACCATAAATGTCAATGGGAATTTCATTAGAGGGAAAGAAGAAGTACAGACTAATAAAAGGCACAATGCTGACAGCAGCTACTCCTCAGCAAACATTTCCGGCCCACTCCTCTGTCATACAAACAAAATTTATTGCCACTATTCAATGCATTAACCCTTACTGTATTAGCTAGGGCCCAGGGAATAGCCACTTCCATACAAGTTATGTCCAGCCACAGGACGATGAGATTTGGCTGCAGAGAGAAGGCTAGTCATATCTTGCCAATTCTACCTGAGATCCCTCCTTGTCTGCTTACCCAGTGTGATCCAATTCCTCTTCCCCACACCTGCTGTTATATTCTGCAAGCCTAGAACCCACTCTGTACACAGAAAGTGTGCTCCTTGTCCTCAGAGCCAGTCTCTCATTGCATGTGCTGATAAGATGCTGGGTTCCCCAACCCCCAGCTCTATTTTTCACCTCAACCTGATACTAGATCAGGGTGGGTCTTGAGCAATTTCTCGGGCACTGCACTGCAAATGAAGATGCCAAGTGAGGAAATTTGCTCGTAGTCCACAGCAGACCTCATAACCTAAAGGCAACCATGCTGTAAGCACGCAGAGATCCACAGATTTGAGAACTCTTGATATTTGGAACAAGAAAATCTTTCCCCACCAGCTTTTCTTTAGATTAATTGCAACCACTCCTATTTTTTTCTTGATGCCCTCCTAGAAGATCTTCAGATGTGTGGTACCTTCTTTAGAAAATCTGTTCCAGTTTGTGTCCATTGCTCCTTTTTTTCCAGCTTCCCCCTCCTCTCTGGGGATTCTCATCTCCCCCTCTCCTGCTGCTCTGGGGAAATGCTAAAGCTAGCTCCTAATTAAAGTGGTTGCAATTCCCCACTGGAACAGTGGTACTAGGGCCTGAAACTATCCTGTGTCTGTGTCCCCTAGAGACAACCCGGCTGTGCTCAGACACCTTGCTGCTTACTCCTCCTGTAACAGACTTTCCCATACTGGCTCCAGCAGGTTTCTTCTGTGTTTTCTCATCTGTGCTAATCTCTTTCCAGTACTGCATGCAGGGGATGGGAAAGTCACTCCACAGATAAAATGGAGATCTCCCCGGCCTGAAAATGATGAAAGGAAAAAAGCCATGGGGGAAAATATGAAGGAAGCAAAAATACAGCTCTGCCTTGTGCTGTGTCCACAACGACAGCATTTCCATTTGATTTTCTGTTGTCCTTTGTGGAGGTCCAACACACAGAACAGTGCCTGCCACCCAAACAACACCAAACATTTAACCCTCTTACTGCCCAGATTAACGACTTGCAGGAGCTGTGTAAGCTTGTACAAAATGTATGGCTTGCCCCACAAAACAACAAAAGTAATAAGCTGGCCTGTGTTTCTCCCCATGCATGTTCTGCCCACCACATCCACAGTCATGGCCCTCACTAGTGCAGCATGAGAGTATCTTTTGTGCAGCACTGAAACACTGCCACTGACCTGCAGCATCACTTGTCATTCACAGCCATCAAACAAAGCTCATGTTCTGTGACTGCCCACACCACTTCTGCAGCCACTGCCCACCATGACAGTATTATTACTCTGGCTTTGAAATGCTCACATCAAGTGCCTCTTGGAATAGGGAAACTTCATCTGGAGAAGATTTTGTAGCTGCATCATATACCAGCATCATCTTTATTAAAACCAGCCCAGGCAATGCACCAGAGGTATTGCAGTGTTTAACCATAGTGGACACTTCTTCACCTGGCATGTGATACCTAACAGTCACTATCAGAAACTGAAGGTTCTCTTCTGTTAAGTAGGAGCAGGCAACACAGGCTTCAGGACCCAGAGTTGAACCTCATTTCTCTGAATCAAGCAAAACTCATCTATAGAATCAGACAATCAATTTGTTTGGAAAACACCTCTGAGATCCTCATGTCCAGCCTATGACTGTACACCACCATGTCAACTGGACCACTGCATGCGACATCCAGCCTTTCCTTAAAACCTCCAGGGATGGTGACTCCACCACCTCCCTGGGCAGTCTATTCCAATGTCTAATCACCCCTTCTGTGAAGAAATTCCTCCTAATGTCCAGCCTGAACATCCCCTAACTATGTCCTCTCATCCTGTCACTAGTAGCTTGGTAGAAGAGGGAAACCCTCACCTGGTCTCAACCTCTTTTCAGGTAGTTGCAGAGAGTGATAATGTCGCTCCTGAGCCTCCTTCTCGCCTTTGTCTACATAGAAGTGTCTATCCATAAACTTCAGAATATATACCCAGTATCTATCTTTTAAACCTTCTATGTAAACCATCATCAGACTCAATTAAATAACCACAGACTTGGTCAAAATCACTTTCACGCACAAATACATGTGTACAATATATATTCCTCCCATCGGTCACACACACAACATACAAATGCACACATGCATCCAAGTGGAAAAAACTGCAGAGGCAAATAACTGTTTTCTGAAGGTACCCAGGCTATGTCTGACAACCCTTCAAATGACCTATGTGTAGATACAGAAAATCCAGTGGTAGGAATATTTTGTGTAGTAATGTTTTCCAAAGAATATGAGAGACTGGAGAACCTGATCTTCATTTATAAATATAAGGCAGAACATCTTGCATAGACAGTTCAAAGCGCTTTGTTGGTGTAAATAAAGTTCAATTTTGCCACCTTATGGAGAAGCAGAACAGACAGGCTCTCTCTGCCTGGGGATGGCAAGCAGAGGGCAGAACTGGAGCTGGGAGAGCTCCACCCTCAGGGTGATGCCAGGGGAATAGGAGGAAGATGGGCAGCAGTCACTGCTCCCAGGGAGACAGTGCACACCCAGGCACAGCCACTGACTCACACACCTTGGCCTGTGTGCCTGGCAGCAGCCTCATCTCAGTGGCTCTGACACATAAAAGAAGGCAGAGGAGCAGTGACTGTTCTGCTGCCCTGGGCAACTGCCTGCGTTAGCTGTGCTTAAAGCTGGCCTTGATAAAGCTTAGGCTGAGGGGACTTGGCTGCTTTGGACATTGTTAACCTGTATTTTTCTTTCAGCTATGACAGACAGTGGAGCAAGGAAACAAATAAAAGCATTATCACTGAAGTTGCCCAAAGGTTTCAATTCAATATGCAAGAAATTTATATGCGAAGGTAGACACCTACTTGGAGATTCAATTTAGCAACATCAGAAATTTACTGTTAGGTGTTTGAATATAAAACCTCAATGAAAAGAAAAAAAAATGGAAAAATAATATAATCAAAAGTTTCAATAGAAAGTTTGAGTTTTCCTTACTGACTATGGCAAAGCAAACAATTTTATGCCAAAATTGTCTAAGTAAAAATAAAATAATAATTTTGAGTTTGAAGAGCCATTATATTTGAATTTGAAGTGGTTTATGGGAGTAACAGCATGAAATGTCTTATGCTCCTATTTCATGTTACTTCCTGGGGTCTTCAAGAGGACTTCCTCTTCCATGAGACACAGTGGTGTCAATCTGAGAGATTCCCTTGCTGTCATATCTGTGTGCCATAGTCACTGTGAGTAATGGTGGCTGACAAGGGTGCTTGGCTCTTCAGGGAAATGAGACAGCCTCCTGCTTCCTCACAAAAAGAAAAGCAAATGGAAAAGACATGTGCAGATACACACTGATAGCAAGAGGCACGGAAAGATCCTGGAGAGGATCTTGAGGTCAATACTTACAGTTCCACTGAGGAGTGATTTTGCAGACAAATACTGGCTCTGCTAAACTGGGACCATCAACAAGTCTATGAAAATAGCACAGTGTTAACCAAAAGCCTGAATAATAGCTTATGAACAAAGTAATTAAAGATTAAACAACATGACTATCAACAAACTTTACAAGCCACGGGTACTTAAGGAGCAATTCATTGTTATTTCACCAATAAAGAATCATCTGAACTGACAGGGTTAGGTAGAACTAGTTCTTTCATGTAGTGTTTAAATACATTTATATCTTCTTAGAATCAGTTGTTTGGGTAAAAAGTAGAAATGCATTCAGAAAGGATTCTGATAGTTTCACTGCTGGTAACAATGCAACTTTATAGTTTATCTGTAGCTTTTAAATTTCCGTATCTCCTAATGGTAGGACTTCGGAAGGTGGCTGTAGAAAAGATTGCACAGTGCTTGCTTACCGCTTTTAACTGGACATGATAAAAACATAAAAATGGACAAGGCAATCTTACCATTGCTGAGGTGTCAGTTTTTAGGTTATGTCCTACCACACAGCAGGACACCAGCACTCAACCACACTGAAGGGAAAATGTCATCCAGCATCAGCTCAGCCAAATATATCCAACTGCTGGTAAGACATGCAGGGATGTTCCCGATAATGTCTGTCTCAACTGTCATCAAGCAGTAACTATAATTTCTCCCTAAATCAAAACATCGTCTGCTGAACAGGGAGTTAATAAAAAAAAAAACCTAACAACAAAACCCCCCAAAAAACCAAAAAACCCCACAAACCAATTCTGAGGGGAAGAATGACAGGGAAATTTTTAGGCACATAAATTATTTACATAAAAAAGATGTTGTTGTTGTTCAAAAGTAGCCCAAGCTGCCAATACATAGTTTGGAGTTACTTTCTGGGCAACAATTGAACCAGCCTGTCTAGGAAGGGATTCTAAACTCATACTTTCCTTAAAGTCATGAGTAAGAAAGACATAGCCAGAGATTGCAGCAGATTTGTTACCTTTTTCTGGCTGAAGCTGTGCAAATAAGAAAATAAATATCCACTTAGATACTGAATAAGTAGTCAAGCTAGAACAAGATTTCTTCTCAAAAATAGTTCTCTTCCAATGCAGAGAATCCCTCCTCACAACAACCTACTGTCAGAAAAGAAGATAGATTACATCAAACATGCTAAAATATTTCCAAATAAGCAATTCCTACTGTTAGGCTCCTCAAAAAAAACCACACAGATATTTTGCTGGAGGCTGCCCATTATTGGAGCCACTTCAATTTGCAAATGGCCAAAGCAGAGAAGTCTAAAGCAAACAGACTGACATTCCCAACCTGATGCCTCTGTCTCAAATTTCTCTTAAGTCTTATGCAGAAAACTACATGCAGTAAGAGGATTAAATTTTCAATCCCTGTATCAAAGCATATGGGACTGAATAATCCCACAACTCCTTTTCCCACATTCCCATGCTGAACGTCATGACCAGACTGAGAGGACAGAGAGGAGCTATCATGATTGAAGGACTGGTTCTACCCTACTTTCCTTGTGAAAGCACAACTCTGAGCAGTAAATTCACCACTGGTTTACTTTTTTTCAAGCAATATTGACCAGATCAGTCAGTGCTGCAGCACCTTTTGAATGTAAATCCCTAGGAAGCTGCAGTCCATTTCTATTTCACAGCTCATCAAAGGGACTCAGAAACCATGGTGTTGTACTTGCAGACTGTAGTGGGCAACAACACCCCAGATTTTCTCGACGCTTGCTGAGATCTGATTTGGCCTTAGACAGCCCATCTTAATCTATTGCCATGGAAACAATCACATTCCTGGGCACAAGGCCACCTTTTCCTGGGACAGTCTGGGCTTTTTCCAGCTCAAGTAGAAGCAATTATTCTAACAAAAAAAAGCAGGTATTAGTGGTGAAACACTGAAACAGGTTGCCCAGAGGTGTGGCAGATGCCTTGTTTCTGCAAACATTTAAGGCTTGATTTGACAGGACTCTGAGCAACTTGATTTGGTTGAAGAGGTCCCTGCCTATTGCAAGAGGGTTGGACTAGATGACCTTTAAAGGTCCCTTTCTAACCTAAACTATTCTATGACTCTATGAATATTCTAAGTAACAACATACGGACTATAAACAGATTTCTCTCTCCTGTATTTCAAGGAAACTTTCTGAGATTTGTTGGCTGTTGCTAAGCCAAAACAAAAACAAAAACAAACAAACAAAAACCCCAAAAACAAACAAAAACAAACAAACAAAAAAAAAACAAACAAAAAAAAAGTGGGCTTGCTGAGACATTGATGGCTTGTGGGATATTGATCTTACTATTTCTCATCAGTTGTGAGACGAGGGGTATTGAAGATGAAAACTTCTAATAGGAGCTACAGGGAAACATACAACAGGATAAATAATTCACTGTACAGTAAAATGCTCCAAAGCCATTCTGTCAGCAAGGCTGAGTTTGTCAACATAACAGCTGCCTTACTCACACAGAGATGTGCCATATGTTTTTTACAACCAATTATCTTCTCCACAGCTAGAACACTTTCCCCTGCTAAGCCAAATCCTGCAACTTCTGGTCCCTATCAAAGTCCCTAAATGTGCAGCCCTGTGACAATTTTGTTCCCAGAGCAATAAATCTTTGCCCAAATGACTTGAAAAGCCCATACAGCTCCTATGAAAACTCCAAATCAAACACGCCTGAAAGGAGGGAAGGGGAGAAAGAGCTACCACGTCCTCAGAAAGAACCACTAACTCGAAAAGGAAAGCAAGGAAGCACGTTGCCTTCCTGCAGCTTCCAAACAGAGCATGTCATGAGTACCATGACAAGGAGCAGCCACCCACACGGAGGAGTGGGCTCAAGGTCACGCCCTGCATTCCCTGATATTCCCATGCCATCAGGACATTCTAGTCTCACTGAGCTAGTGGTCAGCTGGAGACAAAAACACTGTCAAGAAATAGCCAGAAAGCTCCTTCTTCTTCTCAGTTTTGGAATCAAACCTAATTTTAAAGACTGCAAATCTGCTGAAAATTGAACTATTGCTTTCAAGACAGCCACTGTGAGGGCTGCAGACATGGCACAGAAGTAACCATGCAACTCTTAATTTTGGAATGGGATTGTGAGTTCATTTGTTATCTTCACTGAAAGAAAGAGAAACATAGACACACATATGTTCACCAAAGGTGAGACACAGAGTGAGAAGTCCTTTTCCCTGTATTCTCCACACCTAGTCCTTGAGAGTCAGCAACAAGTACCCTTGGGATGCAGCAATGATGAAGGGGAATGTTTTCAAGTGACACTGTAACCAAAGTGTGCTGAAGGGGGCATTGGTGGTTCACACAAGGTGAATGCAGGGCACCCAGCAGACCACACCAGGGCTGATGTGCCACCCAGCACACCACAGAGCAGAGCTGTGCCCTAGATATCCAACATAGTAACATGTTGCAATTTATTGCATATCTTGCGTGGCTTAAAAAAGGCTAAAACTTTTGGCACTGAAGTCACCAGGAATGAAAGCAGCTCTGGGGACACAGCAGTGAAATCCTGTTGTCACAGGGTCACCACAGAGGGATGTCAGGTATAAATCTCATGAGTGTGTCCGCCTCCTTTGTAGGTGCTCAAGGGAAAGCAGTTTACTGCAAAGGGTAGGCAGAGCTGGAGCTAAAAAAAGATAGATACAATTGCTAATACCAACTTACCTGTAAGGCCAACGGTTTCTTTTTGATTTGTACTGTCTCCACTGATCTGTGGCCCACTCTGACCTCTCTCTCTCTGACCCTTCACCTCAGGCAGTCAGTGGAAATTAGTCACTCCAAGTAAGGACACAGACCCTGTGTCTGTGGTCCGTGCTGGTTTCCTTAGGATCAGGGCACTGTAATCGCCTGCAGCACACGCTGCAGCTCATGGTGCTCCTCCCACTGTACATCCACCTTCCATGGCTCCTCAGCAGAAGGGCAATTTGCTGAAGGGTGCTCCTGTCAGAAGAGTTCTTGTCATTCGGTAGGTAGGTGGGTAGGTAGGTAGGTAAGTTGTCCAAAATTGGCTGCCTGCTCTTGTGTCATTTTTCCTAATGGGCAACTCAGCTTTGCAAGTTTGCCTCTCCAGTTCTGCCAGAAGGGTGAGTCACTGTTCATGAGTCGTATGCAGAGATCCAGAAATTTTGTTCTGTCTTGTGACTGAGCCTGGGCTGGCCCAAACACAGCTGGGACCATATGACTGGTTTCTTGCTAAACCAGAAGTTAATCTCATCAGAATGCTCAGTCAACAAATGCTGGCTGCATTTCCTCAGGATCTGTCCTGGTCCCATGGGAAGGACAACAGGGACACAGGATTGAAATGGATGGCTTGCTCCCACTGCAGCATCTCCAGATTTGTAATTCAATGGAAGATGGAGCAGGCTGCTGAGCTGCCTATGAAAGGGTCAGGGGGTTCAGAAGCAGCAGGAAAGGAATGGAGGCAGGGTACAAGCAGCAGAAGAGCCAAAATTATTCCTCTTCATTCCAGGGTGAATGCTCTGCTCCTGGGGCAGAAGAAAGAGCACATCTCTGATTGAATTACCAGCAGGACTAGAAGAATAAGGAAATGCTGTATGGCTAACACCCATACCATTTAGCAGACATGTGGCTCACACTGGTGGTAACACCAGTTTACAGTCAGAAAACCTTTGCCCCAGGGGTACTGAAAACAACTTTTCTCTGACTTGTGTTCATACCTCTCTTCTACAATCCTCAAAGCACCCAAAGCTTTCCATGTTACAGCTAAAGACAAAGCAAGTGTGTTATATCAAAGCATGAGAGACTGTTGATTTCTGTATCTCCAGCAAGGAGCTGGAGAGACTTGCAGAGGACAGAAATATATACTGAAGTGTGCAAGGAGACCATGGTGACTTCCTCTTTGCCTCTAATCCCTCGAGAGGATGAGGTATTGCTGCTGTAGGCAGCGCTGCCTAATTGCTTGCAAGAATTACATTATGATGAGAGTAATCCAGTCAGACAAAAGAGGGACTGAAAAACTTGTGGATTAAACACCCTGATTTAACCACCAAAATGTACAAAAATTTTAATAAGCAAGATCTCCTTCTGCAATTTTGATTTGTCTTTGTCTCTTAAATTCAGATGGCACTAGTCCCAGGAAGTCATGGCAATCTAATGCAGTCTGTCACATGAGCTCTTACAGTCCTGTTCCATAATGACAAAACCATGGCTGCAGGTAGTCAGCTCCAAGCCTGTGCTAAACTACATGATGAGAACTTTTAAAATCCTGCCCTTTTGTTCAGCTGTGTGTCCCTGGAAGATGCAGGGCAGTTGGTGGATGTGGCTCCATGCCTGATGTTGGGATTGACTTCAAGCATGATGATAAAGATGGATCTTTCTGTCCTTCAGAGCTATATCCTCCCCCAGTCCATTTCTCCATTTCTTTCTCACTCCTAGATCGTGTTGTACTGGTTTGAAAGCAAAACCAGTGAGAGACTCCAAGTCAGAAATACAATCCAATAGGAAAAAAAAGAGAAAAAAAAATACATGCAATAGTAAAAAAGAAAACCACTGATAGAGTCAGAATACAACCTGATACCCTGTCACTCAGGGTGTTGGTAGCAGTCCCTATAAATGGTGGCTGCAGTCCTGGATGACGGATGTGGTTCTGTTGAAGCAGTGGTCCTGTAGAAGGGTGCCGTTTTCCTCCAAAGGTCCAGTGATGATGTGGAAAGGTCCGGTTTTTCCTCTGGAATCCAGTGGAAAAAGGCTGCTTTGGGTTCCAAATCTCAGTTTTTATCTAGGTAGGAAAGGCTTGGCTCCTCCCCCTGGCTGGAGCATCTCCCAATGGGATGATGTAATTTTATCAGTCATGCAGTGGGACTCAATGGCCCATTAACAGAAGATATCCTCCAGGAGGAAGGATGGGTTGTGGAAAAGATAATGATGACTGCCTGGTTTTAATAGATGGTGATAGAATACATACTTTTGGACATATCTTTACATTATAACCTAGGACGCATGTACAAACACAAAATTGTTTCAGGAAAGAAGGAAAAGGAATTGTAGGATTTGTCTTTCTCCAGTTGTTTGTTCTTAAAATTTCCCCAAACAAAAGCAGTCTTCCCCAAACACATGCCTGTTTTACTCACTTCCTCTAGCAAAACTTTTTCTGCTTTTATCTTCAGAGCTTAGCAAGGCTAAGGCTTCATTTCTTTACCACTCCTTAGTATGAGCCTCCTTCATACAGCAGATTGTAAACTGTTGCTTAGACTTCTACTGAGATAACAGTTCCTGAGTAACCCAATTCCATGGAGCTAGACCTCTCCTAGCCCCTATCACACTTCTACTTAAAGGCTAAAGAGGCAAGATGTTATTTCTCTTCTAGTATGCACTGATTTACCTATTTCTAGTGTATTGCATGGCAGGCTCTATCCAAATATTTAGTGGGTAAGTTTCATCTGTTTCATTGGAAAACCATTTAGGAAAGACAGATACCTTCATCAAAGATCAAGGGCAAAACCAGGGCCTCCTTCTTTCTTTTCTATTCATCAGGATTTAACTCTCATCTTTTCAGAGCTTTCTGACTCAGGCAGCTTCAGCAAAGTGCAAATTACAGCTGTTCTGATCTCACGGATTTAAAACTCAACTATTTCCATTTTCATGGCTACATGCTTCCTGTACTTTGAACTTGCTTTGAACTTTGGATTTGAACAAACTTAGGAGCTTCCAGTCATAATCAGTGAGATTTCATGTAGGCGAAAAAAGGGAAAAAAAAGAAATAAAAAATATGTTCTCTATGGATCAGACATAAAATCAGCCTTGGGTTCAGTCAGAAAGGTCAGATTCACTTCCTAATGAGCCCTACCTGAGTTTTAGGCTTGTACCAACAGCTGAAACAAGTCAAATTTCACTCCATTTCAAGTTTCATTTCAGAGGTTTTATGCACTTCTAGACCTCACCATTTTCAACATATATAATTTGGTTATTACTTCTGATTGGGAGAGTAGATATAAATTATATCCAAAGAGAAGAAGGTGGCCAGACTAATAAATCTCTCCTCTGTTACTGAACTTTGACAAGGCCAATTTTTTCCAGAGTGTGCTGAAGTTGTTTCAGTTGGATGTAAAGTCACAGATGTCCACATGGTAAATCTGTTTCAGCCACCCTGAATGGAGGGCCCATGGCTTCATGGAGGTTGCTGTAGGTGTCCATAAGAGCTGGGGCCACCTGCTCTCCTCACCTTGTCCTCGTTGTCTTCTGCTCCATGCAGAAAATGTGCTGCTTTTTGGGCAGCAGCACATCCACCCCCTGAGAGCCTGTGGAGCTACAGAGCTCTGCCTTAATGGGTGATATGAGAATATGACTTCATTTTCCTGTGACCACCTGAACAAGAGACAGCACTAGACTTGCACTCACACTGTGAGAGGCCCATGGTTGTCTGATGCCAGCAGCATTCCAAGCATCCACCCTTCCTGGGTTCTGTCCTTCTGCTTGGCCTACAGAAAGCAACAAAAGCTCCAAAGTTGCTTTCCTTACACCACCTTGACAGGATCAGTGAGCGTATTTCTTCACATCTTTTCTTTCTGGAGATTATTGCATGGAATCATGTGAGCTGCATCTGTTTAGTCTAAACCTGAATGACACTTATGAAGTAGAGAGAGGTTGAAATTGGTAATGCTCCTCTGATATGCTTCAAGCTGAGGGATGGAGAAGGCCAAGGCTTAGCCCAGTGCAGCTTCATGACCAGTGCCCCATCCCTGGAAGTGTTCATAGCCAGGTTGGATGGGGTTTTGAGTACCCTGGCCTAGTGGAAGGTGTCCCTGTCCATGGCAGTGGCGTCAGAACAAGATGATCTTTAAGGATCCTTCCCACACAAGCCATTCTATGATTCAGTCTTTCTATCCAGATCCCATGTGCAAACCAAGCTGGGTTCCCCTGCGTCCCTTCAGGCTGCTGCAGGTACCCAGAAAGATGTGGTGTGATCTCTGACCATGGACATACTGACTGACTAGAGACCTCCAAAGATTAATTACCACATCCTTTATTTTCCCATTCAGTGATCTTTCAAGTTGTTTCACCAATATATTTTTGGGCAGAAAAATAGAAGTATAATGCAAATTACTCATTATAAACATATATATAAATATAAATATATAAAAATATATATTTATATATACACATATATATAAATATATATTAAAATAGATTATTTCTCCCATATAACGACTTCTACTCCTTATGAGAGAAGAGAATATGAACTCTATTTTAGCTGGTGGTGTTGCATCCCCTTTCCACTTACACAAATCAGGTAAAAATATTCAGCAATGTCTCATGTCTACTTTTTTTATTTCTAATACTTTTTAGCTACTTCAAAACAACTCAGATATACTGTGGGTCTAAAGTTCAGCTCCAAATCAGATACTATTAGGATCAACTATTACCTAAGTAGTCTGCTACAAAAAAGGTGAAGGAATTGGAAAGAAGAAAATTCCAATTAAAAATAGGAAGTGTGGAGTACAAAGAGAGATTCTGAAATGGTGGCAAGTGAGTATAAGAAAGACAAGCAGAGACTGTCAAATAAGCAGCAGGAATGCAAGGAGATGGAGATTTTAATAAAAAAAACCATGAAAACTAAAGCTAGTCAGAAGCAATTGTATTTTTCTCTGGAAACATTTTTATAACAATATGAATTGCTAGGGTTTGGGTTTGGCTTTTTTCCCTAGAGGCTCACTATATAAAAAAAGAGCTTTCATCAAGCACAAAAGTGTTTTCAGTACAAACAGGAAAAATACCTTTTGAGACTTTTCCTTTTTTTTTTCTTTTAAGAAAAATACAAAGGAAAATATTAATTATATAATTGGAATTACATTTTCCATTGAATCTTCCATAGTTTCAGACACCTCCTTGAGTAATACGCAAGGTGATGGCAGCCAGGGACAGCTTGGCTGTTGTCAAACCATTATCTTTCCAGCAGTGGTATTTCACATTTGATTGTAAGAATTTTACACATGCCTCATATTGCTTGGGAGAAAAACCACAGCACAAGCAAATTATTAGGGGAAAACATATCTCACAAGGTAATTGCAGAGATCTCCAAAGTTACAAATGAGAGGTTACCATCCTCCCCTCTGCTCTTTTCCTCCACTCCAAATAATTCCCAGCTTTTACTTCTGTTTTCAGCAATCATTCATGAAATCTTTCTCTCCACTAAACCCCCAAATGAGCTCTTCTATACACAGCAGACAGGTAAAAAAATCCATCAGCTTGCCCATCTGCAACTCTTGATGTCATGAGCACCAGACAGTTTTACAATACAAAATGCTGACTTTTAAATTTTTCCTAATGTAATGCTATAGATACAGGTAATGATATAAATATTGAATCAGTTCCTCTGGACTATTTGCAAAAGAGCTATTCTGTGAAACAGAAAATCTTGGGAAATTCCAGGTCCTAGAACACTGGCTTATCAAAAGCCCCAACTTAAAATGGTTATTGGTCAAGCAAATGTGTTATCTGGAATAGGAGGGAATACATGAAATTAGGATCTAGCTTCAGCCAGAGTTTCCTGCCTTCACTCCCTATTGTCTGTTCTACTTCTAACATTAGCTTGATTTAAGATTATGCTATTTAAACACAGGAGCCTAAGGGAACGCCCAGAGAAAATATTCTTCTCACAGTTGTGATAGGTTGACTTGGGAAGAAGAGACTCAGAGAGAGATTTTGTCTAAGAGAATTTCCTCTGTGGGGGTTGGGATACCTGCAACAGCCAATTAGAGAAAGTTAGTTCGCTCCGTGCACACACATTTTGAGGAAGGTAATCCGGAACTGAGGCTCTTTTTCTTTCCGGCGGCTGAGCAGGTAACACCAACCCGAGCTTCCCCCTCCCCCATGCGGGGGGGGAGGCTCGGGAGGCCGCTTGGGCCCCGTTTGCCAACGAGGGGACCCGATGGCCGGGGGGAGAAAAAGTTGTGTGATGAGACCTTCACGGCTTCCTCCTCCACGGGCCTGCGGCTCTGGCGTGGGGGGAGGCCGACTCTTGCTGCTGCCGGACGGGCCGGGCCTGCCCGGGTGGCCATGAGCAGTGTGGGGCTGCAGCCCAGCCCCAGAAAGGCTGATTGATACCTCAGCTGCCTCCCAGCTCGGCCTGAGCCTGGCCCAACTCTTGTAGTTGTGCTAAACTTTAACTCTTTAGTGCTCAGATAAGATTTGCAAAGCCTCCAGCCTTTCCTTTGAATATGAAAGAGAATAAGAAGATTTCTGAAGTCAGTGATGTAAGAGCTAAGTTTTTAAGATGGAAGGAGAATGAGAAGATGCTGAAATGGCTGAAAATCTTTTTGTGAAATTGTAGGAATGAACTGATGTACTGAATATTCCTATAAACCATAGAAAGAGACATGGGGGGATGGAAATGTTCCATTTAATAGATGATTTGACTAAAAAGCACCTGTGTTGAGAATTTCTACCCTGAGAAAAAGAAGGGGATTTTGGTTTTCTGAGATGAAGCCTGAGCAGAGAGAAAGGAGACAGAGAGAATCTTTGTGGTTGAACATTTCATTCTTAAAAGTAATACCCCATGGAGCAGACACGGCCCACATCTACAACTTTGGGACGGTTGTAGAGTTGGGAGGAGCGTCACGGTTGCAGGTTCCCGGGCGGATGCAAATCGTGAAAGATAAAACCACAAGAGAACTGGTTTTTTCCTTCTTGTGGGAAAAATCCCTACAACTTCAACAAGAAGAAGCTTCTCTCTCCAGAAGTGAACTGAGAAAGACTAAATTGGGCACTGACCGAAGTATTTGTTATATGTTTGTTTTGTTGTTATGAAGATTGGGAGAGGGAGGGAAGGAGTGACCTAAAAAAATCTTATTCTGAATTTTTTTTTCTCTCTCTTTTTGTTTGTGTAGTTAATAAATTTTCTTTTATACTCTCTCAAGTTTTAAGCCTGCCTTGCTCTTTTGCTCCTGGTTCTGTCTCACAACAAGAAAAATAAGTTTATTCAAATTGGCAACTCAAACTCAAGACAACAGTTTTGCAGAATCATTCACTAAAGATGTGCTTCCCATCTTTGTCCACACGATCCTTTATGGAAAGCGTTGCCCGGATTATTCCTGTTTCAGTTTTTTTTGTTTCCTGGGGGTTTGTCCTTTTCATGTGGAGTAAGTCAGCTGGAGAAGCTGGCGCCAGGCAGTCAGAAGGGTGTGTGGGGGGGACTTCAAGAAATGTCTCTGGGGAGAAGGAGGGAGAGCAGTGGCTTTGCCCCAACACTGTTCCCACACACCTCAGCCTTACTGTCTCCAGCTGAAGTGCCATCACTGTGCCACATCCCCCGGTCAGCACCGTCAGAACTGTCCTATCATGCGATCACACTCTCCCTTACCAAGTCATTTGGTACTCTGTGTCTCTGCATCTCATTTCCAGCAGGCCTGTGTAGGGAGCGATTGTTGCTGTTTGGCAGATAAGCGTGAAAAAGAAAAAAGACAAAACATTGTAGTAGTCCTGATCTCAGCCAAAATTCAAATGCTTGGAGGACTTTCCTTGCCAAATCAGTGAACAAATAAATAAACAAACTCCTTTTTTCCTACTATTTTGGCTCCAAGAAAACATGCCATTCAATTCAAAAGGAATGCTCCCTTTCCATTTTCAGTAACTTTAACAGAAACAAACAATGAGAATGAAAGACTGAAGGCCGACATTGCTTTATTCAGCAGCGCAATGTTAAAAAACATAAAGCACAGAGAGGCAACTTTTTCCATCTGATGGGACTGTGAAATATTCATGTTTCCCCATTTTAGGTCTACCTCCTCTGTTATAGGATGTTCACATCGTCACATTTCTCTGCCCAAACCTAATCACTTAGTTCCTAATGATGACTCCATACCTACATTCTTCCCAGTCTGTTTATCCCATGCTTTTTCATTATGCATAAAAGAGTTATTACTCGAAATGATACTGACATTTGACAAATGTGGGTTAACTGATATTCTAAAACTCAAATGAAAATCTCAGCCTTAGGGAAAGGGAACAGCAAAAAATAATCACCTTGGAAGCCCTCAACAATATTAAGACTAGCATCCTGAGGCACTGAAAATGGCTGGGGAGCCAAGCACTGGCAAGAGCAGCATCTCAACCACAGCTCACCAGTACTAAGAGGCAAAAATTCTGAAGGAAACCAAACTCTGCTCAATGTAGCAAGACTGCAAGGCTACGTGAGAACCACTGTGTGAGACCACCAAGTCAGTCCCTGCAAACCCTGGTGAATCCAAATATTCCCTAGTTACCCTTCCTGTACCAGGAAAAAAAGCTGGGTGGGAACCGTCCAGGCAGTGCCAGCTATCTCAGAAGGCAATTTAGCAGCACCAACAGTGTGCTCCCCCACCCCTGGCACAGATCATCCTCTGCCTCTGCACATCTAGAGAGGTGCATGCTGTGTGACCATTCTTTGCACTGGACTTCAAAAAGCAATTAAATCCATTGCAGTTTTGCTTGTAACTGTTTCGTTTCCACATTGTCTCTGGTTCCTGGGATTCTGGCTTTTCTCACTGCACCTTGCTCTTTAATTACTTCTTTCTTAATTTTTCTTTCTAATAATAGCAGTAATTACAGGAAAGGTTCTGTTAGGCTATTCTGAATAAAGGAAGGCCCTTTAAAAAGAGCTGTTGTGAAAATGAAATTAAAGTATCATCTGCCTTGCTGTCCACACCCCATGTTTTCTCAAGGTGTTTAAGCCAACCTGCAGTATTAACTTTCTATACAAAAGAGACTTTAACATGACTGAATCTGGCCATGTCAAATTATGTAATCCGCAAGATTTGGTTTCTGCACTCTGGATCCTTAGATCCCCAGGAGTGTGGCAGGAAAGATGTGTGTAATGAACTTTCGTGTAAAGTCAAATGCTCTTTTTTCCTTTCCCCACATGAGTCCAAAAGGCATTAAGGCAGTGTTTCAGCATACACACAAATACAGCAGGATGCTGAGCCATATTGCCAGTGCTGTATGCAATGGCTGTGTGGGGAGTAATTGAATCAATGAAACCTGTTTGCAGTGCCTGGTCAGCATGTGCAAGGACACTGCCAGAGTTTTGAGAATGAAAGCTGAATGACTGGGAATGCCTGTCCTGTGACCCGTGTGGGTGGAGCAGTGCTAGCTTTGAGCTGTGCAAGGATCATGATTCCCAAATCTAATTTCAAGCAGAGAATTCCTTCAAAAGGAAAAGAGAATTTCATTTTGCAGGACTCAAGTAGTCCCTGAGCTCTTCCCCGATACTGGCAAGCAGGCTGAAATACTGCCAGTAGATTTTTAGCTTGGTTTCTAAGGAAACAAGGCCTTTGTAAGCACACAGGAGTCCGTGCCTCTATATGTGTGTATGCATGTGAGCTTCTTGGATGCCCTTCACCTCCAAAAGCTTTTGAGCTCATTGGCTGATTTCAAACCAACTTTGCTGAAGCTATTGAAAGTACAGTATTCTTACAAGAGTCCTGAAAATAGGTGATCACATAAAGGCTGAGCTGCTCATTCTGCCACTGACAGAAAGGCTAGCAGAACTACTCTTTCCAGGCTTCAAGAAATCCAGGATACCGGATACTGTACTTCATTATTTCCACAGATCATGAATCTGGTTGTTTTCCCTTGAAGCGTTACCCAGAAAACACTGGATTAAGCCCCATTAAAAGCCCCTTCTAAGAGCCACTGAACACTGGCCCACACTGGATGCAAACTGATGCTGGCAAAGGGACTATAGGCATAAACTTGATAAAGCCCTGCATTGTTAGTGCATTATGGTTTGCAAGGAACACAGGGGCTGAGCATGCACTTGAGTCTCAGCTGAGTGGGCTTCAGGCTGTTTTACGTGTGGAGTATTTGACCAAAGCACCAAAAATCCCCCAACTTGGTTGCTTTTACTGTTGCTTTTCCTCTTTGTGCTGACTCTGCTCTCTAAATGTATCCAGAAAGTGTCTCTAGGAGAGAGGGAATGGAGGGCGCCAATGAAGCAGAGATGTACTTAATGCAGACACCATTAATAAATCACTGATAGTTAAGATATAGATTGGGTGATGGGTGGCAGATGGGAAGGAGGAATGTCAAATTGCTTTTCTCATATAGATTATTGGATTAACAAGGAAGCAGCGGGCATGTGGCAAACCAGTGTAACAAATTACTATCATAAAAAAAAAAGATAGAGCTCATCGCAGGCTGGTAATAATGCCATGTTGGCCATTAGCTCTCTGGAGAGGTACTTAGAGCACAACATCCGTCTTCTGGAAAAGAGAGGGCCACTGCAACACCAGAGTGAAGGAGGCCCCCATTTGCTTCTCCTTCCCCCTCCCCCTGCCTCTGACACTAGAGCCCGTGCTGTTGAAGCAGGGTGGCCTACAGCAGCTGTAATGAATAATCACCACAGCTTTTAATAAGCACTGCTAATTATTCCCCCCGCCCATGACCAGACATTTGCATTCCCCTGCACCAACACAGACAATATTGGTATGACATCAGTAGGCAAGCAACAAACTGGCAAACTGACTCTGTTCTTGGGTCCAGATCCTGCTCTGTCTGAAGTCAATGACTAAAATCCCATTTGCTTTCAATAAAAACAGATCAAGTCTTAGTTTTCCTGCTGCTCCAGCCACCAAGTATGTAGACCTACCTACACTAAATGAATTATGTACTATTGTGCTGCATATAAAGGTCCCTGATACTCACTGAAATAAACCTCAGGTTGGCTTTAGTGCCTTCTGCCAGAATCCTTATTGCCTCCTACCAGGAACTAGGCATTCCTGTGTGCAGAGAGTAAAGGCAGCTGGGCTGTGGACTACAGGTGTTATGCTGTTAGTATCTTTTAAAATTAATAAATAAGCAATGGAGCAGCTGTGAAAGTCCTATGCTGAGAAAAGAAGGAATGAATAGCATAGCATGGCATAGCATAGCCCAGACTATCTATTTTGGTCACTAGTAAGTTATTTATGGGTTCAGTCACTTCGTCTCACAGACTTACATTTCAACTTAGGCTGGGTAAAATCATGTTTTTCATCCCTCCCCAGGTATGTTTCCATGTCCTGGTTTCCGACACCCTACCTTGATATGTAGGAGGCTGCAACCCTCTCCCTTTAACACCCCCTCCAGCTGCCCAGCAGAGCTCCTGGTGCCCCAGCTGCTCACACAGGCTCCCTCCCCCCAAGGACTGCAGCCAGTGTGACTTTAAAAAAACAGAAATTGATTTCCAGACTTGGAGTATTTTTCTTAGCCTTGAAACGTGCTAGAGAATTAGGGCTGGCACAATAATGCAGGGAAGCCTTTCTCTCACTCGAGTGCCTTTCTCATGTGAGCAGGGAACACTGCTGCGGCAGCAGAATCCAGCTGCTGAGAGCCTTGGATGTTCAGAACCAGTGAAGCTTGCATGCCTTTCAGAGCAGAGGCAGCAAGGTGTGCAAGGCAGGCTGCAAGGCAGAGCCTACCTTATGCATGAAATCATAGGTAAACAAAAAAAATCACACGATATTTTAGCAGGTGTGTGCTGAAAAGCCTAGCAAAGGCTGCCCAGCTGATATTTGACTTAGAGGTGGTTTTGTCCAAACCCTGTGCTCCTCCTGATTCATGTGTGTGATGAATCAGGGTTAGAGAAGAGTAAGGAGCAGATCCCCTCCTGTGGCACCTTTCTGGTACCTCAGACCCAACGCTGAGCTCCAGCATGAACCCCTCCTGTGCCATCCCTGTGTTTCCATCCTCATTCCCTCCTGCTGGCCAGCCCTCAGCCTCCCCTTTCCCTCCTCTCCTCTGCCGGCTCCCAGTTCCATGCCAGGTCACCATCCCTTGATCTCTGCCCCCTTTTTTCCACTCCTCCTTTGAACTACGCCTTTGCCCAGGCAGCTGGGCTCTCTAAAAGCCTCGTAATTTCATTTGGCTGCCGACCCTTCGGCTCCAGGCTGATTTTGGCCCAAAGCCTTGGAGACTAGGACACAGAAAGGCAGGAAACACTCGGAAGTTTAAGAGGGTGATTTTCTAGTTTCAGCGGTCAACTTCCACATCAGAAAAACCACAGGTGCTGTTGGTCCTCAAAGGTAATTTTCTCGAGACTGGGATGTCAAAAGTGTCTTGTTGATGCCACCCAAATCCCATGCCAGATCTTTGATCAACCAGCTTCAGCTTCCAGGGTGGTTATCTGGCGCTTCCCACATGCACAAAATTAAAACCCCATTAAAGATGAAGTACATGCATTTCTCCATGTGCACACTTGTGCGTACACTTAATGTCTCAGGACTGGTGGGACCGGGCTGGGACTGTCATTACAGCCATGCCACAACCTACCACAGGCGCAAAGGGCTACAGCTCTCCATGGAAACTCTAATCCCTGTGAAATGGGATCTTAGTTTATTTTTGTTTCAAGAAACACAAAAAAAAATAGCTGAGAGATCGCAGAGCTAGATAGAAAGCTTTAAGAAGGCAAGAACGCCAACACCTTATCACACAGATTGCCCCGAGCCCTAGTCCCCAAACAGTCAAGCTGGCTTTTAGGGTTTGTTTCTGAAGACACAAGTTATTTATGATTTCCACCCACTTCTCAACATGCACTTTGTCTGTTGTCTCTCCTTTGTCAGTTAGCAAAACAAAACAAAACCCCAAACAACAAACAAAAACAACAAAACAAACAAACAAACAAACAAAAACAGATAAAAATTGAGGGCAATTTCAGCACCTACACAATTTTTCCTATATAATTTATCCTGCACAGATGAATAGAAATAATGGAAGTGGTTTAAATGTACAGTGGAGAAGCTGTTTGTCCATCATATGCTTAAGGGAAAAAATAGCAATACCACCCACTTATTATGCAGTCAGTATTATGGCTTTACATATGCTGCTGTGTGGAATGAATTCAGGAATGACAGTATCATTGTATGCCAGTTGAAGATTCATTTTCTGGCTAATCTATAGCTCAGATCATTACTCACAAAGCACAGCTCTGGTCTGGCTTTCTCATTGAGCTGTAATAACAAAGTTAGAGAGTGCTAGATTTCCACACAGCATTTCACTGCCTTCATTGTGGCATTGGTGCCACAATTTCAGGGAGGGATGGAATAACAAACACTCAGTTTCCAATTTCCTGCCCAGTGCATCAGGGTAGAGCTTCATGTCCAGTCTGTCCAAGCAGCTGCACATCTGCAAAACACTGGGCACTTTCAGGTCCCCTGTCCTGGGAGCCAGACTTGCCCCACAGGTGTTGTCACCTCATGTTAGCCAGCACAGCAAGGACATCACAGGACTAGGTGCTCTCAACAACCAGCATCAGGCTGTGGTATGGGCTGGTAAAGTGCTGAAGTACTAAACTAGGCTTGATTTAAAGGAATAAAACAACCCTAACCCTAAAAGACCCAGAAAATGTCCCAATTCAGTTCTCCATAGGAAGCATGGGTATTTTTCAATGAGGAAATGCTCCTGCTTTAAGTGTCTTTATGGTGTATGGTCTCCTGAGGTACAAGTCCAACATGGCCCATTTATAACACAGAACAGCCATGGGAAATATCAAGGGCCAGTATAAACATTTGATTTATGAGTTTAAATAAATTGTGTTTATCAAGCCAGTGAGGTACATATAAAGATAAGAAATTGTGCCAAGTGTATAAGAAGTCCATCTTCTAACACACCGGTAGGTTTCAAATAAAGATTTCAACAACAACGTTTGGCAAAAGAAAAAGAACTCCAGCTTTTCTAGGTATCCCTAGAAGGCTGTTTGTCGATCTATGGACCAGAGGACTGTCTTTGCCCTCTTAGGCCATTGGGACAGGTGGTTCCAGGCCTTCTCTGTATCTGTTAAAGTGCCAGGTGCACTTGCAGGATTTAAAGCATACGGGTCATTGTGCAGGAAGCTAATCTCTTGAATTTTATCCATTAATTAACTAGATGCCAACTGGAGAGTACAGGTGTTTGGCAGTTCCATGAGACACACACCACAGAGGCAGCAGCTGCTGTTGTATTACCTGAAACTGCCAAATGTTCCTCACTTGTACCCCAGCACAGAGGACTGTACTAGGGGTGACCCAAATGCTGTGACTCTGAGCTGCAATGAGATTTTGGTCAGCTTTAGCTGTAGAGGAGGCTCAAGTCTCAGACTGATGAGTCCCAGCAGATCTAGCCACTGGATTTAGGATGCTGTGGTCCCTGCTGTGTTTCTGCCATGACATGTGTCTGTCTGACATGACAGCAGTGATGCTCCATGGTACCTGTGCCAGTGTCTGCTCCCATGGTGCTCGTGAGGGAGCACCAGGGAGAAGCAGTCAAGAAAGCAGCATGACTGGCAGTGTGTGGCAGCAACAGAGGTCACAGCCCCCAGCTGCACCAGACCCAAAATCAGGGGTGCATCACATGGGTCATATTGTGGTGGGGAAAAGGAGGAGGAGGATCACTCATAATCCACAAACTAACACAAAGGTCTGAAAGATGACAAAGCATCCCCATATCTCATCCCCAGCCTGCCAGGGCTGTACGTTTGAAGCAAGTCTTGGCAGCCCATGAAAGTGGAATGGCTGGGAATGGATCTAAGTGCCACAGCCCTTGTAGCTTCATGGAAAATGAGCAGCCAGGATTGGCTTCAGGTGAAAAAAAAATCCAAGTTTTAATACAAACAGCCTCCCTTCCCCGCTCCCTTTCCCCTCTCTGTCTTGCTTTGGTTTTGCTTATGGTGCGGGTTCTGGTCTCTAGGTGAGAGGTAGCTGCTGGGTACTCCAAACTGGAAGCAGTTCAGGATCTGTTCCCAGACCTATGTCCCAGGCCACCATCTATGTCCTAGTCAGAGTTTTAAAAGGAAAGAATTTGAAGGTCGTGTAACAGAGATAATTGGAAGTGCCCATTGCCCTGCCAAGAGCACAGGACTGTGATGGCCACAGCTGAGGGAAGGCAGTGGTGCGACCCTGAGAGGTTATTCAGTGAGCATCCAAGCTTGATTTTTCAAGAAATGCTTAAGATTACAATGCATCCAGCTCCCATAAATCTCCTGTGAAAACCCACACCTCCTGCAGGGATGAGATCAAGCATGCACCCACTGAGTTTGTCTGCAAGAGCTACAGTGTGCCTGATGCAGGCATAGGGATGACAGAACAGCAGGGTTCCCTGGTGAGGCCACCAGAGCTGTGAACAGACAGAAAGGTCTCCCCCACACACCACCCCTCAGCTGATTATCATGCTCCAGGAAGGTTTTGCATGTGCAAGATATCTGTAAGGCCTGCTGCCAACTTTTTGTCAAAGCACTGATTTCTCGTGATGTGAGTTACTGCTTTCTTCTAGCAATTATTGATAATGCTCTTGGATGAATTACAGACATTTAAAAATGAATTAGACTGTATGTGTGTCTGTCTCTCCCGTCCCCTTTCTGTTTCCCCACCACAGGATCTATAGCTTTGAAATGTTGATACATATTCATTACAGCTTCTAAGACTTGAAAAGCATAGCTAAAGAGAGAGCTCAGATCAACAAGAATGTGAAAGCAGCAATGAAAGCAGGATCCTGGCTGTAAGCACAGTGAGTAAGCAGTATTTAGAGTAAGAGTAAGAGTAAGAGTAAGAGTAAGAGTAAGAGTAAGAGTAAGAGTAAGAGTAAGAGTAAGAGTAAGAGTAAGAGTAAGAGTAAGAGTAAGAGTAAGAGTAAGAGCGAGCAGTCAGCACAGGGAGCAAGGTACCAGGTCTGAATCCTGGTTCTGGTTCTGCTACTACCTCTGATGGCTGCAGACAGGATCTTGTGTCCTGGCTCCCTCGGCCACAGGATTGATGTAGTGATGCTTACCAGGCCTCTGAAGCATTATGTGCCATAAATGCAATCTCAAGTGACAAATGAACACAGCTATCACCTTTCCTGCCATTTCCACTTGACAAAGCAATGAATCCATCCAAAGCAATGAGAAATTCTTTTTAGAAAGAAAAGAGCCCTGAGCATGTACCAAAACCACAGGTGAGAGCATCCTGTGCTCATAGTGTTGAGAGCAGAATCCCAGTAGCAGATGGTGCACACACACTTTTGTACAGGCAGGAACACACTGGCACATGCGCTCCATGCTTCCACAGAGACAGGCTTTGTTCTGTCTTATCTTGAAGAGCTCCCAACAGAGAAGTTCAAACAATCTTGCAACTTTGGATGTTTCTTCCATACCTATTCCTGTAGTCTGGGATGCGGTGAGAAAAGGCACATGAAAGATGGTTGTGTTAGGGCTGTTGCAGTGGTGCAGGTGTGAAGAGAAGCAAACCCTCTTTTTACCAGTGGGGTGGCATGGTATCAACACTTTCATCTGGCTCTTTTTTCTCCTTTTCCACTGCAGCTCCCTGGGTGAATTTCTTTGACGTGAAGGTATTGTCTAGCAGAAGGCATTTGGCTAGTGGTCTCCACTCAGGGAAAGACAGAAAATCATATTTGGTAGGAATTCAATGATTAATCTGGAAGAAAACCTTCCCAACTGAATTTTTAACTACAGAAAATTTTGGATGTTAGCAACCTGGCAGTTTTTTTCAATAAAAGCAATGCAGTTGGAGAATTCCCAAGCAGGCGTGGCTGTGACCTCTGAGCAGTTCTGCCTCTCCCTGGCACAACTTCAGAATGCAAAACTGTTGCATTTGGGTAATCTTCAAGCTCTTGTGTGAAGGCACATTCACCTGTTAAAACTCTGTCTAGATTACTCATTTAGTGCCTTTACAGTCAAGGCACCACCTGCAATTTATTTTTTTCTTCCTGAGAATCGCTTTATGCTTGTGCTCAATGCTAGGCTGGTGAAAAGTTTCATATTAACAGCAAAAGGCTTCAATACAGAGCAAGCTGAGTACTAGCACTGCTTGAATAAGCTTTTTCCTTACAGATTCTGATGCTAATGTGTCTCCAGCATTATCCCCAGAGATGAGAGACTCTTTCACTTCCTAGCCTCTCTGCCAGGCTTGCCAGTGAAAGAGGGAGACAGTTTCCAGCAATGATGGTATTTCTGATGTGCACTGATCAAGTAGGAACTGGACTGGGATTAAGTTCATTTCCTATTGGCTGACAGCCAGTCAGCACGTGATAGAGATTTGCAGTCCCTGCTGGTGTGGGGGCTGGATTCATATTGGCAAACTCCACATGAAAAGGCTGTCTAACCCATTACTAAACTGTTGATGCCAAGACATTTCTCTATCTCCTGTGAGGATTCATTTTATAGTCTTTATGATGAATAGCCCTTGATACAAAATAGTCAGGCATAAAAAGGTACAAAATAGAAAAAAGCATATACAGGAAGAAAGCATAGCTCTCTGTTTCTTGATGCACAAAGATCTATCTCTGAACTCTGGAAATATGCGGGCTGGATAAAGGATGCCATTAGATTTACAAAGGAGACCTTCTTTTGTCCCTTACACCAAGGTCACATCTCTGGAACATAGGCTCAAACCATCACGTGAGAAGAGGGATGCAAAGCAGGTTTCCAGGAACCCTGACCAGCTGCAGTCCTCAGGGATGCTCTGTGAGAATGAGTTCGGACTTACTGCAGTTGAAGCAAGAGCCCCTCTTTCCCCTGGTGCACTCAGAAGAGAGGTCACATAGGAAACCATCCTCAGATAAACAAACACAAGTCTTACTCAAGAGTGCCTGGACAGAGGACTTTGCCATCCATGGCAAAGCACAGGGTATGAATTAATACTCTGACACAGGGTATGAATTAATACTCTGACTCACCTTATCATAAGTGCATCGTAGGAAACTAAGTAAACCCAATGCACAGCAGAAATCATGTGTCAGCCCCAAGCTCTGCTTTCTCTTGGGTTTCTTTTGGGGTTTTTCCTCTGCCACTGCCATGAAGCTCCCCCTTCCCAGGGCAGAGATTGCAAGACCCACTTGCTAACATGGATCAGGCAGAAGGTACAGGCCAGGCACTTGACAGCATAAACCGACTTAGTGCCATGGATCCAATGTCTCTGCCCCAGTTTTACACTGGGAGAGAGCATGGCCAAGTGTGGTGTTAGGTAAGCTATGAAGTATGTTGCTTAATTTATACACGCTTGACACTGTGAAGGGCATTGAAGAGCTGTTCCTTAAGCTGTTCAAGAAACAGCAGCTGGAGTGAAGGAGCAATAGTTTGAGGAGTCAACCCTGTTACCCAACTGATGGGATGCCTTAGGGCAACACCACTCCAGGTGAGGCACAGAATATATATTTAGGCACCCTTTCGTGGAAGGGATGAACCATGCTCCAAATGCTATTAGAAACACTCCTTTGTATGGTCATGCAATGCAGCTGACATACCTTCATAAACCACCACAAGTAAGTCAGGCTTTGACTTTGGCTTACAGTGATGGTTCTGTCTGATGGTCAGGATTGTTCTGTTGGATTGTTCTGTTGGCTACTTTAACGTGGCCTTCATCAGTGCCTTTCTCCCAAGATAAGGAGAGTGTCAGAAAGTTATCAGTAGTGGTTTAGGGGTAGCTGGATGCTGCTGTTCTGAATTAATATCAGGACAGCCTCCGTTCACATGACCTGGTATGAGGCAGCCACAAGGACTGTAGTTCTCATGACACCAGTGTATCATCTCCTTACAAGCAAATCTATCATGTCCCTCAAGTTACTTTCTAAGGGTTGATGAGACTCCAAGTGGACTGCATATTGCCCTCTGATAATAGGCTACCTGGTCTCATGCTGTCTCTCTCATTTCCTACAGCCAGGCTACTCAAGAGAGCAAACCACAACTGAAAGCTTGGAGAGTACAAGGAGACATAATGCTGGGAGTTGTTTCAACCAGCAAGCCATGACCTTTCATAAGGTCTGCAGTTTGAGAAAATCTGTGTCTCTAAAAAGACAACAAGAGGTTTCTGTGGACTCAGCCAGGGGATTCCAGCTAAATGGCATGCCAAGATCTGGAGCTGCAGTGGACTGTCACAGACCTAACAGACCAAGGCTGGTATGGACCAAGGCAGATACAGGCCCACGTACAGTGCAGGATACCAAAAGACTTAATTCAGTCTTAAAACAACAGCCTCTTGCTGATATTGGAAGAGGTGATTGGCACATTAAGGATGGGGGACCAAACTCCAGGCCATTAATAACAGGTCTAGTAATTGCAGGCTATGGATTAAAGGATCTAGATGTTATGGCACCATGGGCAAAGAGAGGGAGGAGTAAAATAAATCCATATTAAAGGAGATCATTGCCCATGCCAGAGTGTATGCATATGTCAGAGCCTGTATCTGTCCTGCTGGCTGCCTTCCCAAAGCAATGCACAACACAGCAAGAGGGAAATGACAAAATCTATTTCCCTGAGATTCTGGAAGGGGAAACATTTTTTCCTCAGAAAGGAAAGTCCAGCATGTATTTTCTACCTATTCAGTAAGCCACAGAACCAGCAAAGACAGCAGTCTTCTCCCATGGACATAGTCTCTTCTTCCTTTCACTGCCAATGTCTGTCTCTGGCAGGCTGAGGTTTAAAGCCTCATCTGAGCTGAGGGACCAAATGCTCCACTGCTTCTTCTTGATAGCACCTCATTTCATCTGTGCAAGAGAAGAATAGGAGGTATCTGAGCTGGAGCTGCCTTCAGCCACAGAAGTTGAGTGGTGTCTCGCACTCCGTGCATGTGCAGGTAAACACACAAACATGCTGTCACCACCCCCAGCCTCAGGAGGCCACAGGCTCATCCCTCCTGGCAAGAGCCATGCTCTCAATGTGTGTCAGATGCCGGTCTTCTGCATGTCCCTCTTGCCATTCCACCTCACATGGCAAATTGCACAAAAAGCTAATAGAAAATCACTTTACTGGCCAGGAAGTACTCTGTAGGAATAGCTATGGTTGCAAGCCTTCTTCATCACTTAATGTCTCAAGTTCCTGTGATTGCAGCTCCTTGAGGAACATGAGTCGTCTTGGCTGTTTCAGATTTCAGTGAGATGCATGAAGGAGTTATGCCCACAGCTCTCCTTCTTCATAATCCAAGACAAGTCTCCTTCCTTTATTCTTTGAGGTGGACCAGAAAGCTGATCTGCTAATTCATCCTTATGATGAATTCTTTAATTAATCTATGTATGTATGTAATAGCTGTATCTTTGAATTGCTAACACAAGATCAGTTCTCATTATACCAAAGAAAAAGTGCAGGGGTTCATTCCTGTTCTCACTTCTAAAATCAGACAAAGAATTCTTATAATGACTGGCAAGAAAACAATCAGCAAAGAAGCAGAGGAGTGTGGCTATCTATCTATATCTGTCTATCTATCTGTGTGTGTATGTGTGTGTGTGTGTAGAGTGTCTCAGAAAAACAGTCTAAACACCCTTCTGTATGCTAATTTTTCCCTTTGAGTTTCCAAGACAACAGTGGTTTCACTCAGTGCTGTCCCCATATAACTCCCTGATCCTCCCTCTTCAGAGATGACTGCATGATTTGTAAGGACACTATTTTTTTTCTCAATTTCTCTACTTTTTCCATATATTTCTTATAATCCATACTGAACTATCCTACCCCTGGTATCTCTGAGTACCAGCACACAGAGAAGTTAACCCCCAAAAAGCTAGTTTGATCCTGAGGAGAGCATCACCCATTCTGGTGCAATGGCCCCATGTGTACATTCCTTCCCCATGTTGTATGTGGAGTCACTTATCTCATTTTCAAATAAAGTGTCTCACTATGGGGTAGAAGTAGGTCCATGGGAAGATTCTGTGCTGTCCCTCTCTGAAGATTACCCCTTAACTTGAGAAACCTTTAGTCTAGTATAACTTGTTCTGCATCGGTATCCAAAAGCATTCAGAGGCATGAGCTTTCCTCATAAAAATTGCACTCTGGGAAGCATCTCAGTAAGAGGCAGCAGTAGTGCCCACTGCATGTAGTAGGATTTAGCTACATTTTTCCTAGGCTGGCAGCCACTCAAAATATGTCATTTTTGAATAGGCAGGTAGCAGAAGTCGTGTCAATTCATTTTACCACTGTCTCTGCTTATGCTCTGCAGTTTGGAGTTTCCTGGTAATGCAGCTATACAAGGAAAGCCTGCAAAAGTAATGCAGCAGTGCCTATTTCTTTTCCCATTTTCCACTGGGTACAGGTCTTTCTAGAGTCTGAAGTGCTCACCCACTGTTAACAAACCTGAAGGCTTGTCTTGCTATTCCTTTCATGAGATGGTTGTTCTTCAGCCCTGGGATCTCACCTGTGGGAATATTTCCCTAATTTTCAAACTGCACTCTTCCCTATTGTTCGTTTCCACTGAGAGCATCAGTCCAGCTTCTCTCTTCCTTGGCTGAAAACTCAAGTCATTTACCAGTTGCATCACTGCCTTCTCCCATATATGTCTACTTCTGTCCCACAGCAAATGAAAAATCTTGACTAGTACAGTTTAGGAAACTGCAGCAGGATAGAACAGATTTCTAAATACTGCTAAGAGGTAGTGGCTCAGGTTGTGATTTGAAGGAGACTTCTTTTTTGCTAGAAGTTCTCATTCCTTATCAGTCCAGAAGATCAAACTTGCTCTCTCTTAATAGGACATCAGTGCTGGTAGAATATAAACAAGTGCTTGTGAAAGCAGCATGGTTCCTGGAGTGGTATAGAAAAGCAGAAGAAGAGAACTGAATAGCTGTATAATCTGTGAAGAAGCTGTGAATCAGATGTTCCTGTTTATCTTTTTTCCAGACTTAATTTTTCTGCTGTTTAGAATAAAAAGCAGCAGTAAGATAAATCCCAGGCCCAGGCCTGGTTTAGAGCAGTTTGTATTTGGTGCATTCAGAAACTTACCCAAGTCTGATAAGGGCATGTGCAGCTCTGAGAAATACCCTGGAAAATGGATTCTCTGCTCCAGAAAGTTGGAGAAAATGCTCATATTTATTGTTGAGGTAAAGGGAACACAAATATAGATGTTCCAAGCCATCGTGTAAAGTTTGCGCATCACTGTAGAGCTGGAAGGATGCTGTGTATCACTGCTGGTTTGCACTGGTCTACCCATTGACTTGTTGTAGGATACAGGGCAAAGTGTGTTTCAGAGCTCCATCCCTGAAATGTACATGACAAGACACAGGAAACCTAGAAAATACCACTTGTATTTATAAAGTCTGTTGAGATCTTCTGCAGAAAATTTTAAAAAGGACAAAACATTTTTTAATCTAAGTCTTATTGTTTCAGGCAAGTAGAAATACTGAGAGGATGAAGAGAAGAGATCTATTGGGACATTCAGATTTCATTCTGATCTTCAACTTGGTACACGTATCTTTGATTTTTAAAGTCGTTGACTTGTGAATGTGAAAACTATTTTGGGAAGTTGTGTTGCCTTTTACAAGGTTCAAGGAGAGCAAGATTTTGGACTACAACACATACAGGTAAGCACAGATGCCCCTTTCAGTCAGATACTGCAATTATGACAGAGAATTTTATGTGTTCTTCTCAAAAAAAAAAAAAAACAAAAACCTAAAGAAACCTAAAGGTAGCTAGTGTCACACCACAAACAAAAGAGCTTGGTAATCAGGTGTCCTTAGCTATATTGTGACCTTGGCCACTACAGAAAATCACTCTGGCAGCCTCCACCACCCTAAGAGATCCTTGATCTTCTAGCACAATAAGCAGGTTATTACAGCTCTCCAGTGTTTCTGCAGAATAGCAAACAATCAGGTCAGCTATGAAGCAGCCTGCATTCCTTCAGTTCCCAGAAGTGCTCTGTGCAAGATTAATAGCAAAATGCCTTTGTCTACAGGAGCATGCCTAAAGATCACACGTCATAAATCTGTGCTCTAACCTAATTTTGATTATGTGCATTTATAAAGTACAGGGGATCAAATACAAAAAGGCAAATAATAGCAAATGAAAAATAAATAAATAATGAAAAAATTTGAGCAGTAGAGAAGGAAAAGCCCCAGTCAGTCTGCAGCATTTTTGCACAGCATGGACCTAACTGTTGAAAAACTGCTAATGGGAGTAGTCATCCTTGACTTGTCCAGGAATAGCTGAGGAGATCACAAAGGTCACAGCTTGATTCTCAGCTTGTGACAAACATGGCACTAGCTATTTACCTAAGATTAAAAAACTGTGTGAAAAGCCCCTTCCCAAAGAGGGCAAATCCCAATCTGCAGACATTCCTCTTATGAGGACAAGTCATACCTGCTTCCTACAGCACACATCTTTGTGTGGAACATGAGGGTTTACAGAGCATTTCCCTTAAGTGGTATCAAAGTCAGATTTCATATGTCAGGCTCAAATTTTAAGAGCGCTAGATATTTTTACATAGCTCTTTAAGGCACATTTTCAAAAGCAGATTAAGCTGCCCTATAGATATAAAAAATTATGCATTTTGGCTGCATTTTGTCTAATCACACTTCAGAGGAGGGTCAGGCACAACCCAAGTCCTCTGTCAGTTCTGTTCACATCTGACTGTCACTAGCAAGTGCAAAGGTCTTTAACAACACCAGCACCCAAGGGAGGAAGCAAGGCAGAGTGCAAAGTGGCTCACAGTGAGTCACTTGCAGCTCCATGTACAACTGGAAGCCCCAAGAAGGAAGTATGTGTTTGCTATGTGATCCTGAATTTACTACTATGGATTAATGTATTTTTTTCTCCTACTCTTGCAATAGCTCACTGTGGGATTTACAATGTCATGTGAAGGCCCCTTTTATAAACTGCTGCCTGCTATAGCTGAAACAGTGAAAATCACCAAAGACAAGCTGAGTTCTGGCTCAGAATTTTAATGCATTTTACAGGTGGGATTTTATATTTGGAGCAGATTTTTATAGCCTGTATTTGGAAATCACAGTTGAAGCTTTCACCCAGATAAACCCAACAGTGTCATCCTTTACACTAAAAATCAGTTCATGCCAACAATTCTGATGTGATAATTACAGATCAAGTTGACACAAGAACTTATCGTCAGCTATCCTTGATTGCATCAAAGGTCTATCTAGCCAGGACCCTTTAGTCCATCACTGTAGGGAAGAAACTACTTGGAAGGTGCTTGTTCTTAAAAGACCTGTCCTAGGGTGATGTTACGGTGTTTGTATCTCCAATCGTGTGTTCTGATTATGTTTGGTATTATGTCCTGTGCTTTCAGGACTGACTCTGAAAGTGAAGCTTTGTTTTGTCGTGTTATCAGCCGGCTCACCTCCCCCATGGTCTATGTTTAGGAGAGGTTTTAGCTCTGCTTGCTTGCTTGCTTGCCTGCTTGCTTGCCTGCTTGCTCGCTTCTGCCTCTTTTTCTTTCCTTCGCTTTGCCCTTGCTTTTTGCTTATTAGTTAGTTCAGCTAGGCAGTCCAACTTTTTCCCTGGACTGTTTTCTTTTTCCACCCCGTCCCCTCCCTCTCCTGGATACCATCTGAACCTGTTCCGGACGGGGACCTGGGAAACCCCAAGAAACACCGGGAGTCTACACTCTGTCACCTGCAGCAGTCATTCCTCAGCGCCAGAGACTGATAACTGGGCAACCACTCGCCAGAGAGACTGAGTTTGTCATCCCTTCAGAACGGTGAAAGAGTTTTTTTGTCAGCTGGTGTTGTTTTTTCCCTGTGCTGGGGAGTGTTTTGCTTGTTAAATAAACAGGGGGTTTTCCCACTCTTCTCTGAGGAAATTCTTCCCGAACCCGGTGGTGGGGGGGAGGAGTCATGGGGTTTGCTGTCTGGGGGCTCCTTCCGGAGGTTTTCCCCCAAATTTGCCCTAAACCAGGACAAGACCAAATATAAAATATATATCTGGAATATCCAGAAAACCTTGAAAATTCCCTCCAACACATTGCAATCGGATTTTCTCGAGCCATTGCTGATGTCTCTATAACCCTCTGTAGGTCTCCATTCTCTAAATCTCAGAGTCCAGATCCCTCTGGAGCCCACATGAGCAAGCATATAGTACCTACAATATCTGCAACAACGATTTTCACATGTGGACCACATATTCAAAGAACAGCATCCTTTTCATTTCAGCTGTAAGTTTAATTCAGTGCCCCTGCTTGTCCCAGCAGTGAGCAACAATTCTCTGTGCCATTAGTAAGAACACAGAAAGGGCCCAGGCTAACCTCTGAACACAGCCCTCCATTAAGTACAGAAAACCACTAAACCATCCACATGCATCCCAAAAACAGGAGCTCACTTAAATTCTTAGTCACATCCAAGTCCAAGAGGTGTGGACATGATGAAAGGGTAGAGTCAGGATATCTGGGTCCTGACTGCTGGTCTAGCTCATGGCAATTCTTGACCATCCTCGTGGACTGATGCTGCTTTTATAACCCCCTTTGACACCCTGACCAACTCTGGCAGGGACTCAGTCCCAGGCCCAAGCCCACTACCACAAGGGATCCTGGTGCCAGCCGCTGTCTGTGATATACTATGAGGTTACCTTAAACTCCATCGTATGCTTCAAAATCAAAGGCCCCAAGGAAATTTCCCTTGTCTCTTGTCTCCTTTCAGCTCCAACATGCTCTTTGTTTGTGCTGAAGGATGTTCACTCAGAGCCTGGTGGGAGGATGTACCAGGCAGGCATGTTCCTGGAAAACAAAGTGGAACCAGGACACAACTCATGTTAGTAAATAATGAGAAGCGTGGTGCAAATGCTTCAGTTGGCTCCAAGGCTGAATAAGCTGAGCTGAAGGCTGAGCAGTGAACACCTCTCTCTCTCCATCTCTATTCACAGATCAGCACAACAGGATCCAGTACCTACAGTTCTGGAATAATTCTAAGCCTAATTTCAGGTGTGGTATAGGAAGGAGTTATGATCAGATGAGCTGAAGAAGCCAAACAAACCTTAGCCTATGAAGCTCAACTTATTCTCCCTGATACCACTTCTGCCCCATTAATCTAAGGGTGAATTAAAGGCAGAATAAGGCAATTGTTCGTTGGAAAGGATGAAAAGCATTCTCTCACACAAACATCAGCTGCATCCACACATACTTACTTACACACCCAGAGAAACTACTTAAAAGGAGGAAGCACTGTGAAAAGGTCAGCAACCTGTACTCATTTTCTTCCCTCAGGACCATAGGGAAAAAAGGTCATTGAGTACTCCCCCTGCCCCAGAGCAGGGTCAGTGTTTGTATAAACTTTACTTAATGATTGTCTGGCTATTCTGAAAACTCTCTGGTGCTGGCAATTCCTGTGGTATTCCTAGGCCATATATTCCTGACTCACATACATTTTTGTTAGCCTAGAAACTTGTCCTAGTGTTTAGCCTAAGTCTCGTTTACTGCAATTTAAACTCAATATTCCTTTTTATACCCTCAGTGGGAAAGAAGACTATTTAATTTCCTTTGTCTTAGTAGCAATTTTCTATATATTTAAAGACTTGTTTTCCTACTGCTTCCCTCTACAGCCAGTCTTCTTTAGCCCAAACAACCACAAATCTTTGTGTCTTCCCTCACAGGTTGTGTTTTCTAGACCTCAGATCATTTTTATTCCTCTCCTCTGCTTGTTCCCACCAAGTAGTCTGTGTCTTTCCATGCTGACTTTCCAGTGCTTCAGCAAGGCTGTACCACCACAGAGCAGACCATGGCCTCCCATGTTACATCTCTCTTTTTTATAGCCTGAAGTTATGTCCAATGTCTGTCCTGTTTTTTTTTTTTTTTGGCAGTATGGCATTTACAAAATACATATATGGATCTTCAGATCTTACTAGATGGGATAAACAGTTCATATTTTTAGAGGAAGAGGGGACAATCATAGAGACTAAGTAGGAAGAAAGGCAGAGCTTGGAGATTTATTTCTTGATCTCAGGAAATAATAATCTCCTTGTACAATTTTCTGGCATAAGTAGAAAACATCGTGTGGTGTTTTGAACACTGCATTGTATTTCGGAAGCTGAAAACCAGGCAGAGATTGACGACATTAGAGAGAAGCTCATTGATGAACAATAAAAATGGTTAAAAAGAGAGAGAGAAATTAAAAAGAAAGTCAATTCCTATAATTTAATAAAGTGATAATTTCAGGAGATAATTAAAGGCTTACACAAGCCTTAAAGGTGAAAACACAAGCAATTCAATGATTTAGAGTATTAAAGGACAGCAAGCAGATGGCCATAGGAGAATGCATTGACATGAAATTAATAAAAACACCACTTCAGAGTAACCTGTGAGAGCAGGGTTTTCTAGGCAGTGGAATAATGTGCAGAAAAGGTGACAGAAACTTCACCATTCACAGCATTTGAAGCCAGACTGGACAAAAGAAAGAGTCAGTGGACTGGAAAGGAAAGATCACTGGGGCAATTACGGCTGGATCATTTTTCTCTGGGGTCTACCATTCCTGTTTTCAAAGAAGAAAATGTACAGGTTATGTGTATTTCAACAGAAAGACCTCCCTACTATGTCTTCAGCCCAGCTGATGGGGAGTTCAGACAATAGATTTTGGGGGTGTCATGGTAAGGAAGAAGAGTAAGCTGTAGCCCCAAGACATGAGCAAGAGGCCCTCTTCTGACTTTGGTGGAATTAGGGAAAACTCAAAGAAAATTGCCTTATGAGACAGAAAACCTCCTAAGGCAGATGGCAGCTTTTGTGTTATGTCTAATCTTGTCACAGACAAGAAGAATTTGCTACTGATACATTAGCAGCTGAGTAGAACAAATGTGACAGCAAGAAGGCAGGTGAATTTTTTTCTTTCTTTTTGCTGAATCATTTATTTCCCGTGAGCTGCATTTTCTGGGACGCCAAAATGATCAGCAAATTCAGCTTGAATTGAATAATTTCACATGAAATGAAACTTAGTGGAAAAAGGCAGTGTCAGTAGGGGGAAGAGTGGTGCACTTCCGGTTTTTACTTGTAAGCTCATCTGAACGGGGGAGTAAGGAAAGCCTGGATGCACTGAAGTGCTATGGCAGGAGCAGCCAGCCACCCTCCTTCCCCAACAGCATCCTCTTGGCCCTGACAGAGCATCAGCCTCTGGTTTTAACCCACATCGTTTCCACTACAAAGAGAAGTCACCAGACTGAGCTACCCTGAACTAGGCTACTGCTGGTCTTTCTGGCTGAGGCTGTCCCACTTTGCACTGACACACAGAGGAGGAAAAAAGAAACATTTTTGTCACTTGGCCCTCATGTGACAAAGTTCTCAGTAGCAATGAGATCATTAAGTATTCTTGCTTTCTCACGGCTGCCTCTTGCACTTGCACCATCACACTGTGAACCAGGGCAGGAAAGCAGAGACTTGGCTGAAAAATAACCTGTCAGAAGATAAGCTGTGCTTTTAAAGCCCCATAGATTTATCGATGTGCTTCCTAACCCAGCTGCCCAGAGACCAGTGCCATCACAGGAATGGGGGGAAAAAAATGACAGAAGATAAAGGTAAGACTCTACCAAAGCTATGGTGGAAGAGACAGTGCTGTTTCACATTAAAAAAAAAAAAAAAAAAAAAAAAAAAAAAAAAAAAAAAAAAAAGTTTAACCATGGGAATTAGAAGGAAAAGTTATAGGAACCCAGGAAATGTGATGACAGAAAAGTGTATGGTCCAGCAGGCAGGTGTAAAAAAAGGGAAGACATTCTCCCTTCACACCAAGAGCCCTGATGACACGGACTGGTGCTGGAAAAGGGTGATGGACAAGTAATTAGGTATTACACATTAGGTATTACACATTTATATTCCTCTTACAGCTGAGCAAATGGTCTAGCCTCCTTTCAGTTTCTGCAGCCTTCTACCAAAATTCAGTTTGACCCACCCCCCCCAGTCCAAGTAAACTGCTTTTTTGATAAGAGTGACAAGGAAAATTAGTATTTCCTGAGGAAAACCCCAATCTGTGCTGCTTTGTGTTATATTTTTATATGTGCAGGCTCACGTGCATTCTCCTCATCTCCTGACCTGCAGTAAAGACTGAATTAAAAGTCACGGGTGGCAGTCAGGGGTGGCAGCCCTTCGGGGACAGGCCAAGCCAAGCTGTATTAAACCAGAGCACAGAGCATGCTGAGCCTGACCTGTCAAGTGTTATCACACTCATCTTCCTGGAGAAAGGCCAGGCTCCATAACTCACATCAGGTGGTGGCTCTCAGGTCCTGTACATCTACACCCTGAGCAAGTGAGCTGGTTTTGTTTTTGTCACAGGTGTTTTATTTTTTTGGCAAGAACTGCTGGCGTAAAATGCTGTTAGCACCATCAGCAGGCTTGTCACTCCCTCCCTGTCACATCAATCAGAGTCTCTGTGGACCCAGGCTGCCTTGCCATGCATCTCGGCACAAGAACAGCAAGTTCCTTCCCCTTTCATATCTCATCTTTGTTGTGAATGAGTTGTTCTCCTACAACTGCAGGAAGGCAGGGGACAGGAGCCACACCATGCAGAGGAAAAGCCCATGATGCTGCAGGACAAGAGGGTCAGTGAAGCCATATCTTTTACTATGTCTGGGTTTGCAATCAAGGCTGATTCCAAACAGTATAGTTAATCTATGCTCCCTGAATCTCGCTGGAAGAAAATGGATTAGCTTTACTGACTTGACTGAAGCTACAGCAATTTACCCTTGCTGAGCATCTGACTCTTATCCTGGCCATCAGTTACTTCATGTGTTTCAGCATATAGCACAAAAGCATCATTTCTCAAGCTGACCAGGCATCAAACATGGCTCTTTGGATGGAGGGAAGCAGCAGAGATGAATCCAGGAAGTAGCATTTCAATGTGCTGTGAGAAACAGGGAAAAGAAAACCTCGTGTAACCTCATGTGTAAAACATCCCCCATCTCCCACCCCAGCACCAGCAGCTGAGGCACCTTTCCAACCAGCACAGCGGGAAGCTCCCTCAGTGAGGGCAAGCCAGCATAGATTCTGTGGCAGAGAGATGATAAACAGTACTGCAGGGCACACTGCAGGGAACATGGAAGGTTGTAAATTAAGGTCGTCCTAATTAGAAAGCAGTCAGAAGCACACAAGCACACATAGATTGCTGGTCTGGGGCAAGCTGCTCTTCTACAGGTTACATTAATGTTAAAAGGCATAGCATCATATAGGAAATAGCAAAGGACAGAGCAGTGGATGAAGCGCCAGGTGCTTATACAGCACTGCCAGCTGCAGAAAGCTGTGAGTAAGGACCAAGGCAGAGGCCAGAGTCAGAGAAAAACAGAAATATAATGGCAAAGGCTCTTGAAATTACAGGAGCAATTCTGAACTATGACAAAGATTATTAGGAAATGAGAGAAGATGTCAGAATATGAGTAAAGTGTTAGCATGTTGTGCCTAGAAAGTCCACATATCTGGGAGTCCTTGAAATATAAATGTGCAATCGTTAGAAAGAATAAAGTGCAGTAAATCCCTGCAACAAAGGACAAAGGAGTGGAATTATGGAGATCCTATGGTTCCTAGCTGGAGGTACAGTGCTAAACCAAACTCAACACCCTGGCAGGGCTGGAGAGGGGGGATGCACAGAGCTTTGTGGTATTTAAAAAACAAACAAACAAACAAACAAACAAAACTTTAGCTGCAAAGGTGAAGATGTTTTCTGTGATGTGCAGGCACTAAATGTTCTAGCAGAGAAAAGAGAGTCTCCTCCCCAGACAGTCTTCTTGGGAATGCTGTGAATGGCTGTGATGCTGGTCCCTCTCCACGTCACACCTCACATTGAGCCCTCGTGAGGACTCAGATGCAACGAGAAGAGAGTAAAGCAAAATCTCTCAGGGGAAATGGCAGAGATCCTGTGGCATAAAACCAGCTTGGATAAAGTATTCACAAGTGCTTGATAGAAAAAGGCCAAATAGGACCTAATATTGTCTTAATGAGGCAATTTAACTGCCTGCAATTCTATATCCTCTGCATTGTGCTCGCCTAGCACAGAAGTTCAAAGTGTTGTCACGACAGGCCCTCAAAGGAGGGGTTTTTTAATGAGTGGGATTTCTTAGGGACTCAGTATGGGGCAGATTTGCTGAGAAGAGGAAAAAGGAAAACATAGGATACACTGAAAAATTGGTCATCGAGGTGGATAATTCACTGAGCTATTTTGCTGCCTACTGTAAAGCAGCACTAAAATCGGTGATCTTCTTCCACAGACCGTGGTCAGTTCTGGTTTAAGAGCAAATGCAATCCAAATTTAGTTTTACATCTTCAGCAAAGGGACTTTGGAGGGTTTCATCTGTCATCTGTTCTGCTCCCCTATGAGCAAATATTTCCTCACCGTGAAAGTGCAATAAGGCTTTTCCAGTGCAACTTGAAGGGAAGACCTGAATTCAATTAACTGGCAGAGAAAATGTTCTCTCTCTCTCTCTCTCCCCCCCGCTCTCTCCCTCTCTCTCCTATTTCCTTAAGACGGTGTCCTTACACTGGAAGGTCACCAGCAGAATGAGTCAGGGGGAAGGTACAGAGCAAGGGAGGCTCATGCTGTGGTGCTGCCACCTCGGCAACATCCACAAACATCCTTTGTGCAGAGAACAGTAACTGTTTTAAATAGGTTAAAAAATAAAGCCTGGTTATTTAATTTAGCGGGCATGATAGGTGGGTCACTATCGATCACTCTGTCCCCGTCTTTCTTCCTCACCCCTCAGGTCTCTAAGGGCAGAGGTTTAAGTCCCACCTGAGAAAACAGGGCATGCTTCATTTAGTAGCACTGCAGCAGGGCTGTCAGGGAAGTCATGCTTCTGATGAGACATTAAATCAAGGTAAGCACTAATCTCATGGACATTACTGCTTAAGAAGCACAAAAAGAAAAAATAACAAAATTTTCATGGCTCTTGTGCTTTGACCCTCACAACAGTGTGATTCAAAATGTATGTGGCACGGGAGGCATCAAGTTTTCTGACTACCTGCTTATGCTTCTTTTTTTATCATTTCCTCTAGATGAGATTTATTGTGTAGACAGGGGTTCTATTAAAAATATCCATCAACAAGAGCAAGTAGACATCATCCCAAAACCCTGTTAAGCATCCAAGCCACCAGACCATCCTCTTTTGTTCTTTGCAGCCCTCACTTCATTCTTCCTTGCCTTACAACCCCCCTCTTTCCTTCCACTGCCCCAGCACGTGTGTCTCCCCAGTACCATGCCTCAGCCATTTTTCCTAGGTGGTGATTTCAAATCCTTCTAGAAGGTCTGCAGCTCAGGTCAGGCTGAACCTGCATATCTGAGCAACAACTTACTGCTTTTAGGAGCAAGAAACAACAAAGCAGTATTTCAGCCTAATGTTCTTTCTTTCCCAACCAGCCCTCAATCTCTCTCCCTGCACAGGCATGATTTTCTCTTTGAAACAATCTTGACACACCTGGTAATTGATGGATCCTGAGACTAATGGCTCAAAAATAATTATCTTGTTTTTCCATGCTTTACACGAATTCTTGTTTATTAAAATTGCTGCTCTGTGAGAGAGACTGAGCTGTCCCAAAGACATACAAGGAAGGCAAGTATTTACTGCCACCAATATCCTTACAAAGGCTTCATCACTTTCTTTTAGGTGTGAGCAAAGAAAGCAGAGGCTATCAGGTTAGATCCTGCCTGGATAAACAAACAATAAATTACTTGGATTGTCATCTCCAGTTTTCCTTGATTTCTGCAAAAAAAACCAACCAACCAACCAACCAAATAAACAAACAAAACTCCAAGCAGTAATTCAGCCCTATTTCTATGTTTTACTACAGGTACCAGGCAAGAAATCACATCCAGGAAATTCCGTAATTGATCATGCCAAAAATAGAAATGAAAACATTACAATATTTAGTCCTATGCTTCATTTAGTCTTAGATCCAAGGGACTCTTCCAGTCTTTGCTGCCCCTGGTGTGGTCCTCCTCCACTTTGATGCCAACATTTGTCATAGTAAAAATGTGCTTCACAGATATGGTCACTGGAATGAGCACCAGTTGTACTGGGAAGAAGGAACTTGTGATTTCCCAGTGGGGTGAAGAACCCAAATTGAGATTCAGTTTGTTCCTTGGGTATGGCTGCAAGATGGACACAAGCAACTACACAGTGTCCCACCTCTTAACCAGGGACCTGTGCAGTGACAGGGCACAGGTACTGCTCTGCCCATCACAGGTGACAAAGTTCCATGTGTGACAGCACAGGCACAGCTGTGGCCTCTGACAAGCACCACCCCAAGAATGGGCACTTTCTTCTAGGGAGGGAGGCAAAAGGGCCACTTTCCCTCATTCTGCCTCCACCATGAGGAATTAACAGACACAGATAAAGCCAAAGCTAGTGATTTCATTAGATTTAATCCAGGGATGAGTTTCTCTCTGCATGCCAAGCAAGTAATAGTGCATATTTAAAAGTTCCCTTTGACTAAGTCTCTTCACGACTTCCTATCTCCCTAAACTCCTTGGATGGGCCATATTAACCTCTGAAAAGCCTTAGATTTGTTCCTGGAGTCCCTCCATCTGGCTTTTAGGACTTTCCAGCCTCACAAACTGCTCATACAGAAGCTTGACACTTGCTATTTACTGAGTCCCAAGACTTCTCTTCCCAAACCCTTGCAGATACCACAGGTTCATCCACTTCCTGAGAGCCTCTCTCTGATGGAGCCCTCACAGCTCACACTTTAATTCAGCTCTTTTATTCTCTTTTAACTTAACCTGCAGGGGACCTTCATGTGTACACTTCAGAGACTTTGAGATAGCTTCCTCCATTCTGGACCTCTCCAAAGTTTTCATTCTCATGTCTGTGTCCCCCACCACCTCTTTAAGGTTGGTCTATATTCATCAGGTTCCATGCCAAAATTTTCTCTGAAACTTGTGTTACTAACTTACCCTTGTTAATAAGGTTTCTGTCCTCATCTCATCTAAACCAGGCACACACGGGTCATCCTGGCCACTCTCCCATTGCAGAATGTGCCGATTTCTTTAGCAACATCCTTTATCCTTTGCATCTGCCACTTTTAAATCCTTCCCAGATCCACTGTTACTTGCAGTAAAATTATCTCCCATCTTCATGGTGAATTTGAAAGTTTTTCCTTCCTTCAGTCATCCCAGTTTCTCTGAAGATCTGCTCTGGGATGTACCACCATGTCCTACCAGTGCAAAAAGGTATCTGGAAGAACCAGAATGTCAGGCAGGAGAGAACCCGGTGGGATTCTCTGACAAGCTGGAAAAACAGGGAAAGTTTATGAAACCCCTGAGAAGCCTTGGGAGCTTTTAGCATCTCTCCCGTGACTCCTCCTGCCTAACTGAGCAGTCAGGCATTTGACTTAGGAAAAGCACTGACATTCCCCTGGGATCCATGCCCAGGTATCTCAGTACAGGGGCTTGGCTCAGTAGGTCCAAGGGTACACACATGCCTCTTCATTCCCACCTGCCCCCGCCAGAAAAGGATACCATGAAATTACTTTGGCTGGATTATTTAGTGCTGCAGAAGTCTTTTCTCCTAGGTTTGCAACAGCAAACTTAATATACACTCCCCATTCCCTGCATTTATCCGCCCCTTTGGGATGCCACTGCCTCTGAGGCATTACGTGTGTCGGTGGCTGACTTTGTTCAGATGACAGGACTGAATGTGAGCAAGTGTCTTCACGCAGCTCTGCATTAACCTGTTCTGCCCGTACCTGTGCAGGCGCGGCGCGCTCTCAGAAACAAAAGCTCGGACAGCCGAGCATCCCATTTCTCATCCTAGAGCGGGCACACCCACGCTCCGCTTCGCTGCTCCTCTGCCGGCAGCTCCTCTCCCATTCACATTCGTAGCCATGCCCACGGACACGCTCCTTGCACACAGATCCGCTCCTTTCCTCACGGGCACACCCACTCCCTCACATGCGCTCTTTCTTTGTCTTGCCTTTCACAGCCACAGACGCTCTTCATCGCAGATCTACCACACCCCACCCCACTCCAACCCCCCCCCTCCCGCCAATAGATCTTCAGCTCCCGAGATGAAAGGAGCTTTTCCTACCTACGAAGAAAGCTTACTGCTCCTTTTAAAATACAATTTTTAAAAAATCTTTTGTGGTGAGCCACAGAAGGGCAGAGGCTCGGGTCGCCTTATGGTGCAGACACTGTGATGAGGCGGTCCAGGGCACTTTTACCCAGCAGAATAGCAGCAGATCCTTTGGTGAAGGATCAGGATCGCCGTTCATTAGAGAAATAATAAAACAGCCCCAAAGCTTCGTCACTGCACTGAAACAGGGAGTGAGCAAAATGGGGATTCAGAGCCCTTTTCCACTACGACAGAAAAAATGTACCGGCATTGCCTCCCAAGGGCTGCGGATGCGGTTGCCGTAGCAACGCTACATCAGAGTCAGAACTATTAAGGATCACCATGGCAACAAGTGTCTCAGTTGCCATTTCCAGAGATCTGACTGGGTTTGGACTGGAACCATCACACCACAGGAAAGGGGCAGGGTGGGAACCGTCGCCCGGCGGATCCTGGGCGGGGGTAACTGTGCCCTCCGAGCCGCACTCGCTCCGGGGCACTTGCCTCCTACATCCTGAGACCCCCGCCCCGCCATCGCCAGGCTCGGTGGAGCCACAGCGTTGGTACAAGGGCCTCTGAGCTCAAATTGGAACCTGCTAGTGTCCTGCCCCACGCCAGCCCCTAAGATGGGGCAGAGACTGAGTTCAGGGCGGGTGCGGTGAGCTGACATTCCCTGCAAAGCCTCGCCAATAAGCAGATTTTTTAACCCGTAAACTCCAACAAAGAAGGAAACAAAGCTCCCCGCTGTCTGCCGGCCCTCACCCTCCCCTTCGCGCAGGAGCCTTCATGCTCCTGTGAATATTGAGCGGAGACAGAAGCCCGGAGGGATTTGCATTTCACACTTGCCAGCAAATGAGCAACAGGAAGATCACACCGAGACCCCGGCACGGTGCTATTACCAATATGTGCACTAGTCATCCACTCACTGCAGAGCCTGAAATTGCTCCTTTCTCTCCCTCTCTAAGGAGAAGGAGCAGGCGCTGCCTCTGTGGTCACGATGCCAGCGCTGTCTGAAGGCAGGTGCCCGGAGTCCTCCGCTCGGAAGGGCTGCGGGGAGGGGCGCAGCGGATTGCCGGGGTATAAGAGCAGCCCTGCTGTGTGTGCGCCATGCCGGGCACTCCGACACACAGCGACGTGCACAGAATGGCACAGCGAGCTGGGGGCACTGCTGACAGGCTCGGGCAGCCGACAGAGAGAGGCACTCTGGAAATGAACGCAGAGCTTTAGCACCACCGTATATCCCTGTGGGAAGTTAGGTGAGAGGGGCACAGATTCTGGCCTGCAGATAATGCAAGGAAGCATCCCCAAGAAGTTTACAAGCAGTTCTCTTCCTTACTATGTCGAAAGTGGTTCCCTCCACACACAACACCTTTACACCAGGGAGTGTTTTTTGTAAAATGTGCTCTTTTTGGAATAGACCAACGACAAGTCAGAGAAGGCATAGTTTTACGTGACAAGGGCTGTCCAGGTTTTTGGAGGTTGAACTATTCCCTTTTCTTTCTGTGGAATTTTCTCCCATTGTTATGCTAAGTAATTGTGGCTACACCTTAAAACGACAGATAATGTTCTCTCGTAGGGGGGTGACTGGAGGGGGAGGGGGGGGAACCGGAAAAGGAAAGGTGGGACGGGGGGGTCTGGAGCGGGGACTCTCTCTCTCTCGCTTGGCTCGTGGAGTGGGAAGACAGCCTGGGCTCTGCTCTGGCATCTTCCCCTGCCATCCCAGCACTGAGATCCACGCTCCCTGCCTTTGGACATGGCTCTGCTGCTCTCCCATCTCACCCTGCTATCTCCGGACACTCTGCTGAGCACCACGACCGACACCGTGAGGGGGGAGTCACTTTCCCCATCCCCTCTCACCCCTGGGCCGCCGCCATCACCCAGCCCTCTTCAACTGCGCGGGACCTGCCCTGCCCCCACAGCACCGGTAACAGCACAGGGAGACGGCCTGCGGCCAAAAGGGACTGGAGCGGAGCTAGACTGTTCTGTTGTCAATTTTTATAGCTGTTGTTGTTTTTCTGCCTTGTTAGATACCAGTAAAGAACTGTTATTCTTTTCCCAATATCTCCTGCCTGAAGGCGTCTGAATTGGACCTAAAATAATTAAAAGGGAGGGGGGTTGCACTCTGCATCGCAGAAAAGGGGCTCCTGCCTTTCCTTAGACCATACCTGTCTTTCAAACCAAGACACAGGTGTATGGGATCTCCTACTGGTCCATTAGGCTGGTAGGAATGCCTACACATTCCCACATCCCTTTTGTCTGCATTGAGGACATATGTCTGTTGATAAGGTCTGCTGAAGATCAACCTGCATCCTTCAGAAACCAGATGTGTCAGAGCCAGATGTGACAGTCGGTCCCTAACAACTGTGACAGTGCCTGGTCATCTCTCACTCAGTTCTGAGCCAGGGGGACAAGCACAGCACAAGACATAGAATACTGCTTTTTACAGGACCAGGTTTTGTGATCCTGGCACTCCTGGTGTCAGTTTTTTCCCATCTCTGGCTGATTCAATGGTTTCTCTCCTCTGCTGCCAGAAAAGAGCAGCAATACTGTCCCACTTCCTCTTCCTCCTTGCATCGTCCTACCTCTCTTGGTGTACCACCCTGCCAGGTGCTCTGGCACACCACCAACCCCTAAGAGACCCAGCCTTTCTGCTCCACTAGTGTCTTGGTTTGAAAGACAGGTATGGTCTAAGGAAAGGCAAGAGCCCCTTTCCTGAGATGCGGAATGCAAGCCCCTCCCTTTTGATTATTTTAGGTCCAAATCAGAGGCCTTCAGGCAAGAGATGTGGGGATAAGGGTAACAGTTCTTTACTGATATCTAACAAGGCAGAAAAACAACAACAGCTATAAAAATTGGCAACAGAAACAGTCTAGCTCCGCTCCAGTCCCTTTTGGCCGCAGGCCGTCTCCCTGTGCTGTTACCGGTGCTGTGGGGGCAGGGCAGGTCCCGCGCAGTTGAAGAGGGCTGGGTGATGGCGGCGGCCCAGGGGTGAGAGGGATGGGGAAAGTGACTCCCCCTCACGGTGTCGGTCGTGGTGCTCAGCAGAGTGTCCGGAGATAGTAGGGTGAGGTGGGAGAGCAGCAGAGCAATGTCCAAAGGCAGGGAGCGTGGATCTCAGTGCTGGGATGGCAGGGGAGATGCCAGAGCGGAGCCCGGGCTGTCCTCCCACTCCACGAGCCAAGCGAGAGAGAGTCCCCGCTCCAGACCCCCCCGTCCCACCTTTCCTTTTCCGGTTCCTCCCACCCCCCTATGAGAGAACATTATCTGTAGTTTTAAGGTGTAGCCACAATTACTTAGCATAACAATGGGAGAAATTCCACAGAAAGAAAAGGGAAGCATTCAACCCCCAACAACTAGAAAGGCATCTTCTTTTCTTTTTTTCTTTGTGAAAACATTGTATTTCAGGAAACATGAAGCAAAGTGTTTGTTGCTCCCTCTTTGTCACTACTGAACCTGCCTTTACCTTTGAGCTTTTTCAACCCCAGTTGTAAGGCAGCTCCCTGCTGGCAGCCCTCTTGCCTGCAGCTAATGCAATTTGAGTGAGCTATCTTTTGAGATATTTTCCTACTGTGGTAACTAAATTAACAGGACACTGGCAAAGCCATAGCTGCTGTAGATCAGAGCACTGGTTGGAAGAATCAGTGGCAAACACTCTCCTGCAACGAAGACTCCTCTTCCACTTGGGACTTTGCAAATGGGTGAGCAAGGAGCAGTTGATCTCACAGTTGGCACCTGAAATTAAGCGGATCTTTAAGGTCCTTGAACGACTGCCACCTGCTTTCCTCAAAACAAGATACAGGAGGAAGCAAGGTGGGGGTGGGGCTAGCCAGGGCACCGGGGGATTCCCATCTTCGGCATCGTTTGTCTGCTTGTTTCTTCAGCGCTTTGAGCCAGACCCAGCTGCCAGCTACTTTTCCCTGAAATAATGGGAATTTGCTTCTGGAAAAGAAATGCCAGTGTAAAGCTTGCCTTGCTCTACTGTCTCCAAAGAGATACTTAACTCCTGCTTCTTCATATTTTCTGATTTTTCATAAACTTTTTCCTCTGGTGTTTCTTTTTCTCCTATGAAAAGGGAAGAAGTAGAGAAGAGTCCATCATTGGTGAGCTCAGCTTTGATTGGTGGTGGCTGGCATTGGCTCCACTGGACACAGAGGAAGCTTCAACCATCCTCTCACAGAAGTCATCCCTGTAACCCACCCTAGCAAAGCCTTGCTAGACAAACCCAATACAGTTACTTGTGTTATCATTAATCCTGAGAGTGAACACATCTATTTAGTTGATCCAAGGCCATTCACTTTTTGTCTAAGATTTCATTTCAGGTAAGATTTCATTTCAGGTCTAAGATTTCATTTCATGTTAGGCTGTTTCCTGACAGTTCTGTGTCCAGCAGTAATACTAAAAGCTATTCCCATCACTCTCTACAGAGTGGTGCATACATGCTGACGTAACAGACTTATAAAACATCATCTTCTTCCATTTTAATGCGAGAAAGAGAAGGCCAAGCTCTACTCAAGATGTCAAATCACTTCCTGGGAAATTCAAGGCCATGCAGCAGGCCTTTTCCACTCCTCAGACAAAAAGAAGAAACCAGGGTCAAACAGCAACTGAGTGTGGTCCCTCTTCTGCTCCCCTGCTGCAGGCAGCTATGGCCACACACGCAGCCCAAAGCATGTGATGAAGCAGTGTAGCTTTGTGCAGACATTTGCAATATTGATCCAAATATGTGACAAATTATCCTCCTCTAATGACAAAATGAGGCTATTCTCACTTATGAGTCACCTGTTTTCTCATGTGTATATCCCCATGTGTTTTTCTTGTATTGGAGGAATAACAGCATACCCACTGGCCTGAAAGCCAAGTGCCTCAAAATATCACTGAGATGGGTCTGGCTTGCTCAGAGCCTGCTGCTCCTTCAGTTGTTCCCAAATACTTCTGATGAGCTGGAAAATACTGTGTAGCATCTAGGGGTATAAAAAAGCAGTGCAGTTGTCTCCCACCAGGTTTGATATCTGGATCCAGCCTGCAGCAGCACAAGGGGCTGGGGGCAGTAGGCATGGTACTTTGTCTTTCTTGCTTTCAGCTGCTTCATCCCAAAAATGTTTGCCTCACTCAGCTCAGAAATTAAATACCACAGGCACCAGCTGGCATTCTCCCACTCCCCCACGGACACAGCCACTAGACAAGCAATTTTTTTCATGTACCCATACCAGGACTGAAGAAGGCTGCACAGAGGCTTTGTGCCATGGCTTGTCCCTCTCTGCTTCCTTGAAGCTCACCCTACCTTTCATTCCAGTTCATCCCATAACAACTTTACAGGGACATGGAGTAATTGTAGCATGAGCTCAAACCATCTATGTAGATCTGACCCTCTTGTCTTTTCAGTCCTTGCTTAGCCCTATGGAAAACTCTGGCACAGGGATGCTCTTGCCCTCTGTTCAGACTCCTGGGAAGCTGTTGTTGGCTTCAGGATTCCCATGTACGAGGATCCCTGTACCACAGTTTCTCAGAATGGACCCTGGGACTACAATGACTCTTGGTTGTCAGATTTTTTGCTATAAAGGGAAAAAAAAGAGACTGTCAAAAAAGAGTACTGATTGGTGGATATTTTTGTTGCTGTGGCTGAGTCCTTGTTAAGTATTGACTAAGGCAAGCAAGCTGGAGGATTTTCAAAGGATTTTCCATTCAAATCAGTACACAAAAGCTTTATTACCAGTCCTGATGCTGGAATATCATGTCAGGCCTTATCAAAATCATGAAAGTGGCTTAAATCATGAGTTTAAAAATAGATGTGTTAGCTTCTTTTAATTTGAATTATGGTTTCTGAATCATTAGGTTAAACTGGTATCAAGTTATTTGTGTTCCTCCATGTCTGAAGCTCTAAAAACACTGAAAAAATATTAACAAACCCTCTGAGATCCTCAAACAGTCACATTTTTCTAGAATATGATCTTTGTGATTAAAAAAAAGCAACATACACTGTCATAAGAACCCTACTAAAGCCATGAGAACTGCCAACTTCTTTCTCCTCCTCAAGGGTTTAAAAAATATGTTTTATCTGCTCATGTCTGACAGCAAAAAAATACAATGCTGTGATAAAGCAGCACAAAGGCCAGGTTTACTTCTAGACAAAAGTAACGCTTCCAATTATTTAGGTGTTGGCAGAGAGCCTAAAGATGCTGCCAGTAGCCCTGCTATCAACAACTATCCAAGCTACCATATTGTTTGTACACTGCTTAGGATCCCTCTTTTTTATAGGCCCAAAGGATCAGAGTCTGAAGTGCCTATAACTGCTACTGGGTGAGCTGTGTCCAGACCCAGAAGCAGCACAACGGCTCATGGCAGAATCACAGAATGCCTTGGGTTGGAAAAGACTTTAAAGATCACGTAGTTCCAGCCTCCCTGCCATGAGCAGGGATGTTGCTATGGGCAATGCTGTTTCTCTGGGGAGTGGGAATGGGAACCTTCCACTAGGCCAGGTTGCTCAAAGCCCCTCACTGACAAAGCAATGCCCAGGAACGCTGCCTCCTACCAGAAGCCAAGCACCCTCCTTGTGGCACTCCTCACCTGAGCCAATACAGCAATACTGTTTCAAGGCAGTATTTAATTTAGTACTGAGTTTCAGAGCAGTATTTAATAAGAGCAAGTGGCACCTGCTTCTGCTCTCCATCACTCCTCATGGCCTTGAGCCACTCATACATGACTTTCTTACAGTCAGCCCTGGAAATCAGCCTTTCCTGTAAGACTGGACAGAAGTCCTAATCCGATGCATCACAGTAGCAGAGAGGGAAGGGAAGGGAAGGGAAGGGAAGGGAAGGGAAGGGAAGGGAAGGGAAGGGAAGGGAAGGGAAGGGAAGGGAAGGGAAGGGAAGGGAAGGGAAGGGAAGGGAAGGGAAGGGAAGGGAAGGGAAGGGAAGGAGTCTGTGGCTGAGAACCAAAAGGAGCAACAGAGACACACAGTTGGCGGACACCAAGTAGTGACTTTTTTAGTCTACCTGCAGCATTTTTTAGCTCTAAAGCCCAGAGGGCTGAATAAGACTCAGACAACCCACCAGCTGTGTCAGCAAAGCAAAAACATAGTGACAGTGGTGAATGCCTCCAAAGGAAAGAGGAAAGAGGGGAAGCAGATTTCAGCTTGCTGTCAGATGGAGCTCTGTCTCTCGTGAGGCCACGGACAGTCATGCAGATATTTTAAACCCTGGATGGGCATCCTGGCTGGCTTCTCTCTTACATCTGTAAGAGAGGGGGACTGAAGTCCTTCAGCATAAATTGGGATTTCAGCTCTTGCCTCTTATTAGGTTGTAGTTGGGTCACCCTGTCCTTTGGCTATGTTGCCTCTTCCAGGCTGGATGTATCCCATTCAGAGTCCCTCAGGCAGCAACCTCCCTGCCACCACCCCTCCTGAGAAAGCATCTCTGAGGAAGGATAGCCTGGTGCTTTCTACAGCAGTGGTGCTGTCCCCAGCAGATGTCAGGCTCATACCTCAGACTTGAGGGGACGTTTCAGGGCTGGGGCTGAACAACCAGGCTCATGTTAACTCATCACCACCCAACTTTCCTGCAAAGTGGGGAAACATGAATGCATGCAGATTCACCAGGCACTTCCTGCTCCTTCATACCAGCATACAGTGCTGGTATGGTGTGCTCAGGTGTTTGTTTATTTTTAACAAAGCCCTTTTAGCGATTTAAAATAGAAGACAGTCAGGGAGCAGGTTACCTTTCAAACATAGGTCTCCTGATCTGAGGCAAATCAGCATCCATTGCTGGCTACCTGGAGTTTGTGTGGGCAGAGATCAGAGACACGCCACCAGGTTTGGTAAATGTCGGTGGAGCAGGCTGATGATGAAGCTTCAATGGGTGCCCACAGCTGGTGCAGCTAAAGGATGGACCCCGGGGAGCTCAGAGATACAAGAAGGGCTGAGATGAGCTGCTAGGGGATGCAAGCACTGGAAAATAAGAAATGCTGAGAGAGCCAGCTGGGGGAGGTTAATAAAGCCTGCCTGTCGGGGGAACTATCTGACAGGCAGACAGCCAGAGGAGGGGAAAAAAACAGCTCACTTGAGTCCACGGACCCATAACTGGGTTATGCAGCTATGTAATCCACTTAAGCTCTAAAACTATCCTGCTTCCCTCCCCCAGTCTCTACTCTCCTCTTCTGTACATCTAATATTCAGAAATGTTTCCTCGAAGCTTTGCAGGAAGTCTTGACAGTGGTTCAATTTGATTAGCGCTGGCTGGAGAGTTTTCCCAGAGGATGTCGGGAAGTACAGCGATACACACCCCAGAGAAACCTGCAGGGTATCAACAAGCTCGTACACTGCCTGCAGCACTGGAGAGACCTACTCTGTAAGAGGGGCACGCACACCAGCAGAGACATAGGGGTGGGGGTTTTTTAACCTGCATTAGGAAATATATGTGGACACTTAATGCAGTTTATTCAAAACAAACTGTCTTCTCCATTATATGTCGTTCACCCTGAGAGAGATTAGAGAAGCACAAGATGCAAAAGGCCTCTTAGATCATCTAGCCCATCACCCCACAAATGAAGATTTAATCCCATTAAGGGCCACTGTTGGCTTCAGCAGCTTCAAGATTTGGTCCTAATTGCACAAACACAAAGCCATTACAAGACTGCAGTCTGACAGAGAAGCTCTATTTTTTACAGGGCATATAATTTCTTTAATTAAAGTGGCTTAACTGCATGCTAATAATTAGAAAAATATTGTCCACTTCTATTCTCATTTCATTCTGATATCCTGGTGCACTGGATATAAGCGGGAGGTGAGAATGTGCAAAGATGTGTATGTACTGTGAGATCAACAATGCCCAGACATAACAAAAAGACAGGTCCCTGCCCATGAGGGGATTATAATCTAATTTATTATATGGATTGCAGCAGTGCATTACAAGAAAAAAAAAAAAAAAGTTCATTTTATAGGAAGAATCAGGAATGTAGCATCCAACCCTGATCAAGAAGGGAGGGATCTAAACTGATTTTCACATGCTTTGGATCAGCAGCCTACAACAGCTGAACTCATTGCAGGCTATATACACATTTTGTTTGCTCTCTAACTGTTAATTTAGAAAGGACATTCAGTCAGGGAGGGGACTGGATGAGAAATGTCCCTGAGAGCTGTCTGGAAAAAATGAGCAAGAATGGATTTATGGAATGAGAGGGATAGAGTCCAGAAGGTTGTCTCCTGTAGCCAGGGTGGTGTGCGAGAGGGTAAGAGGCTGTAAGGAAGAAGAGGACAAGGCTGAATGCATTGACAATGCCAAGGATGCAACCTGTGATGGACCACAGAGTGGAAAAATGTGCAAAGAAACCCCTTAAGAAAAGATCAATATGGAAGCAAAATGCAAAACTCAAAAAAGGAATACATAACTGGGGAATCAAGCTACCACACTGTTTCTTCCTCCTCCTGCATATTGCAGATAACAACTAAAAGCACAAAATCTTTGTGTATTGATTAAACTTATTATAAAACAACAGCAAGGATAGGAAGAAATTATCAAGCTCAACTTGCATTTGCAATTTTTTAGTGGATAAACACCTTGGTAATCTTTCTCGGTAATAAAAAAAGTATGCCACCATTGATCAATGCTAATGGCTTTCAATAAAGGCTAATTAAATTATTCTCTAAGATTGGACAGAGCATAACCCAAGTCCCAAGCATGCCCTAAATCCAGCCTGAAGGGAAAAGAGAAAGGGAACTTACCCGTATGAAGCTACAGGGGATTATTTCACCTACTGCAATCTTAATAAGACTATCAATCAGCCAGGAGGGATGTTTATCCCTGTCTCCCAACATATCATACAGAGGCATTCATTCCCCAGACATGAGCAAATAATGAATTGTTCTTTGAACCAAGAGGAAGATGAGGTCCATCTAGTCACCACTTCAATCAAAATGGAAAGCACCAAGCAGAAAATATAACCCAAGGCAAGACAGGAGAGCAAAACAGATTAAATATATGTATAAATAGTCATACATAATAAGAGATGGGATTGGAACAAAAGAATAAATCTTAATAGACCTAAAGGACAGCCCAAGAGATGTCTTGGAGTTTCTAACAGAGACAGGTAAATTGTTACTGGAATCTTAACTTCTGATGAACATCAGTGTAATGAGTAAAGCAAGGAGTGGGAGCCAAGACCCCAGAAAACAGAGCTGTCTCTGCTGCCTCACATTGCTTAAACTACTGAGACATTAAAGGAGACCCTCAGCTTTCTTACAAAAAAAAAAAATTGAAAAAGCATCTGTTCTTCATGGTTGCAGATAAAAACTTGGAAACACAAAGCAATTGCACCCTAAAGGCAAGTGAAATTAACTCAAACCTTGTTATTTCAAAATACATTATTAGCTTAAACTCTGAGGACTGGTCTCTGTGGGGACAGTCACAACATCTTCTTTTGTAAGTGCTTAGGACTGAGAAAGAGGTACTCAGAGATGGGAACAGGAACACTTTCTTCTACACAGCACTTAGACCAGATAAGGCGAAAAGGAAAAGAAAATATGGAGGTGAGAGACAGAAGAAAGAGACCTTTGTCTAGTTAAATACAGGTGACTGTGACATTTACAATATCCTTAATATTTGTTTTGGCTCTTTTCAGTCGTTTCGACACAGCAATCTAAAATCCTCAAAGGGGGTCATACTACCCAGAAAATCTGTAGTAGCTTGTACCTATGTGTATGTGTGACTTCAGATCACTCTTCAGAAGCTTCTATATGTATTATATTCACTTCCATGCCAATTACACAACTACATAGGCAAAGATAATACCTTGACTTTGCTGATTGTGAAATTTTGAAACCTTCATTTAAAGAGTGGCATATGAATAAGCAAAGGATAATAATTTTAAAGCAAAAACAGATTAAAACTGATGCAGCTATTGAGCTTCCTAGTGCAAGCTCTCCTACTTCAAACTGCAAAGAACAGTGGCCATTAGTGGTGTATTGCATATTACACTAGGAAAATATGCTTGAGACTCAGACTGAGTTATTTTACTATTCAGTTCATTTTTGTTACTGATCTTTACTTCTTAACAGTTCTAGAACTAATATCTTCATGTATAAATGGTCAGATCGATGGCTCAAACCCTGAAGTGACAAGCAATTATTTAAATTGTCTTTATTCAAATGTTAATAATTCTTGTTTGTTCCCTTAGCCTTATGAAATATGGTATGCATGAGAAGTAATTAAAATGGGTGTCAGTGGTGTGCACTTAGAAGAAATGCAGCTCTTGGTCCACACAAATTTAATATAGGGTCATTAAAGTAACAGAAAAGATGGTCACAACAATCTAAGGAAATCAGCAAGACAAGCTGTTGGGGAAAGTAATATATTTCCTTAGAACAATAGATACAATTAAGAAAATGATAAAGCTTTCAGGCACACAAACTCTTTGTGTCGTCTTCCATTCTCCTGCCGACAGTATCAGCCAGTCTAATAAAAGATATTGCAACTCCTTACAAGCCTGACTTCATTTACAGAGAGATGAACTTGTGATCAGGTGAAAAAATGCGAAAAGCAAGGCTGGCCATGCGAGCAAACCAAATTCTGAATTATCGAAAGGCAACCATGTGGCTGCCACCCAAGCAAACACAAACAATGAGAAAGGAAGTCAGAGAAGCAGTGTCTGTGGCCGTCTGTCTTTCAGCCCAGGTGCCTATCTTTCATTTGTATCCATGTTTATTAGTGGCTTAATAAGAAATTGTTAATGTACACAGTCTCACATGCATTGCCTCTGAGCATGAGCTCACTCCCTCTTATTTTCTGCTGTCATCTGCAGCTGGGGAAAACCAAATGGAGAATTGGTTATGATTTGGTCTATGTTCCTACCCATGTCTGGGTTAGACCTCAAGATGATGTAAACTGATGGAGACCCACTAAACTCAGGTGAGTTATGCCAGTGAAGGATCCAACTTGTTTACTTATCAGCTGCTTATGTCTTACATGATGAATTGATCCTGTACGGACAGTTAATAAAAGATGAATTTATGTAAATGAGGGAGAGAGTGCATGCTCTCCATGTTAGAAAGGATTGTTTTCTCCACAAAATATATTAATTGAAAGACAGGTGTCATGTTTGTTTTGAAATATTAGGGCTTCCTGAATGAAAAACAACACTTTTTTTTTTCAATTAATGCAAACTTGTTATTAAAACAGAATTTTCATTTTACAACAAAGGTCTCTTTTCAGGTTCTACTGTAAAGCATTCAGCTTGGAGAAGGTTTTGGATTCCCAAAAGCTTTTCTGCTGTGGGTTTTTCCCCTTCAAACATGTCAGTTCGTCTAAGAAAAGAGACTCTCCCACCTAAAACCCCACCTCACTTACACCTTGAAACATTCATATCACTTTTATAAGAGCTTATATCAGCTATTCCCTAATGATGGTTTATTAACAGCAAGTGGGGGTCTAATAGTCACCATCTTCAGATATGTGAAAATTGCATGTATGTGTTGCAACTGCCTGAGAACATGCAAGCTTAGTGTTCCTCCCCAAAAGGGAAACTATGAATCAGTCACAAAACACAGCTGAGATATAACAATAACTGTTGTCCTTTCATTTTCTGTGACAACTGGAACACAGTGAACAGCAGGACAACTGAGTTGTGTCAACATGCAGGAGGATTTCAGTGCTTACAGATACAAGTTATCCTGGTCAGTTATGGAAGACTAAACCTTTGGCATTACAAGACTTTCTCAGTGGTTTGATTATCTTTATTTTTGTCTAAATTGCTTCACCCCATCATTTCAGATGGTGTGAAAGGAATGCATTCAATGCTCGCAGGAAAAAAGGGGCTTTCTCAGAACCACGGAGAATAGTCAGATTTCCCCAGGCTTCTCATTTGGTTTATTAATTCTTACTTTCTGACATACATACACATAAACGTGCACTTAAACATGAAATCTTCTACTTGTTTTACAGATGAGAAAAATATTGTGAAGATACAGCAGGAGAAAAACCTTTGGGATTTGTTATGGGTATGTACATTAACACAAGCATTTTCTCTGATTAGGCTTTCCAGTGTATTTAGAGTTTCACCTCTTCTATATATTTATTCATACAGAGCTTACTCTCTAATGCCTCTTTCTTTACTATTAGGCACTTTTCCATTATTGTCTTTAACAGAACATTTTGTGAATCTCCTCATAATTAAAAGAAATACTCATCTCCCTTCCCTGGGTTTTTGGGACTAGAATGAGAAAGTGTCACCCTACTTCTTTTCCCCATTGTTACTCTGGGTGCACACTTGTCATGTCTAAATGCAGTTTAAGATCACTGATTCTGTATTTGGTAACAATCTGGCAGAATCTGGCACACTGCACAGGAGTGAGGTCATCTGGTAAAGCAGGAAATCCATGGGGATCTCTGGCTGTCTTGTTTGTTATTAATCTGCTCCTGCCAGGAACTCTTTTACTGTTTTAGCTTTTAATCTAACAAATATTTTGAGTACCATTCCTTTTCTGGACAGATTATTTTCTCCATTGCCCTAATTATTTCTGCTACAGCCTCAGAAGGACTTGTAGGGCTGGTGAGTAGGACTGCTTTCATTTGCAAGCTGTGTTTCTTGCCTATTAGAGAGAGCACATCCAGCTCTTAGTAGGCTTAGTGGTGGTGAGAAACATTTGCAACATCAGTGGTTTTGCACTGGGGTGTCCTCTCCTCTATCTTGATAACACACAGACTCTCCCTCCTACCCATTCACCTCCTGCACTGCTCATCTGTCAGACCCAGCTAATAAACTCGAGGCACCTCCTGCCCTGATCATGGCCTTGCATATTTAAGCCATTAGAGCCAGGCACTTGGTGCACACTGGGGCTGTGGCGAAAGCTGATCGTACAAGAAATGCAGCAATCATTCAGCCAGTGCTGTCTAGATCCTCATCTCACTTTTATTTGAGTCCCTGCCACGGGAAGTATTGAACTGGACTAATGCACAGTAGAAAGTAAATGCTTATTGAAGATCTGCTCAAGTTTTATGTAGCCACATATTAAATGGTCTTGAATTTGGGGCAGAGATGGGTAAGGCAAGAAAACAAAGCAGCAAATGATCTGTCTGACAGGGCTTTGGAGTCGAGCCGCAACAGTCAAGTCTCCGTGCTTATGTATGCGTGTTGTGGGGGAGAGGGGAGTGCACAAAGGGTGGGGCAGCCAGGCAACGGGAATATATCTGTATGAGCTAATCTGTTTCTCTTGTTTTCCTCCTCCCCTCCTCATCTCCCTTTTCCTGCCTCTCTCTCCTGGGAGATGACTCACACCTGCTCTGCCCTAATACTACCATTTCCCATCAGAAGCACACAGTCACTCTGAAGTCACCCAAGCTGTTTTGTGTTAGATCCCTGCATTGCTTGCATCTGGTCTTTGGTGTGCAGGATTCAAACACTGTGATGGGCAGCATGCCTGTAACTCAGCACAGACTCATGAAATCCAGCCACCTGCCGGCGACACACTGATGTCTTGATGGTATCCTGGGCTTCTGAGTGCTATATCCTAGTGGGAGCACCATTTTAGGGTCAGTTAATGAATTTTCTCTTTATCATAGAGATGGTCGTTATAAGGACCCAGGCAAGGTATTTTTCAGTTGACATCAGGTCCTCAGGTAGACAAATGACTTTTCAGTTCTAAAGATCTGAGTCATTTCATCTGCATCTGACCTTATTCCACCTACACCTCCAACCTTGGCTAAAACAGACTCTTTCACCTGCATTTAAACAACCACAGTGGTGTCCTCTAATGCTTTCTATGCAGGATCCCAAAGTACTTTAAAAACATAAATGGATGAAGAGTCAGGTCCTCACCACAATGTGGTTAACCATTATTTTAATTTATGTTTTAGGAAACAAAAGGCATAGAAACAATTAGCATCTTCCCCAAGGCTGCATAACAAGTAGAGACAGAATATTGGAAAGGAATGGGGCAACATGGTCTGTCACTGTATTTTAGTGTCAAAAACATTCTTCAGTTCAGTGAAAAGGATGAGCAAGCATGTTGCACCTGTTAGTTCTGCAAAGTTTTGTACCTCCAAGTCTCTCTATGAGTTTCAGTTTCAAGTGAGCCTGTACACTTTAGGGACAGTCAGTGATAATGAACTTGGCCAACTTCTGGCTCAAAACAAGGCTACAGACTGAACAAAAGCTCAGGAAATCTCAGAGGCTTCTGGGTCCTGATGCCCACTGAAATATCCCATGGGACAAATTGCACATTATTTTGAAAGTAATTAAGTAAGTATTGTTCACCCTTATTATCCTGCAATTTGTTTTCCTTCTTTGTTGAGTATACATAAAATACCAATCATTATGGTATCCAGAGCTGCATACAGGTGTTATCAAAGACAAGAAAGATGGTTTGATTTGAGCTGTCAGCAGCAAATTCTCTATGTGCATATATACTAAACATATCCAGCGCACACTTCTACAGCAGACAGCTAGAATTATGTTAAGAATATGACAATTGAAGGTGTGATGGTTTTCCCTAACTAGGAAGATGTTTTCCTTCAGATTTGATCCCCATACTGTGCTCTGACAGTTGCTAGCTTAAGGTTGATCTCCAGGAGAAGCCAGATCTAAGATGTGAGCCTTTTGTAGTAGCAGCTAAAGTTTCTGGAAGAGGCTTCCTGGGAGCACAAGTGTGCCCTTCAACCAAAGCTGTCACTCCAGCTTTTCGGGAAACTGGTGGCCAAGCCAGCTGCTCAACACAGCCTGTACAATTTAATTTTTGGAAGTACTAAGAACCTTTACTGACATAGACTAAGACTTGCAAACAATCAGGAGAAAGAGGAATTTCCTTTCTCCTCAACACAAGAAAGGCAGCCATTCTTTTACAATTAAAATAATCATGAGCATATGTCTGACTTCTTGCATAAGGCAGTAAAATTACATCCAGTTATATTTCACCCTTGTTTTCTTTTGGAAATATAATCCTGAAATAGAGCCTTGCCCTTTCCCAGTTAATTTTTCTGTTCTGTTATAGGAGAACAACAGTTCAACACAGGTTTCCAAGAGTGCTTTTACATCTCTCTACAGGGAAGGATGCATACTTTTCTTTCTAGAGATTTTTATCTCTGTTTGGTTCAGACATTCATAGTTCCAGATGTCAGTGGAAGTCCCAATAAAAGGCCTCTTTTATATATACACTCCAGAGTTTTTCTTCAAATTGACAGTCCCTCTCTGAGGCCCTGGATTTATACTCTGCCTTCTCCTCTGCCTCTTCTGGGTGTCTGTCTTCTTTCTATCACTTTGTTCAAGCTACCATATACCTACTTCCTCAGATTTCTACCTCCTAAAATGCTGCTTTGATTCATCTGCTTCCGCTTCAGCTTTCACTCTGGCATTGATCAGCAGAGGCATTTGGGAACTACAAAATCTGTCCCATACCTCCAGCTTAACACTGAGCACACTTAGTAGATGCATCTTACAGCCTGTCCTGGTTTTGCCTGGCATAGAGTTAGTTTTCTTCCTAGTAGCTGGTACAGTGCTGTGATTTGGATTAGCTATGAGAATAATGTTAATAACATGGATGTTTCAGTTGTTGCTAAGCAGTGCTTACCCTTAGTCAGTTTCCCATGCTCTGCCAGCGAGCAGGTGCACAAGAATCTGAAGTGTGTGCACAGAGCACGTACAGGAAAACCAAAGGATCAAACCAGCATGGGCTTAGAAGGCAGGTCCTGCTTGACCAACCTGATCTCTTTTTGTGATAAGGTGACCCACCTGGTTGATGAGTGAAAAGCTGTGGGTATAGTCTACCTGCATTTCAGCAAAGCCTTTGACACCATCTCCCACAGCATTCTCCTGGAAAAGCTGACACCCATGGCTTGGACAGGTGCACTTTTCACTGAATTAAAAACTGGTTAGATGGCCAGGCCCAGAGAGTAGTGGGAAATGGTGCCACATCCAGTTGGCCATCTGGTCACTGGTGGTGCTCCAGATGCTTAGGGATCAGTAGCTAGATAGGGATCAGTGTTGGGCCCAGTCCTATTCAGTATCTTTACTGATAATCTGGATGAAGGGATTGAGTCTACTCTTAGTAAATTCAGGGACATCACCAAGTTGAGTGTGAGTGTTGATCTGATGATCTGTTGATCTGGAGGGTAGGAAGGCTCTGCAGAGGGATCTGGATGGGATGGATCAATGCGACAAGACCAACAGTATGAGGTTCAACAAAACCAAGTACTGGGTCCTGCATTTGGGCCAAAACAGTCCCATGGAGTTCTATGGGCTTGGAGGAGAGTGGCTGGAAAACCGATGGGTGGAAAAGGACCTGGTGGTGCTGGTCAACAGCTGCTAAATGAGATCCAGCGTGTTCCCAGGTGGCCAGGAAGGCCAATGGCACCCTGGCCAGTGTCAGCAATAGTGTGGCTAGCAGGACCACCAAGGTCAGTCATTGTCCCCCTGTACTTGGCACTGGCGAGGCCACACCTAGAATCCTGTGTCCAGTTCTGGGCCACTCACTGCAAAAAGGACATTTAGGTGTTGGAGTTTGTCCAGATAATGGCAATGGAGCTGGCAAAGGGTCTGGAGTGCATTTCCTACAAGGAGTAGTTGAGGGAACTGTGGGTGTTTAGCCTAAAGAGGAAGAGGCTCAGGGGGGGCCTTATCACTCTCTACCACTCTCTGGAAGGAGGGTGTAACCGGGTGGGTGTTGGTCTCTTCTCCCAGGCAACCAGTGACAGGATAAGAGAACACAGGCTGTGCCAGGGAAGGTTTAGGTTGGACATTAGGAACAATTTCTTCACAGAAGGGTTGGTTAGATGTTGGAATGGGCTGCTCAGGGTGGTGGAGTCACTGTCCCTGGAGGTGTTTAAGGAGAGACTGGATGTGGCTCTCGGTGCCAGGGTCTAGCTGACATGGTGGTGTTTGGCCATAGGTTGGATTCAATGATTTCAGGTGTCTTTTCCAACCTGATTCTGTGATTCTGTGATTCTGTGATCTGTGAGGGAGCATTGCTGGGACAAATTGCAAACTGGCCAAAGGGATATTCCACAACATACAACATCATGCTTAGAATATAAACTGAGCGGAGTCGGACAGGAAGGATTGATGGCTGGTCAGGGGTAGCCTGGGCTACCCTGGTCAGCAGGTGAGGAGCAACTGCATTGTGCTTCACTTGTTTCTTTTGGGTTTTATTCCCCTCTCTCTCCTTTTCATTACTGTTGTTATTATTATTATCATCATCATCATCATCATCATTACTCGTAGTTTTATCTTCTACTTTGTTTCAGTTATTAAAATGCTCTTATCTCAGCCCATGAGTTTTACTTGTTTCTGACTCTTGTCCCCATCCCATTTCAGGGGAATGGTAGTGAGAGAGTGGCTGCGTGATGCACAGCCCCATTTACTTAGTGGCTTCAAAACACAGTGGAGAACAGTCAGGCATCACCTCTCAGGGAGCAGTAGGGAATATGACAGCTAGGAAAATAACCTTTTGTAGTCCTGGTTTCCAAATCTCTTACAGACATTTTAAATCTGGATTGGCTTTTATCATGTTTCTGGCTATACAGGTTGTATCTCACTTAAGAGAAACAAAGCCTTAAAGAACTGCTCCAGGTACTACCTGCCAGTACTAGAATAGAAAACACGGGTCACATCTATACTTAGCTGACTCTCTCAGTTTCTGAGGCACTCCCAAAAGCCCTCCCACACAGCCTGGAACCCCTTGTTCACATTTTGCTGATAAGCAGCATGGACCTAAGCTGGCCATGCATTACATCCCTTTACAGTCCATGATACTGGGGGCCTGCAGGGAAGCATCCCACTTTCTTTGCTTAAAAGGTCAGCCACTTGATGTCATCCAAGGCCCTGGGATAGGTGGAAGCTAGCAGTGCAAGTGGGGGTGACTGCAGCAGACTCACCATGCGCTGGCATGTGCTTCAAGGCATATCCTCCTGTCCTAACTTTGACCCTCCTGCTACCAGCCATGGAAGTAGTCAGTGCAGAACCACAGAGGTTAAATGCACAGCTAGGCATTGTTTCTCAGCTGTCCTGCAGGGCTCTGCTGTCTCTGTTCTGTGTAAGTCTAGAAAGCACTATTTTGCTTTGCTGTGGCACTGAAATTCTACTGTGCAGCAGCAAGACAGCCCACCTTGCTGCCTGATCTGATATGGCCACCTTTCCCTGTGTCAGGCAATATGTGAGAAAGAGTCTGATGGAGTTAAAGACACCATTTTCAGAAGCAGAAAGAAGATGAAGGGAATGACCACCTGGTGAAATGCAAGGCAGTATGGAAAAACCGAAATATTGCTTGAGATATGGCTCACATACAGGAAGAGATATAACTGAGCAGCACCAAGCCAACCCTTGCAGACATCACTATCAACTTCCATAAAACTTTAAAAACAAAAATGATAAAAAGCTTGTTTTTACTGGAAAGGAAGAGGATAAGCATCCATATCACAGAAAAACACATGCTTTTAGTTGGAGCAATTTTAGTTACAGCTCCATGGGAGAAACCGAGACCTGGAAGCCTACGGAAAGAAATCTACAGCTCAATAGAAGAATCCCTGCAGCTGGGAAAACCAGCCTGTGATAAAACCCTTGAGTGCCCCATGTTTTGGTACTTTGGAGGGGCTGAAAAAAGACTGGATCAATAGCATTTGCGTCATATTTGCATTGTATTAATTTCATGCATCTGTATTCCTCTGGTGGCCTGTCTGGGCAAAATATAGGAATTTTCTCCCCACTTTTCATACCTTAATTGTCTGTAGAATGAGGGAAGAATTAACACTGCCTGTAACCAGTTGCTCAATGCAGGCAGGGCATATTGTCATGCTTACCTGCACTGAATTTTCTGTTATCTGGCTGGTGTGTTTTCCACACACACACTCAAGGTTAAACTGATCTCTGGATTCGGGAACAGGGGATGTCTTCCACTGGTCAGACTGCTTAGAACCACCTGGTGTGGGGCATTTGGTTTTTACCCCATAAGTTTTCTTTCAGTGTTCTTGTTTTGGTGAAGAGGTTATTTGGTTTTTAATAAATGCCCTACTGTATCAGCAATCTAGCATATTAATGCTGTTGACCTGTCACCCTGTCCTCTTCCATGGAATATATTTAATACACTTATCTTAGATTAATAATAATTAATAATCTTATCTTAGATTGTGAGTTTATTGTAAGGGTATAGGGATTTATATTATTGTTGTGAGCAGATCAAATCATAGAATTACAGAATTACAGAATCATAGAATGGGCTCGTGTGGTGGGTTGACTTAGGAAGAGGAGACTCAGGGGAGATTCTTCCTAAGGGAGTTTCCTCTCTGGGGGTTGGGATACCCGCAACAGCCAATTAGAGGGGGTTGGTTCGCTCCGTGAGCACACATTTTGAGGGGGGTGGTCCGGAACTGATTCTCTTTGTCTTCCGGCGGCTGAGCAGGTAACACCAACCCGAGCTTCCCTCTCCCCCGTGCGGGGGGGGGAGGCTCGGGAGGCCGCTTGGGCCCCGTTTGCCAACGAGGGGGACCCGATGGCCGGAGGGAGAAAAAGTTGTGTGATGAGACCTTCACGGCTTCCTCCTCCACGGGCCTGCGGCTCTGGCGTGGGGGGGAGGCCGACTCTTGCTGCTGCCGGACGGGCCGGGCCTGCCCGGGTGGCCATGAGCAGTGTGGGGCTGCAGCCCAGCCCCAGAAAGGCTGATTAACACCTCAGCTGCCTCCCAGCTCGGCCTGAGCCTGGCCCAACTCTTGTAGTTGTGTTAAACTTTAACTCTTTAGTGCTCAGATAAGATTTGCAAAGCCTCCAGCCTTTCCTTTGAATATGAAAGGGAATAAGAAGATTTCTGAAGTCAGTGATGTAAGAGCTAAGTTTTTAAGATGGAAAGAGAATGAGAAGATGCTGAAATGGCTGAAAATCTTTTTGTGAAATTGTAGGAATGAACTGATGTACTGAATATTCCTATAAACCATGGAAAGAGACATGGGGGGATGAAAATGTTCCATTTAATAGATGATTTGACTAAAGAGCACCTGTGTTGAGAATTTCTGTCCTGAGAAAAGAAGGGGATTTTGGTTTTCTGAAGATAAAGCCTGAGCAGAGAAAAAAGGACAGAGAGAATCTTTGCGGTTGAACATTTCATTCTTAAAAGTAATACCCCATGGAGCAGACACGGCCCACATCTACAACTTTGGGACAGCTGTAGAGGTGGGAGGAGTGTCACGGTTGCAGGTTCCCGGGCGGATGCAAATCGTGAAAGATAAAACCACAAGAGAACTGGTTTTTTCCTTCTTGTGGGAAAAATCCCTACAACTTCAACAAGAAGAGGCTTCTCTCTCCAGAAGTGAACTGAGAAAGACTAAATTGGGCACTGACCGAAGTATTTGTTATATGTTTGTTTTGTTGTTATGAAGATTGGGAGAGGGAGGGAAGGAGTGATCTAAAAAATCTTATTCTGAATTTATTTTTTTCCTCTCTTTTTGTTTGTGTAGTTAATAAATTTTCTTTTATACTCTCTCAAGTTTTAGGCCTGCCTTGCTCTTTTGCTCCTGGTTCTGTCTCACAACAAGAAAAATAAGTTTATTCAAATTGGCAACTCAAACTCAAGACATTAATTTGGTGCATTGGCCGGGACAGTCAAAATTAAACCAAGACAGCTGGGTTGGAAGGAACCTTTAAGATTATCTCATTCCAACCCCCCTTCATGAGCAGGGACATCTTCCACTAGACCAGATTGCTCAGACCCCAATCCAAACTAGCCTTAAAATGTTCTATAAAATGTTCTGTAAAATCTCCTGAACTAGACCTCTAAGGCATGGAGGTTCTTCCCAAGGTGTGTTGCTGGAAGTAAAGATATCCTTCCCATATGCATCCACATCCTGACATTTGTGACACAAGTCTCAAAACCTTCTTCTGTGATAACTAATATGTCTATAACCAGAAATGGAGAAGAAATAGATAATTTTAAAACTACAAGGTCCAAATCTTCTTCTCCATTTGCTAAGAAGAGAGGCAATGTACTCTAACTTTGCAATTTCTTCTAAACAACCACAACTGCCAGTCTTGGAGCTGTATTTGGCATCCACCTCATGCCTCTTTTCCACCACTAGTATTCCCTCCTTTCCCTTCTATTTTCCCATTATCTCCCAAGTATTCTGCCTGCTCTGGCCACTCCTTCAGTTGGCTGTGACTTTGCTTCCTGAGATTCAAACAGACTGCCACCTTGCATCAATAACGATTTCCCTTTCTTCCTCTCCAGAAAGAATTGCTTCTCTGGCAGACAAAGGAAAGCACCTCTCACATAAAAGTGGAGCAGAACTAATGTATTTACTCTATTTGCCTATTTTATTATTCCTTGGAGATGTATTAGTTTAACCGGTTTATTTATGGTATGTGAAAAGTTAAATATTCCTTTGTCCTTGGGATTTACATAAACTGGTGCAGTGTGAGATTCTGGGGGTTTTAATGAGGTATTTGTCAAAATACTCTCCCTGGCAGATTTTTTTTAATACCTTTGAGGCCATAAAGGATCATTTTACTACAATACTCTGCTTCTATCAGAGCCTGTGTGAGTGGCTTGTAATATCCTGTGGTTGTATTCCCTCTAGACGTCTGACTTCCCTTTCACAGCAGTAAGAAACAAGAGGAGCAGACCCCAGAGGATGCCTGCCAGAATCTCCCCTGAGACAGAACTGAACAGGACAGCACAAGCTCCATGCATCCTGCCCAGGTCCTTGGGGTCAGATCAGGGGTCCTGCAGAGCCCACCCAATGGCCACAGGCCCACACACCTGGAGTTAAGACACACACCAGGCTTCATCCAAGCTGTTAGTGTAAAATCCCACAAAACAAGGTGTCTTCCTTAGTGGAGTTCAACATCAAAAAAAGATCTGGAAGGAAATGGTGGTGTATAGTTTTGTTCCAAGGAAAGAGCAACCAACATGTGATCTCTCAGACTTTCAGCATAGGGCAGCCCTTATCTTTAGCATAAGGATATTGTCCGTAGGAACTGGGCTTTACCATAAGGTCTAGACCATGGGAGCTGGGGAAGACCCACCACTTCCATGGATTTGAGTGTTGGCCCCAGGAGACACAGCACCCCTCCTGAACTAGCATGGCAGTGATGCCCAAGTTGGACAAGACATGGGCTCCAGGTAGAGTCCGATAGATGATCCATCCCTTATCAGGTCCAGGAAGATGCACCAGACTTGCCAAAGCAGGAACAGCCCCTGTCTCCCTCGCCACCCAAAAACACATGCCAAAGTCTGCATCCACTGGGCTATAGCTGGTAGCAAGCCCCAAGGGAAGGGTTGCCTCTGCTGGGACATGGCCAGGGCTGAAGAAACAGGAAGGGTAGAAGGAATAGGCTCTGTCCTAAGACTGAAGCCAGAAGGGAAAGGGAAATGGGAGGGAAATGGGAGTGGGTTATGTAAGTGGTGCCAGTCTCTCTTCTTAAGGACACTGATGGAGATGGAGGGAAGGAGACAATTATGTTACAGCATTATTTACAGGTCTGGCAAAATCTTTCACAACTTCTGAACATTCTTTATTGTGCAAAGCAAACCAGATAGGGAGTGAAAATTACAGCCAGTTAAGGATAAATTAATGAATTCATTTTTACTTCAGTAATTCTTCTACAAATTAGAGAACCCAGAAAATTCCTTAAAAAAATGAGAAGCCAAAGTAAATAAAAAAACCTTCAAACAATAAGGAAAAAAAAGATGCAGAAAAGAAACTAGTCCCTAATATTCAACTTAGTAGAGTGAATCAATATTTACCTCAAAACATGCTAGCAATAACATACTATGCATAAACACATCCTCATTCCTTCTCAATATGTGGGTGTTGATCTCAGGCTATGGCTCACTAGCATAACGTGAGTAGTTCTGAAGCCTGGCTGATCCCAGGAAGAGATCATGCAGGCTCAGCTTGCACAAGTCAGTTCTGAATCATATCAAATCCCCAGGCACTGGGGACTGGTACAGAAGCCTTAGGTACAGAATATTTCCAATTTAAAGTGCAATCCCTAAAAACATGCAGAAAAAGGCTGAACAGGCAAGAAACATGGTTGGGATCAGTGGCTCCTTTTTGGGTCTTTTCTTCACACTGAACTTTGACAATGACAAAGCTGTTTTAAGGTCCTTTCTTTGGCATGGTTTTGTTACACTGTGTCTATGGGTTCCTTTCAAGCAAAGTGATCAAGACCCCAGTGAAGATGGCCAGACTTTCCACTGGGCATTTATGGGCTTTTGATGAAGACCCAAAAGATCAATTCTATGAAGTTTTAACTAATTCTGAGTACCTCCAGTAATCATTGAAATTATAGTAGTCAGTATCTCCAGAGGTATATTATAGATTTGGGCTCTAGATCCACTCTGACATGCAGTAAGTAATTTATTTGTTTTTCAGGTGACTTTTCTAAGGTCATCTGAATCACATGTGACTGGATGGACAAGACAGGCCATCTCCATGGGCACATATACGTCCTTATCCCCCTGTTGGCAAAAGAGGCAGGATCAATCATCAACGTCATAGTAACAGACAACCAAAAAAATCCCTTCAGGTGTAGTAATACAGAGTCAGGTTTCCAATGTTACTGTAGGGCTGTTACAGCTCCTAAAATATTAATTCAATTTTTAATAGGTTGTCTGTTAAACTTAAAAAAGGGGTGCAATTCCCTAAAATGAAACACATTTGTTGAATGGAAGCTTTAAATTTCAGAGTGCATAGACAGCCTTAAAAGCTGAAGTGTATCATTCATTATTTATCACCACTTATAAATTTTAAGTAATCTGCTAAGAGTTATTACCTAACACTTACTTTTCAGCGTCCAAAACACACTTGCTGTATGTACAGAGTCAGTGAGACTTTCAGTGGAGCAAAGGAATAAATCTGACTGTAGTCATGGTCTTCCAAGCATCCAGGCTCCCACTGGCCATCACTGTAATGAAGTTACAGTGCTTCTTACAACAATTTCACCCTTTCCATCTGGAGGAGATGCAACCTGAAAGCAAGATAGGTCTAAGCTACCCCCTAGGTGCCTGTTACAGTCAAAAGAGGTGAACACAGCATCTTTTGAAAGTAGCTCACTCCTTCTGAGGAAAAATAGATTAAATTATTTGGGGTAGAGGGGATGACATTGGGATGCAGCACTTTCCCATCTCTTTCTGCTGATTGTAGGGGAAGCCTGGACAGTTCATTTATTTTCCCCCTCAGTTTTTTTAGGAAAGATTTGATCATTTATAGCCCAGTCTAAGTGGAATTCTTAGCCGAGACAAATGCAGAAGAACTACAGTACACAGGGCCGCCAAATATCTACATGCTAGGGATGAGTTGCTGGGATGGCATTATCCAGAGATACTAAAGCTCCCAGGCCTCCCTGTCTCACCTCAGACAATGTGCAAGTTGGGCTGATTGAGACAAAGGACTGCAACCCTGGACTTGGGCTTTGCACATTCTTCCAGTCCTCTTCACATTTTTGAATGTTTTTTACCATTGCTCATCTAATCCCATGAGCTGCCACTTTGTCTCTGAGGGAGTGCAAATGTGAAGCTGCTCAGACTCACAGGGAGCTGTGCTGCTTTCCTCGGCTGAAGGCCAGCATAGACATTCCCAGTTTTGCCTTCTTTGCTCAAGGGGAAGACTGGAGTTGTGTGTCATGGAGCCATGTGCTAGGTGCAGAAAGTAGATACCTTAGGGGATTAAGAGCAAACACAGTGGGAAAAAGAAGTTATGGTAATGCATATCCTCACATCTTCCCAGCTGTGTTTCTGCACGTGGCCTGAAAGACTGAGAGACTTGGCTGCAATAAAGCAGAGCAGTGACTGTGTCAATAACTGCACTGACAGCCACACCAGATTAGACAAAAGGTTCAGTGGTGAGGGGCTTAGCATGCAAAAAGGCAAAAGCAGTGCCCAGGAGTTAGCTGCTTCCATCCACCATCCTCTTTTGTTGCCCATTCAATCCTCAGAAATATAAAGAACATTATCTCCACAACTAAGTTTAAGAAATGAAGATAATCTCTTCCTTTCTCATGTGTTCACTCCCTGCTATTTCTTTTTGCCTCAGTCAAAGATGTGAAAAAAAGCTTGAACTGCTGAGGAGAGAAGCAGCTGCACTGATGTCAGAGCTTCTCCGAGAACATTTCCCAACAGGCCTGGAAAAGGATTACACTGTAGCTGGTGACAGTAGGGGATGTTGATTTTCAAATCCCTTTTATTCAGCATTTGTGTCAGCGTTTTCATGCGTGTTACCTCTGGGCTGAGCCAAATATAAATCTGTTCTTACCAGTCTTCTCATTAGCATGCATGAAACAAACATTAGCAGAGAGGGCATCGGCACCGACTGATAGCAATCCATTTCTATCGCTTTGGGAGGCAAACAGGAGGTGGGGAGCAGTGGAGTCTGACACAGGGGCATGGTAAGGCTGCTGCTGAAGCCTGTCCATGGTGCAGTGACAGGTTGCTGCCTGCAAGGTGGGGCATGAGACATACAGTAAGTCAGAAGCAGGTATAATACCAGAGTTTTAGTCTCAGAAAGCGGGGGAGGTCCATTATTTGCTGGAGAAAGAAAAAATTATTTCATACTAGGTTTGTCATCTGCTTTTACATCTACAGCCAGAGAAGAAATGATGTGTTTTCTCAGTCACTGCCTCAAACCAGGCTCACAGGAAGAAGGTCCCAGATTTCTTTTAGCATTTTGATGGTGGATGACTTATGTATTTAAACTACAGGGATGTCCTACATCCTCAAATGCAGGAGAGATCAACAGCAAAACACAGAACACTGAAAATTGTGAAGGTTTTCTGCTGTGTAAAACCCACTATGCTGAATAAATGTTGCTTCATAATAAAGATATATCTTTACATGTGAACACATGCTCTGTGTTAAAACTCGTGTTAAAGAACAAGCATTTCATACATCCCTGTAACTGTGGTGGTTGGACTTTCTCTTTTCATGTAGCAAAGCTACTGCAAACAAGGCATTCTACCAGACTCCATAGCAGATTCTGTAACACTTAATGACATTGGAAGGCTGAGAAACTGGTATCTATCAACAACATCTCTTGTGTTAAATTAATGACATGTACCAGAAACAAAGTAGGAAGATTGTTATTTTGGTCCCATCTGAGTCCTGTGCTGGGGAAGCAAAAAATGATGGCATTTTTATTTGGGGAGAAACATTTGGCTATCCAGTCAACTTTTTTGTTCTGTTTTTTGTTTAATAAGTCACAGCATCAAGCTCTGGTTGCTTTCCAATTCTTCTCCAGTCCTTTTGGAAATTCTCTAGTGAAGAAGCAAAGAATATTGCAAAGAGCATTGCCTTGGCATGGAAAAGGCAGTGCTTTCCTACACAGTGACCTGAGCATATGGAAGTGGAAAGACTTCCATCTCCATTCTTTTGTGAAGTAAGAGTTTGCACATGGGTGGAAAATGCTTGAGATGCAGAACCTCAACCTAAAGGTCTTGATCTGCTTGTCTGGAGGATCAGTGCAAAGCCTTCTACCTGAATTGCCATGACTTCATAATTCCAGGAACCTTGGAAAGAGATGATGGAACAGGATGTTAAGGCATCCCTATTTTATCCCTTCTGTGTTGTGGACAGCAGTGAAGTACTCCATTAGGATCTATCAAATACTTGTCCTTGTGATGAACACTGATTCCCTTGGAGGTGTGGAGGTGTGATGGCTGTCATTTGAGTTTCTTGCTCCCACAGGCAATGTTTGAGTCTTTCTCCAGGGTAGTGTCATACCCATACACCCAATAGTAAACATTCAACATTCAGAATGCATTTCTAAAAGCAGCCAGGTCTAACACTGGACAAATACATCTCTTGTTGTCACTATCTCCAGAAACTTGTCCATCTTAGCACACTGAACCAACAGCTTCATATTGTTTATTTAATCGAACTTCTGTAATGGAGATGCACCACAATCCTCCCACAACTTTTTTCAGCCAATTAATCAGTGTTTAACTCCCCTCTGTCCACAAGTTCAGCACAGAGCCTTACCCTTTCATACCTGAGAAGACTCTCAGTTACCTTACACTCAGCAACGTCGAGTCCTTCTAGCACAGTGATCTGCTATTTGGTGGAAATAAGCCTGCCTTATCACTTCCCAAAAGCATCTCTGGACAAATGCAGGCCCTCGGGCTGTCTGTTCAGGTTGGCCAGCACCCCATCAGTATCTGATTTTGATTTTTCTAAGTCATGTGCAATATTCCCATTCCCAGAGATTCAGGGAACTTTGTGGTTCTGGTATGCATGCAAGTGTCATGGTTCTGCTCCGTTTCTCTCAGTCTGTGGATGGCACTGGAGGAAACCTCCAGGCACTGAATGTTTTTCTTCTTCTCTTCTTCCCTGGTTGAAAAAGCACAACATCAACCTGCTGTGCCTTTACCTACATCAATTTTTGGGGCTCTTACCTGAAAGATGTTTAAAGTACCTTACAGTGTGTATTTTGTGTTACCTAGTACTATTCTAGTTACAGGTTCTCTTACTCTAGGAAATTGCCCAACATCTCAAGGAAAGCTGCTTTATCGCAGATCTGGACACATCTGGATTTCAGCAGTGAAAGGTATCTACTGCTGGGCTAGGAGTAGGAAACTTCAATCTCTCTTTCCTTCATTATAAGTAAGTGATCTAGATGTACATCACATACCACTACTCTTACTGTATTTTTCTGGCTTCCAAACACTGAGGCATCATCAGACTGCTTAAACTACCACTTTCCAATGACTCAATTGGTCAACAAGGTCTGCTTGTATTTCTCTCATGAATTATTCTCCTCCTTTTACAATGAATACATTCACTGCATAGGATACAATGACACTTAGACTCCAGCAGCATTTTGTTTTAAAGAACTGAGCTAGATGCTGAGATAGTTCAGACTCTCTGTGGCAAGGTGCATTCAGAACACAGCCTTTTAGAAAAGGCAACACAGGAGTGCTGTCTTGGTTTCAGCTATCCTGAAAGCAAGCTACTGTCAAAAAGGGCAGCCTTAGCCTTATTTTTTTTTCCCCAACTCCATCCCTTTTTCTGTACAAGTGTTCATGGGCATAAGGACTGACCTAACTGAAAATCAACCTGACCAAACACAAAAGCTGGCTGTATAAGTGCTTGTACTGGCACAGGGCAGGGATTGAAACATGCTGCCACGGTGTTAGTGAAGGGAGGAAAGGCTTCCAGACTCTACTTTGGTCAACTTCACCAATTACAAAACCACAGCCTGACAGGAAACTACTCGAAGGAACTAATAGGAAATGCTGCAGGAAACCTCCCAAAGGACTAATAGAAAATGCTGTGATTAAAGGCTTTTTACTGGGCTTTAGAACGAAAGCAGAAGGAGGAAAAGAGGGGTTTTATCAAATGATTAAAAGCACATCTCAAGAGTAGCCTCTGCTCCGTTCCTTACCTGAAAAGGGAGTCTGGGTGCATCACATCATACAGAATATCTTAAGTATTGGGTACATCTGCCTATGAGAGCAAAAGCATGGCCTCATTCAGCTGTCCTGTGCTACCCCTGTGTGACTTAGGCACCCCTGCCAGCTCAGGCCCCACCAAGGAGGCAGCTTTTCTCCATCACTTGCAGTGCCAATACAGGGCCAAGGTTTGGAAGGCATTGAGCAGCTCAGTGGCTCTGAGTTGCTGTAGTGAACAGCAGAGGTTTGATGTTTTACTGATACCTCCACAACTATGGTGAGTGCAAGGTTAGCGAGAAACATCTGTAGGCTGTGAGTAGTGTGTTTAGGCACTGATAGTCTGCTTGTTTTGCTGAGATTTTTCTGATTATTTAATTCTACTTTTGGTTTTTAAATCTGGAAATGTTTCGCTAATATGTGTAAATCTAGCAACTGAAGATTAATATGACGCATGCCAAGAAAGATCAAAATTCCTCTCCTATTCCAATTTTATAATTCTAATTTTGGCATGCACGTATGCATAGATCTCTTTCATTGGGGAAGAGAAAAAGAAATTCTTAATTAAACAAGAAACATTCCTAGCTTGGTTGGCATTGGATTTCTGGGTTTCCTTTTCTAGTGGACTCTTTTTTCTGTTTCCTATGTCTTAGTGAAATATCAATATGCTTGCCATGGAATGCATGAGTCTTTCTTCAGAGAAAAATTAACCTTCTGTTAATCAAAACAGAAACAAAAGTATCTCTCTAATATTAGTGTTTGTAATCTACCTTTAGAGATACATCAGTGCCCTCCCACATACACTTCCTCCCAATTCTAAATAAATTGCTGGTGCTAACAGTGCCATCTCTTGCAGGTAACCTAAAATGGAGTTTCTCACCATGTACAGTCATTGATTCCTGTAGGATTCTTATAAAGCACTGGCACTACAAACCTACACCTTTCCTTTCACTCCAATCTATTATGAAGCTATTTGTCAGCTTTTATCTGAAGTTTTATAGTGTTAAAACTGTTGAGTAAGTGTTTTGCTTTGGAAGTATCCATGCTGCAAGGTGAGCAACATGGCTTCCTATAGAACTTCATGGAGAATTTTGGACTGGGGAAAGGTGGCATTCCATAGACAAGAATTAGGTGCTACTAATATCTTCTGAAGAATAGAAGGGGTATTGCTGCTTGCAACTGATGAACCGCCATTAAATCAGAGGTCTTATTTTAAAATAAACTGTAATTATAATGAAAGATGAGCAGAGTGAAAACAAATAAAGAAACGTTACTAAACTGGGAACTGCCTGGATTGATGTGTTAGAGGCTGGGAGTACTCACTGAAAGAATAACCTTCCCCTAAGTGCTATGCATGCTCGAGCAATAAGCCATCAATGTTCTTTTTGTCTGGAAGTATTAGCTAACAACACAAGATGTCAATATTGGAACTAGCAGGCAAAACTGATGCCTGAGTCTGTGCTTTAGTCGCCAGACCATGTGGCTCACCAATGAGCAGATCGGGATCCTGTCTAGAAGGATGCTCTGCCTAGGTGTGGGTAAAACAGCTCCAGGTTTATCCTATTTGCAGAAGTTATCAGCTGTGCAGAGAGAACGGGATCCATGCTGCTTTTAGTGTCAAAGAATGCTGAGACCAGCCTGGCTCATCAATCCCAAAGTTAAACACTCTGAGGGAGAACAATGTTTCCTGACAGGAACTGGCACTGGCTCTGGTGAGAGTGTGACAAACCTGATCAAGTGCTGATAGTATTGATAACTTATTGAAAGCTGTTGAGCTGCCATAGCACCATAGCTGGCCTGAAGACATAACTGATAATCACTTTGCACTATAAAAGCCCTGTCCCACTTTTTAACAGTAGGGTCTTCTAACATACCCCTTCTTGGAGTGTGTGTAGAGGTTCCTGCATTACATGGAGTTGTCCCTCAAGGTTACTCCTTGATGAGATTTGCCCTCTGTCATTGGTATGGACAAGTGACATCAATCTCTAATAATTATTTTGCTTCCACAAACACTGCTCTATACTAGCAGTTTTAGCTATCCTATACTTTGTAGTGAATAATTCTGATTAATATATTTTGGTCTAATCATTATAATGAATTTAAATCAATAATTTATTTTATTTATGTAAATATATTTGGGTTGCTATCCTTATTCCTGCAGGTCATAGACAGGATCAATTACATCTTCCTAATGATTTTGACAGAAAATGTTGACCAAGCCTTGGACTAAGATTGTATTCAGCTGCACTGTACACTTATCCCAGAGAAGGAGTTTAGAAAGCAAGGAGAATTTTTTGCAACTCATGATTCAATGGGATGGTTTCCCTGGTAAACTTTCTCTGAAGCTTCCACTCTGCCCATGACATCCCATAAGGATGTGGGTGCTGCAGTGCTTCGTTTTTCTGGCCCCTGGAGCACAGGCTCCTGGCTTAGACTCCCTGTATGCTGCCTGAGGGAAGATAAACAGCATAGAAAGAGACCTGCAGAAAGCTGCTCATTAAGCAAGGCCATAGCTCAGGGTCAGCTGTCAACTGGCAAAACCTAGGCAGCTGGGAAGTTCTGGGCTGAGCAAGTCCTTGTCCCTGCCCACACAGTCATTGCACATAGTGAGACCCATCTGCTTGTCTAGGACTTTCTGCTCTGAGAGTGCTCTGTGTGGGAGTAACAGCAGGAATACTGTGTTGTGGAGCTTGCTGTTCCCTCAATACTGAGCATGGAGATTCTGCAGGTATGTTGATTTAAGGACTGGACTGGTTTGTCTTATGTCCGGAAGCAAAAAGACAAGGGTGGGAGAGAGTTTAAGAGAAATGCAAACAGTTCCTAAATGGCCCCAAAGAAGACCGTCCCTCTGTTTTTACTGAGGGACAAATAAGTTGTGGCAGAGGGTAGGGCCCATCTTACATGTGCATAGCTCTCAGATCCTCTGCTGCTTGCAGGTATGTATTGCTGTACCTGTCAAAGGAATAAGCAAGCAATTCTTGTCCCTTAATGCATCCTGAGGGGAGCCTCTCAAGAACAGGACCATGGTAAATAGTTGTGCATTATGTGGGGGAATCCAGGTTTAAGTGATTTGTACCTACTACTTCAGCTCCAGTCAGGGAAAGGTAGGAGCTCAGCACAGAGGTGTTCCCATCAGGCCCACAGGGAAGCAAAGTTTGGAAATCCATGATGTGCAGATGTCACCTACACAGGAATGCCAATGTGTTCCTTTTGTTCATTCCCTCCATGAGAAAAGCAGTAGAATGGATTTGTCTGTGGAGGGGTTTATCAAGCCCATAGCTTTGCACGAGCAGCACTGTGAACATCCTCTGGGCTAAAGGGATCTATGGACTTTTGGAGGGAAGTGAAGAGGCCTACAGTCTTGGTGAACAGGGGAGGGTGGGTGTATGATGGGAAAGGAGATTAGGGGTATTGAACCGCATTTTTATATCTATGCACTTCTGTCTAATTGTCAGTATAGGTGCTCCAGCATATTACTGGATCTGCCTAGTCCCAAGTCTGCATTTCAATCCTTCTGGCAAGTGTTTTATTGCTGTTCTGTATTCTGCCAAAAGCTTGTTGGATGTTAATGGGCCTTCCTGTGGCTTGAATGAGCTGGGTCCCTTTAGCACATTTAAAAAATACAGGAAAATTACTGATCCCATTTATTTTCAGCAGACCAGATGCCTTTGCTTCCCACTGAAACAGGTCTGAAAGCTGCAAATCCTCATGTCTCAATGCTTCACAGGAGACAAGCATATCAGATGACCTCTGTTCTGACTATTGGCACAACCAGCACAAAAGTTAATTATTGGGTGTGGTGTGCCACTTCCATCTTTCTGTGAAAATCAGTCAGGGTCAGAGCTTCAGGTAAAGACAGACAGATGAGTGTGGGGTCTTTTCATCCCCCACAACAGAGAGCACATCCAGCATCTTCTATGACTCCAGCATGCACAGGCTGCAGAAAGAGCACTATTCTACTCATACTCAGCTTTTCATGAGACCAAGCTCTGAATGCTCCTGGTTGCTTTTTAGCTACCAGTTGTTCCTTCAATAGGCTTGGTCAATAGAACAGACCAAGTTTTTGCTAAACTCACATTTCATGGTTTCCACTGGGCTCCCGTGCTGGGTTTATAATACTGTGACTGCAGCTGTCCCAGAGAGATTTCCTCTTCATGCTTGAATCCAGCATCCAATGTCACAGTGACAGTGAAGCTGAGAGCCATGTCTGTTCCAGTAAATGAAAGTGGAAGTGTAGCATGTGCTCACATTGTAGTACTTGCTTACTGTTGGGAGTGAAAATGTCTGGTTATGGCAGAGATGTGACAGTAAGAGCTAGCAGACAGAACAAAATGGTGCCCAGCCTTTGGGCACAGTCTAGTGGCTAGGGCATTTTTATCCATAATCATCTATTTTCACTGCTCTTCAGATCCCTCCTGCTGTCTAGGGCATGGTGGTATGAGTTCTGCTAATCTTAAATTTATGAACTAAACTGGGGGACTGTAGTGGGAACCGTATGTCCTCAGTACAGTCTGACAAATGCCAATTTTGTTGGCTCTCATATATATATATATATATATATATATATATATATATATGTATATTCAGGGCTTAAGTCTTTTCTTGTGGCTCTATGGAAGTATTGGACTGAGTCAGAGATGAGTCTGTGAACTGTGCAGTGTTTGAGTGCATTGGTGCAGCGTGGCTCATCCTGCCTTTTCTTTGAAGTTATTCTAATCAAAATGGTGAAAAAACTTGCCAACTTAAATATAGAAGTAGTCAGAAACTGAAGGATTTGAACTTCTAACACCCCTCCATTTTCTTCTCTCTGTTAGGAAAATTAATCATATGTATGTTAAAAGTATCTCAAAGCCTAATATAAAGAAGGTATTCCCATTTTTAAAATAGGCTGGCAGCAGGGTGGGCTGAAGTGCTGTATGTCAGGCCAATAGCAGAGATCACAGTAAGACTTTCTTCTCTTGAACAATGACTCAATGTTCCAAGCACTATATCCAAGACACCCTCATCCACTGCTGTAGTTAAACTCATCTTCAGTGAGAAGCTCACATTCATAAAGGTCTGTAACAGTGTAAATAATATGCCATATTAGGGCTGTAAATCAAATGCCATTTCCTTGAAACTATTTCAAGGAAAAGCTTCTGCTTTTTTTCCAGCATAATCTAAAAGAGGTCTATTGATGCCCTGTCTACCATCTGTTTTACATATGAACCTTGTGACTCCTAGTCTTTCAAGCCTGTTAATTAGGCCAGTAAGAAGCATACCACAGGAGCTCTGAAATGCAGCTCTGAAATTAAATGCTGATGGAACATTTCTTTTCCCAAGTATGTTAGTGATGGGGAACCCTTCTGTGATCAATCCCCTTTACTTCAGGGAGTGGTGCAGCAGTGTAGCTACTTACTTATTTTCTCCTTCCTTCTCACCTGTTGCAGAAGGAACCTGGGAAAGGAAAGGCTTTTGTGTCTTTTTCTCCCTTGCTGCAGCACATGCTGGATTTTTCTTTACTGCACCACAACTCCATTGAGATCATCAGGAGCTCAGCGCTTGAAGGCTGCCAGATGTACAGACAGTATGAGCATCAGTGTGAGCTTCCACAGGCATCCACCTGGGTGGATTATGCAGGTAACTGGAGGAGATGCAGCTCTCATTTGGTATGCAAGCCACTGATAAGTGCTGGAGTCTCCTCTTATGTTTACTGGATGCTCTTTCTGAGGTCCAGTTTTGGTATAACCTATGCATGAATATAAAACAGTAGCAAAAGTGTAGGCATCCACCCACTTGTTCTCTTCCACCTCCTCTTCTCCACCACCACCTTGCAGTATAAAGCTATATGTTCTGAAATAGAGATGCAGTTGCCTTTTCCACTGTGCCACCACCTGTGGAGGGATGCTGGTTACCAGGAGACTGCCACGCCTTCTTGCTGGAATAAAGGCAGGAATGGCAACTGAGGAAGGCACACCAAGAATTGGCTTGGATTTTACTTACAGGTGTGTGATAAATTGTCCCTAGCAACTCTAAGGTGTAAAATCAGTTGTTATCTCCCTAAACAGATGCACAAAGTCTTAATTGAAAGTCTATTCTGAAATGCCATCTGACAAAGCATGTCTTTTCCTAGAAAGAGACGTGGTCAGGCAACTCCCTCCTCACCTGCCTTCCCAGCGGAGGGAGAATGCTGCCCTCTCTTGGACACAAAGCCATGTTCGCCACCAAACTACCCCACAGGGGCTGGTGTTTCTGCCACCAGAAAGACACCATAGCTTGCTTCCAAGGTGTGGCATCAGGATGTAGATTACAAGCTCCCAAGTTTTGCAGTCCAGTCAGGTCATCTGACATGTTGTACAGGGTTGGTGGCAGGGTATGGTACCCAAAAAGCTTTGGTGGGTTTCCATTCAAGTGGTCAGTGGAGTGGCATCTAAACAGAAAACACAATATATTTTTTTTAAATTACTAATTTTTTTAAACAAAAAAATAAGTCTTCATATCCTCCACTTACACATAATTGCCTGGACTGAACTCTTGAGCCCAGAGCCAGGGTGAAAGCTACACCAGATCAGTTTTCCTCCTGTAGATGAAAGGGTCTGGGACTTAGCTTGGGTCTACTGGAAAGGAAATGCTTGTGTTGTCTCCATAGACTGATTGTGCAGGGATGAGGACTGGATTAATTTCCTATGTCTTGCTCCAGTGTGTGCAGGAATGGGTCAAGTGCAGGTACCAAATGGGAGATGTAGCTCTGTCCTACATACCAGTGCAATTCTGGGGCTTCCCAGGGATTTGCTACCAGGGAAGCTTCTCTGTCTTCCACTTTACAGCAGTCTGTGGTGACAGGATTTCTGTTCTTCAGCCATTTGGGATATGTTTAACCCTACCCTCAGACTTTCCTTCTAAATGATTGCCTTTTTTCATTCCTGCATTATGAGGAGTTAGAAGTCAACCAATACAGTTTGAGCACTGCTTTGCTCTTTAGCTCTTTTCTTTCTCTGAGCTGCTCTCAACGCTCACCATCCCTTCAACCTCAGCTGAAGAGTGTCGCTCCCTTTACAGTTGCTTTCTCTTCTAAAAGCACAGTTGCTAAATCAGTTGGAGCCTTACTTTGAGGACAAAAGGAGACAGACCAGCAGAGTTCAAAGAGCGGGCTGAAGTTAAATTTATCACTAGATGCAAGCAATCCTAATGCGTCTCTTGTCCACTTGTGAGAGGAGGACAGAGCAAGCTCAAATACTAGGCTGTCAAAATTACTTACTCCTCTCCCAGTCTGAAGTTAGATGTAGTTTTCCCTTGGTAAGGTGTGCTGATTCAAAGCAAACCCAGCATCTATCAGAGATAATATCTCCTTGGCTTCACACTGGAAAGCCATGTGTTACTCGAAAGTTTTAAATTCATATTTATATATCAACGAAGCACCTTCACTTACAAAGAATCTGGAGTGCAATACAGACAACAGATCAAAGGTTTTACTGGGAAATTGCTGTAAAACTTACTGTTTAAACTCAGTCAGGATAAGATTAAGGAATATATGAGCTTAGCCCCTGTTTGCAGGAACACAACTACCCTTTGGGTCCAGTGCCAGCTCTGAGGGCTCAACAGCAAGAAGCAACAGTGCACAAATGACCACAAAACTTTCGTAAGAGGCAATGGCAGAAGGGACTCAAAGAGCCAGGATGAAGTTTTTCACCTTGGAAAGACACCAAGTTTGGAACCCCGAAATTTGGAAGAATACCCTGGGAAAGACAATGTCAACACTTGTTAGGGCCTTGCTTTCTGAATGAGGTGATCATGGTGGAGCAGTGGCTCTGCAGTGATTCAAAAGGAACACTGCCATCTAGTGCACTTCGAACAGAGAATTTTCATACTATAAAAACATGATTTGCATCTGTTTGTGCAAAGGCTGGAGGCACTGCCAGGTAAGAGTATGCCAGGTATTTTTATTGTATAGAGAAACAGAACAGAGCATTTTAACTTGCAGGTGATCACTAAGTATGAAGATGAGGAGGAATGAACAACCTCCTTCTAACACTCTCATTATGCATAAGTAATTCTTTTAGCTGAAATCTGTGCTTGATCTGTGAAACAGGATTTCACCAGCTGGTAGGAGGTAATGTGTCAGGAGGGTGGCACGCTCACCTATCTCTTGTGCTCACTTGCACCCAGACTGTTCCACAGGCTTTCTCTGTGTACCAGCAAGACTCATGGGTGTAAGAAACTGCTGAACTGCTGGCTGTAAAACTGGATCACTTTTTTTTTTTTTTTTTTTTTTGGAGAGGTGGCCTGATAGGCTCTATTAAAAAGTAACAGAGCAGGAAGTGGCAGCCTTTCCCCTGTTTTGGAATAACTCTTTTGCCCTAGTACTTGAGATTCCCAGATGCTGAGATGCAGGGTGGGAAATGCCTCCATGTGGCACCAACAGCAGATGTCTGCCTAGTGGCAGACAGCTGAGCTCTGTACTGTGCAGCTGCAGGGGGCCAGTCGGGAATGAGACTCAGGGGCTGGCAGAATGAACTCTTCTAAAGAAGGGGCCACTCAAGCTCATTTTCAAACCTAACAGAAACCATTCCCTGATTACTTCAGTGCAAATCAAAATAATCTGTACAGATCTGTTTATATGGTTCAGTCTACTGGCACTAGGGTGGTTTGTGACATGTCCTGCTCACTTGACCTGTTGGTGAACAGTGCCTTCTTTCAGATAAGGACAACTCAACAGACTTTGGCTCTGCAGCCTCTTCCATGGAGGAAGACAGGATATCTCACTCTCCATCCTGCCCATGAAGTAGATGAAAGTTCTTTCAAGTTCGATCTTAATCCTTATGGGGCTGTAGGGGGACTCAGAGAGAATTGCGAAGTGTTTGTTAGCCTCAAAATGGCTAATTAGTTTTAATCATTGGCAGCAACTCAGAAATTACAGCTGGTTCTCATGCTGATGATGCCCTGGAGCAGCAAAGCTGTTGCTCACAGTTAAAGGCAGCCAGTTGTTCCTTCCTAGTGCAAATGTCTGACATCAGGGTGAACTTTCAGACTTAATTTTATGTCAAGAAATGCACCCAATTCATTCTGCACGGGGTGAATCACCACTTCGAGCATGCTGTGTGAACTGCTTGCATCCTGATGAGGCTGATAGCTCTGCTCCTACACTCACAGCAGAAGTATGTGCTTACTTAGCAACAAGCAACTGATGAATTCATCAGATCCCTCCACTAGATGGGATGCAAGCACCATAATTTCTAAGCGTTTCTGATTGAAATGTGAAGTTCCAGCACACCCTCCTCAATATAACTGGCTCCTGTGCCAGATGCTACTAGCCAGGGTCTATGAAAAGCAAAAGTGTTTAGTTCCAGCTCCTCTTCATCAGAAAGAGCAAAAAAAAGGAAATGATTCAGTGCCCCAGAAACATGATACATAAGTGACTGGGGATGACATCACTCAGCAATAGGGCAACAGGGTGTCCTGCAACCCTCTAGGTCCTAACCTAATGTGAACAGAAATGAGGGAACAAGCAGGGTTGAGACTTGTCACTAGATACAGCAAGTGCTGTCAGCTATCCAGAGAGAGACAAGCTTATTTTTGGAAGCAGTAAGAAAGTTAACATTTTCATAGATCTCTAACCTTAACACAGTGCAATCTCACTCCATTACTGCTAGTACAGTAATGTCCACTATACCACTAATTGTATTTATTATCCTAGATTAATGACAGTCATTATGAGTAATAACACCATTAATGATGGACATTATGAGTAATAACTCTACCCTTCTTCCTTTATGCTTTTAATTTTTTGTGTAGAAGTTAGGAATATTGTTATTAATACTTTCTCTTGGGGTGGGGGGAGGGGGGTGAAAGACACAACAAATAAATAATTTGTCCAAAAAACTGAGCAAGTGCATAGCACAAACAAGCAGTACCTGCATGCCCTGGTTCCCAGCCTGTTGAACAATCTTCTGCACTATCAGGGTCCTTCATCACCATGAAATTCACAGGCAGCTAGACACAGTCTCTTTAAAAAGCCTCTTGGATTTTTATCTTCATAGTGCAGCAGACTGGAATTGATTGCGCTGACTCAAATCTTAAAGATACATTTTTACAAAAATTAAATGTGAGAATAAATAGAATTCTGAGGTCATTAGACCATGCGGTGTATTTTTATAGTCAGGTTTGTTTAATTTCTTTACTTTCATTTTTCAGAGTGCCAAATATTTTTGTCCTGACACCACTCAGACAGGGCTCATGTATTGTCAGTCCAAATTCGACAGTTGAGTAGAAAGCAACATAAGCTTGTGGGATCTGGAAAGGTGTAAGGAATAAGTAAGAATTCTAGTATGAGCATGAGTTGATTAGCAGTGCAACGATTATATGCTTTGTAATTTAATGCCTAGCATTAAGTTCCAGAGTTAATGTCCTCTGGAGAGGAACTGAACAGTTTTAATTCCTCCCAAGCTAAAGCCTCGAAGGCCACTGAAGCAATACTGCATCAGGTATGCTCATGCTTTCAGTGCTTCCCTAGGAAAGACTTGCATTCTGAAGCAGTTTCATGGGAAAATGATGGATGCTATTCCCAGGGAATCAGGGAATACTCATGGCCCTTCAGGTTATATTTACTTTGAGCTAATGGCCTCTCAACTTCATTTAGGTACAGCTTTGTTTCATTTATCCCTAATAGTGCAATTGCAACCACTTTAACTGTTGCTCCTTTGTTCTGCATGACACAGGAATATTAGAGGGTCAGAAATGCAGGTACAAGTCTCCTGGATGTTCCCTTGATGTGCTGACATCACTAACTTTTCAGCAACAAATGGAACTGAAAGGGCAACACCAGTGCCTACTATGTGTCTCTGGTATACCTGGAAGCAGCAGGCTTGACTATAATTGCTTTTGTTTCCCCACTGTCCTTCTCAAGAGGTTTGCAGGTCACCTTTGTGAACTGCTATCTAGTTATTGCTTCCTGAGATGTGTATCATTCATGCTTTCATGTGTATTATGGCTTTCATATTTCACCGTGTTGGCACAATTGTAAGGGAATAGCATTTTGCTTCCATTGCAGGCTTCCCCTGGCTCAGGTGATACCCACCTTGCCTGTGGTGATGGACCAGTTAAGACAGATGCTGGCCACATTAACTGTTGGTAATATTTGTCTGTGTTCAGAAGCTGTATTCCACAGTGAGGTCCTCATTTAGAAGACAGTAACAAACAGATAGTTCCCACCCACCGAGAGCTCACTGCCTAGGGTTATGGAAAAATATATGAAGTGGAGGTCAAAGAATAGTAGAGGGCAATAATAAAACACTGGCCACCCTGCTTTCCATGGGCCTCCTGCCTCAGGGGTAACAGTCAACCTTGCCTGTGTAGGACCAGCTGTCTCTTGCTTAATACATACATACACACATGCACACGCACACAAGCCTGAGCATAAATTAAATGGCCTTTAGAGCACTAACAAAGAGCAAATGCTAAATTCAAGCCAGATGTGACCCACTTCTTAGACACCAGCAAGCAGCTTTGGGCTTGAGTTCCATGCTCTTGGAGGTGACTGGGACTGCAAGCCTCATGAAAGGCTCCAGCACTTAAAATCCAGTGGGGGTCTTGAAGGTCTTGCCCTTCTTCCAGCTTACAGGATTCCTGCACCCAGGCTATCGTCCAACAGGCAGGCTGGCTGTCCTGGTGTCCCTGCACTTTGCCTAAACACCATACTTCTTGGAAGAAAGCAGGTGAGGCATGGTTCATGCCAATAATATCAGTTTAACTATGTCCTAATTAGGTACTTGGAAAACATATGGATGTAAACCTTCAGAGCCTGACAATCTAGAGGATCCCATTCCTATGTATCCTATTCAGTGTTCTTTTGGGGCCTATGTAATCCAGACTTTCCCTGCTAATGTTGAGTCTCTCATATCCAGTGTAGCAGACAACTGAGTCAATGCAGGGCCGAGCAGGCAAGATGGATCAGAAAGCCTGCTGCACAGTATCATGCTCCATGGCTTCAAAATGAACAGTGTACCTGGAGAAAATATCAGGGGCCTTCATGCTTAGAGCAAATGCCTGTGGGAAAAGAGCCATCAGAATGGATTTGCGATTAGGAAATCTCTTGTGAACAAGTCCAAAGCTGTCCTGGAAATTACTTTTTTAATTTCAAAGGACAGCTTCTTCTGAATTTTCCCCTTTTGATTAACTAGGAATTGCATCAACATCTCCATTATTTTTGCTAAATAAAACTCTGTTTGAGTTTCAGTCCATAAAGCTTGATCAAATGCATTTTACTATTGCTGTCTAAACATTTCATCTGGTTAATGCCTAACTTTAAGTATTTTTAATATTTGTACTTACTAAATTATTCGGAGAGAAGCTACTGATCCTAGGCCAAATGCTGATGTCATTTACACCAACAATTAGCCCAGCATTGCCCAACTCCCCTCAGGTGCTGGCAGGGCTCAAAGCTCTGGTGTCCTCCCTGGTTCTTCCCACAGATGGCAGCCTTTTGACTTGGCTTCTTCCCTCTCAGCTGCTGGGTAAAAGGCAGCAGGGAAAACGGCCTGACTGTATTTTTGCCTTGAACATGAAAGATTTTTGTCCTTCTTGATTTAACCTTCACTTGTCAGACTAATGGTGGTGGGGGAAAGAAGCCAATCTCCAAAGTCCAGAGAAAAAGGATGGGATTTCACATTAATGCATGAAATATCGGGCACAATTGCACAGTCAATATGTCATGAAATAGCTGTCAGAAAAGTTTGAGTCAAACACCAAGTGAAATCTTCACAAAAAAAGGAAGCAGGCCCAGTTGAACTCCCCTGCTATGGAGTGTTTTGGGGTACAGCTACCTCTTGCAAACACTTTTTAGAGACTTAGAAAGGCTCTGTGACTGGCTAAAAATAAGCCTTGGCACATTTCATGCAGACTTTGCAAAGCCCTGTAGCAGATAGGAGCTAAAGCTCACCAGCCCTGCAAGGTAAGGTCTAAAAGTCTTTTCTAGATGAAGGAAAGTGAGGCAGCAAAGGTGGGCTGTGCACACTTCAGTATTAGGTAGAAGTATTTTGGCAAGGGGTGAGATTTTTATCTTTTCGTTATAACAGTCCTCCCTGCTGTGCCAGCAGCTGTAATAGTACAAAGGTGTGTTATAGTGGTAAGATTTGCCCGACATGAGCATATTATTCTGATAAAAGTACTTGAATGCCAATATAGTCATATTAATACTAGAGTTTGTATAAACTGAACTAAAGTTGAAGCAGTACAACCTTGGTATATAGATAAGAGCTAAGTATCTTATCCAAATATATGGAGCAAGTAAATTACTGATCTGGGAATACTTCACAGCAGTCATTCTTCCCAAGCTCCTTTTCAGACTGCCCAAAACTATTCTGTTCACGTTTCTTCTCACCCAAGGGTAACACAAAATGTCAAAATGGCATGGTTTAAAAAGAGATGCCACACTCTTATTTGTAAAACCAAGTGAAACAAAACATTGGAAAGTATTTGTCTCCTGTCTGCCCTCCTTTCAGTGACACCTGTAATTTTTGTGTGTGCTTCTAGAGGAGTGAGTTTAGTCAGGTGTGGCAAAATACAGATGTTTCTGTGCAATCACTTGTGATAGTTTGGGTTGTTTGTGTTTTTTTAATGTATATTTACCAATGTAAATTTATGCAGAGACCAGCATACCCATCTGTCAAGTAGAAGTATGACTGTGGCTTAATAGTTTACGTCTAACTACTTGTACTATGTTCATTATTGGAAGTGGCTCTGTCCCTGAGGAATTTCCTCTCCATGTAGGTGTGGGACTCAGCTCACAGAGCCCTTCAATGGAGACAGCCTTAATAAGAGACCAAACAAGGAGAATGCGATCTCCAAAGGGAAAAGGAAGCAAGGGGACAGGGGACAAGGAAAGGCTTGGCAGAACTACTAAATATGATCACCCAAAAGTATAATAGGATGTGTGGTAATACCAAATGAAAAGGAAATTACTCTTTATTGGGGGAGGCAGTAGGGCAGATTCACTGCTGCACCCCATGTGAAAGTTATGCTGTTCTCCATTTGAGCTGCCTTATTTCCATGGCTCTGCACCCTTGTCTGAGCAAGCATATACCTCACTTTTGTAGCAGTTCAGATAATGGATGTTCCTGTTATCCTCTTCAGATCAGCGTTTGAAAGTTGTCTTCCCTGCATGTTACACCAAAACTTGTCTTTCTTGCTCCCCATGGAAAAGCTGTATGGGCAAGGTGGAATGCCCATGGAGCTGTTCTCTCCAATGAGTATTATGAAGCAAGACCACAGAGCACTGGTCATGTGAGAGTCACTAGGGGCAGCTGGAACAGGCACAGATGGCTCTTCAGCTAAGCCAGAATGAAAAATTTCAGGACAGTCATCAAATCCAAATTAAATATTTCTGAAGTTCAGAACATTTTTTTTTCTTTTGAACTTCATTCTTCTCTGGAAAAAATCTGTTAATTCAGTATTTTGGGACAAAAATTAATCTTGAATTATCTGGATTTCCCTCGGGAAGGAAATTCTGCTTTTCTATGAGCTGGAAGTGATGTATCTTAAAATTCCCAGGCAACAATCTTATATTGGTATTTTTAATTTGGAGGACCATTCCCATGAGTTTCTAGTGTTTTTAAAGTAGGTCAAATTTTGAACACAAAAAAACCTTAAGAGTTATGCCCCTTTCATCTTTTCTTAGGAGCAATAAGCCTTTTTGGTATTATTGCTGGCTTAAATATTAAACAGGAAGCAAATTACATTTCAAGTCATTAAAGTACAATAGAACAGTTATATTGTCTGAATCAGTGCAATATTAGGTCAGATTGTCACAAAATGCTTGAAAATGAAGTCATATTGAAAGAATGCAATAAATTAGACTTCTTATACTTTCACTAAGAGCTCTGCCTGATGAGACACTATTTCTTCATTCCTGTCAATTAAGGTAGGGCATTCATCCCCCAAAATCTGAATTCTGTAAACATCTGTATGGAATTTGATATTCACATGCATAAAGCTACCACAAAAATGCAACACATTTCAATGTTGCTGTTTACAAGAGTCCAATCTTACTTCACCAATAAAGGCATTTGCTTGCAATTCTATTGGTGTGAAAGGAATTATTCCCTATGCAATTTGAGCTCAGGCAGCACAAAAATGTGGATCTACAGTACCTTTTGCTATGGTGCTCTTCTAATCAAGAATTTAATGCTAGGACAGACCTGAAAGGTCTTGCAGGGACAAGTGTAGACAACATTCGACAGGATCTAACACCTAGTGCCTCGTAGCCTCTGTGTTGTCCTGACTGTATTTGTAATCTTGGATTTGCCATGAAACCCAACAACAAAGTCAACCAGAAGCTGGCACATGCTGCTGCTTAGAGAGGTGACACGCTACAGTGGAGCTGACTGGTGCTGTCATGTCTTCAGGAGGAGCAGGAGCTGCTGGCTGTTGCTGGAAGCCCTGGGGAGGTTTGGTTGTTTCTTGCAGATGCTCTGTTCCCAGTGTTGCAGTTCCCAGCCTGTCCCAGCAAGGCAGCATGCCACTCAGGATCTTCCTGCTTTGCTGCCTTGGGCGACAGTCCAGAGGGCAGCTGACCCCAATCTGTTGTAATTTTAAAAGCATCCACCATCAGGGATCCTATGGCCTCTGCAGACTATTACAGTGCTGAACCCACAGAAGTTTATTGCCAGAACTTTGTACAGTTCCCCTCATTCATTCTTCCCTTTTCTAGACTAAACAAATCTAGTTCCTTTGTTCTTCTTTTGTAGGCCATGTTTTCTAAGACCCCTACCATTGCCACTTTAAAGATTTTAGTCTCTGATCTTTATAACCTCTTTTAAATGCAGTGTATGAAACCAAACACAGTAGTTCAGCTGAGGCCTCCTTGGCAGTGAGTATAGAACTATTTCTCCCTGGGCTTACTGGTGGTATGACTCTTGTGTTTGGAAACCCTAGCATGAGATTTGCCCTCTTTTCCTTTGCTTTTTATTTCACTTGTGATTTAGCTTGATCTCTCTAGTCTTCTTACGTCACCTTTTTGCCTCCTCAAGGAGGAAATTTCTTAACTATAGTTCTTCTGTAGTTGATTTCTATTTCTATATCATGAAAAGCAGTTTTATTAAATACCAGGTTATTGGTTGGATCGCTTCCTGAATTAACACAATTGGTTCTCATCACAGCTTCTGAAAGATTCATAACATATTTGAGCATGATTTCTAACCATAAATTTTAAAAGTGTGCTCGCTATCCTACAATTGTTAATGATGACATCAAAAAGAAGCAGACCCACATCACCACTGGAGATGTTGTTCCCTCTTGTGTGAAGAAATCACCTCTAACTTGCTGGGCATCAGCGATACAACTGCAACTCCCACCAGAAATGTGGCCTTACAAGCCGTGGTGGACAACAAATGGAGTTCAAGGAGAAGAACCTCTTCTTCTGCATCTCATTGAAATCAGTGCCCCTGTGCCTCCATGGCATGACTAATAAATGTACATTCATGTATTAATCCATTGCCACCTCCACACTGTGCTACCTGGAGCTACTAGCTGGGAGGTATCTGCTCTCTAATGGTCACATAATTTCTCACTCAGTGGAATAACTCAGCTACAGGAGCCTTCAGCTCATTCTTGGTACTTAGTTACAGACTGTGAAAGATTTATGTATATGAAGTGTGCTCAGTTTTACTGTCACGCGACATTGTTTTGACAGCCCAGATGAAGTTCCAGGTATGACATTATCAAACAGAATATGCCCTAGAGAAATTATTTTTCTGAGTATTTTATTTCACACTCTGTCTCATCTTAAAAATGCAGAACAGGCCACAAGAAATGAGAAGGAAATTAAAGCTTTGATTCGGCACAGAAACTCAGCATCTGCTTATGTTGAAGCAGCTATGCAGTCAGAATATACCTGTGGTTAAAATCCTAGTGCTTCACTACAATACTGATCTGAGTCTGATGGGGGTCTTTACCTTCTTCTAGTACCAGACGAAATGTAACCCATGTAAGTGGAATAAAAATATAATGGTAATTCCTTGTTCAGGAAGGTAATGGGGGAGGAAGAGAGATGGTCTTGGTTTTTATACACCAGTTCTGAAATTGAATGTGCAAAGGGAGTGAGGACTGCTGAAAAGAGAAACCCCCTAGAATGATTAGAGGAAAGAAGCTTGTCGGTAAGGACCTCCCACAAACCCCAACTCAGAGGAGTTGTCTCCAAACAGGTAGCAAAATCACCCAAGCTCATGGCAATGGGACACATGGTTGTGCAGGAAGGGACACTTCCTGGAACACTGGTGACAAACTTTGACATGGAAGATCAAGAAATCCTCTGGAATAGGAGTGCTTCCCTGCATGGCTCCAAGAGACACATATAAAGACTTGTCATTGGAAAGTGGGAAGAAACTTGGGTACGGGTGATAACTTTACATTGGGTGATCCACCCAAACAGAAGGCCAGAGAAAAGAAAACATAACTAGTCTCTAAGGTGAGGGAATTAGAGAAGTATTATGCTGGATGACATAGGAATAGTCTGCTAGGAAAAAAGGCAAGTAGGAAGATCAGCGTTCTTTAAAGGAATGATAACCACCAAATCTCAACTAACCTCATGCACAGGAAGGAAGGATTATAAGCGAGTAATTTAGATGAAGAGTGAGTCTAATTTGACCAGAAACAAGAAGGGAAGTAGGGAAGGTAGGTCAGATGGGCAGAGTTCTCAAAGAACAGTGCAGGCATCGAGGACTAAGGACTACAATCACAACCACCAGCAAAACCCAAACTTTCCCCCCCAGAGACGTTAAGAACAGTTAAAAACTCTATAAATACAGTAATGGTATAACAACAAAGGAAGGCCTGGGCCTTCTCTTTAATAGGAAAGCAGGGAGCCTGACATAGCCCACTGCCCTCTAGACCCCTCCTGTGGGAACCAGCGCTCTTGGGGCTCAGAGAACGCTCGTGGTGCTCCTCGCTCTGGACCTGGCTGCAAACCCAACACCTACAAAGAAGGCCTTTGCTGCAAGAATACCTGTCGCCTCTGCCTGAGGGGCTCTCTGCCCCACCCCTAAGGACAGAGGTGCCACAGCGCCCAAGCAAGGGATCCCTGGGACAGAGCAGGGAGAGCAGGGACGAGAGAAGCGCTTCTGGCAAAATGCCTTCCCCTAGCTTTCCGGGGAGAGCGCCTCACACAGGCTGCGGGGCGCGCTCGCTGCCGCGGCTCTTGCGTGCGCGGCAGGAAACGATTCTGTCTCTCTTCCTCCCACCCTCAGGACACCCAGTCCGCCTCCTGTTCCCCGTTCTCTGTCTCCGGCCCGGCCCCGGCCCCCCCGCGACCCGCAGCGGGCTGCGGGCGGAGGCGAGGGCGCCTCCCCATTGGCCGAATAGGGCCTGTCTGCCGCGCTCCCGTTGGCCCGTGCCGCCGCCGGCCCCGCCCCGCTGCCGCTCTGCCATTGGTCGTAGCGGGGCCCCGGCCCGGCCCCGCCCCCCCGGGGTCATTTAAGTTTATGGAGGAAAATAAATAAATAAACCGGGAAATAGAAATGCGTAGAATGCAGGGGGGGGGGGGGGGGGGCCGAGCGGGGGAGCGCAACCTAACCTGCTGCCTGGCCCGCGGCGGCCAATCGGTACTCGAGTGTCGGCAGGACTGACACCTCTGCCCAGCCAGTCAGCGCTTCCGAGCGGTGAAGGCGGCCCCCCAGCGTTCTAAAATCCGGCCAATGAGAGGCGCTGCCCGTTTGACCGACGTTTGCGCCTTACAATAGGAGGGGCGGCTAGGGAACCGGCTTCGCCTATCGAGAACTAACCGTGAGTCGCGAGGAGGGAGGGCAGGCCCCTACGGCAGTGGAAGGCGGGGCCCGTCCCTGAGTGGCGGCGCTGGGAGCCAATGGGTGCGGGCCGGCGGGGCGGGGGGGCCGGGGGCCAATGAGGGGGCCCTGCGAGGCGGCGGCGGCCGCCTCTGAAAGTGCCGCGAGCCGGCGGCGCCCAGCGCGGGGCAGGGGAAGATGAGAGAGGTACCGGCTCTTCCGGGGTCAGCGCGCGGCCGGGGGCGGGGCCCGGGCTTGCTCCGCCCACCGGGCGGGGCGGGCGGGTGAGGGGCAGGGGGGGCGGGGGGCTCCCGCGTCCCGGCGGGGAGGGAGAGCTCGTATTCCGGGAGGGAGAGGAGCGGAGCCTATAGTCCTGGAGGGGGGACGGTTCGCAGTCGCCGCCTCCCGGAGTTTTTTCACTGTCCCGAAAAAGTTTGGGAGCCGGCGGGGCACTCCTCTGAGGGTGCGCACGGCCGGAGAGGGAGACTTGGCACCGACATTGCCCCCGCTTGTCCCCCCCCGCGCCGCTCCTCCTCTTTCTCTAGCCGCGCCGCTGGCAAAAGTTGGCGGCGCTCGTTTGTGAGCGAGTGTCGGGGAGGGAAGAGATGTCCAAGAATCGTCTGGACGCAATCCTATACAGTGTGCTCTGGGATGACCCCGCTCTAGCAGAGAGGTTGACCCGGTGTGGCCCCTTCCAACCTTGCCTGGCCTGTGATTCAGTGGTTCTGAGAGGGCAGGTCGGGGTTATCCCCCGGGAGCAAGGCAGTGCCGGTGCCCGGGATGCCCCGCGGGATGCGGGGTGAGAGCCGGGCTGGAGAGGAGCTGCTCGTCCTCCCGCACCGAAGACCTCAGTTGCTTGGGGGGTTTTTGGGTTTGGTTCGGTTTTGATGCCGTGCCCGAGGGCTCACGGAGCAAATCAGCTGTTCCCATTTTCCCTGCTGGGGCTCTGGCAGCGCGGTCCCACCCGAGCGCACCGCGAGCGCTTCCGACAGCGCTTCCAGAGCCGTCGGTCCCTCGTCCTTTCTCCCAGCGCCGGGCAGCTACCTGTGCCGAGGGGACAGGCTCGTGTGCCCAGCTCTCTGTATCCCTGTCGGCAGGGAGGGGGCTCGGCGTTTGTCAGTCGGAGCGCAGGAAATAAGTGGATTTGCAGGTTGAGAAGGAAACGGGCTGCCGCACTGCCCTTCGCGTTCCCAGACTTCGCCTCCTTTTGTAGCCGAGCAAGTCGGTGATTCTGAAGTTAAAAGTCCTCCTGTCAGCCTTGGAGCCCTCCGTGCTGAATGGCAAATGGGAATTTGTGAGAAAGTAAGACTCACTGTCGAGTAAAACAAATTAATGTACAAAGCCTGAAGCTCGGCTCTCTGAGCAGAGTAATTATTTAGAAGCAAAAACTATCTTCATAAAAGCTGTTATTGTCTACAGCTACTGGATCACAGTCCTGAAATCCGAGGGCCTTTCTGGGTCTTTCTGAATGCCTGGGATGGGTTCTCAAATAGAAATGATGTTTTGGAATTTACGGGGCTGAGGTTGTAGAAATGCAGAACCATTTCGCAGCTGTGATCTCGGGGTGCTTTGCAAGAAAGGGTAACTTAAGACAAAAAAAAAATTTATGATAGGAAAGTACTGTATCCTTCTCTTACACACACAAAAACCCCTCAGAGGCAAGAGCTCTTTCAGCTGTTCAGAGGATGCAATGAGAACAGTATTAGAGCTGACTGGGAGGATCCTTCCGTCCCCAGTGGAAAATGTGGTATTTGTGAAGTTGCAGTTTTCTGCAAGAAAGTTCCAGTTTTACTGGGAAAAAAAAAGTTATATTATTCTGACCGGAAAATTAAAGTGATGGTTCATGGCTACCTGCCTTGCAGACTTCTGTCAATTCTACTTTCTGCTTACAGGGAGAAAGCACAGTTAATAAAATCTTCCTCTTAGAGACTTGCATCTTTTTTTTTTTTTTTCCTTTTTTTTCCCCTGTTTTCCCCCTTTAAAGGAATTGCTTGGAATTTTTATTCCACAAAAGATGTGAGAGTTTTACTTCTTACTCTGAAACAGAACTAAATATTTTTTCATAGCACAAAAATTCCAGTATTTGGCCAGACCGATTAAAAACTTCTGGAAACTTGGGGCCAGATCTTTGGCTTGTACAAACTGGCTAGTTCCATTGTGTTTAGTCCACAGAGGATTTGGCCCTAGTTAATTAATGGTTCGCCCGAGGTCGTGCAGCGAGTTGATTTTTAAAGCTGGAGACTGAATCCAGAGCTGTTATTATTCAATCCTGTCATATATCTTGAAGTTTACTGCACAACATTATATTTTTCTTAGACAAGCTGGATTAATAAGTGGCAGAATTCACAAGGCTCTGATTGCAACTTTTCTTAAAAATCATGTTCTTAAAAAAATCTATTCAATCGTGATCTTACTAGAAAAGCGAGTAAATATGTTGTAATTAGTGCATAGGTGACACTGACTACCGAGGGAAAGAGAGGCCTGAAAAACTGCTTTTGTTATTTAAACCTCTCTTTCAAAGTACAAAAGCATTTGATTGGCACTTCACTGATTTAATAGTCCATTTGTAATGCAGGAAGAACATTACAGAAAATTTTAGCATTATTTTAAATCTCATCATTTAATCTGTAGGTGTTTTTAAAAAAATCCTCATTTCTAGGAGAAGAAAACTTTCTGATAGCATGTGGAATCTGTGACTTGTCAGTTAAAGAGATGAATGCCTTGTGTCCTCCAAAAAGAAATGGTTTATGAGTCTTAAAATGTATCCTGTTTGTTGTGTTAGCACAAAAATGAAATACAAGAAAAATCCTTCTGGCTGAGGATTTTATGTTTCATCCTATTGTGATGTAACATTAGGAATGGAACCTAAGGCCTCTGGTTTAAAATCAGGTTTGCCAGCATTCATATTAAAGTGAAGAACTGTTCAGATCCTGTGCAGCAGCAGTGCCAGATGTATGAGATACCAGCTAGCCCATTCGATCATATGAATTTACAGAGATAGTCTTTCACTTGTACTTGCATAAAGATGCTTTGTGAAGACCGATTTTTTTTTTGTTTTACACGTGGGGAAGATACAAAGGCCAGAAATCCAAACAGACTGTCTGCACATACCCCTTTTCCCCAATGCTGCTGACTTTTCAGGGAGAAATAAAATTTCATAAAGTTCATAAAGGCTTGTCTCTGCCTTCCAAATGTTTGAGGAGTAGCTTATTGCTAAAATATTGTATGCTAGAAAGATTCCGAATTAAACAGCACTGAAATGACTTCCCAATGTCAAAGAGCAGTCAGTGACAGAGTTTGAACAGACCTTCTGCCTCCCAGGCCACAGCTGCACCTATTGGCTTCATTGTCCCATCCCTCCTACGCACATGCATGCCTGGCATTGTTTTGGAAATACAGCAGAAACGTGATAATTCAAACTGATGACTTGGAGAGCCAGTTGTGGAATTAATTTATTGGGTAAATTAATGACTAGATATGCAGGCAGATTAAAAAAAAATAAAAGATGGTGTGTCATAGTGTATGGTTTGTTCTGTTACCTCAGTGTGATTTATTTGTCACTGCATGAATTGATTATCCTGGAAAATATTTTTTTAGAAATTTTGTGAGTAAAGTCTTAAATCTCAGCATGGTTCTGTTCTTGTTATGTAAATCTGTGAGGGGAATTGGGTTTTCAGCTCTTCAGTGACGAGTTATAATTTGGGATTAGAAATTAATCCATAGCACCTATTTTGTGGCACAGGATTTATAGCATGCCTCAGAGGTTAAACCATAGCCTTAGTATACTGATCTGTGCTGTAGTCTTATTTGATTTTGGCAGGGCTGCCTGTCTAAGACAAATAGGATTTGATCCTTGCTGGGTAACCTTGGTAAAATTCCAGGCAGCCCTCAAGACTTACTATTTCCATCTTGGTATCAGAAAATAAGTGTGTTCTTTCTGTTTATTTTTCACAGAGCCTCAGTGTTGTTCAGTATAGTTTGTCATGTGAGGCTGTAAATCCCTTGAAGCAAGGTGGAATTTTAGATTTGCAAACTGTTCCCAAATGATTGCATGTATATCATGAAGAAAAAGGCAGTCCTCTAGCCAAGAATGGACAGTACTTACCGAGTTTAGCTCATTAAGATTCCAGAGTGACTGCAGATATTAATGTAGAAGATGCTATGGGGAAAAATAATTATTTTTAATTTGCTCAAAGTACCAAATTAATGTTAAGTAAGCAGAATTCATCTGTAATTGCCCGAGAAATCTTACCAGCAGTTTAGGCTCTCTAAAGAGGTATTGCAGAGAGTGTGCACAAATCATTACATCATTGATAAACAAACAAACAAAAAAAAAATCTCAAATTGGCAGCTATTAGTAAACTTTGCTTGTTTACCCTTACATAGTCATGCTGACCCTTGATCTTGGGTATCAGAGCAACTCAAGCAAGTAAAAATTCAGTTACTTAATTTTCATGAGCGATATATTCACTGAGAGGAATCATTGAGCATATCTGAAACAGAAGAAAATAGTTGCCATTGACCACTTTTCACAGCCAGAGGTGATGTGATTTTGGAAGGTCTGTGTTGCTTGGGGAAGTCCTGTGTTCGTGGCCTGAGTAGGGTGAACAGGGGAAAAAAAGAGATTTTGGTGTGTAGATTATTTTGTGTTTACCAATATCAATGGATCTCAGATTATACTCTGATTTTCCCAGATATTCATGAAAGATACCTCAAGGTATACCAGAATAAGTCATTTTGTTATCAAATTTTCTTGTAAGAGAAAGTTCTAATTTTGACTCTTTAACAGCTTATTCAAAGAAATAATTATACCTTCAGCTTTCCTCATTTTTTTAATCCAATATGGGTTCCAACCTCATTCTTGCTTCTTATATTTTCTTGAAAGCATATTGAAGACTGAGTACTTATTTACTAGTCTGGGTTCCTGGCTTAAGACTTGGGCCTCATGAAGTTCTCTGCCATGAATAGCATATTTGACTTTAGGGAAAGATTGCTCAGTCTTTGTTTCCTATCTCTACAACAGGAGTAATACCATGTGCTGTCATCACGAATATTTGCAAAGGTATGTACGTGGAGAATTCCAAAATGCAGCCATCAGGTTTATAAATAATATTTAAAGTAGTAATTTCAGGTGGTAGGTGCCAATTTTTTTCCATTGGCTGTTTGGTTTGACAATAAATGCCAGTGTCAGTAGTTTTATAAACTTTGGTGTAGTTATTCTGGGTTTGCATCAGAAAACAGAAGGTGGCTTAGACATGAATTTCCTCTTTGAAATAACTGAAGTGACATCAGTGGAATTATACGGGAATGATTTTGGCATTGATACTGGTGAAAGACATAGTGCTCTCTGAGTGCTTTGGCCTCATACAAAGTGAGCTGTATTAGTAGTACAGGAGTTCAAAGCTTCTTCGGAATTGTAGTCTCCTCGTTACCATTTTAAGTTTTCAAGTACTGCTGCTAGCAAGTACTGTTTCTGGTAAAACTTCCAAGATTCAAAAATGTGTGTCTCCCGCCCCATAGTAATTGTGCACACAATTATTACTTCATTTCCCATATGACTTTTAGCATATCCGTTTGACTAAAGCTTAAGAAAGTAGAAGTTTTAAAGCATTTTTGTACCATACTCCAGTCAGACATTTAGGCTGCTTTTCTTATACATAACACTTTCTATTTCCAGACACTGTAAATATCGGCCTTCAGAATAGCTTTGTGCAGTGTTTACCCACGTCACTTTATGGAAGATGAAGAAAGCAGAAAATACCCACTGTTTCCAAAACTGGTGATAATTTTTAACTGCTTGTATTTTTGTATGCATCTTTTGAGACCCTGACACTTTATTTCCTCCACCACTGGTTCTGTACAGTTCCATCTCCCACTGGTGCTGGTTGTAAGTTGCAGTCATTAAGCGTAACTACCTCAACGTAAATATTGATCACTGTCAAAACTCATGCAGAAGTTATGGCTTTTAGATGCAGTCGAACCAGGGCAAAGTTCTGGGAAACAGGTTGTAAGTGCCTGAAGTTTGGGCATCTAGAAAAGCTGTCATTCTTCTCTATTTTTAAATGTACCAGAATGAAATTAGGGGTTGAAATGGCAAGTGCTGCTGTTCTTCTGTTAAAAGCAGTAATATCTGTTTTGTTAAGCAGTTTTCTGTTTTGTAACTGTAAAGTAAATAAATAAAATCTTTGTGCTGTTTAGGTGGAGTTTAAATGTGGGGTCCAGATTGTCTCCGAAGCAATTTGTAGGACATCTCCCCCATTGTAGTCTATGAATAACACCCACTGAACTCAATGTGAGGGTTTTTTTATCGTGTGTCTGAAAAGAAGAGTCCCTATTTATAGCATTCAAACGTTGGCAGGTGCAAGACTGGTGAGAAATGTTAGTCTCACACATACAAACTAGTTGTTTGGGAGAGACTTCTACGTGGTGGGAGCTGCTCCTCGCTGGGCCGCTAGAATCAACAGCATTGCTCAGTGGCTGTCTTCTTGTTGAGATCAATCAGCTTGCATTTTCAGGAGTGTGTGTAACGAAGAAAGGCCTGATGGTGCTGATTGCAGTAATATACTTAGCTATGGCAGCCTTAGCTATTATTTATAGAAGTGCTAATTATATCAATAGAAATAGCAATATTAATACTGTTAAGTGTCAGAATCCACGCTTGACAGCATGAACTAAACACAGCTACTGTGAAACAAAAGCAGCCAGCTTGTCTCCCTTGTCAAACCACCAATATGCGTTTCAGGAAGAGTACACACCCACCTTAATTGCTTGGGGTCTCACCATTTTTGCTCATCTTGTTATATCACTATCATTTCAAGCAGAAAGCTCACAAGACCGGCTGTTCCCATGAAGTGTAGACTGTATTCAAAGTCAGTCTGGAAAATTCAAACTGTGACTGAAAGTGTTACAGTGGATTCTAGTTTAAAGCTGTCATCCTACAATGCTGGAGACTGCAAGTGTCTTGAAGTTCAGAATCTGACCCAAACTTTTTTTTTGTCTGTATCCTACCACTTTCCTACCACTTCTTGTTTACAACATAGTTGGTGAGGAGGCACGTAGATTTCAGTACCCACAGTTACCTTCAGACTATGTTATAGCCAGCCTTAATTGGCATCTTTTAAAGGGCAGAAATCATATTACCAAAAAATAAACAAAACTAAAAGAAAACAAGAGCATATTGAGACTTATTGTCTGGCTGCTTTTTTAACATTTAAAATATGCTTGATTTCCTGTCACAGCTCTTCTTACATCTGCCTACCTTCTTGTGACAGTGTTTTAGACTGACTTCCCACAGGAGCTTACAAATCAAGCAGGTTAATGTCTTCATTAAAACTGAATAACAGTTTACTTTGGGAAAAAACATATTAAATATTTCAGGATATTGAACACCAAACTACTATTAAGCTTTAACTAATGCATTTACTTTGCTGACACTTGCTCTCCAATGGGACGTGTAGCTCAAGTTAATGTCACTCGAAGTGATGTTTAAGACTTCATGAGAAAGTGTTTCCAATCCCTTCTAGATGATTTTACTCTAATTCTATCACTCTGTACTTGAGAAAAAGTTTTAAATAAGTTATTTCAGCAACTTGCCATCCTTATTTTGGAAGTGTACTGGGTATAAATGTCTCCTTTAGAGTTTTAAATAATCCTTTCTGTGTCCTAGATACATGTGGTGCATTGTGTAAAGAGAGTGACAGGCTGTTGGCCTCTGGACACATAAAGAATGTCCTTAGCATTTCCTTTGGGAGGAAAATACAAAGATTGTTGCAAACAGAAAAGGTTTGGGTTTTGTCATCCATAACTCCGATCTACCTTAAGGCGTGACTGATTTAGTGGATCAAGGGCATAGAAATGGAGGCACATGGCCAGTAGGTCAAGGTTTCTCAGCTGGCAAGTGGAGATATTCTGCGTGGGCTGCTGTTACTGCAGAGCTGCGGGCTTGTGTCGTTCTCACTCTCTGCAGAACCCATTTGCAGTGATGCCATGTGGGACACAGGGGCATCCCATCAGTAATAGGAATGGGGTTTGTTTGGGTTTCTTTTGTTCATGTTACACTGCAAATTCTGTTGGTGTAATTTGCTTTATCAGCTCTTTTGTTTTTGTTGGGATTTTTTTTGACCTCTTCATTTGGCAATCCTCCAGTTTACTTATCTATTATCAGAGCTATGTCAGACAGTGATGCGTCATTCTTTCTGGATCCGACTGCAGCAGCATCCCAATATATGATGCAATCAAACAACATTCCTACACTGGCGGATTTAGACCAATCCTTTTGAAGTTTGTTAATGTATCCAAAATCAAAGCCACTTTCAGTTCTACGCTGTAAGAATACTGATACTTTGTTGTAACGCTTCTCATCCTTGGTCTGTAATAATCCTGGAACTCTTCGGACGTCCCTTTAAACTCTGTGAACAGGTGATCTGTGAGTAAATCTTCCTGAGGAGTTACAAACTTTCTTGAATTATTTACATCTACTGTAGGAATTCTGTCTTGGGCTGATTGCATAGATGATACAAACTGAGTGATGCAGAAAGAAATGGAGGATGTGCTTAGAACATAAAGATATGCCGTAGACTCATGAATACATTACATAAAAAATAATTCCTAGTGTAATGCTGCTGGCTTATGCTGAGTTAACTTCAGGGAAAAAAATTGTCCACAAGACTTAGGATCTTGGTTATAGACATAAAGAAATGGTTGAGAAAGATAAATGGCTTAGAGAATAATTTATACAATAGGACAAAAAACCCCCGCCTGGTCTAACTACTAGTGGGTATCTGAAAGACGTCATTGCTCAGTGGTGATGTTCTGGAATATAATGAGCACTAGCCTCATCTCATTTCACAAACATGGTAATTCCTGGTAGGACAAGAGATAATTAACTAGTGCACATGCAATATGTTTTGTTTTGTTTTGTTTTGATTTAATTTTAACTGATGATCACAATGTATTTAAGTTCATTAGAGTAGAAAAAAATAATTATTAGTTTTAGTAGAATAATTCTGTGGGGCGCTCCACTTTTTGAATAAACAAATACAGATCAATATTTTCTTGAGTCTACTGGTCATGGACATTTATTTAGTATATTGCCATTCACTCCCTTTAAGTAGTTCCACATGTCACATTTTTGGGAATTTTACATTTGTGACTTGAAAACAAAAATTGTTGTGCCTAATCCTCCCTCACAAGATAAATAAGATAGACTTTTTTTTGTTACCACAGTGGTTGAGTAATTATACTCTTGTGGTGCAGATACATACTCAGGTTCATTATTTGCTTTCTGAAAGGCCTCATGGACAGTTATTAAGGCTTTGCATTTTGTTCCAGTAAAATGTAACATTTTGGTCAAAGAATGTCAACTTAATGGAACAGAAGTTACCAAAACACAAGCACTGAGCACCCCTTTTTCTATGATGGCTCATCTTGGTGCCACCGGGAGACATTCATCCAGCCTTGCTGCCCTACCCCAGTTCTGTGGATGCCATTCTTGGGCTTACTTGGGCATACTTGGGCTGACAATGGGATGCTTTTTACCTAAGCCACACTGCTCCTCGACAGCATGATAACCTGGACCTGATCTGATAAGCATGCTAACTCCAGATTCCCAATGAATATTGATGTTATTTGCATGTGTACATTCTAACAGGATCTGGGGAGTCCCAGATGAGATCAGTGCCCCATCCGCTGCTGCTGGGTATTTTACATGCTGTAAAAGAGGTGCTGCATCAGGAAGTTTTTAGTTAAAAAGGCAAGTCAGGAGAGAGGTGAGCAGAACAAAATGTTAGAATTTCCTCTGTTGTAGTTGCAGAGCAAGACACAGGGAAAAAGTAGATTATTTTATTGGGATAATCCGGGGAAAGGAAATAGAGGTTTTCAGAGGCAACTAACTCCCACTAAAGCAAGTATGGGAGTGATGTGCCAACCTGCCATTTGTGCCTTTGAAAATTTCCCCAGGGAGTCTATAGTAGAGCCAAGCATTGAACTCTGATCTTCAGTCACCGACCAGACAATCGTTCCTTTCTGCTTTAAGTGTTTTTAATTGAAAAATACCATCTGAACAGTGTCTGTAAAGAATTACTTTTCCTCAGAACCTCCAAAAGAAAAGCAAAATGATGTGCTGCAGCAATAAATTAACCAGGGATCAAAATAAAAACCACAGTCTTGTTATGAAAACCAGAACTGGTAAATACTGTGAATTTATGACACCACTGGAAAAATAAATCCACTGTGGTAAATGTTAATACTTTTAGAACTAAAGATTTTTGGTTTAATTATTAAACTATTCAAAACTCTTCTAAGCAGACTTTACTTGCAAAAGCTACAGAATGTTTAAAAAAAACACAGAAGTTCATCCCTTGCTTTTCTGCAGGCACTATTTAGATCTATGTTGGTGTTTGTTTCAGAGAAGAGTATAAAACTGAAGTCCACATGACCCTATCTTACTCTCCCCAAATAGCAGTAACACTTTTCCTTTTATATAGAATTGTACATATATTCACTCACACGTTCTCATCACTTTCTTAGGAGGTAGAGTCTTTTCCCACTTTGCAGGTTGGGAAACACTGGCAGGACTCAAGGTTACACAAATCCAGAGAAATCGTGAGAGTCAGATTACGCTGCTGGAATGACCCATGTTCAGGCCACTCCGACACGTCCCCTAATAATATTTTACAAGCCTGAGCCATCTGTGTGTGATGAGATCAGAAGTAAGGAAGTCTGTAGTTGCCAAGAGAATTTTAGCAAGCAGAACTGTACAATTATAAAGAAATCCTATAGCATCAACAAAAGAAGCTCAGAAAATATTCACACTGACTCTTTTTGACTCTTAACTGGAGACTATTCCTGTTAAATTTTAAGAGTTTGTTCTTCCTGTTGCACACCTAATCGTTATTGACGGTATTGTGAGCTTTGCATACATTATTAGTAGTCTCCAAAATGGCTAATCCCATATTTTGCAAAAGCAAGAAGACATTGCTGCTGCATCTCTCTGTGCACTTGGAGGGGTAGTCAACCTCTACCTCTTGTCTGCATCCCAGTGGTTTGGCTTCCTTCCCCTCACAGACACACAAACATGCACAAGCTCAGAAGTACCCCAAACAAGAGACCCCCTGAGAATTCCCTGTCTGCTTCTGATCCATGGACTTCTTGCCATGTGTGGACTTGACATCAGTGAGATGGGCTATTACTTATGTCTTTCTTCTTTTACTTTGTGTAAGATGAACTTCACAAAAACAAATAAATACAGAGTATAGGCTTTTCAAAAGCTCTCAGCATCAGTTTCACTGTTCTCCCTTTGAACACAACCGGGACTTGACTGGAGGTGGAATTAAGCCCACATTCAGCATTTTCAACTCTCGCAGTCATAGAAGAATTTATAATCTTACAAAAGGGATTCTGAAGTTCTTCAAAGGGTAAGAATCTTTAGCTCTCAAGAGTGGTTCTGCTTCTGGAACAGAAAGTCCCTTGAGCTGCTTTCTTGGTTTCTATGGGTTAAGTTCAACTAGGCTTTCTCTCAGTTTGTTTTATTAGAAAATGGTATTTATTTGACTGTGGTATGCTACCTAAAATTGTTATAATTTGTTTCTTTATTTCCATAAACATTTCTCTGTTTGTTTTGGAAGAGTGGTTACTTAAGGAAAAAAACCCAACAAAGGAAGCTTAAAAATATATTGCTTGTCTCCCATATAAAATTTTCTCTTGTAATCAGTATATATAATTTTCCTATAGTACCAATCTAAGCAAAAAAAAAAAAAAAGGCAAACAAAAAAGAGAGAGGGAAGAGAGACATTAGAATCTATTTTCAGGATGGCATATCAGACCACATGCACTTATGGGGTAGAAAAGATTTATTATTTTGGGCAGTACAGTGGAACTTATGAGAAGCTTTCTTTTTTTATACAAAGTTAGTTCAGAGTAGATTAAAGTTTATTTCAAAGTCAGCATATTTGACCTCAAGCATCATAAGAGTCATGTAGAACTGGCTCATGCTATTAAATTCCTACAGCCAACTCCATAATAATGATTAATTTCTTTCATAAACTCTCTTCATAATTAATACAGGTTTCATTGTGGGCACTGCTATTCTCATATTGATTATCTCTACAATTTAGATTGGACTCGTAAAATGATGTCTTTGTTTACTCTGATGGCCAGACATTTATTTTACTTGGATAACTCTCATCATTTGCAAACTGGACTGGGGATATTGCTATCATAGAAATTAGAAATATTTCAGACCTATTCCATGGAAGAGCAGGGTTAATTTTTTGGCACCTGAGATTAATAATACTTTAGTGTTTTCTGATTCTTCTCATCTGAGAATCTGAGTTCTTTATGAACAATTAATTAAGCTTAAAGACACCCTTCTGAAATAGGAAGGCATTAGTAGCCTCCTCCACTGGATAAACTCATATTTAAAGATGTTGACTGATTTAGTTCAAGTCACCTGTCAAGTTGTCTACATTCAAGCTGGATATAACCCATATTTGCTGATTACCTATCTTATCCTTCAGTTCTGAGTTTTTCTCACCTGGCATGACAAGTTTTGATGTGATGTAGTTCCTTTTGGCAAAATGCTTATTTAAAAAAATTATAATAGCTGGGTATGCTTTAGCTGCTTGAACAAGTAAAGACCTTTCTTGTTGCTTGTTTCTTCTCAAAAATAATTTAGTTTTATTTCTAGGAGTCTTTAATAAAAGACAGTAAAATCAGTAGACTTCTAAGACTCTAATAATCCCTAGTAAAAAACCTCAAAACATGATTTTCATGTTTCAGACAGACTTCAGGAGAAGCAGCTTTAATTGGAAAAGCAAAAAATAGTGAATGGTGATATAGAGAAAGTAAAGAGCCACAAACCAGATTTTTTGACTTTACCCTGTGCTCTCCATGCAAAGTTGTGCAACAGGTGAGCCTTTCTCTTGGTCAGTCTTGTGTATGTTAACAATGTAAATCTACTTTATTGCAATATTAAAGGAAACCCTTCTCCTACAGCTGAGAGATCTCAAGGATGAGGGCAGTACATTTTGTTTAGTTCTGTTGCCCAGACCCTGGAGGGTCCAGAGCCCCATGGGAGCTGCTGAGCTCTCCTTATTTTGTTAACTTCAGAGGGTGCTGGAGGAAAGTTGCAGTGACTGGCAGAAGTTAATCTTTGGAAAGCCTTGGACACAAACAGGAATTCCATTTTTTGAGTTGAATTCAGCCATCCTGCTGTTGCCAAACTTACAAGCAGAAGGAAATGTGGATGTAAAAAGCAGCACGTATATACATATTAATGCTTCCAGTACAACATCCCCCACGCCTGAGGACAGTAAGTGCAGCTGAGGACATAGTGAGGTTTACAAGAGTACCTCACATGTTGAGATGCTTTATAGTCCCCCCTGTGAATAGCCTAGTGAAAACCATATGTGAAATATAAATATACTGGTACTTAAAAATGGAGCTGCATTCCAGCCTTTTAAGTTAATTTTGTAACATGCTGCATCTGAGGGTTTAATGTGTGTTGTATCCAATGCTAGCTGAATACTGCAGGGCTTAATAAATGCAGTGTGTACTGGAGACACCAGAGGGTCTGATGGAAGACGTGAGAGGAGGAGAAGATGGCGGAAATAACACATTTTAGTGAAAGAACAAATCCGGTTTGAACCAACTGCATGTTTGCTTCCTTCAGTCTGAAGCCAACAATGAACTCCCGTTGTCATGCTGAGTCAGTTGGCTGTGACTCACTTTATCAGTCTCAAAATTGTCCAGCATTTCATCAGAACTGGATTACACAATGGGTTTTTCCTTTTCCTCCTTTTCTTTTTCCCCAATACACTTTTAGTATTAATAGGCCTGTAAATCGTCTGATGTTAACATGTTTCCTCATTAACTTTTACTTTTTTAATTATAAGATTAATAATCATACAACTTCCCAAAGAGGGAAGTACAGTAATCCCAACTTGACTTGAAATTCTCAAGGAAAAACTTTTGTAGTTATTTAATTCTCTCAGGTAAAAATAAGTTAAAGCCTTTTTGTTTCTTTCCACAGGATATTGGCATAGCTAACATATGCTTACAATTGTTCAGCTGAGGTATGTGTTCTCTGTTGGGTGTGGAGAGAAAATTGTATGTGGAAACAGCAGCCAGTGTATCAAAGTTGAATTTATCTCCCCAGCATGACTTTTTTTTCGTTTTTTTTTTCTGCAAAAGCCTATTGTAGGAAACATTCAAATGCAGTATCTTAGCCACTGAAACAGTTCACACAAATGATGTGATGTACTTTATGGGCATATTTATCCCTTGAACACAAAAAGACATGTTACCTAAAATGCAAAGTGTGTGATTCTGTACTTAAGAACGAGGACATCTTCACAGTCTCTGTAGTTTGTGAAAAAAATTAGGTCTATGGGGCTTTATATCTAACTCTGCATATTGGTGCATTACACCAGATTCTTTGATTTTAGCACCTACCCTGTTACACAGTTTCAATGAAAGCGATATGAATAAACTAAAAATGTGTAAAAAGTGGTGCTGAGTTGGCTGGACAGCATTGCATCTGTTCTAAAATCCAGCATTTCTAAGTTCAGCCATCTTCTCTGCCCTAATTTAATCTGTATTTTCCACCTGCATGATAAAATTAATTGTGTTCAATTAAATCCATTTTTTAATCACATATTGAGGACAAAATATGTATCTCCATTTTTTAATCTTAGAATGTTTGAGATACCTGGAAAATGTTCAATGCCTGTCCCAACACTGACGTCTTATCCTGGGTTTAATCCCATCCGTCTGTGTTTTGAATCCATTCTGGTGGCTATGAAATGGAAAGCTTCCAAGAGTCTTTGAATAATTTTTTAATTTTGTTCTTCCGTGGTTCTAGTTCTTTGTTGTTAATTAGATCAAACCACATTTCCACTGAGACTGTAATGGTAGTGTCATCAGCCTGTAATCTGTCAAGTCCCTCTGAAACCTCCTTCAACTGCTTTTGTAAATTTAGTACCTCTCTGTAAAGTTCCTTGCAGAGAAAAATGTGTGCTATTTTTTGATCAAAGTCAGTCTTGTTCTCAATGCAATTTTCAAGACACTTGTTGATGCAAACACAAATCACATGCTTCTGAGAGGAACATTGAATGTCTCCAGGAACCAGAGGCACTTTTTCACTCAGGTTACCCTCTTTCACTCGAGTTATTTAGCCTGCTGGTGATAGATTTGTCTTTAGGCTCCATAGTACTCGTTTGGAAAAGTTTGGCTGTTACTTTTTCACTTAGTGTGGATGAAATACAGCAGTGATACAGCCATATATCAGAAACAGAAGAAATAGTTTTAAACATTTTTGTTTCAAATTTGTTTTTTCTCTCTAACCAAATAGTACAGACATCTTTCTCATGCATTTCTTCTGCTGGATGGTATCTTTGGTAACACTGCACCAATATCAGTTGTTTTAATTTTTTAATACCAGCATACAAAGACACACATTTCATTGTCCGTAAACTTGTGGTCATTAGGAGCTCATTTGTCATGTTCAGATAGCCAACCTGGACTAATGTCACTGTTCAATGCTGTTACTTTTTCTTTTATTATCTTCCTCTTTCTTCTCTTGGAGATTCTTGTAGTGGACAGCTGAATTTACAAGTCTCTAAGAGAAATGTTTCAATCATGGCTCCTTTTGTGTTTCACTGAAGGCAATATCATTAAGACGAAATAAGATTGCATCTATCTTGTTAAGCAGAGCTTTTCTTTACAGCATAATCAACTGGTAAGCTTATTTCTGGGTCTTCAAGACACAAAGGTGTCTAATGTTTAAGAGCATCTAGGAGGTCTGGAACACAGATTTAAATCATCATTACTATGTTTAATAATGATAATGACAGCATTAAAACATTGCACTTTCAGGATCATCAAACTCATCAGAGTCCAGCTTCAATAATTTCACTTAAAAGAACATCTTATCTTGAAGAGTCTACAAAAATGGATTGTCTGCATTTTTTGAGACGGATATGAAGTCATCCCAACTTCTTGAACAATTTTGACAATGCCTACATTATACTGTTAAAGAATTATCTTGGGTTTTGTTACTTTGGTACATGCATAAACTTGTTGCTTTCTCCAACTTTTCTTGAAGTCAGATAAATTAATATTTTTATGTGTCTTAACCATTAAGCTCCAGTTTGTAATATTGGTATCTTTAATATTAACAGTATAGCAAGAAGCCTGCAGTCTAGATTTAACAGTTAGGATGGAAAATCTGTGTGAGAGTGCTGGCTTTTTTCAGACTTGTTATAGAATACTCAGATTACTTAATGGAAGTTTTTAGATACTAGAAGTATTGTATGTTCATGTTCAAAACTTGTTTCATTTATTACTTTCTTTTTAGCATTATTTGAAAAATGTTTCCATCCACTAGCAGCATCTCTTTCATCAGGCCCTGAAAGTGTTATTCCCCATGTAATTAGGAAGGCAAGAGTTTATGTTTTTTGCTGTCTTTTAAGAGGTACAGAACCGCCTTACTTGTGTCACTTTCCTGTTGAGTCTTAGAATGTTTAAATTTCTCATTTGCAGATAGAAAATGGAGCCTGATTTTTCAAGCATCACTTCTTTCTAGTCTTTGTTATTTTCATGTAAACATTTCTAAGTGTCAGATCCTGAACAGTCAGCACTGGATTGTTTCTGTATCTGACATTGTAAATATAGGTAACATGACTCATGGACTCTTCACCAAACTATATATAAGCACCCCCTACAGCAAAATGTAATAACATCTTCCCTGTGTCTATTGTGATGAGCTGAGCAGGCCATCTTTGGTCAAATGTATTTCTGCTTTTGAAACACATCTAGTTTTGTCTGTCAGGGCTCTGTCTCACCAATCACATCTGTGTGAGTTTGGTTTGGTGTTTACATGGGAGAGCATGGGGAGCACCCCTGTAAAAGCCAGTGCAACTCAGATGCTTTCAGTTGCTGAAAAAATTAAAATATGCTAATTTAACAGTACCATACAATTTGTACTGCTTTTGTTCATCTTTATCATATTTAGTGATCCTCAATAGTTCATTGCCTTTCTTTGTCTCTGGGGATTTTTGTTTATTTGTTTCTTTTTTCTGTCTCATATCTGCAAAGTAGTGTGCATCCATGTGCCAGTAGTGTGCAAGGCCAGGTTGGGTGAGGCTTTGAACAACCTGGTCTAGTGTAAGATGTCCCTGCCCAAGGCAGGGGGATGAAACTGGATGATCTTTAAGGTCCCTTCCAACCCAAACCATTCTATGATCCTATGATTATCTTCTCTGTGCAGTCTTAGGTGTAGTTCTCTTAAATGAAAATCTAGCTGTCAGTTTTACAAGTAACTAAACTGTTTATTGACGTTTTCTCAAAGATGGAAGTGCATATACTACTCTAAGAGTGAGAAGGACATATCAGGTACTGCAGGAATTTCCAAGAAGTTTTCTGTGGGTTGTGAGCATGATCACAGAGGGAGAAATGGGTGGAGTGGTAACTGTGTGGGATGGTTGGCTCTCTATCCATCAAGTCATTCCTTACCCCACAGGGATGGTCTTAGACCCAGAGCTCTGCTTAGAAATTCCAGGGACTGGATCTAATCTTGAGAGCATGTGAAACAAATGAGGACTGAAAGGCTGAGTTAGCAGGGAGGAGTTGGACAATGAAGGTGCTAAGAGGAGCAGAGTAAAGGCTGAAACTCAGCCAGGGTTTTACTGTGCTTTTTTAAATTGCATGCTACAATACACTGCCCTTCCCAGGTGTGTGCAGATTTCCATGATAAGCATAAAGACTGCTGTAGGAAATACTTTTTTAGCCCAAGTAGTATTGCCTAGGAATTTCTTTTGAGCAGAAGGATTGCAGTTCAAAGTAAAATATGTGATGTTAGGGGGGCTTATGGCTACTCCTAAAACACTCAAGTAATATCTGGCCATTTAATTGTGACAATTGAGTAATTCATAGTACAATGTTTTACTTCCAGCTTTATGGTCTGCCTTTGCCACAGTTTTCAATCTGCTTCCTAGTCTTTAATCTACACTTCTTTTTAGCTATTAGAAAACAAACTTGAAACATGGTCTTTAACAGGAAGGGGTTTTTTTACTCCTTGAGGAGACTGAGATAACTTTATGCACTTTTTCCTTATTTTATTCCCCATTTTGCCTGTCTCGTTCCTTGATGGCTTTCATTCTTCGATCAATTCCACTAATTTTAATTGGAATTTTTTTTTCCTGTCTTCTCTTGTGATAAAAAGATATTTTCAAGTAATCTTTTTCTTTAGGCCCAGTGGTAAAAGAGCTGTCTTTGGGAATTTGGACATCTATTTTCCATTAAAATGAATGGAATGAAGTGTTAGTGTCTGGCAGGGATTTGAAAACCTTTGAGCTATTGTGAAGCAAGTATTCTCATTCCTCTGAAGGTGAACTCTTGTTGTAGATAGGGATGGCTAATCTTAAGCTTTGAGACCTGTGGATGGTGTTGTAACATGAATGTGGATAGAACCTGTCAGGTTTTTGGGCTTTATTTGTCTTGCACATAACTTTTCTCAGAGGAGTAGCCGTGGTTATCCCAAAGAACTTCCAGCATCTTTAAGTACCTAACACTAAAAATTCATCACAATTGTTATATCTTGACTGCTCCAGAAAATTATATAATTTATAACTTTTCTTCATATTTTGAAACAGGGGTCAGACTGAGTTGACTTTTAGCAGTACAGTGAACCGGTGCTTTTGTTCCCTGGTGGTTGACTTCTTGTGCTCCAAAATTACAGCTTTAATTTAGGACGTAAAAAGCTTATAGCCTGCTTGACTGTGAGGTTCTAATTAAAGATTGCATTAGATGTGAGCTGACACTTTTTTGTTTCCAGTCAGTCTCCTAATACGAGAATTCTTGGATGTGTCAAGCAGTGTTGACTCTGAAGAATATTGTCAGTCATTTAAATGTAGAAACTATTAACTGCTTTACTGTTTTTTTCTCAAGAAATATGGCAGGAAAAAGAAGAGATAATCCTGTTACATACACCTTCAGCATTGTCACATTTTGATACTTGGAGCCCAGATTACTCTTTATATTGAAACAGCAATTTGGGAGAGTAATGCCCCATAAATTCTCTTCATTATAACCCTGTGGCTACTTTTCTCATACCTGTTTTAAAGACGCTTACATGAGCTGCATATGGTGTCTAAACAGGCAGTCCCAGCTCTCATGACTGAGAATAGCTGTGCTGCATCAGGTAACCATTAACACCTTGCTCACAGTTTGCTTCCATAATCCCATATCTGAGAATCCCTGGTGAATTTGTATGGTACATTGCAGCTTTACTCTGGGAATCCCTAGGAATTTCATGCTGAAACTCATTTGCTTACTCAGTTGGATGGATGTGTGATGTATAGCTCAATATTTATGTGGGATTTCTATCAGACATTATTTCTTCCCTTGCTTGGTGGCTGGCCCTCAGATGGTTTCCTGAAGCTGGTGAGAATTCCATTTAGATGTAGTGGTACTTTGTTTCTGAAACAGAATGTGTAAAGGTATACTGGCATTTATGGTTCTAACATCTGTGATATTACCACAGTGTGTTAAAAACAAATGTCGATGCATTCTGAGACTACAACAGAGACTACTTAAAGTTATATTTGTATCCTGTTTCTTACCAATATTTTGTTGGCTTCAGGACAACTCAACAAATGGAACAGTGGGACAGCAAAGTACCAGTTAATATAAAGTTATCTTTACTCCAACTTCTGTTTATTTTGCTGAGTTTTTTTTGTTGCATATTATCAAATGGTTTCACAATGTGACCTCTGACTTTGAAACAAAACAAATTAAATGTTAGTTAGTACTGATTAGTGCAATATTAACATTGATTCTTTATTTACTCAAAAATCAAGAAATTAACATTCCTCTGACAAACTTAATTATGCCTAATTGCACAGATATTACAAAGGGGATCTCTCATTATATAATCATAGATAATCCTGGTAGCAATATAAAATCTTACAGTCCTAGCTAATATTTGCAAGGAAAGTTATAGAAAAGAAGCCCTTTGACCATAAAATAGTATCTGACTTGGGCTCGTTACAAAACCTGACTGAAGAGTAGCATTGAAGTTGGTACACTTTGTTTCTATTATATAATTTTGAAAATATTATGTCACCTTGTTCTGTACATTCTAGTTCTGTAATGAAAGGCCCTTTTGTTCAAATACAGGCAAAATAAAAGGGTTGTTTGTCTACAGGATACCAAAGCTCATTTCTGTCAGACTTACATCACCATTAACCTTGCTAGATCTTCCAATTTTTGACAGGTTTGAGTGAGAGAAAGGTTCTTATCTCTGTTCTCATGTAAAATAAGACCTGAGGCTTAATTTTCAGTTATTACAACTTTTTGCTTTTAATTTCTTAGGCTCTAAATAATAATCTCTCTCATCTATTCCTTTTTAAATGAACTTCAATTAATACTTCAGGAACAAAAATGCACCTCTAAATGTGTCCTTTAAAACTGAGCAAACTGCGTTCACTTTATCAAAAAATAATCTCCTTTAGGCTAAAACTAAAAGACTAATTGGGCCCAGTCTAGTTTTTTTTTAATACAGCTTAGCTTATATAAAGTAAAAAAAAAAAAAAAAAAAAAGTGTTGGTGGCAATGCTGTTAGTAAAAAGGTTACATTCTTACTAGTGTTTCCTGTGTGTTTGTCACAGGGCTCAGCAGTTAAGTTTGTTGTTGGAGTGGGCTTTTGAGGCTACCAAAGAGAAACCTTCACTTGATGTTTTACTCGTTTCCGTTGCTTCACTGAATGGTCTCACAATATTTAGTTAGCCCTCAAACAGAACCAGACACTTTTTTATGCTCACAGGTGAGAGCCACTTGGCCTAAATGTCCCCAAGTCCCTGGGCTTTATGTTTCCTGCTAGCTGGCAGTGGGATTTTAGGGGCAGATATCCAGAAACACTAAGTACAGGGACTTAGCAGGAATTGGGACCAGCTGAAAACAGGTCCTATGGTGAAATTTTGGGCTGAAATGCTTCAAAGTGAGAAACAAGCCTATGAGGTTTGAGCAAAAGTCCAGCCTTTTCAGTAACTTTCAACTTTAGTTTGCCTGGTAAATGAATTGGTTTACCCTTGCCTAGAATACATGGAGAAAAATCTCATAGAGGAACTTTCTTCAAAATGACTGAATTTCATGAAAATAATCCTACATCCATTGAAGGGATGTTGTGGTGAAGTATTAGATGAATAATGGCACTCAGTGTTGCTTCTTTCAAATGTTACAGCATTATTGTACATACTATAATTTTTTTTGTCATATATCTTTAGCTTTAAAAAAATATAAAAAGAAATTTCTAGTTTTAATAATTGCATTAAAAAGATTTTAAAATATTTCTGATCATAATAGGGAGTTTTAAAAAATATCTGACTTTTTTTAAGATAATCACATAACTTTTGGAGCCTACTGAAGAGTTTTTGCATGTTTGAAGTTTCAACACTGTCTCTTTTCTGTAGAGGAGTATGAAATTTCCATCTTCATACATCTGATACACTTAAATTTCATTTTTGTTTTTGTTTTTCCACAAATAGCTATTCATTTGGGGGCAGTATTCTCAAATGTGATATTCTAAACTAGGAGATAATTACCTCTTGAATGAGTAGCATCTTTGAAAATGCTGACATAAATATTTTCCAGGTAGAATGGATTCACGCTGATAGGTTTATGAAAATATTCAGTTGCACTCAGAGGGTAAAATAAAAGCTTCCAAAATATTGCTAGTGATATGTCTCACGTTTTCCCCCAATCTAGATAAGGTCTTCATTCATGATAAACTTAGTGCATCTCAACTGCTATGACAATCACTAGAGTTGTAGAAGTTTGCATTGGTTTGTTGGCTGTTTTTCTCCTTACTGTTTAAAGAAGGTAAAAGTAGAAATGCTGGCCACATTGAGCTTCACAATTTTTATTGTTGTTCATGTCTGAAATCATTATGACAGCAATCAATAGTCTGCATGCTCCTTACCTTTCTGCAGCAAAAATAGAAATCTTTGATAGTCATTCTGGTTATCTGGCAGAGGAGAGTGATGAATGTGCATCCTGATTTGTTTGTTACCAAAGCCCCTTTCACGTGATAAAACTACTTTTTAGTATTTGTTGTTCAGTTTGGGATGGATTCAGTGTGGATTTTCATAAATAATTAATCAAATTTCTAGTCCTTAAATGTTGGTTTAACTTCAACATGTTTCTATAATGGAATCAGAGGTAACCTTTGGGAACCATATAGTTGTATAACAGAGTGTGCACCATACAATGCAGCGGGCTATGTAACAATATCTGACTTCATTGTAACTCCACAGCTTGCATGAGGTTAGCTCAGCAGCTAAATTGGTCACTAATGGCCTGCCCATGCAAATAAAGGTAATATCCCAGCATGCTGTAAGTGGAGAGGATGAACATATATGTATAGCTGAGGCTACACATAACTGTATCTTGTTAGGAGTTAATTAATTACAATACAATCTACACATCCAGTACAGAAAGCTAATAACACATAGACATCCCAAGTTCGTGTGCATGTATGTCTGAGGGCTTTTTGTACGGTTTTGGTTTTTGAATTGGAAAGTGATATGTTGGTATGACACTGTCTGCTGGAGTTGATGAGGACTCTCTGTCCCTGTAGATGGTGATTGATATACACCAGTGTTGATAAGTATAAAAGCAAGGGATTGGCCTTGCTGGGACAAAATTTGTTATGTTGTGAGATCTTGCTGTCACAGTTTACTGGTGTACCCAACACAGTACTAGAGAAATGTACGACGTGGGATGATTATGCAACAGAAAGACCATTTTGCAACTTTAATGCAAGGTGGCCTAGGGGAACAGTCATTGTGCAAAGTGCTCCTCCACCAAAGAAAGTACAGGTAGTGTCATCAGAAAGGAAAGTGGGTACTTGGTACGCGCTACTTGCACACAGATTGCACATATCTATTTAAACTATTGGAGACATGTCAGCTTTGCATCTGGTTTATTATTCAGGACATTCTGAGGTGAAAAAAAAAAAACAAAAACCAGTAGAAAAGCCAGTCCTGGTTCAGTAAGTGCATCCCAGTCTTGCCAATCATCTGGGCTCTGAGATTCATAGAGGCAATATAGCCTGAACTTCTGATCAGGAAAGGCCAACATCCCAATCTCACTTTCTGTTCTCAACAGGGTGATTAACTTTTTCCATTTATTTTTTTGCTATCTGTAAAATGAGAATGACAGTAGTTTTGTTGGTAAAGGAAGTTGTGAGATTTTATTTGTTTATGATTAGGTGCACCTGAAATATGGTATGATGGACCAAAGTCTCACTATATTAAAGGAAAGTAATACTTACTTGGATGTCTGGCAGTAAGTAGTGGCTGCTGAGATGGGAAAACAATTGAGATTCTTTGCATATTGAATTCACCAGAAGTGCATTGTATTTCTCCTTTCCTGTCCTCAGCATCATCACCAGTAAATCTGCAGGAATAAAGAGTTTTGTGTGGCTTCTACATTTTTCGTTGGCCCCTGCTGATGTAAATCAAACATACTCACCTCCTGTTATCTTCAGGTTTAAAAAACCTATTTTTAATCACTTCATACAGGTATCTGATTTGAATCAGCCTGCTACACTGCAGGACTCTTGTGCTTTTTTAATTTGCATCTCTCTCATTACATTTGCACAAAGTTGCAGAGACACTGCAGGACATCAGTAGAGACATGTGAATCACCAATCCTGTTGGGCTGGCAACAAGATGGTGTGATACACCAGGGGTGTCTCAGAGACCTATGTATGTGGTTAAGGGGACTAAGTGGAAGCAATCAAGTTCAGACATGTTGCTGTGACTGTTTCTAGGTCCCGTCTATACCATCTGAAACAGAATTGTGATGGAAGCTTGCCTGGGATTTTTAACAGCAGTATGATGTTAAACCAGCCTGGTTTCTAGGAACAGTTCATGGGAATCTAGTAATGCAGAGCTCTCTGAAAGTATTCATGGAAATGTTGTAGGGCAAATATGTGAAGTACATCAAACCCAGTGTTTTAGCCCATCACAGGGATAGGCAAGGTACCCAACCAGTTAATGGAGTCAGTCTCACTTAAATTTTTTCAGCATTTGAAAATCAACCCTTAGGTATATGCTAAGAGGCTAATATTTTTTTTTTTTTCTGAAGGAAGTAGCTCTTATCCTCAGACATGTTTATATGATGTCATGACTCCTTTTCCAGTTTTGGCTGCCAACAAGATATGTCTAAACAGCATGTTGATGCGCCTGGAGACATAAAGTGGAAAGGAGAGACTAGAGCAGTCTAGAATATGTTATTTAGCACTGAAGTACCTTCCTTCCCTCTCAGTCCGTTATCCAGAATCTCATCATTTGCAACAAAGTCTTTCACAGTTCTGGTGGGCACTTTGGTTTTCCCTGTCTTCCCCTTACTACTGAAAATCAGGGCTCTGCAGCTCTCTGGCAGAACTGGAGATGGGTGCCCTGGCTGCACCAAACATGACAATTTTTCACCTGCCTTTATGGTTCTAGTACTTTTTTCATTCTCTTGAAGGCTTAGCCAGAGGGGCTGGGGCTCTTTTGCCTCCCTAATGACAGTTGCTAGAGACTAACTCTGAACTGAGAAGAAAGTTTGCAGAAAAAGAAAAATATCATCATCTGGGTAGACCAGCATTGCTTGTTCTTGCATTCAGGATGGATAGTGCAGCCTTTTACTAAGCCAGCTGGAAGCCCTCTGTTCCAGCCTCTTTCTTGTGGGGTGACAAACGTGCGTTTTCTAACCAAAATTTGGTGTCTCTTCCATGGGAGATGTATGATCCTGGCACATCACCAACACTTGCTTGCCTGTTCTGCTGCATGGCCAGACATAGGCCAGCCATGTGACTACCATGCAGGCCCTCACTGTCACACGACAGGTCTGTGTCCAGTCCTGTGACAGAGTTAAAAGCTGCCAGCAGCCACGTCCTCCTTCCTCTTCTTGCAAATGATCCAAGTGCCTAGCCATTGACTTCCTCATATAATGGAGAGGAGGAATTGCAGATCCATAGGAGTGTGGTGTGGTGGTGAGCAGGCTTTCATTGAGCATTTTGAATCAAGCAAATGGGCAGTTTTTATGTTGGCAAAACATTAAATCAGGATTCTCCGTTCTAATCACACAACTCAGGATTTTTTTTAATGGTTTAGATGGATTAAATTATTAATAAGACAAGCCAGAATCGAGCCACTGATGGTTAGGATCTAAGTCTAAGAAAGACTTTCAAGCAAGGAACCAGTAGTGCAAATCACATCTTGTGGGTTTTTTCATTCAGGTCAGACATATATTTGTATTTTATAAAGATTATGGTTAATTTGATTAATTTCTGATTGAGGGCCAAAACTGGCTTAAGTTGGAATCTACTCTATATTTGCTTTCCAACAGTCTTGAGGTTTGAAAGTGTTTGGTTTAGTTCTATAGTTCTGTGAGTACATAAACCCCATGCAACTTTGGAAGGGGTGGCTTTGGGTTCCAGTTTGGAACTGGCCCTAAGTATTGTTGTAAGTGTGTGGAACTGGACTCAGTTGTAGTCTTCTTACTGAGATTCAGACTTCCTCAAAGCATGAGGAAATTTGGCCTGTTATCCTGTTATCCTGGTTCAGATGCATATATGACATCTCTAGAAAGTTAGAGGAAGGTTAAGGACCAGGTGCCTCCCACCTTAGAGGTTTTGGATCTGGATCAGTTGCAAATCTGAACATTTCTCAAACTTTAGTGTTTCTGTCTCAGTACTCAGATTTCAACCTGAATGTCTTAAATTTGAAGGGTTCAAAGCTGGTACATTTTAAATATCTCTTCAGATTTGTATGTGTAAGATTGGTAGGACAAAAGAATTAATGTTACTTTGGGGTCAAATATTGCAGGCTACTAAGAACAACTCACATCTGATATCTTCATTTTGGTGTAGACTTGGTTTTTAAATTTTAAATTCAGAGACTATTCTTATTATTTGAACTGAATATGAGGATATGAAAACTTGTGATTTTCATCAGCTGGCTTTGATACAAGTCCCCTTGACAAAGTATTTATATTTTTCCCATAATATTTGCCATCGTAAAACTCTGAGAGATGCCAGGCCGAGATGGGAAGACTCTTCACATATTTACAGTACCATCGACTCATGGAACTACAGTTCAGTCTGTTTTACAGATGGAAAAACTGAGGCAGTGACTGCTCAATTAGTACTTACACAGCCAGATCGGGTTACCACAGTTAGAAGCAAAGTCTACAAATGCCCCTTCTGCTTTCCTGACCTTACATACCCTTCAATAAGGTGATTATGGTCATAAAGTCCTGAGAAGAAAATACGTAATACGACTAAATTTTTGTAATATATATTTGGAGTAACTTGGAGAGCTGCCCCTACATATGCCAGGTGTGTACGTAGCTAAATATTACAGAAGGAGTTGAACTAAGTCATCTATTAGAGCTTTTTACTCTTTATATTTTACCCTAAGATAAGAGAGGCTGTGTTTTGATGAAAAAACTAATGAAAATTAACCTTTTGAAATAAATTACTTAATCCTTCTGTATTTACTGTACATCTGGATGAAACCAGAATGTTTATAAGTGGAATACTTATAAATATATAAATATGTGTACCATTTACCAGTGAACAAAACTAATCAAATTCACCAGTCACCAGGCTGGTTAATATTATAAAGACTCTGTGAATCATGAATATCCAGCCAGCCTGAGGGTACAAATCCATGAATCTAGGGAGTTTACCTGTCTCTTTTAGTCAGCAGGCTATCCCTTTTCCATCACTATAATTTAGGCATATATTGCCAAATAATAAATGTGATAATAAAAATGTATTTTGGGAAGCAGTATGTTGTAATAGAGCTTTAGATCAAAAGTGGGATTCATTTTACTTAATTTAGCCAACTACAAGATAGCTGCTTAGCCTAATCTGGTTGTATAGGCTCCCTCTTTAGCAGGGAGACAGAGAAAGGTGGGATGAATTGCTTTTGGGAGGTGCCTGTCTCTCCACTGACAATAGAGGGAGCCTACACAACTGGCTTAGATAGGACACTTAACTTTTAGGTGGGTATGAGTTACTTCAGGAAAAGTCTGTTTTGCTTCTGGAGATTTGAGTTCTCATCTGTTTTTTCTACTGATTTACAGCATAACTTTGGGAATATCTCTTAACCTTTTTGGGTTTTGGGTTTTCTTGGTGGTTTTTTTTTTTTTTTTTTTTTTTTTTGTTTTTTTTTTTTGTTTTTGTTCCTAGTATGTCCACCTAAAAAATATCATATAGGTAAAGTTGTTGGAGAGCCTTTGCCAAGGATGAAATACAGGTGCAAAATGTTTTTTCCCTGTTCGTCCCACTTTGACGTGTCTGTAGTTGTCATTAAAATAAACAGAATTTTTGTGACAACATAAGTTCATGTGTGATGAGAAGCAGGGCTGAGTGAAAATTATTTTAGAAGCAGCATACAGCTTCTTCAGATGTGACAGAATATTTTAAAAATAAAAATACAGTAATTAGTTACATGTATTGCTTCTCCTATCTTTGCTTCTCCTTCGCACCTTCCACCATCCGTCCATCCTCTCTCCTCCCCCCAGCAAAAATACATTTTACACAGGGAGTAAACACATAGGGAGTGGGGAGAACATTCTTCAGATTAGACCTGTATTTTAAATAACCTTGGCCTGTTTGCAACTGGGAAAATGTTTTTTTACTTGAGAGATTTATTTCTGTCCTTGTAACACCATGTACTATATGCATTGCACCTGTTCAGACATAAGCACAGCACATTATTATAGCTGTAGGGGTAGAAGCTTCCCAATATATATTTTTTGAAAGGAGGGAATGCTGGGGAGAATAGCCCTCCCTTTTCAATTGTTTACCGAGCAGTCTCTTAGGAAGACTTCTTCCTCATCAAGATCAATTTTCCCCACTCCCCTATTGTCTGGGGAAACCTATCTTCAGGAGAGTCTTTCTTGAAAGATCTCATGACTTTAAAATCATCAGTGGGCTTTGTGTAGTCTGTCTGTCAAAAGAGATATGTTTACACCTTCCCTGCATGTGTTAGAGCTATAAGGTTACGGAGCAGAATGGCTGATACGTTTCGGCACTTCATGCTAATATGCACAAAAAATGTATTTATGATAATCATATGGACTGTCTGAAACAATGCATTCCAACATCCTGTAACATAAATAAGAAAGGTGGAGTCAGCCGGCACCGAAGTGTTTATTTGCCAGCCATCCTGCTCAGCCCCGTATACCTTTGCTACGCTGCCTCAGCCTGGCAGTATTGAACCTGTTGCTGCATTTGCCGAGTTGTATTTTGCTAGATAGGGGAAGGAGGGTTGTCTGCTGTCTGGTAGGAGGGCTTTGTCTGTGTGCGCCTTTCTCTCTCTCCCTCGCTCGCTCTCCCTGTCTCTCGCACTCTCGCTCGCTCTCGCTCTCTCTCTCTCGCTCGCTCTCCCTTTCCCGTCTCTGTGGTTTGTAAGGTAGGTTGCAGTGTGTGTATATACACAACATCAAGAGCAGGAAAATGGACTCATTAGGGAGGCAGGCAGTCATTACCACTCACACTGTACTTCCAGGGAGACAGCGACTATGAGGAGACAAACTGAGGACTGGGGAACAAGGTAGGCCAGTCAACTTTTATAAAACATAAAAGAATAAAGCTTCTACTCTCCTTAAACCACCAGCAGTTCTTTATTTCCACCCCCCCTCACCCTCCCCCCACCCCCTCCGATTTTTAATTTAGAAATGTAAGTTTGCCGGACCTATTTGCTAGCTTAAAATTCGGAACATCTATAGAAGGCCTTACCCTCTACAAATGTCGTCCCCCCCGACTTATTTAAGGGTGTGCCCCCTTATGATTCACTTTAATTACTTTTTTTTTTAATCATGAAGGAAACAAATACGTTTGTTTTCCAACACTAGTTCCAAGTAAATCAATATCTTTCACTCTTTTAAAACAGCTCTCTCTGTATGTTTGTGGGTCCCTCTGCTTTTTCTTTTCTGTTTATGCAGTTCCATCTGTCCGTCCATATATCATGTTCTCTTTATTTACTGCTGAATGGGGGTTTATTAGTATTTGCCAATGACTTTAACTGTAATGCCGGTGACCAGGGTTAACGGTGACTCTCATTCTTTGTTTTCTATATATATGCACACTCTAAGTTTAAACTCCATTCTTGGCATACAGTAAATAAAAGCAAAAAAAAAGAGAAAGCAGGTTCCACTCTTCATGACAGGATTTTTATTCCAAGATTTGCTATTTATCTGCTTTGGTGTGGGGGCAGAGGAAGTTCATTTCGGTTATTGTACATGTACTTTTTCCTCCTGGATATTTTTGACATCTATTTTTCATTATTAGTGTTTTTGTAGTTTCCTTTGCTAGGAAGAAAAGAGATGTATATTCTAACTTTTATGTTGCTGATCTAATGTAACATTATCGAGGCATCGCTGGGTTAATAAGAATTCAAACTTTCTAAGAGGGAGTTTGTATCCTTGGCTGCCCCCCACCCTCCCACTTTATGCATGGTTATGCTTGTGTTTCCGTGTGTACTGACGGGGAAGGGAGGGGGGGAAGGGAATAGATTTTTTTTACAGTGGTGGCAAATTATGAAATCTATCGAGCCATTTTGTCCAGAAATAGTAACTATTTATTTACCATTTTTCATTCCACAAATATGCTGCTTATTTGTATTTTCAAACATTGAAGCTTTTCTCTGAATTGATTTTTTTTTTTACTTTTTTTTTTTTTCTGGGGAGGGATTTGTGATGCATTTCATAGCCCATTTAGCACTGTCGACTTTTTGGAGCACAGATTTATCATGGGTTCTAAAGACTGCTTAAACTGATCCATTTGAAATGGTCTTTTTATCTGAGCTCTTGTCATTTCTGTTGGAGAGTAAAACTGCTACTATGCTGGTAACAAAAAAAAAAAAAGAAAAAAAAGAAAAGGGATAGTGGAAGTGAGTTACATAAAATGTTCTGGAGAATCCTAAATAATTATATAAAATGGACGCTGATCAGTGGAGATCTCTGAACAGTAACAACCACCTTTTTTAATAGAAAATTATTTATTTAATAGCAAGAGGCGGACTTAAAAACATGCATTAGGCCTTCCTTTTAGCACAAAGAAGTCCGTAATGCAAAATTCCTAACCCACCTGAGACTGCCTAGGACATGCTCCAAAACCTTCAAATCCTTTGAAATGTTTCTTAAAAATCCATTATTTTGCAGCCAGAAAGAACTTCTGCTGCCAACAGGTTTTTTTGCTGTTGTTTGGTGGTTTTTTTAGCTGTCCTTTAACTTACGAGTCCCCATTTCTACAGAAGTGCCTCCTCGCTGAACAAACTAAGTTAATTGAAATCCAAAGCAGCAGATCTATTCACTGGCACTGTAACTACAGAAACTACTTGCTCCATTTTATTCGCAGCTTTTCCAGAACATGAGTGAAACTTTTCAAGGTTTTATATATCAGTGTGCCAAAATTTGGTGGCTCGTCTCTTAGCTGAGGAGTTATATTTATTGTTTACTAATTTTTTTCTGTTTGTTTTTATTCAAACTTCTAAATTAATATTTTGTTGATAGACTTCAAATCTGTTTGTTGCTCTAAATGACCTGTTAACTGTAGCAAAGTATTTCCTCCTCTCGTAAAGTTTGAGTCTCAGGCTTTGAAACTCAGATTGGTCGTAGAGTCGATGCTGAAGTTATGCCAGAAAAAATGTGGGGGTCTTAAAGGTGGATTTGCTGATGCCTCTAGATGGTGGTTAGCCTGGAGTGAGGCAGCAGGAGTGTTCGCAGCCATCCTCCTCTTGGGATAGGTGAGGGGTTTTCAGGCACCTGTCATTTTCTCCTGCACCAATGCAGGTGTATGTTCCTCAACAGTCCAGGTTTTTGTAGGAGAGCACATGGACCTCTCCGCAGGATTGTTGCATGTACTTTTAGCAGAAGCCCAGACTTATCTGAACATTTCTGAAAAGCTTTAAAAATGACTACAAGATACCTCTTGATTTTATGAAAACTCCAGGCAGGAAGAATTGAAGCAGAGAAAGAGAGTCACAGTAGGAGAAATATTTTTCATTATCCAGTAAGATTTCTTTCTAATAGTAAAACCTTTTTCACTAGGAGGATGTGATTTTCATTGAACCGCAACTATAGTCTATAAAAAACAAAAACAAACAACGAGCAACAAAACAACAAACATAAAGAAAACCGAACAAAAAATACAAAATAAAACAAATCTTAGCTCTTTCAATAGCAAAAAGTCCGTTTGCAATCTGGATACAGCAGCAAATGGTAAAGTATGCTTAGGTAAACTTAAATCCAGCATATGGTGATGTAGGTAGAACTCAGGAAATGCCAAACCTGTTGGCCAGGGGGATCTGAACGGGTTTGCTGGTGCGGGGCAGCACGGGGTGCTGCGGGTGCCCTGCCCGCAGCCTGGGCAGCTGTGCGGGGCAGGGCTGGCGCTGCTCATTGGGTCACAGTGTGCTTTATTTTAGTGTTGGAGCAGACAGTTATCTAACACACCCACATGAGGAAGTGCTCTGGAGCAGTTATTTCATGCCTTGCCATGCCCTGTAGCTAGAGCAATTTTGGGCTGAATGGCGTGTCTATGTGCCGTTCTCACTCCTGGGAGACGAGAAGCAATGCTGTTGGGGTTTTTGTGTGTATGTTTTTATGCGGGGTTTTGTTGTTTTGTTGTTTCTTGTTTTTCTTTAAACAGGACCAAAAATGGGATATAAGACAGTTAAATCCAAATACCAAACAAATACCAAGTCAAATTATTTTTAATAATGGATGATTTTCCTTTTCTCTTAAAGGAGGAAAGAATATCTATCTTGTTTATTTTGATAAAGATAGTTGTAGCAATTTCCTGAGTTGAATAGATCATTATTATAAATATTACTCACAGTTTTCCTATTTTCACATTTTCTTCATAGGCCCAGCTTATTCATAACGGAAAACAGCTGCAGAATATTAAAAAAGAGAGTAATATTATTTATATAAAACTTTGATGTAAATAGGGAATAGTGTCCCCTGCTAGAGAATTCTGTGGGATGGCTTACAAATCCCATACAAAACAGATTACAGTCTTAGATAGATTGTTATTTAAATAGTTTCAAGAAAACCTAGCTCATTTTTGCAGACCATATGAGGTTTTAACCAGAATAATTTGAATAGAAGTTCTGTTTAGAAATTGATGGCATGCTGTGGCCTTATAGATTTCAGTTGGTTTCACTCCAGCCTGTTTTTATAGGACTTCTTTAAACTACAATCTGTATAGTAAAGAGTTTCTGCTGAAAGAGATTAATAAATGTTAATGGGAATTTAAAGACTGAAATTTAACTTCAAGTTACTTAGATTTTTTTAACAAAACTTTTAGAAAATACAAATCCTTTCTAAAAGTTTGTTGTTGTTGTTTTTTGGGATTTTTTTTAACTGAAACAATACTCTGGAAATAGTTACTGTTAAATAATAACTTGTTCCCTCTAATGGGTCTGACGTTCACATTGTGGTGCAGAGGGAAAATGATGGCAAATCACCGTGAAACGGCCTTCACTGTTCTTGTTAATTTGGTCCAAGAAAATTTTAGAAAGTAAACAAACAGTATCAACTGTGAAAAAAAACCCTTGGCTTTTTAATAATCTATCCATGCCAGTTTTCAGTTGGTGAAAAGTAGTGTGTGACCATACACCAAATTTTAAGGTACTTTTGTAATATCTGTACTGTTTTAACTTGAAGAGATTTTCACAGATGTATTAAACTTTCAGTGAGGAGCAAATAAAGGCAAATGCTTTTGTCCAGGTGGTTTTTCCTTTGATAGTGTTGACTACATTCTTGGTTAGTATTTATTATAAGAGTTAATATTTAGTTCTAACAGCATGGCTCCAATTCTCCTCTAATAGGAGCATTTCAGAATGCCTACTGCTTATGTCTTTCATGTTTTCTTACATTTTTGTACTTAATCCTCCAGCACCATCATATGCTATGACTGCATTTTGACCGCCCAGCGCTGGCAGGAGTTGTGTTTGCAGATGAGTCTTGTCAAATGGTCACCAGAGGCACAGGGCCGTGTGCCACCTTCTCTTCCATAGCTGCTGGGGCAGCCAGAGCTGCTGGTACCGTGGAGCAGGTTGCTACACATCCCTGAGGTTTGCAAGAAGAAAGAAGTTCAGCTTTTACCATGTGCAGGGAAGACTGTATCTTGAAGGAGATAGAATACAGGAATGGGAAATTTGGCTAATGGGATAAAGCTGTCTTTAAAGAAAAATCACTGTTCTTCTGACAGCTGGCTGTTGGCTTTGGTGAAACGAGTGTGGAATGTCCCAGGCTGTCAGAGGGGGCAGATGTTCACCTCCCGGAGAAGCAAACCGCTGGCTGAGTTGGCATTAGGTGGCACTATGGGAGGAAAGGCCATGGACTATTCCAGAACAAAGGCTGAAATCCTTTTATGCCAAGAATGGCTTCATCCCATCAGTGCCAACCTGCCATGCCAGCCTCATGGACAGCAGATTTGCAGCTTGTGCTGTACTTGCTGTCCTCAGGTACTGCTCCTCAAGATCTTTCATGGCAGATAGGAACTCTAACACAAACTAATCCTACCCAATCAAACACTGGCAGCATCTGTAGCACTTCCTTCTTCAGTACTTCATGGTATAGTTCTTTCCTTGTGCTTTTCTGCAGTGGGTGGACACAGATCACTAGGCAACGTTTTATGTCCAGTTTGCACAAGTGTAAATGACAGTACCAAAGGTGCACCAGAACCTGTAGGGTCTTCCAGAATCTTTGAGCTGCTATCAAACCAGTGGTTACGAAAGTCTGAATTAAAACCAGTTGGTAACTACAGCAAAGAAGAAAGGAAACCTGAATAGGCAGTGCTTCCAACCCTCTGCAGAGCACCTATAGGAAATCCTTCGCAGGACAGACATGGTGCCATTCTGTAAGTTACACCTGTAGATGACCTCTTAATGTTACACTTTCAGAGTGAATTTATCGTGGGGTTATGGTAAAGCTAAAAATGCAAGCACGTATAGTGTACCATTTGATTTGGAGGTAAATAGAGCATGGGAATTACTGATTTTCCCTTTTTGTTCCTTCTCAACTAAAAGACATGCTTTCTAATATCTTACTTCTAAGATCATCAATAGCTGTGTGATGAATCCCATGAGGATACAAAAGTAGGACTGGGAAAGTTGTGTTATGGACTTCAGAGTTGTTGTTTCAGCTGACTGAAAGTTAATTATTGATTTCTATTTCCTCCCTAGAGATCCATATGCCTTTCTTTCTGACTACAAAGTTAGTGATCACTTTGCAGGAATGTGAAAGTAAACGTCATGCGGCAGTACAAGATTTCATGGGCAGGATGTCAGGAATGTGTAAGATGGAGGTTGACATGGGTAGAAAGTGAAGAAAGACAACTAGGTAAAAGCTTGTGTCCACTGTCATTTTATATATGAAGCCTGCTATTCTCCATGGCTCTGGCTTCTAAACTCCCAGCAGTCTGAGAGCTAAGTGAGTCACAGGCATTAGTGACAGAGGAATGCTGAGAATAAAAACAAAACAACAACAAAAAAACCCAACCAAAAAATCTCATTGTTTAGGCACAAATACAAGAAAACCATGTTTAATTGCTGATGTGCTCCCTCTGCTGGTTCTCTAAAACTAACAAATGCTATTCCCGGGAGACCGGGCCACACCCTCTGGGACACTGCCTGACAAAAATTGTGCCAAATGAATGGCTTTGAGCTCTCTTGCAACAAGCGGTAGTAATAGCAAAAGAAGTCTTCTCATGAAAGGTATTAAAGCCTTGCATACTAGGCATGACTGCTGAAGAGCTCATGAAATGTTCAATCTGTAATTCAGCCTTTTTCCCCCAGTCTTACATTTGATAGGTGTTCCTTTTCCTATGATTTCCCAAAGTTTGTATTTTCTGTTTCGCTGTGGCTGCTTCTAGGATTTTTGCCATCTGAGGGGGTTTTATCAAATTTTCTCATTGATGCTTTTAGTTTCAATTTTATAGTATATAGTATCTGAAGAAGCCCTCGTGTAGCTTAGGCTTTGGCAGCTTCCAATTCTTTCTGTCACTGTCAGTTAAATCTGCTTGTCAGCTTTATACTGTTGTGCCCACTTCATCCTGTCCTTTGGCTTGAATACCGCCTGTTTTTTCAGGATACTCTTGAACATCCTCGTTGTGATGAATCTGTATTTCTTTTCCAAACATAGACTGAATTGTTTAATATGTTCCCTACACAGCATATTTCCCCAGTAGATAAGTTTTTTAAATCCAGCATTTCGCACTTTTATGCTATGAAAAAATGTCTGAGTCCTGGGTAAGATTGAGTACTGGAGAGAAAAAACTGGAAAAAAAAGCTGTATTAATTTCCATATAATATTTGGAATGTGTGGAAGATTTCTGACATAGTAATTATTCAATAAAAGATGGTCCTGTGTTTCCCATATTTTCCACCTATGTCATGAAAAAGAGCTTCATCTTGCAGCCGTTGACACACCAGTGGGAATCAGCTCTGCAGAGCTGTTGCAGGACTGGGCTCAAGTTTTCCGTGTAGAGTAATGAAAAGTTTCCTTTCTGCAAGTCTCATGTTTCCCATCTAGGTGACTGCTTATTAAATCTTTATCCAGTAGGGACAATAAACCAAACAGCCTGGTGGGTAGCTAATTGTCTGGAGTGACTCAAGCCACGTATAAATCTCATTTGTACTCAGTACGTTGACTCTCTCTGGCCTCGTCTCTCTCTCAAGTATTCATTCATTTTGAGACATCTAGAATGTAATGCAAAGAAAACAGTCCCTGGTCCTTCTATCTTAGTGTCTCGGAGGATACTTGTAGACTGATGCTGCTTTATTTCCCTTTCACAGACCCTGCAGTTTGGGATCCCATCCTTCTGAAACGTCGTGCAGGGTACTGGCCCCCGTGTGGGCAGTCACAGCACTGAGACCTCATCACCCTTCTCTCACCAGGTCCCTTGATGGGAGGAATTGTAGCAGGGCTTGGCATCTCTGTGATTGCCTGCTATCCTGCTGCGCCTGCTCTGGGGATAAATGGAGAGTGCAGAGCCTGGGGCTACCAATCTGGCACCTTTTGCCGGTGCTAAACTAATGCAAGTGATGAGAAGCGACGTGAGTTCCTAGCAAAGGCCCAGTCTATCCTGGCAGACCGTTTGAAGTCCAAGCCCTGTTTTGTGATTTCCAGCATTTCATGAAAATGCTGCTTTTATTTTCCTCCCCAAGCCATGGCCAAGTTTTGAAAACTTCAAAGCTTTTTCCAATTGGATAGAAAAAGTGTTTCTAAGATGGTGACATATCCTAAATGAGCTGGTTCCTTCTGAGCTATACCAACCTCAAATCATTTATCCACCAAGTCAGGCAGGCTCATCCTGAAACATTTCACTGCTGTCAAAGCAGCTGCTCCTGAATGAGGTTAAAAGCCAGTTGTGCTTTTGCAGTACAGTCACCTATGCACAACTCTGTGTCGGACAAGAGAAAGCTCAGTTATTTTTCCCTAGTGCTGGGCATTTCTGGTTCTTGAATTCTAACTTGCTCTTTCTGGTAGTCTCTGAGTTCCTTTTTACAGGGCACTAGATCCCATTCCAAGCCTTTCTTAATACCTCAGTAGACAAACTTTTTTTTTTCCAATGTGTTTTCAGGGATCTCAAATATTTTTGTCAGCACAAAGATGTAGCGTAGTATCAGAAGTTTTAATCAGATTGCAGTGCAGGCACTGCTGTATGCAAGGTATTGGTAAGGATAAGCTGTGCATTAAGGAAGTAGGATTCACAGTTTGTTTCTAGTTTTCTGTGTTATTTTCAACCAGTCACTTCATTCCCTAGTGTCTCAGTTACCTGTCTTCAGGATAGAGATAATGACGTTTATCAGTTTCTGAAAGCAGATAGGAGAGTGTTAGTTATAGCTGTACTAGCAAGCTTTATCCTTCCCTCTTGAGTTTGTGCCTTGTTATCACCCTGAAGTGCATTGCAACTTCTTTACTTTAATGGCTTTCCTTTAGCCTCCCCATGAAGTTTTTGAATACTTGTGGTCTTTCTCTGGCATGTCAGACTAGAACTGACGCCTAAAATCTAGGGATTTGGGTGTTGGTTGGGTTTTTGGTTTTTTTTTTGGAAAAGTTTTTACCTCATGGAGGTTAAGAGCTAGTGTTTACTGAGGTAGTTTGGATGACAGTAAAACTGCTCTTCCTTGCTTGTGCAGGCTGTATTTTGTTGGATCTCAGGTGAGTTTAGCATGCGTTTTGAGCCATGTAATTTCACAGCATTCAGCCCTAGGTCATCTTGACCAAACTCCTATTAGTAATTGAGCTATCTCAGTTAAAGCTCTCTCTGTGCTGGAGTGAGAACCCTCTTGTTGAGATCACATCCATATCCAGCCCTGTGATAACTTATTCTGCCACCAGAATTTATTTAATTTTCATTCCATATCTTTTGCAGGTAAAAAAAAAGTTGAAAGCAAAATGGAAGTGAGCGAAAATGAACTTTTCTGGAGTTTCTTGGTGAAGTCTGATTGTGCAGGAACACGGTTTAATAGACTGTAGTCTGTTTTAAAGAGTTACAAGAATCTGGAGTAATGTTATTATGGAACATTGGCTTCAGTGTGATAGAAGGATACAAATGGAGCATTTAGGAAGGAGGTTTGTAGAGAATGTGAGCAAGTAGAAGAAATAAAAGCTGAGACGCAGGCAGGGGGCAGAGCTGTTCAAAGAAAATGAGGACAAAAAGTCTGAACTTCATGCAGAAAGAGGGACTAACTTAGTCCCACTGGCAAGAGAGGGAGAAAATTTTAGCAGCAGGGTTCTCTATGAGTAGGACCAGAGAGGCATGGCATGAGGCCACAGCCTTTTCCATTTTCCTTATGAGCAGTGGGCTGGACTAAACATCATCATCTTCAGAGGATTGTGCTGTTGGGATAAGAGGTTCCACATGAAATTTCTGAATGTCTGTGTATCTGTTCAAATGTTTATGGGTTGTATTTTGCCCTATGTTACATTTTTATAAAAGTGGACCATTTCCATGAAATTTAGAAGAACCAACATTGAACCAAGAGCTGAATGTAGCTTTGTATTTCTCCCTGCTGGCTGCAGCTAGCATATGTCTGAAGCAGTAAAAATGATGCATGGTACTCCACAAGTGATTTGTGACCAGGAGACAGTTTTCTTTAGGACAGTGCTGCTGCATTTGACCTCATTTCTGCTGTGTTAGATACTGTCTCCCTTGTGGCAGCATACATAGGTGTATTAATAAGATTCTTCCCAGATCTGTCCTTGAAATCTCAGCTTATGGAGTTGATGAAAAGGCTTGCTTTTACAAGGTGTTGGTGATTATTCTCATAATGCTCAGGCAAAGACAGCAAAGAATTTTTCATCCAAAATGATGCCTTTTTTCTTATCTGCAAAGGTTTAATCCTGAGACCCCGTGTGATTTCTTTTTGTTGTTGTTGTTGTTGCTTTGGTTTGCTTTGTTCTCATTAACCAAAAATGTGAGGAGCCAGTTCTGTCGAAGTCTTTCCCAGGATTTTTTAGATAAAGGAGTTGCACATGTCCTTCAAAACAAAGAACAGTTATCAGCTGAGTTCAGCAGGAATAGAGAATGCTCACGAAAGGTTCTAGGACAGTTTAGGCATAGATAGCTGCTGATATTGATAAACAGCACTTTGCATTTCTAAAGAAACTTATTCAAATATCTTTCAGTGTTTAATGAAAGTAGCTAATTTAGTTTTGCCTAGTTTCAGTAGCTGAATCAACATTATTATTTCCATTTTTTAATCAGAAACAATCGAGGCACAGAGAGAAGAAGGAAGTGAGCCCTTTCTTCCTTCCTCAGTGTATTGTACATGCAGATGGGAGTTGGGAAAGTAAAAACCATGTAAACCATGTTCCATGGACAAAGGAAGCTCAGATGATTCTTGGCTATGTTAAAGACTGTTAGGCTTCTTTTTTTTTTTTTTTTTTTTTAATAACACCACTGTGGTATTGTAGCACATATGCGACTTCTTTGCCATTAAAATCTTATTTCTACTTCCAAAATGAGATACAAAGACTCTACAGTAACTTGATATTAAGGCCAAATGTATTTAATATACCAACATGTCAACAAAGTCTTTAACAGCAAATTTTTTTAAGAAAAAACCTTTTTGGTCTTTTGTTTGCTTTTATTTTTATAATTACTCTCTTAACTGAGTTAAAGCAACTTCATTTTTTTTGTTTTCCCGTGGTTGGATTTCTCTTAGCTGGATATATCCTGATGAGCTCCAGTGTTAGCTTTGTCCAAGAGGTAGATGTTCAAAAACTGTACCAGTCTATCACCTATTTTTATACAGTAATAATCAAAGGGCAAAGTTATATCTGGCTGAAATACATAGTGATAGTACATAGTTGCTTGAGCCATTAAAGTCATCAAGAGAAGACAGGAGCTCCCTATCACATATACAGACATGTGCCTTCAAATAGTTACGTTGTTCTGAACTTCTTGTGTGTGTGTCTGCTCTGTGTGCAACAGCTGTTAACATCTGAGAACTGCAATGTGGAGAGAAGAAAACAACCCCTAAGGGTTCTTTGGGCACAGGCATTTAAAGAAGATTGTTATCTGTTTAAACTTGTCAGTGGGGACAAAGCCTATGAGAACCCATAAGTTCTGGATCTGGGCAGAGCACAGGTGTTTTGCTGCTGAGGCATCTCTCAGAGAATGAACAGTGGGAGGAACTGAGTTGCTTGTATATTCAACCTGAAAACCATACAAGGAATAGCTGCATTTAACTTTTTGTTACTCAAGAATGAGATTCTCAAGATCTTGAGATCTCAGTTCTGGAAAACTTGCAAACAAGTTTTGGGTTTGTACCGCTCTCTGATATTTTTTTACTTCCCAAGAGCCAGTTTTAATGTCTGTTGATGCTTAGAAGACCAGATTGGAAGGACAGCAACAGAAAGTTTTATTAGCCAGCACAATTTATACTTTCTTCCTTGAGAGCCAAATTCATCTAGTGTAGTATGTTTACAAAAGAAAAAGCTGGAATGCACAATAAGGTTTTGCCTTTATCAGAGACATATGGACGCACCATCACTGGATATATTTGTGAGACTATAACAAAGAGCACTCCTCAGGCCTGTCTCACATTTCAGGGGTCAAAGGGCAAATTGGATGAATGTCCCTCCTAAAAACTGGATGAACCAGCTTTTTCATATGCAATTTCCAATTTCAGTAATCCCCAATAAGCTTACAAGAGCCAGGATGGAGTCAGTAAGACCTTGTCTTATTAACCTCCGAAAGGACACAAAGGGGTTTAGATCTCGAGGCTGGTCAGGATGCCAAGTGCCCCTCTTAAGTACTCTCATACCATCTCAGCCTGTTGGAACTTTTGGCAGACACAGTAAGGTTCACAAAGTAGATGAATAGAGTAGATGGAGACCAGGTTTACTGGGATAATTCCCATCTGAGAAAGGCAAATCACGTTTCTTTGTACAGGAAAGGCAGTAAATACATTTCCCCCCTCTACACCCCCTTAGTAGAGGTCTTGCCCCTGTTCGCCTTTCACACATATATTACCTGTTTTTTAGGTTGAATGGTCTCTCAGATTTATTCTGTTAATAAGCACTGGTCCTTTGAGAGATCCTAGAGTCAATTGTATTTGGGTCCTCTTAGTCTTTAGGATACTTGTGTCCACTTCACAAGCAAAATTTAGACACAGGGATATTCTACAAAGGTTCCTTACTGTGCCATTGCCTCTACATGCTCTTGTGGTAGTAAAAACTGGCAGCATTTTTCTGTCATTAAGCACCTTCAGTGTTATGCATTTACTTTAATGAATCAGTTTCTGGATTTGGTTTTTAACTTACTGAGGTACAATGTTTACCATATTTAATTAGGATGCACACAGTCTTCAAAAATGCCAAAGCAGTGCTTTATAGGGCATACCATTTTGCCTTCTGGGTTCCATGAACACTTATGTATCTATATGGGTCTGGGGCAAAGTTGGGTTAAAGAGTCAACAGCTATGTAGGCATTGAGTCAGCAAATCTAGAGGATACATGCTTCTTAACCATTATATTGAACTCACATCTTTGTATGGCCCTTCCTTAGTTTTTGATGGGGATGACTGATGTGTTTAGGGGGAAATTCTGCTTGGCTGTCCTGTTTTCCTAAGATTCAGTATGCATAAAGATCAGAGAGGTATCAGTGAGGTGGGAACACAGCGGAACGTTTGGAATCTGAAAGAATGACAGGCCATGGATTTCTCCAGACTTTCTGACAGGCCTGAGCAAATGAGCTGAACTGGGTGAACCTCTCTTAACCACAACTGTTGAGGCTTCTTGCCTTGTCAGAGAGAATCTTGCTTCCTCTTAGAGTAAGTAATTCTGCATGATGTGAGAGAGACTTTAATGGTCTATGCTCTATTTTTAAGGAAATATGCTGGAAAAAACCTACTTTGTCGTATGCATAAAACTGTAAAGGTTCAAGTCTTTATTGCTTTTTGTTTATTTTATAACACTTTTATTTTTTTATATCCTTATTCTGAACACCTGTATATCTAACCTTAACAAAAGAAGCACAGTAAGCTGAGCAAATGGAGTGGTGTTCAATTTGCTTCTTTATTTTCTGTCTCAGCAGGTCGGGAACCCGCTCCTTGTGGCAGAAGGGGCCATATGCCATGGTTCCTGCTCTGCAGTGAAATCAGATCTGCTGTGTGTGCACAGTAAAACCGAGCTGGGCAGAATTCGGGCAACGTGCACCAAGCTCACCACTTGTGTGCAAGACAGCTGTAGTAATGCCCATGCTCAGGAGCTCCAATGCTTTCTGGAACCACTGGGTTTACTGAGAATGCACCATAATTGATTTGGATGTTTGGAATACACTCAATATATCCCAAACTTGCTTGACTGAATTTGTGGTAGTTTTCTCAGCAGCTGTACTGGGTTTGTATTGGGAGTAGGTTCTTCTGTGTAAACAGCATTAGGAGAAGGTCATGAGTGAGATAAGTACAAATCAAGGATCCTGAGTACAATCTTCAGATATTGAATTTACTTTTTTTTTTTTTTTCTAATTCAGATACTATTTCTAATGACCTTAGATATGACTTGTGCAAAAAGAGAAGATACGAAAAATGTAAATAAGATGATGTTTTGTTTCTGCTGTAGACTTTCGTACTGATCTGGGTACTTCATCTCTGCTCTTCTGTTCCCTAGCAGTGAACTAAAGTGATGGGAGAACCTTCTGCATGCAATGAAGTTTCATGAACAGCTTGTGAAATGCTCTGAAACCTTTAGATAAGACAAAAGCCAGAGAAAACACAGTAATTATTGACACATTTAACTTCTCTTGATCTGAGAGGAGTGAGCAGAAAATGCAAGCACGTATGTTACCGTAAGAAATTAAGATATGTTAATTTCAAAAAATTTCCCAATAAGGAAACCATCTTCCTTGGTTTTAATAGTTTCCCTCCTTACAGTGTTTTGCCTGATGATGTCACAGTGGAAGAACACACAAGTGGAAGAAAGGATAGTAGGGCTGAAAGGTAAATTTCGACAGTTCTAAATCTTGTATCGTACTGATGTCAATGAAAGTTTTAACTCCAGTTCAGGGTTGCAGTTCTTTTCAGAGTTGCAGAAGATGAGCAGAGATGGGTATTTGGGTAGAGAGGAAGATGACCAGTAAGTGTCCACCTGGGTTCTGCAAAGGACTCAGTTGAGAGGCTGATTCCCCAGTGATGGATAAGCATGGCTTTGGCATGATGAGCGATGCTGATGTTGTTTCTATCTTAACACCTGGCAGAGAGGAGGGTTCAGGAGAACAAGATTTAGACACAGGATAGAGGTGAATCTAAATTAAATAGAAACAAAGGGTGAGGAAGAAGAGGAAGGGGCAGTTCCATAGTGGTGTGTAGATTCCTGTGTCTGTTGTGGAGTTTGTGGTGGAGCTGAGCGTCACCAGCAGCACCCCACTGCCTTTAGTGTGCTCAGTGTAAATAGAATCCACAATCCAGTTTTGTAAAGTGTCAGGGTTTTGCTTGTGAAGTCACCCTTATGATGATTCTTGCCTCCGCCATTCTTTCCTTACCTTGTTGGTGGGCTGAATTTACTATTGCTTAGCCCAAATGCACATGTATGAATATGCTTTCATCTCTTTCTCTGTTGCTTTGTTTATCTGTCTCTGTCTATCTCTCTGTGCGCCTGCTGCTTGTCTGCCTGCCAGTTTTTTCTTTGTCTCTATCACTTCATCATTGAACCCATCTGTGTAGAAAATGGGATATTTGGCTGTCTCTTTTTTTTTATTATTATTTTTTAAATTTTTTTTGTCATTTTGTTCCCTCAGACTTAGGAGGATGAAACTCGCACTCCTGGGGGTGCCAGGCATTTTAGATCTTGCATTTAGGAGGAGCCGTGATGCTTTTTGCGTCTGTTTGTCTGTCCATCTGTCTGCTGGTCTATAATAAGCTGTGCAGCGAGACAGCAGCTTACTCTGTGTGTGTGTGAAATTAGCTAATTGGTGTTAGCAGCAATATTTTCACATGTTTTATAAGCAAAGTGCAGCAAGGTATATAAATGTAGATATGATCCAGAGACACACACACATACACACACGCGCGCGCATGCAAGCCTGTCGCTGCTCATGCATAGACGCTCAGAAGTAATTAATGTTAATAAGATTTTAATGTGCTTGTGAGATCATAATGAGGAGAAATGAATGCTCTGATTAGAAAAAGGTAACTGTGTGTGTGTTTTGGCTTAGAACAAGATTTCCCCTCTTTTTTATAAATCACAATTTCAGAACTTGTTTGTGATTGCATCAATCGGTTTTTATTTTCAAATTAGAGGTCTGTTTAGCCATTTGAATGATTATCCAAATCAGTGGATAAACCCCTGATCATAAGGAATCGTGCAGATTTTTTTTCCCCCTTAGAAAGCAAAGCTGCTACATGACAGGGCTGGGCAGCCTTATCCTTCTCACATTACATTTTTTGATGCTGCTTTTAAAGCCTCATCAGCAACTGCTCTCAGGGACAGTGCTCATTTTTTACAAATAGAGATGTTTATCTATAGGTGTCTGCAGTGCATAATCAACGACTGAAACTACTGTACCGAGGAACATTCCTGTTCATCAGTAATGGTGAATCCTCAGAGTCCAGGTGATCACATGATACTTTGATTATATTTTGAAATAATTAGTTTAGGAAAGCAGAACTGTATTTTTTTTTTCCTTTCATCAGTCACTTTCCAAAAAGAGGGATGGGGAAGTGTTTGCAGAAAATATTTTACAAGCTAGGATGTATTTTCATCCTGAATGCCGTGTAGTCATCAGACCCCAGGCTGGCTAAAATCCAGCTGGACACTAGGGGTCCTTCTCTCCAGCAAATCAATGAAAATATTGTCCAGAGGGCTTCACTCCATTTGCATACTTATTTTTGTTATTAATCCCTTTGGGATTGGGATTTTTTTTTTAATTGACACTGAGAGGTTAGATACTTTGTTTTAAAAACATCTAGAATTGAAAATGCAAATTTGAATAGTCCATGTCCCATGTTGCCTACTGCCCACTGGTTTCTGGTGGTGCCTGGCTTGTGTGGTGTTTTAAATTGTTAGATCTATGACTGAATCCATGGAATATGGTTAATTTCCGCAAAGTGCTGGGGTACTGCAACAGTGGTTGTGATGAGAAATGTTAGAGCATGGTGACAAGATTGCAGTTTCCAAATCACGCTGAACAAAAACCGGTGTCAGTAAATACAGCTTTGACAGGATTTGAAGTCTGTAAAGATGATGATGTTAATTTATAATAAATGAATTTATTTTAAGGAAAGGAAACAGCAGGCATTATGTGTATTTGTTTATTCCTCTAAACACCCCTTTCAGCTAGCTGCTGTACAGCTGGGCCTCCAACACTAGTTCATCGTTCTGATAGCTCAATGATCTTACTTTTATGAGGTACTTTGGGATATTGTCTACACTAGTGTGTGCACAAGTGTATCTGTGTAGATACACTCAAAGCATCACTGAAACCTGTGTGATATGCAGTAAGGCCAAAACAAAGTATTCCCCAGCTACTTCTGCCATCCAGGTAAGTTTTAATGACCCCAGATGGAAGAAGGACATCTTTACTTCTCCTAAGTGCTTATAGTCTGAGAAGCACTTTACATTTTGACTTAATAAAATGGCAGTCTGAACTCTCATAGTAAGGAAGCAACTAATTTGTTTTAAAAGCAATCAATCCTTTTTATAGGTAATTTTATTAGAATATTTTGAGAAATATCAACCCCAGTTTAGGATTAGTATTGAGCTGAATTAGGATTGAATTAATAGGATATGATTCATTTCCAGAGAGTGCTGAGGTACCACAGCAGTGGTTGTGATGAGAAACAGTAGAACACAGTGATATGATTGCTGTTTCCAAATCATGAGGAACAAAACAAGTGTCAGTAGATTATGGCTTCAACACAATTTGAAGCCTCTAAAGAAGATGATGTGACAGTTCAAACTCTACTTCGGAATTAGTGTCCACCTGCATTATTTTAATTGTCTATTTCTGGGGTGTTTTTGTGTATATGTGAACATGCCAGTTTCCAAGAACTGGCTTCCACAAAGCTGAAGACTGAGAATAGAGGAGCAAGGTAATTATGAACTCCAAATCCAATGAATTGTCACCTTGGAGCAGGAAGCAGCTAAGCAATGGAAGGAATTTATCTTAAAATTTGAGTGGTTTTTTTCTGTGTTCTTGAAGTAAAATGTTGAGGAAAACACTCAGTTTGGTGTTCCCAGCATTGGAGATGAAGTAGCCATGCTTCCTTCAGCTGTGGGATGAAAACTCCATAAGGCTTGGGGAACTCAGGAAGAGCTGAGGCAAATTGGTTAAGTGCATGAAGTTAGTATGCAAAAATGAGTTGTGCTGAGTCCTTGGGGGACCGCTTTAATTCGGGAGTAAATTAGTCTTAGACCAATCTAGTTTAACTGAATAAGGAGCTACAGGGAGCTTTGCTGTTGAATTAGAGCATCTACTCACAGCTTCAAGACAATTAAATGTGTGCACATTGGTGTCAAACCGTTAGTTGATTTGCCTTAACGTTCTCAGTGTCCCCATGCAGGCTTGGCTTAAGAGATAGATAAACTGTCCCAAGCAATTAATTCTGTACTGGGGATCCAAAACAAAACAAATTTCAATAGCTTGTTTGCTTTGAGGGAAATATCAAAATGCCAACTATTGCACTGTTGTTGACAGAACAGTACTGATTGCCTTCCCTCTCCTTGAACATCGTTGTTTTCCTGTGCAGTTCCTGAAGGGTCTGCAGGTACTGAGGATGGCTCTGTGTTACAGTTAGTTTGTACATAAAAAATTCTAATATAAAACATATCAAAGTTAGAGATACTGTTTATTTGCAATAAATTCTAGAATTACTACAAGAAAAACAAGTGTATTCACAAGTTCTGTTTCTGCTTTACTTATATTTGACTACTTCAGTGTAGTTCAAAGATGAGATTGAGGATTTTGGGATAGGTTTGTTTGGTTGTGATGGCAGAACAGAATATGGTGGGAGCTCAGTAATGACAAGCTGCTTGCGAGAAACTCATTCTGTCTTAAAGTGGCCTATGCATAGTATGAAACAGAAGCTTATAATTGTATGTTGAGATTGTGCTCTGAAGAGTCTTTCAGAGTACATTTGCCAACCTTTCTTGTATTACAGATGTTTAATTTGACTTTGTTCGTAGGTACACATATAAGGTTAAAGCACTGTTAATTCATAACTTTCATAATTAATGAATAATTGTGAGTTAGTTGATAAAATCTCCATGCTAAACAACATTGGATTTGCACAATGAAAAGCCTCTGCATAAGGATGGATTTTGAAAGTATCTGTAGGTTCTAGTTCGATCAGGATAGTACAGAAAGTAAGTAACCAATTTGAAAGCTTTATTGGAGATATAGTCCTCTGCTAGCATCAAAGAGGAGGTGTTTGTTCAAGTATGCTAACTGCTCTGAGGTTTTTTCATATCAAAACATATGTCCTAAAACTGTCAAGACTTAAGCTCTGAAAGAACTAATTATCTCATCCTACTTGCCCAATTCTGTATTTATGTTTCTAAATAAGTAGTCGCTTTTCTACCAAAGTTCTTGATGCCCAGAAGCACCTGCTGAAGCTTCTGGATGCAAAGAACTTCTACTGGTATATGCATTTAGAAGAGCAATTTTAGATAACAGTTGGCCAGAAGGCTCTTTGGTCTAGTGAGCTTAGAAATTCCAGAAAAATGGCATGACATTTCTGCCAAAAATTTTTTAAGAAGTTGTGTAATTGCAGAGTGTGATATTTACATGTAAGTAACAAGTATGACTATCTGTAGGAAGGCAGGAACTGTTAAAGAAATCAAGTTGTGTGTATGCTGTGGTCACCTCAACTTCTGAAAGTACCAAACACTATTCAGGTAGGTAAGGAAAGCCTTCTCATGACAAGTCTGGAAAAAACTAGCCATGGAGGAAGTTGCTACCTTACTCTGTCATGGCAAATTTGGCCAAGTGTATGAACAGTGTAGGTTTTCAGTCAGTTTTGGTTCTGTTTGACTTCGTAATGGATATTCATATTTAGCCATATGAAAGAGGTTTTTTTTTGTTTCTTTAGTTTTAATAAGCTCTTTGTCTCACTGTTAATTTGTTAATTTGTACTAGATATTTTGCAATCTACAGGGTGAGTCACACATGAAAGGAAATGGCTTAATTTTTTGAAGTTTTATATGTGGATATTGGGAAAGCTGTTTGGATATTTGAGGTTTCAAGTAATGTAGAAGCAGACAGCACTGAGCAGCTAGACAGAGTCAGAAACGTGAATTACTATGGTGTGGATTTGCTTCCTGGTATTTCAGTTTTGTTGTTGTTGTGTATGTGTGTCTTGTCATTAGCAGAATTTCAGTGGCTTCAGGGTTAGCTGAAGTCATCACAGAAATACACAGAGTAGTTTATATGTGTGCTTACTCCTACACTTACACCCGTATTTACTAGTAGTGCATTTGGAAAAAGTCTGAATGTATGAAAAATATTAGAATAATGAGTTTGAGTAATGGTTCAATTTCTTCAAAAATGTTAAAACTTAATCTTGTTCTCATTCTCCAAACTGTTCTGCCACCACATTAGTAGTAACAGGCCTTTATACATATGCCTGTATTTGTTATTCAGAAAGAATTGCAAACTTTCTGTGTTTCCTGAGGCAATGGATACTACATATTTACATCTCTTTAAGGCATGATTGTTGTTTTGTAGCTCTGTGTCAAGTAGGTGGACTTTAATTGATGGGAAGAGCCTTTGTGTTCTTTTATGTGAAGGCCTTTCAGATCTGCAGGGCACTGTGAGGTTTGGGACTTGCCCATTGGGTCACTCTCTGCATTACACTCCTCAGCCGTGCTGTGTGCAGTCCATGTGTTGGCAAAAGCAGCACAGCAGCATCTCTTCTGCTCTGGGTCTCCGTATTTGAGATGCATCAGACCACCCTGCTGGCCAGCTGTGTCTTCTGTGTGTGATCCTGGGAATCAGACACCTCGGTGCTAAGCAGTATCTGCAGGGTTTTATGCCTACAAGTGAAATCCTTAGCTCAGGGAGATCTATCTGCCAGCAGGCATTTTGTCTGGAGTGACAGCCCAGGTAACAGAACTGCTGTGTAAAGTCTGATACATTGGGACAGCTGAGGTGCCTGTCTAGGCAGGCAAAAAGCTCTGAAGTCTGACTTGGGAAGTCATTTCTCTGCAGTGTTCTTTCATAATATTTGCCACAGACTGGAGCAATCCATTGAGACATTTGAGCCACTCAGACAGGTAGAAGCTCCCAGCTCTGCTGCCAGCATTCTTACCTGACCTCATGATAAACATTCTTCCTCAGGTATTTGCCCCAAACATCTGAGAAGTGCTTCAGGCAAGTGATGTGGCAGGTGGTAACTTGGTTCTCTTGGTGGTGGTAACCAAGCCTGCTCCACCCCAGCAGCTGCTGCCAAAACACTGACCCTGGCAGGATTTGCACTTTCTCCTCAAGACAGGGGAGGAGACCCAAGGCAATGTGGCAGGGGCCATGGGGAACAGAGCAGGGAGTGGGATGGGGTAAGGGGAGGGGATTTTGAGGGGGTGAGGAAGGCAGGGAGGGACTGAAGCAGGGACCAGTGCCATGGGATTAGCCATGGCAGAAGGGCATGGACAGTGATTTATTTAAATCACTGGTGTAAGTAGAATGTACATTAGAAGGACAGGAAGATGACAGGATGGAGAGGTCTGTTCTGAAGGGAAAGAAGGAACAGTACAGACATGTCTCCACTTGTGCACACTTGGGATTCATCACAGAACTGGGAGATGTCATTGCCAGTGTGTTGGTACCAAGAAACTTCATTGCTTTTGGAAGAGTTTGAAAACATTGAAAGTAAATGGAGTTGAGGCCTACTTCTTAGATTTTCTTCTCTCTTAATGCAGTAGTACAGTCTTGATGAATGTGTTAACAAATTCATCAAGTTTTTGTTAAAAAACCCAAATACTGTGCCCTGGTGCCATTCATTTCCAGCACTCTACCTTTGCTGCTGCTTTCAAGGAGTTTTGTACTTTTTACTCATTTTTCTTTCCCTGACAGTGAGCAGATGACCAATTTTAAAAAATTTTCTGCTGCTACTTCAGTGAGACTTGTTGCTGGCATCAGGCTAGTGGAAAGGTCTAGCAGGTATTGGATTCTGTTTAAAATACTTTCTGTTAGTCTCTAACACAGGGGTTTTTTGGTGGATGCTTCACATCAACTTTGACAGCACAACCCATAATTTGTCTTCTTACCTCCTGAAACTTGCCCAAATTGAATAGAGCTGAAAGATTACTTTCTCTGTCCTTGGAGCTACACATCTCTAGAAACCTTAAAAAGATGATTGGCTCCTTGTTTGTCAAATACTGCTAATGTAGATCAAGCTTATAATTCACAGGAACTCTAGATCCTTTTCTGAAAAACTGCAGCCTACTCAGTTATCACCATTTTGTATTAGTGTCATTAATAACTCCTGCCCAGGTACATTGCCTGTAGTCCTCTTGCATCACATCCAATGCCACTTGAGGTTTCTTTTATTGCCAAGGTAAGTTTGAATTTTATTCTGCCACTAATTGCCCTCCTAGGTTCATTTTTCTGCAGATTTAATAAAAATGTTTTCTATTCCATCATCTAGGTTATTAATAAAAACATCAAATAGAACAAAACTCAGGGCAGAAACACAGTGATGCATTCTTGTCTTTTGTTAATTACTGCATGGATTCCCTTATCCAAAATAGATTTGCATCTGTGTGATACCATGGATATGCTTGTTTTGCTCCTAGCTTGCATATAAAACTATGTAAGATGTCAAAGGCCAAAATAAAGTCAAGGTACATGACATTTGCTTTCTATGAGGTTTCTTTTCCTGTTGAGAAGGAAATTAGGCTGTTTTGGCATGATTTGTTCTTAAATCTGTGTTGAGTGTTACTCACCTTTTATACTTAGGTGCTTAAAAGCTAGTTTGATTCATTGTTCACTAGTTTTTCTGGTAATTAAGCTTAAATTCTGTTGTTTGGAATTTCCCCATTCTCCTTTTTTTTTTCCCTCCTCTCTTTTTACATGGTAGGTACTAGATTTATTCTTGGGATCTTTTGTTGTCTTCTACAAAGTCACAAAATCTGCTTCAGACAATTCTTTAAGGAGACCAGGATGAATTCATATACAAATGACTTGAAAAATATTTAACTTAGCTTAGTGTTCTCTAATTTGTTTGCCATTTGTTCTGGAGTAAGATCATACCCTTTTTTGTGGGTATTAAGTTAGAGAAGAATTATCCACGTCTCTCCACTTGAAATTTTGAATGAATGGTGGTAAAAAAGGCTGTTAAGCCTTTCAGTCTACTCAAATCATCTGTCAGTTGAACTTCCTCTGCATTGATTAACAGAGTCACATTTTTCCTCATCTACCTAAATGTGCGAATAGAATGATTTCTTGCTATTCTTGACATTCCTTGTTAATTTTGTGCTTTGGACCATTATGATTTTGTCTCTACATGTTTGTGTAATTTTTATACTTACATGTTCTGATAATCTATTTGCTTCAGGATTTTCTTCCTGTCTTGGTAGCAGTAAAGAACTCATACTTTAGTAATGTTAAAACCCTGCTATTCTCTTTCTTTCCTCTTTATTAGGATAGCCTGTGCTTTTATTATTACTATATTACATTATTATTGTTCTTGTTGTTATGTTTCATTATAAATAGTTGTTTACAGTTAGCTTTAGTTAGATTTTTTTCCCACCTGCCACTTTTAGTCCTTGTAAAAGACCTTCCAGTAGGTTGGCAAGTTAGCGCCCAGGCCTCCTCCTTTTGTGAGAGGTGAATGTCCTCTTGTCCTTAACCACATTTCCCATGGTCACATAAGTAAAAGATCTCGTTAGAGGTGCCAGTTGTATCCATGTGTGATGCAGTTATCTCTAGTCTTTGTGTCCTTGCCTGATTCCTTCCTCTGCTGTAAGGACAATGAGGAACACTGATTCCTTCAGCCTTGCTTCTAGAAAATGGTAGTCGCTTTTGAGCCTTAATTTTTTGTAGATTTTTTTTGTTTTATATTCCTTATGGTCTCTTTGTTGTACCTTCTTCCTGTGTTGCCCCCTGAATTGGAATGTTCAGGAGAGTACCCTGGCCTCACTTAAAAGCCACTTAATTCCTTTGTAATTTGAATTTACTGACCTAAAAGTGGTTTTTATTATCAATATATTATATTTCTTTTCTTGTATTTCTTTTCTTCTTTAAAATTATTTCCTTTCTCTTAGCTTGCACATTCCCTGTGGCAAGTGTTTGTGTTTTCTCACGTTAGCTATGTCTTAATAGACTCACTCTTCTTCTCTCACTTTTCCTCAGACATAATTTTCTGGAAGTTTTTAGAAGTTTTGCAGATCAGTGCCATTGCAACTATATAGTTTCCTATAATTGTCTTATAAAACTAAACTTTTTCTCAATTTCTGTCCCAGTTTTGTGTCAGTCTTCTCTATTTGAGTAATTTTGTTCATGTTCATTTTCTGTTTCAGCCATTTGTGAACCAGATGAAGGTCGAATGCTCTTTACCAAACTTTAGTCACTCAATAGCCACTTCAGAGCGTTTGAACCCAGCCTCTAAAGGCCGTGATAGATTTTTGTCATCCTGAACCTGTCATGTTGCTACAAATGTTCAGAAGCTTGTATGGAGGAAAATCTTCCATGCAAGCAGATATTCAGTAGTCTTTGATTTAGCACTTGGAAAGTTGGGAGGACATCTGAATGTGAATGTATAAGTTTTTTGGCTTTGTTTCTGGTTTTTTGTTGTTGTTGGTTTGGTTTGGTTTGTTTTGGTTTGGTATGTTTTCGGGGGTTTTTTGTTGTTGTTGGTTAGTTGGTTGCTTGCTTTTTAATGCCAAATAATTGGAAAATTCCAGAGAAGATAATATTTAAAGTGCCTGCACAACCTGATTGCTTATGTTAATTCCTTTAGAGACCAACTGCTATGAATGATGTTTGGGTACAGGTTACTTATTTTTAGTCATCTTCAAGGAAAATGCAGTCGAGACAGCTATTTAGTCTCCCTCTGTTATCAGTGGAGAGGAGGAGAAATACATCTAGAGGGCTATTCATCCTAAGTATATTACAGTTTTAGGATGGGATTAATGGTTCTCTGGAGGTGATTATGGTGGCTTCAGTTAGATATCTAACTTTTAGGAAGATAATAGTTAGATTATATGCATTTTGGTCCCATGCCTGATCAGATTTACCTGAAGAGTATTTCTACAGTCCCAATCTACAACACAGAAAGCTACCATGCTTTCTTTTATTTTGTAGAGATTTTGTATGCTTTAATATTCCAGAGTTTGGAAGAGTTGTATCTATTTTAAAATATTTCCTTTTAAAAATATTACTTTGTCTCCTTACTTCTTTGAATGTAGTTTGCTCTTTAGTTTGGTTTGTGGTGAAGAAACTGTTTGGATTCTCAGTTTCTGTGAGGTCCCTTTTCTGTGGGTCCTGTCATTTAAGACTTCCTTTCAGCCATTTGTACTTAAGTATTGCAGGTAAATACTATTCCATCTTATCTTCCTCAGGGATGATATGAAGATTAATTAAACACAGGTTTGAGTATACTAAACTCTTGTCTCTGAGTTAGTGTTTTTAGGTGGATATTTGTGCTTGTACTTCAGACTATTTCATGATGCCACCACTAAAAATAAGTGATCCTGAACAACAGATTAGACATATTTGTTGATTTTTTGGGAAGAGCTAATGTCATTTTGGTGTTGCACAAGTTTCCCTCTTCATCTCTTTAAAGCCGTAAGGTGTCCATGACACTATTATTCTGGCCACCCTGTTGCCAAAAACTTGTCAAGAATTCAGTGGAGAATTCAGAGAAGAGCAACAGAAGTTAAGAGGCTGAAGAGATTGAAATATGAGCAAAGATTACAAGATTTTAATATGTACAGTTTGGACTAAATGATGACTAAGACATATGATAACAATCTACAAGTATTTGAAGGGTGTAAAATATTAAGACAAAAAAGGAATTATTTTAAGATTTTCAAAGGGGTAAAGTACAGCAAGGAAAAATTTCAGCATGAATCATAAAAAACTTCCTGACACTTGCATGAGCTGAAGTCCTGGAGTGTATTCTGCATGAAGGTAGTAAAAAGTCTACAGTCTTACATAGTCCAGAGATCACACACAGGAGCACACAAAGGCTCTCCAGTCTGGTGCGATGCATTTCCAAGAGCTGCCAAGACCAAGTGATGCTTCAGTGGTGTCTGTCAGACTCTGGGCAGGTGGGGTCACCTGTGTCCCAAGTTGGGCTTTCCCAAGGGCTTCTGCAGGATGAGCTGCAGCATGGAGGGTTCATTCTGGTGGCAGCAAGCTGCCCTCAGCTGCTGTTCTTATGAAGAGGCCGTTTTTCCATCATATGGCTTTACATGCACCCATCCATTTGATAAGCATAGGCAGAATCAAGCTGTCACTAACAATATATGCAGAAGACTCAAGGAAATGTAATGAAGAATAGCATTTTGGAATATCCTGGAAAAGGATTAACGTGACATGTTAGGTGTTTTCTTTTTCCTTTTATCCTTTTCTTTCATCTCTGTAAGTTGGTGCAATCACATTAAAAACTGTTTTTCGTAGACTTTCCCCTCAACTCAAGAGTTATCAACACATACTTAGTCATTCTGATAAGGGCTGCAAATTTAGACTGTATGTTTAGTTTAGTTAGGAGGTTCTAGTGAATTATAGTGGACTAATTTAAGTCGAAAAATATTAAACTGTCATGACCACTGTATAATTGGGATGGCATTTTTGCTAAATAGGGACTTCTTTACTGTTTACAGCTGGTTTTGCACTCGTAACAGATACAGACAGAAGGAGCGAGGAGTACAGTTCTTGCTCCCCCCTCTGCCCTCTGTTCCTCATTTTTATTTTCCTGTGTGCAAAACCATCCTGCATGCCAGCTTGGGAAGCTGGCATCCCTCCTGTTAAGACCAAACTTGCTCTCTGTTGCAGTATAAATAGTGCTTGCTTCCAACTTCAGAGCAGTACCCAGCATTGCATGTGTACTGTTACTCACTGGGAAGCAATAGCTGTGTTGAAGGGTTTTGTTTTCTGTGCATAGAATGGGTTTGTGTTTGTGGCTTTGAATTCACTGGACAGCTCTGAGCAAACATCTGGGAATAGGCCCTTCAGCTTGTGTGATATCAGGAAACTGTAATATTTTGGTTCTGGAGTGGCTGAATATAAGGAGGTCCTACTTCACAGGTATGTACAGGAGAAAGCAAACCAAATGCCATTCTTTATAGTACTTCAGATAGAAATCTGGGAGCATGCCCAATTTCAGTAATTTTTAAACTTTAAACTGCTGAGAGGAGAGGGGGGAATTGTACCAGATGAGCCAGATATGTTTTGAAATGTCCTCTAGACTGGGGATTTTGATTTCATAAAAGCACATTGTTCTGCTTTGTAAAAGTACCTGATCAGGCAAAACGGGAGACTCGTTGGTAAGACAGAGGCCACAAAGGACAGCTGTTGAGGGAAGTCTGGAGGGATGGGCCATTTTCAATTACAGAAGAGATTTGTTCCAGAAAACCACTGCAGTCTTTGCTGACAGCACGTGAAGTGTTGCTGTGACCTATTTAATACTTCTGCTATTGCAAAATGTCTTCAAAAAAGTTACATGATGGAAAGCAGTCGCCATTTTCCTTAGGTTCACTAGAACTCATATCTTCCCAGCTGAAAATGCTGGGCTGTCTGCTCCAGTCCTACTCTAGGGAAGAGCCTTTCCATCCTTAGCTGTCTGTCACATATGGCCACAGTCTAAGACCTTAAGAATAAGAATTATTTTGTCCTTCTGTCAGTTGTTTCATTTTCCAAGTATGGATGATCTGCTTCTGCACCATCAGCCATTTTTTAGTTTCAGCCTGGATGCACCAGAGAAAGTACTGCTGAGAGGGATGCTGGGTTTTGGGGTTATGCTGTGTTGCTACAGATCATGTCACCTCAGTGGGTAAACAGTCCAAAAATAAAAGCAACAAATAATACAAAAAGGAATCCAGTTATATTTTTATATCTCATTAAGTTTCGTTCCTCCTTCTCTTTTTATTGGCAGAGATAACAGAGGAGGGTACGTCTTCATTGGAGAAGAGGTGAAAAGACTTGCAGTAGCTGCTTGGCTGAACACCTTTTTTTTTTTCCTATGGGGATTAAGTAGGAAGGGGTTTAGGATCTTCCACACCAGTCTCATTTGAGGAAATCTTTATTTTATCATGTTTAGAAAACAGTTGCTGATTAAGGATTTGTTACTCCTAGCCTGCCTAGGGGTTCTTTATTTAGTTACTTGGCTCAAAGAGCTGGTGTCCCAAGCTGTCATCTAACAGAGGCACTTGATACTGCTGGGAGCCAAAGGTATAGGTGGGTGGACTGTCTTTTGAACCCTGAACTTGCCCTGTGTCGTAGTGACAGATAAGCAGGGGTTGAAAAAAGGTGAGATTCACCAGCACAGGCTTTAAGGTTAACATGTGGTCTCTCCCCAGAGCTCTGGGATTTATTTATGTCTCCAGAATACTGGTTACAAGAGCCTCTTCTCTTCAGTCCCCATGTTTCAGTGTTAGATTAATAACGAATCAATAATGTTGTATCTGTTATTTTTGGGGTGTCCCCAATTGCCTACTTGTCCATTCCAGGGGGAGAGCTGAGACGTGTCTGGAGATTTTGTAGGAACTCAACCTGCATTCTCCATCCAAACACTTAGTGCAGCCTAAATCAAGAAAGGCAGTAGGAAAGAATATTGCATGCCTTTGGGTTTATCCCACTGAGCATTTCCTTACTTACCGTGAAGGGTTTGATTTTTTTATCTAGCTTTGTGCTCCAGCATGCTCAGCACCTATGTGGTTAATGTTTTTCTGGGAGTGAATTATATCTGTCAGGGTAGCTAAGGCCCTATCCTGCATATATTTCCACATCATGTTTAGAATTCTTTCTCATATTATGGTCCGGCTAGCTTTTGTTACTTTTAAGTTGAAATAGAGAACCTTTGTCTTAGGTTCATCTGTAGTAAAAGTTTTACTTCTGTCAGATTTTGGTCTTGAAAAACTTGTTTTTCAAACAGTAGCTATGGGTTTGATAGAATGGGAGTTTTTATTACTCTCTTTATAAGCATAATCCTGTGCTGTAAGAGTTCTGTTTGACTCATGTCCCCTATTTAGGATTTTTATGTAGTTATTTATATCATGCCTACTGGACCTGGGATGCATGCGGAAGGGGCATGACTCCCCAGTATTTGGGTCTGCAAACATGATGGTGCAGGGAAAATTGTATTTAATTAACTTCTTAATATATTCATATTAAGACAGTGCTGAGAATACAAGGCTTGAAAATAGAAGTATTGGCTTTTTTATCTCTTTTTCTTTAATACTCAAAGCACTGAACTTAAGCCCCCTTGAACTCAGTAGCTAGAGGAAAACATGCAATTTCCCTAAAGTAATGTCTGTAACTTGATATTGTAAGATGGCCTAGCAAAGGCCAAAAAGTGAGATATTCCCAGTGAAAGAGTTAAAAAACCCCCAAAACCTAATTACAGAAATCCTTTGGTATGTAGAAGTTGTGACTATTTTTTCTCTGAAAACACCGCTGTTTCTGTCACTTCACTTCAGGTTTCTTTGTACAGTAGACAAAGAGACATAAGGAAAATAAATTACATTACATCTGGGATTTAAAAAAAACCCAGTATTTTCTTTGTTCCAGCTAATCTATACTGTTAATTCTAAAGTTAAATAGAATATTTTTCTAAAAGCTTACTATGTAGTTCGTGCATTTTCATGGAATGTCCTTAACTATTCACTGACTCATTCCCTATTCATTTATAGCTAATATACGGCACTTTTATTGTAGTTTCTAAAGTATGGAGGTTATGTGAGTCAGATGCAATTTAGAATAGAGATTATATTTAAATAATCAAAAACATACTTTGCCAAAAATACTAAAAAAATGAAAGAAAGCATCCAGTGTTCTCAAAATATGAAGTGCTTTCTAAAAAGACTTTCTTTTCAATAAATAAGGGAGAAGAAATGTTATGTAAACCTAAGTGTTTGGCAGACATCTGTTTACTTCCTCCAAGGAGACAAGGGGTTTTAAGATTTTCTGAGCTCATGAGAAAGGCACATCCTTGAGTTCTTGCACCAAGGCTGTGATGGAAGCATTTTTCCTTGAAAATTTTCATTAAGAAGACATAAGGTTAGAGGTGGCATGAATGATAACTTTCTTAAATAATGTAATCAAGGACGTTATGAAGAATGTGGGTGTTTGGATCTCTCCTTCATAAACGGGGAGAAAATTAAACAACCAAATACCCCTATGCATAACTTTTTTTTTTTTTTTAAATTCGTATTTTTCTTTCTTAAGCTGATTCTTGTTCTTACAAAAGTTTTCATTAATGATACAGTGTTAGTAAGGGCAATTGTTAGTTTTTTTGCTGTGGCTTTGAAGTTCCTTTGTTGTGACAGCTGCTAGGCTGGCATTTCCTGGACATCAGTGGGATATGATGATAGCTTGCCTGCTTCCCTTCTTTCTGATGGATTTTCTCGGAAAGGATAGCAAACTGGCAGACTTGGATTCCTCTATGTAAAAATGCAGACGCTGGATCGTAATGGAGTAGAGTTGGGAGAAATACGGCAATCCAAAGAATTATCTTCTGTTTTGTGACATAATGAGCAGTTTGATCTACAGGCAGAATCAAAAAGATCTCAGACTCAGGAAAACATTCGTCCTACTGCTTACATCCCCCCCTCCTCCCCTCCCATCCCCACACCCTTGGTTTCTTTTTTAAGAGTTTAGTGCGGCAACAAGTGGTGCTCGCCTGTCAACCTGATGCCAGCCTAAGTAGAAGCCACATTATAATAAATGCGTATTTTCACTATCAAAAAACACCATACTGTTGGCTTAGAAAAATTCCAAACAGCCTAACACAGAAGGCTTTTCAACAATATATCAAGCCTCATATTTTTCAGTTACAACAGGGCTTTTTTTTTTTCTCTGCTGATCTCTTTTTAATAACCCAAGGAGCAAATATGTCTTAGTTTTGAGCTTTAATCTGGTGCTTTGTGTACTCTGATGACCTCCTAATCACACTCTCCATGACATGTCAATCTGCTGCAATGGAAATTGGGTGATTTGGGCTGTCATTAAAGTGTTGATATGTTCATATATCCTGTGCACTTAGGACAGAGGAGTTAAAAGAAATGCATTAACCAAAGGAATGAAATGTTATGGGAACCCATAATTCAAATATCGAGTGTCCCTTTCCCAGTTCATGAGTTGTTCTATATCTGTGTTGTGACTTTAAATGGGAACATCAGGTGTGAAGATTCCTGTTTATTTTTATTTAAGCAAAAGCAAACACAAAGTATTTCAGAGCTGATGCAGATGATGAAGTGCAAAGATGTGTGATGTTTTTAATAAATAGTCAGGGTGCATATGTCAAAACAAGGAAGGAGTTTGTAGAATGTGATTTTAGTTTACAATGCTCTCCTTTCATAACTATATAACCATCTGCCTCTGGCATGTTCCTTAAAATCTGGTAAGCCTACACTTCAGTATGTAACCTTCACTGCTACACTGGTGTTTCCTTTGCTGAGCTAATGGGATCATCAAGATCCCACAACCTATCAGCATCTGCAGTGTTATTCTTCATGAAAACTGAAAGGTAGGAGTGACCTGTGTTATCAAATGGAGACTAGTCTAGTGTGCTATTTGAGAGGCACAGTGCAAATGTGAGTCTCAGGGCAAGGGTCTACTCCCCTGGATACTGATGGGACTTCCCCTGTGGTCTGAGGCATGTTACCCAACTGTTCTGCCTGGGATTTCCCATCTGGAGTCTGTAGGTAATGACACCTGCCTTTTTGATGAAGTGTGTGTGTCACCATTAAACTGAAGATTGTCTAAGGGACCACTTTCACCTTCATAATCCAGCACCTTTCATGCTATTGTTTAGTGAGTAAGGCATAGATTTATGATTCTGTGGTATTACTGTTGTTTGAGGAAGGCATGGTCCAACATCTGAAATACACTTTTCTGGTTTTCCTTGAGAAATAACGTAATTGTTTAAAACATTACTGAATCTTTCCTCTGAAATGTTTTACTAAGTTTTTTCATCAGCTGTTCTGTTTTCAGCAAGAGATTAGGAGATGTAGATTTCTGGGTCTGCATCTCAATCCATCCTTAGCTTGCTGGAAATCCTAAGTGAGTTAATTTGGCTGCTGTGCACTGAATCTTGACAGATCTCCTTGGATCTGCCTGTTGAATACTGTGGTGAAGAAAGTGGAAAACTTGCCCATGGATACAAACTTGAAAACTTGCCTATGGATACAGCCTTAAAATAGCTGTTCCACTTTTCCTGTCCATAAATTGGTAACAAAGGTGAAAAGAGAATAATGATCTATATAGTATTTTAATCATTTTCACACCTCAGTGAATATATAATGTGGATTTAAGAGTTGTGAATGTTTCTTTTTGATGCATAGTCTTGGACAAGGGGTTAAAGGATCAGGAAGGCTGAACTCAGGTTGGTCGTTCTTGTGGTTTTGTGGTCTGTTTGTTGCTCAGACTTTTTTTATTTTGTTGTGGGGTTGGGGTTTTTGTGTTTTGTTTTGGTGGTAGGTTTTGTGAGTTTTTTATTTCTGAATTTTTTTTTTCATTATTTTGGATGCTTTTTGAAGAAAATAAACTTAGGGCTCCTTGTGTAGGCTGTTCTTGAGTTGTGGTGTAGATGCTTTGAGGGTATAAACCACAGAGGAAGTTGGGATAAAATAGCTACTTAAAAAGAGATTAAGGGATTTACTTCAGTGCCTCTATGGGTTGTGATTTAAAGGAAGAAGGACCTAATTTTTCATATTACAGCTGGTTTTATTAGGTACAGGTTTTAACTTTTTGGAAAAATTCTCACATCTTTCTATCAGCCAATTTTGGGAGTTAATCCAGACCAGTCAACAGAACTGTATGTTGTACTTGATTTCTTGGTAATTTTAAAAGCTTTTCGGTGTCTAATCTGTCCAGTATAAATCCCTAGTCTTTTGCCACAGATGATATTGATCAGCAAGAATAACAGATAACTATACTTAAACTCCATTTTCCAAAGTAATAAAAATAAATTTGAAATTGGGGTGTGGAGGGAAGAAGGCATTACATAAACCAGAATTAAATACAGAATGATGACTTCAGATCAAAAGACTTGAAACTTCTACTTGTGGTTAGTTAATACTTTGTTTTTCCTGCAGAGTTATGTTTGGGACAGGAGCTGAACTTTGTCTTCCAACTTGCTTTGCCAGTGTTGATCACAGCTTTGTCAATCTTTGAGTTTGCTGGCACCCTCAGAGTTTTACAACCACAGTACTCAATGCAGTATTTTTATAGAGGTTCTTTACTGGAAACTGTTTCTATGTGAGAGATAAATTGAGGACAGCATGACATTGGTCAGTTGAAATTGAAAGCTCAGTACTATTATCACTTCAGTAAGTGGAGGATTTTTCAGTAGTCCCAAAAGAACAAAATTATATTCTAGGTAGTTGATGTTTGCATTTGAAAGGGTTTTCTCATTAGTTCTTATTCACCTATATTTGCCTATCCTGTATGAAAGCCACCTTGAACCTCCTTAAATTTTCCTTCACAATAGCTTTGCTCTGGAATCGGTCTCCATTTGTACACATTTATTTTGTCTTTTTCAAATGTCAGCTCAGTGTTTCAATAGTAGATTCAATCATGCCTGAAGTTCTTACAATCCATTTTCAGTAGTGGATCATCTGTTAGGAAATAATGCCCTCTGCAATTTTTTTTCAGGCTTGATTTGTCTTGAGATCAGAAATAGCCAAAGTGTCTTTTGAAAATGAGTTGTAATCGAAATGTGAGGTTTCTGTGCTGTCCCATATGCACCCTTCCTGTTCATCTGTGTTTGGGCTACTTGTCTTGCCTGGGAAAGAGAAGAGAATTTGATTGATCCCGTGAACACAGTTGCTTTCTTTCCTCTTTGACATATTGCTATTTCTTGGACTAGTTGGAATGTTCTCTAGTGAGTTCCTGTGGAAGTCATTCAGTGGTAAAAATGTTTTCTTTCTTGGGAAATGTTTAATAAACATGAACAGAAATCCAACACAATCCAACCCCCAGTGGTTTCTCTCACATAACTTTTCATTATTTCTTACATTTCATTGTACTTGCTTTTAACCAAAACCAGCTAGCTTTAAGTCTACGTTAAGCCCACATTAAGGTCTAACTTCAAATTTTGGTCTAGAGTTTGGAAATAGGAATGTCTGATGTTGAGAGAAATATGTAATTTTTTTTTTCTGTGTAAATTAAACCCCGGTTGATGGATTAAGTAGGGGTTTTTTTTTAAGGTAAATGGGATAGTAATGGTGTTGGAAAACAAGTGGAAAGGACAAAAGCTTTGAATTCAGGCTGTAGTCCAGAAGTCTTAAAGTTTTTTTTCTCATTTTAAACTTCTGGAAAGTTTTAGTTGAGTATGAGAGCTCAAAGTGCAAATAAGAAAATAAATTAAGAAATTTTTCAGATTAAGTATTTTCAATCTTTTTTTCTCCATACTGCCTTCCAGCATCCTGTGTTTTCTCTTTGCATTCCATTCCCTAAAAGCCTCTTCTAGTTTCAAAAACTGTTTGAATGCTTATTTTATGACTAGCATAATATTCAAAGGTTTCACAACTTTTGTGGCACTGAAACTATAGTATTCCCTTCACTACATTTCTCTCAAAGTGAGGGAGAGGCACAGATGAGAAAAGTAGCTTTTGTGCATGTGTACTGTAGGTTTTGTCCAATACACCATAAATTTAATCCTAACCCACCCTTAACTTCCAGGATGGGAAGCCCTACCAGCTGGGCTGAAAACAAATAATTGTTCAGTCTTTGGTTAACAGGGAGTGATACCCCTCTTACTCTTATGTTTACTAACAGAACTTTAACATGGTTGGTTGTGCGATGCTGATGGAGAGGCAGAGCTGTTATTTTCATTTCTTAGATGACTAATTGAAGCATGGTGAGGTTGCCACTTGCCACAGCATTTATGCAGAGCCTCTGGGTGAACCTGATGCTCCACAGCCTATGGCTGGTGCTCTGGAGCATTGATCATCCTTTCATGACAAGCTATTAGTACATACAGCATGTGCCCAGACGTTGTGGAGAGATCTATCACAGCCACTTAGGAAATCTTTTATACAGTTCTCTCACTCCTAGGGAAGAAAAAAACATCTTAAGTCTCATCTGCTTTAAAGTGAGGTTTCTGTGTTTATATGTTAAAACACAACCTGTTTATGTTGTGGACCTTCAGAAAAGTTCTAATCTCTACAAACATTTGAACTTCAGAGGTATGTTTGGCATCTTTACAGAATCGCTTTCAAGCATACACCTTCTTGAGTGAAAATACTCTATGAAGTTAATGTAAAAGGGAACAGACGGAAATTGAGAACAGTAATTTCCTGCCCAGGTGACACCTAGAGGGCAAGTTCAGGATATGGACAGGCATTGTTCTTGGAAGCACCTTATGTCTGCTAAAGAAGAGGGGAGACTGAAACTTATCCTGTTACTATTTTTTATGAAATAAAAATACTGGAAATCAGAAAAATTTCACCAGCTCTGAATGCAAAAGTCACAGCAGGATGCATTTTACTGGAGGTCCGCTGTCCCCACATTGTCATTATCCTTCAAGGTGTGAAACAAACCAGGAATGTAAAGTATGCGTGCTTGATTTACTCCACCTACCCTTTGCATTCCAAGGCTTTTATTTTCAAGAAGCCAAAAAGAAATTGAGATTTCAACTGTATTGTTTAAAGACTAAATCAGAAAACTTGATCTCTGATTTGTTCCACTATATCCCTCTGAAATGAATGTACAGTGAAAAAAATAGATCTGGTGGAATGCCACTTGTGCAGTCATCGTAAGTTGATGAAGGGTTGGCTGTGCAACTTCTGGGTTTGGACCCAAGGCTTCATTCCAGCTCTCATTGCAGAAGTGAAAACTTCTGATTTAACTTTAGTAGCATTGGGCCCTGTATAAACCTTTGTGGTACTTCTGAGATTCCTAAAAGTTTGGGTGATGATTTGCTATGGCAGCTCCTCAACTGCTCCTATCACGTTCCCTCTGCTTCAATCTCTCTGTGTTTACAGGGGTGCTAAAGAAAGCTGGGCCAAGCCTGAGGTCTCCTGGGCCACCCAAAGGTCTCTTTGGATCTCTGTCTTCCATTGGAGTCTCTCCTTGTTTTAATGAAAATTACATTTACTTCCCTTAAAGTTTGAATAACTTTCCAAGGAAGCTTGGTAGCCAGAAAAAGGACTTGCAAACAAATTTGTGCAAATACACGTAGAAAAAGTTATCTCCTGAGAGAAACTAATATTTAATGATAATACATTGTAGTATTGCCATTAGTGGAGATTGAATTTGGTTTCAGTGGGGTTTTTACTGGCTGGGTTTTTTTCCCAGTGTTTTTCCGGATCTTATTAATGATTCCCTGGGTTTTTTTAGCATTCATTAAAAAACAAACAACCAAAAACAAAAAAAGCCAAAAATCCAAGAATGGTCAGCTGCCTTATGATCAAATCACTTTACATGAGAGAGGGACCAGCCATGTCCAAGTCCTCCTTTTAATTAAGACAGGAAAGTCTCTTGAAACAAGGAGAGGATTCTGCTCTGATCTAGAAAATGCTGAAGCAATGCTTTCAGCATTAAAGGAAAACAAAGTTTCATAAAATAACTGTTTTTTACAACAAGAGAGAGAATCACAGCTTCTACTGTTCTGCCCATGAGGAGCAGAGTCAACTTTCTTTAAAAAGCAAGATTGTAGCGAATAAGGACTTCTGTTTCCTCCAACACTAAGTTAGCAGGACCTACTGAAAGAGAGAGAAAATAACTAAACCCTTGAGCTTACATACATTTCTTGAAGGGAATCTATAGAGAACTGCAGTGAATTCAGCTGCATGCAGGTTATAAGGAGGCAGACATGCTCATAGGTCTGGGACCTCCTGACTTCATGGACAAGCTGTGAATCATTTTATTACCAAGCTCTGAAGTGCTCCTGCACTGAAAATTGAATAATGGTTTGTCCCACTAGCACCTTTCAATTCTGTAACTTTTAACCATACTAAATACAAAATCTTGTAGTGAAATTTTTAGTTTTCCAAGTGAAAAACCTTTTTTTTTCAAGAGATTTTCAATCATTTTAATGATCTACTTACTTAAGTACCATTCTACTTGTTAACATTCCTTGGGCTGAGAAGGTGGCAGTGCAGTTCTCTGATAAGTAATTTTACCCAAAGTTCAGTATCTGTAGTATACGACTACTTGGCCTGTGCTACCTGAAGTAGGATTGTACTTTTTGTAGGATTGTTTTGTTTTTGTTTGCAGTGATGGTCTTAGAGAAAGGTCTGTCAAGTAAGGTCCTGAATGAGGCTGAAAGGATGGGAAGTATTACCGAGTAATGGTGCTTCTGAACAGATCTGACTCTTACTCCATTTTCTTTTCATGACTACAAGCAAAGGCACAGTTAGGCTTCTTCAGTAACATTTATTTGATCCCAGTTAAGGAGGGATTTTAAGAATTGTTCTTGAAGTCACTGTCTGTGCCAGAAGAGCATGAAGTTAGAGCAATGTAATAATATGAAAATATCCCTTGATCTTAGTAAAGTAGAACATAACCTGTCTACGCACTGTTTGCTGATAATTTGCTTTTTAAGGTGTGCTCAGATTCCATTCAGAAATACAGTTGAGAAAATACTAGAATTGCACAGAGAAGTATTTAGAGTTTAGTCAGTGGTGAAGTTAAGACTGGACATTTCATTGCCAAGGGGAGACTGGCAGTTTAAAATCATCACTTTTCCCTCCTCGCTATTATTAATTGTGTGTAGTGCTTTTAGCTGAGTGCTGAAGAAAAGAATGTGTTATGTATGTTTGGTAGACCGTCAAGAGAGGCAGTTTGCCTCCTTGTTTTATGTATTTTACACTGTACATTGATGTCTTACACAGCAGTAGAAGGAAAAAGCAATAAGAAAAGTGGTAAAATATTGATCATGGAAGGAAAAAATAAAGACATGCTCATAAAACTCTGAACATTCATAGAGCATCTCAGGAGGAACATTAAAACCAGACCTCTGTCTAGCTAATTTTCATAAAAAAGGAATAGATTCCACAATAATGGTTCATCAAATGGCGTTATGCTATGACTTATGTGGATTTTGCAGTGGGATGCATGATATCTTGTAATTGTGGAAGAGCATATATTAGACTTTGTATTTTCTGCATCTGCTAGAATTTTTTTTAATAGGTATTTGGCTTACCTTGGCTCACCCACACTTTTTTAAAAAGTTATACCTTTGCATTTTCTCTCTTGAAAACAAAGTGGCATTTTTAATGAAAACACATTTATCTGCTACTAGCATTTTTTAGATTCAGAAAAAGGAAACTTTGAGTTAAATATAAAATGCATGTAAGTGGTCTACTGGTAAATTTTCTGAGCTATATTTCATCCTGCACCATGATTCAAAGTCTTCAAGCATCTCCTTGAGGATTTGTTCCTCAGTTGTATCTGGTTATTCACATAATTTTTGAGTACACTTCAGTATTTCATCAGTCCAAAAGGCATCCATATCAAGGGCAGAATTGTAGAAAGCCCTACAACATCCACCTGTGTGGGTGTGGAGCATCTTGTGAGGAAAGCAGGATGTGGGTGAGAAAGAGAAAAAAGGCTGCTGCATCTTGACTTTGGTTTGGCATTGAGATATTCTTCTGAGTGTTTTCTTAGGAGCTGTAATGAAGACCTGGGACCTGTGCCTCTCATTCTAGTTCATATTTCTGTGGCATAGGAAAATCTGGCTTCCCCATTCTAATGCTGGCCTTTGGAAGTGAACCAGAAGGAAGAAGAGCATTCAGCAAAGAGCTGCTGGTTCAGCCTCCAAGACTGAGGTATTCACCCTGTGTGTGATGTATCCTCTCGCACATCACCTAACACAAAGAAAGGCAGTCATTGGTCCTGTTTTGTTGAATCCCACAATCCAGGAGCTGCTGTGTTCATTAAGAGCCAGAGCCCAGCCCTGCATGCGGTGGCGGAGGGTCCTCCCTGGTGCTCAGCTCCCTTTCTCCGAGTGCTGATGGAGGCACATTCTTTGTGTGCCTTGCCTCCGCAGGGCAGCCCTTCGGACAGCTTTCTCCCCCTGTCTTCCACCTCTGCTCATTTCACCACTACCTCAAAGGCAAAACCTTAATTTAGTTACTGTTACTGAATGGATAATTTGTTATTATGTAGATTTTCTTTGTCTGAAAGTCTGCTATTCATTCTGGGTGGAGGTGTTTGGCTCCAGTCAAATTTATCTGTCTTTGTCCACATTTCAAGGATTTCCATGGTATTGACATTTCCATTACAGGAATTTGAAGAATATTCAATTATGTAGAGGCCATGAAACATATTTACTTTTTTCTTTTTTTTCTAATGTCTGCCAACTGTTCTCTGCCAAACTTAAAACTAGGCTGCCATGGCTCTTAAGATTTTAATTTTTTTACATACTTGCTATATTGTTATATACACATAGCACATGCACAAATAAAAGCTCATACCATAGTATTAGAAGACAGGACCAGATTTTGTCTGGAGGATTATTGTAGGCCTGTTTCTAATTTATATAATGTTTTTGTTAATAGCAATACCTCTTTTAAATGCCCAATAAAATACTGTAGCATTAATTTAAATAGAAATTTCAGTCAGTTTAGATATCCCCCCATTATAACAGGTCAGGCTTTTAACAGATGTCTCAATAACTTTGCTATTAGCAGGAATATTTCATGAATTAAAATCAGGCCTCTTTGTCTCTGTCACTCGTTGAAATGACCTACATATTTGGCAGATGGAGAGGACTTGCTTGTGCATTAGTATTGCTGGGGTAGTTTTTTTCAGCTATGTATTTTTGGAGAAAAGAGAAGGATTTAACATAAGTTAACATAGTTTATTTTTTATTAATACCATACTTCAGTTGCTCTTTACAGAAAAATCGTATTAGGCACATCTTGCCTTTTAAGCATAGAAAACATCTAGGACATTTCTCCTGGGCACCAGACTCCTGTCTTAATGTAAACCTTTCAGTGAAGCAGTGGACAACTTTTTGCAAGCATGTGGACTAATGGGGCTGGAGCAGAAGGCAATAATTCAGCTACTGCAGAGGTCCTAGAAGAAATCTCCTCTGGAGACCTGAGCACTTTCCAAGCCTTTCTGGGGTCTTGATCTTTGTGATTAAGTATTTTCATTCCCCTTGTGCCATAATGTTGAGTTTTTAAGTAATATATGAAGCCTAAAATGGCTGACACGTTGTTGTGCTGGCACATGACTATTTTCTTTGAAGAATCCAAAGGACGTCTTGAACTGAATGATGGCAGCAGAGCCCAAGTCCTGCTGCAAAGAGGCAAACTCTAGAGAGAGATTTAGTTGTAGATGTGGCCTGTTTATTTCCTGCAAAATCACTCTCTGGCATCCTGTGCATTAGCGCAGGCAGAAAGGATTTCTTATTATTTTTGTTGTAAGTTTGATTGAAATGTAACTAACTACACAAGCAAGTAGAAAAGCTCCACACATGAATGTGCTGCCTGAGCAAGCAATATATTTTACAGTCATTAATCAAGAGGTAAAAAACACTCGGGATCAAGTGAAGTTACTTAAGGGATATATTTGACACTCAGTTCAGTTTTTTCTAAAGGCCCTAGTCAAGGAATGACACTAAGTTTCTGCAATTTCCCTTGAAATCAGAAAGAGCTGCAAGCTTTTCCTATTTCTCAAATTAGACTATTTGCTGTCAAGTATATCAGTGCTGTCTGATCCAATTTAAGGGCATTTAGCCAACAAGTTCAGAAAACAGCAAAATTAGTAGTATTTAGAGCCATTACTATGATATTCTATTGCCAAGGATTCTCCCTATTTGCAGGGAAATTTAACTTTTCCTGCTTAGTGAAAACAGCCTACAGGTCAGTTGGCAACCAGGAGTGCTTTACCAGTCATCTCTCAAACCTTAAGGATATTCCAGGAGCTGAAGAGGCAAATCAGGAAAGGTGTTATGTTATCATAAGCCTGCCATAACATAGTACTGTTCTCCTGGCCTGGACTCCCTAAGATTCCAAGTGGAAATATTAGTTGAATTGTTTATCTGGTTATCGTGGTGGTGATGATGATGATAACAATGAATACCACAGTTTTCAGCTCTTAACTTGTTGTTTATGAAATATTAATAAATTCATACAGGGGGCCTGGTTCCCTTTCTTGGAATTTTAGGTCTTTTCCTTACTTTATTCAAGTGGAATCCTAAGTGTTATCTGGAATGAGATGGCCTAGTACATTTAAACTCAAATTGTACTGTTTTAAGGAGTTTCCAGGGGTTAATTCCACCTGACCAGCTCTGTTACATGGTTTGTACCTGGATGCTATTGGAGGAAAGTGGCTGAGAAGAAAGCATACGCCTTTTCAAAGGGAATATGAATTCTTGAGGTGAAAACAGTAAATCATTGGGTTAATAATTGTCTTGTTGAGTATTGTGCTGTCTCTGAAATGGGAAAGGAGGTTTCTGATTTGTTAGAGATTTTCCTGTAACAGGGATGGAAACACAGCCCCACGGATGCTCACTGGATATTTATTATTTGTGTGTCTAAGTAAAAGTGTTGTCTTTTAACTCTTTTTCATCTTGTACAAAGAATGGCCATAACGAGTGTGAAAGACAGACAGAGACAACAGGGGAAAGGATGTGGTGCATCCTGCGCCCATTAACGCTGTCAATTAGCACCATTTATCTTGAAATTTGTCCAGCTTGGAACACAAAGTATGTACATCAGGGTTTGGGCCAGACAGAAACATAGAAAATAATGGTATTTGTGGAGACACCAGCCAATGTGGGGGAGAAAGTAAAAGCACACAGTAATTCTAGAAAGAGCTGCATTTTTTGTGTGTGTGAAAATTTGATTATAAGATTATTCTTTCAACATAAACACAATTCTCTAAGGACTTATTAATGCTTCAGTAGCATAGTGGAATGACTCTAGTGTAGTCCGCTTTAATAGCTTTCTGGCTTGAACCCCAATACATAATGTTCTAGTAATAGTTTATGGGTGACTGCAATAAATTGGTAGCAAGTGTTTTCCATTTTTTGGCTCTTCTTATCAGTTCTGCTGGTGGAACATTTTGTTTTGAGAATATTGCAAAGGCAATTGATCTGCTTTGGATATATACTCTAGAGTTTTGTGTCTTTTAAAATATATGTAAATATGAGCATTTTCTCCATGTCCAGAGATGTACCGTGTAAAGCTGGGGTTCACTAAAATGTTACAGGGGACCTGAGCAGTTGGTTAGACCCAGCAGGACTCCACCTACCTTAACTAATGTTCTGTAAGTATTGCCAAGAAGGCAGAGCTTTGCTCCTCCCTCCCACTTCCCTTTGCAATACTTTCATTGTTCTAGTCTTTTCATGCAGCTGTGGAAAATTTGTTCCTGTCCATGCAGGAATAAGGATCTTTTACACAGGTTCACTTTAGACCCAGATGGTTTTTTGAAATAGAAAGAAACATGGAATATTTTACACTTAGTGGTTAGGGAAAAGAGTGACTTTTGATTAGACATGGGCCTTATATGGTCACCTTTGATTTCTATTGGAATTGGAGCTGAACTTAACTGTAATTACAGAGTGAAATTCCATGGCCTCTATTATGCAGGAACTGTCCCTCTTGGTCTTCAAATCAATTAGTTCACAGCTCCAGATCATCTCTATAGCCAGGCTAATTGAAACAGCCTGCTTTCATCTCTATTCCCAAGACTAGAAGAAGAGTTGGGTAGCTGAATTCAGAGTAGAAATGTCTAGCTGCTCTCTGTGTGTCAGAGGCCAGACAAAACCCACCAGCCTGATTGCCTCTGGATTCCAATCCTCTGGATATGATAAATGAAGTTGAAATTACCAAGAGAGTAAGCAAATGTTATCCAGTGGATTTTTCCACTGAACATCCTGTGCTTGTTCCTGGCTCTATTTTATTTCTTTAAGCAGCTCTCATACCAACGCTTTGCGCAATCATCCAACATAGTTTGTAAATCAGATTCAAAATGAAAATAGGTACATTTCTCCAAGATAACATTAAACACATGTAAAATTAAAGGACAGCTGAATGCTTCCTTCATTCCTTTAATCTTCTGCATGTACTGGAATATTTGTTTATATAAAGGTTATATTGTAAAAATACTGGACTTGGGGCAAAAATCAGATTTTAAAGGATGTAAACTAAAGTCTGGAGATACTAAAGCACAGGGTGAATAGATACTCAAGAAATATTTAAAGTAACTGAATGTGGACTTTGCCCAGTTAAAGCATCCCAGATGACAGCAGGAGTCAGTTTGTCATACAAAGCTGCAGACAGAGAGCTGGAGATGAACAGAAAGTACTGAAAATCTGGCCTTGAGACAATAAATGGAAGTGTTAAGTGGATGTGAGAGAGCATTGATGAAGGAAGTTAGAAATGGAGAAGTGCAAAATGAGGGTTGTCATACCAGAACCGCTTCTAATGGTGTTTACATTGTCATAAGCTTAATAAATGCGGATATTTCTTCTCTGATGCATACTGGCAGTATTATAAAAGTGTGTTATGGACTCACAGGAAGACAAGAACCTCTGAGTAAAAGGGTATTCAAGTTGGACTCTGACCACAGAGCCTTACTACTACTTCTGAGCAGTTCCCATCCTGCAGCTCTGCACTGCTTTCACTGCCTGTTGAGAACATGGATCTCGTTTTCTTGTTGCATACTTATTTAACCAAGTTATTAAGATAATCCTATCAATTACTTGGGAATGGTGCCTTAAACAATTTGATTTCCTTATTTTCCAAGGGAAAAAACCCTGAAGCCGTGTTCAGATACAGGCCTGGGAATCTGTTGCATATTTAATTCATGTAGGATCTGCAGTTTTCCATATTTCATCCTTTGTAACAAGGGACAGCTTACAAGCATTGCTGCTAATGATGTCCTAGGCTGGCTTTTTATCTCCACAAACTGAAATTTGTCGCATTTTAAATGAATGATTCTGGACAGAGTTGTCCAATAGGTAATTTCCCACGGTAAACATTGTGGTAACTGGAGTTATCATTCCAGAGCGCTGAACTTTCAGTGTCTTTTATTAGTGCAGAAATCATGCAAGAAGTAACAGCAGTCAGGTGTGGCCATTGTTATTAATTTCCATTGTGCAAAAGCAAATATACAACGTGAAAAATTCAGAAACTAGATGGTCCTGTATTTGTAATCATTTATATTATTAATATGCCCTTAAAATAGATGTGCAAGAGCAATCAAGCAACTTAAAGAACAAAGAGGGTAATCCAAAAAGAATAGTTAAAACCCCATTTCCACAAAAAATCCTGCCTTTTTGTGCTTCTCTTATTTATTGAGCAGTTTGTTTATTTTTATTGAGGATCAGATTTGCAAGTATATGTTTAGAAAGCTACTCACATTACAGAAAATCAGTGAGGTCTAGTCTAACAGATATTAAAATGAGCATAATATTTAAATTAGCAAAATTCAGAAATGTGATGATGTCGAGAATGAGCAATGAGTAGCCCTGCAAGAAGACTCAGTGAGGTTTGGTTTATGTTATCTGCTCTGGCTTATAGAGGGCAATAATTTTCTTGATTTTGGGGGAGGGGAGTGGTTTTGATAGGTCAGAAACACAGAATTTGTGGGAGAATGTTCTTTTCTTGATATGTGTTCCTTTTACATTTAAGTGTATTTCTCCACTGCATAAAGTGGACTGCTTACAATGCCATGATGTGTTTGGAATAAACAGTAGAGTGCTATATTTCACTGTAAGGTCTGTCTGTAGAAAGTGCTGGCTCTCAGATCAGCTGTTTACATTTTTCTGAAAAAGCTTCCATCTGTTACGTCAAACTTGTTAATATAGGTCCTCAGGATACAATAACATTAATGCTTTAAGTATCCAAATGAAATGTCAGAGTCCAGTTGCAGATACCAATTTCAAACGTGTCAGTGTCCTGAATCTACCTCTTTTTTACTAACAGGCGATTTAATAATCCATGTAAGTATCTATGGATGTCTAAGTCTTTGAAGGTCTGTGGGGGTCCAGATGTACAAATACAGTTACAGCAGCAAATCCTCACAAAAGCTTTTCCTCCACGCCAGCATGACCACATAAAATTTGGCCTCATTTCTTTTTTTTTTTTTCGGCTTTGCAGCTACAACCATCAAGTGATTCACTATTTAGAGTGAGAATAGGCTTGTAAGGGAAGTCTCCGAGCTTCATGTTGTTCCCAGTGAAGTCAACAGCAAAGTGATTACATAAATACAGATATACCTAACATGCGTGTATATTCTGCCCCTCATTTAAAAAGAAATTAAACCCCATAGACTTTACAGTTTTTGATTGGTTTTTTTGTGCTATAGTTTGCATTCCTTCAATTTAAAACATAACTGAGTCCTTCATATTTTATTTCTTGTATGAGCTACTGTAATTTATTATTATTCGACTAGAATGAAGATGTATGCCCCTCTTTTGATCCTTGTAAAGATGAAGGGTGAAATGTAAGTTTGTTGTATTACCTTTCTTGTTTCTGCTCTTTTGTATCCATGGTTTTTTAATTTACACTGCATTGTGAATGAAAACTCTTATCTTCTGTAATGTTTTTTTCCTGCCACTCAAATTTTGCATCAACACAAAGGGTTTGTTCTTCACTTTGTGTTCACTATTTGGTCACGTTCATTATGAGGTGTATCTAGAATACACAGATCACATTCAGAAAATATAATTCCTCACTGTGTTTTCCTTGATATCTTATTATTGAAGGTTGTTTTTTAGTGGGTAGAAATCCATTCTATGCATGAAACTGCATTCAAATGAGGTTTACACATCTAATCATACCTATTTTTATTCCGAAATGCTCAGTGATCAACGGTAATTTCAAGTACAGTGAATGGTTATAGATCATTTGAGTTGTAAACACAATGGCATTGGTTAAATAGGACCATGCAGAGGGTTAATAGTACAATAATAATTAAAATAATCCTTTTAAATTCTATAATACCTTTGGCCACGTGCCTTCATCCTACCCCCAACACCACCCTCGTGTACTCTTTAAAAAAATATTCACATTACAGAAAATCTTGTGTAACAGATTAACATAACGTATCTGGAACATTACTCAGATTTTTGGGCAATGACAATCTGAACATGTTCATAAGTTTAGCTTTTTCTCTGCAGCATCCTGCTGTTAACTCTTGACTTTTTCTAATCGGGCATGACTCTACGTAACTGGAAAGCGCTGCCTGTGGTATCACAGGGAGGATTGTTTAGTGTGGGCACTGGAGGGACTCTGCTGAACAGAAATACTCAATGTTTTAAGGGGTTCACACGGGTAAACCATATTGTAAAGACTGAAATTTTACACTCATATTTAGATTTGAATGGCCATGATGACCCATCTGATGGATTATTTTAGTTGTGATATTGGATTACACAGATATGGAAACAAAGGTGGGTATACAAGAGAGATGTTAAAAAGGCAGATTTTTTTTTCTTTAAAAAATAAGATGATGTAATGTCTCTGGTTTAGAAACAGAAATTTAATAATTTCTCACAAAAGACTGGAAGTTAGGAAGGCTTTTATTTTCTTCTGTTCTTTATCTCACCCCAACTTGTTTTTCTGACAGCTTTTGCTCTCTTGTAAAGTAGGAATCCTGCCAGTGAGATTTGTGGTGGAAGGTGTTTGGGGCGCCAGTTATTATTGCTGAAGTATTATACAGCCTTCAATTTAATGTCTCATTTTTTTTTAGGTGACCAGACCTAAAAACAAAATAACTCTCTGCTATGAATGGGATTTAAATTATAAGTCCCATTTATTTTTTGTAACAGATTTCATCTTGCCCATTGGCAAAATAATTGGCCTCTGTAAATAATCAGTAAGTAAACAGCCAAGCAATTTTTGCTGGTACATCTTGTAATTCCCATTTTAAAAATTACTTAATAAAGATTGCCTTTTATAAAAGCTATTCTGGTATATCAGAGGCATGTTGTACTAAACATAAAGAGGGAAAAAAATACTTCTGTCATTTAAAGAGACCATTTAGCCTCTGAACATATTTGCTCCACACTAAATAATAGATGTTATTCTCAGAGAAGTAGAAGATGTTCTATATAGTTCTATGGAAACTGTTTTGTTTTTTCTGGATCCTTCACCCACTCCATCTGCCTGCCCCCAAAACAACAAGCAGATTTGGCTAGTATGTGTTGAAGGTAAATTTTAGGTGTGTCATATTAATTTAATAAAGTTAATATTTAATTAAAATTTTAATCATTAACAAAAGGGGAAAGTTCAGAGTTGAGGCATTCTTCTTACTCCCCATAAAAATAAACATTAACAATCAGTCTAATTGCTATGCATAATGTTGATTTGGAAAGTTAACCATAGTAGATGGATGTGAAGATATTACTGTGCAAAGTCATAAGATTATCTTCATGCCCTTAAAAAAATTGTCCAAAAGTGTTATTGACAGGGTAGTACCTGCAGGAGGAATTATTGGTGTTAGCATTATCAGTGTATGGATATAGGCATCTTATCATCACTGAGAGCTTTTCCATTTGTTTTTTCATCCTGTTACCTGGAAAAAGACTCAAAGCCACTGTGGTTTTTCGATAGTTAATTTTTTGTTGAGCGCAGCTCTGTTTGTAATGGCCAGATCAAGTGTATACATTTTGCATGTATGGAAGAAGGTGGTAGGGTCTGCGATGCAAGTTTATTCCTAGGAAAGGCCATTTCACCAGGCTTGCCCTGGAAGATCCTTCTGCTCTTTGGCAAATGAGCTAATCGGGTGCTGCTGTGCTTCCCAGTGGCAGGATCTGTGGTCAGACCCCAGCTCCTTTGCATCCCATCCTTCTGCCTTATATCCCCTCAGCCTCGAAGCAGTGAGAGTTGATTTTTAGCTGCTGCTTTAAATGCCGATTGTTCTCTGCTGATAAGTGATAACCATGGCTGTTAGCACCTTGCTTTCATTTTAAGCAGAGGGACCTGCTCAGGCAGGAGCCTGGTACTGGTGTTCCTAGCACTGGGTCCCTGGGAACTGCTCTGCTTGGGATGAGCCTGTAGGATTCAGGCCCATTTGCCACACAGGAATGTTTGTTTAGAAGCAAGACTTTAGTGCTTTTCCATGTACCTGACTGGGTGCTTTTTGCCAGGAACTGAAGAGAAGCTTGAATTTGCAAAGTCTGATTCTCATTCCCTTTAGAACCTTGAAAGTGATTGGTTGAAAGTGCTGGTATTTTTTCATGCGACTCCGTTGGTGTCCTGTGATTTCTTTAGAGAAATCCTTCCCAGGCTTTACTTGGCAAAAACACTGAAATACATTACTTAGCTTTCTGTGCATAGAATGGAAGCTGTTAGTCAAAGTCATTCTTTTGTGGGAGAGTCAAGACAACAAATTTTTCATTCCCAATGTCTGTTGTAATCTTGGAGGAGGAATCACTCTAATTTTGTGTTAACCAATTTTAATTTCGAGAACTATTTGAAATGTCACTTCACAGTTACTTCAGAGCTTCAAGGTCCTATCATGCAGTATAGTGCCAGATTATTCTGATACGTGCAGATTTGCAGTAGAAAAGTCAAACGTTTTTGGATCCCTAAATCTGATCTTTGAGTTGACAGAGAAAACTATACAATCATTTCTGGCTTTTAAAAGTTGTTTCAGCCACAGGCAGATTCATTTTCACTGAGATTCAGAGGTATTTCCTTTTCTTTATAGTGGAACTTGTGATCAAAGTCTGATAGTAGACTTTTATCACCTTTCTTGTAAAAGAAAAAAATCTCATTTTGATGTGAGTTTTATTTATTAGCATTATTCATATTGTGACAGCATTGTGAGTATTCCTTCTAGGCTTGCGTTCTGGGCTTAGAGCAGCACAAATCTCAGCTAGACCTAGAGACTTAGAGCCATTTGTTTGGTTGCCAGTACCTCTGGAAACGTCTGAATACCTGGACACTAAGAAGCCATGAGTTCTGTTTGTGTAATTTGTCAATACACTCACAGGTCTGGCAGCGTGCACCTAACTTTCCACACGAGTGTGCTCACTAGTCAGCCCATACAAACCTTGGCCCATCACTGCCTTTTTGTCTCATAGGAAAAAGGGAAGAGAACAGGGAATAGGAGTACTTTGTGATGGAATAGAGATCTGTAGCTAACTCAGCTAAACATGAGGCATTTATCTTAGCATCTAGGTTAGGTGGAAGGAATAGGCAGAAGAGAGGGTGACATTTCTTTGGTGATTGACTTAGCCAGGTATCTGAGAAGAGAAGGAATTGCCCTCTCAAGATGCTCATCTTGTTTCAGTGGTGAAGGGAGCAGCCTAGGCCCCAGTGTCTTTCAGATGGCCAAAATTAGATGACTCTACCCTCATTCCTCCATATTTTTATTTTACTACTTGCAAAGTGAGGATAGCCTAGTTCTATTTGGTTTAGCTTTAAAGTGCTTTGAGATGCTTGTTGCTGGAGTTTTATATATCTGAAGTAGCATGTTATTTGGAATTGCTCAGTTAAATGTAATAGATGTAATAGTGGGGTTTGTTTGGGTTTTTTTCCCCTTTATATAATTAATATAGTGGAAGGAAGGCTTTGTTGTTAGAGCACTGGAGTGTAACCTGAGATAAAAGTTCAGCACTGTACTTTGTCACAGATTTCCTGAATAACTCAAATCTGTATGTCTCAACTCATCTGAAAAAGTAGTTTCTGCTCTTTCACCCATTGGCTGGCTTGTCTGAAAAGTTTTTTTCTGGTGATAACTGTCTTCCAGTCTGTGTCACTGCAGTGCCTAATACATCAATCTCTCTGTGATCTCAAAACTCTACTGCAATGTAAAGCATTTATTATCAGAAAATGTAGTTCATATTATATGACATATTTCCAAAACTTTGTTTCGTCTCCTTTAACATACCAGGACAAAACCCTGTATAATACATTGACCTGTATTAAATGAAAGAACAGTGCAAGTCTGAGAAAAATATAGAAGAATATAGATAGAAGTTAAATTTTTATGTCCTATCAAAATAGTATCAAGTGGATCATATGTTTTGAGGGGTATCACTTCAAGAAACAGATTTTACTATGGAAAGTATTTGTACTAAAATTTTCTTGATTTAAAAGCTCTGCTGCATAATAAGCAGTGAATTAAATTCATCTGTGAATCTTATTGATTTTGATAAGATTAAAGCATAGTTAAGTTTGATCCTCAACTGTCCCTTCAGTTTTGCTGGTGAATTTTCAGCTAAAAGAGGAGGTCCTTTTGGATTGTTTTTTCAGATCTGAATCTGTACAAACTTTATATTTGTCCTACAAGATATGGTGCATTTTTGTAATGGAGATATCTGCTAGCTTGCAATATAGCTCCCAACACAGTTTTAATCTAAATACTATATACTGATGTTATCTCAGCTAAGGCATTTACTAAATCAACTGTCCTCGTGTCCTTACAGCAGAATGAATGTTAGAACTAAAAATGTGCCACTGATCTGAACATCTCAGTCTTCATATTGATTAATATAGTAGTCATTTTTGTAATATTATTCATTTTTAATTAGACCCATTATTGTAACTTGGTTTCTATGTACTGGTTTTTATACATTAATCTTTATAAAAAATAAATATCTGTAATGAATGGTAGGAATGACTGGAAAATATAAGGGGAAGAGTGATGTCAGGATCGAAGATGTCTTGTGGGTGTCATGTTTAGTACTGTTTCCAGTGTATGTTTTTATTCTAATTCCCTTTATGTTTAGACTAGAGAAACCTATTGCAGCATGAAGGAACTGTTTTGTGTCCAGAAGTCATTGCAAAGTGGCAAATAATGAATTTTTAATGTTCCCCACTGACTATAACTGGGGAAAGACATATTTTCTAAGAGGTTTTGCAGATTGTTTTGTGGGTTTTTTTTTCTAGAGGAAATGCAAACTAAATTTTTCTATTGTGAGGCATTTTAGGTATGCCATGTAAGTCTTATAATATACTGGAGTAATATTGAAGAATTCAGTAAAGTAAAAGAATAAAAAGAAAAGAAAAGAAGATCAATTTTATTTTGTTTTTAAAAATAAAAATGTTTTGAATGTCACTTGACAAACATCAACTGATGATAGTGGGGAAAGCTTTGGAACTGATATTTTGTCCAGAATTGTAATAAACTGTGAGTTTTTTGTAATAATACTGAAAATACTTCACCAGCAGAAAAAAAAAAAAAAAAAAGCTTTTGCTGTGATCATCTATTTTTGCAGAAAAGAAATTGATATTTAGTGAAGTCTTAGCATCTGTCTTAGCAACCTCATTATGGAAGGATTGATAGATATATTGACAAATTACACAGAAAAAGAAATACAAAAAGATAAAACTGATTACAAATAAGTTTTCTTGCCTTTTGATGACCTTTTGTTTCCTAACGGGTATTGTGAGCTTCAGAGTCAATGGGAGACTGCTTGTCTATGATCCTTTCTTTACTCTGTTGCATTCACCTGTCCATTGATACCAGAAAACTTACTTCTGATAAATGTGAATACTTCACTAGTTAGAGATCAAAAGTAAATACAAGAATTGTACCAGGACTGCTTATGAGTATTTTGGCATAGGACTGATTCATGTCAGGCTGAAGGATTCTGTGATTTTTCCTTTTCTGGCCCATACAAATGCCTGAACTTTGATTCACTTTGTAAATAGCATGAAAGCCAGTATACTTTTCCTCCTCGCTAAGGACTAAAGTCAAAAACTCCTTTTCAGTGGTAATTTCTGAACACCAATATAACCAAAACTGCTATAGCTATAGCCAGACAACTGAGATCCTGCTCAGAGCTGCTCTCCAACTCAAGGAAAACTTGAATCTGCTTTGGCTGAGCGATTCTCCTTTGGTACCACCTGCTGCTCATATACACTGAGCATCTTTCCCAGGGGTATCCAGCTAGCACTGTGTAAGTACACACTGGAAAGCCTGCATAATTAATGAGGACATAGCTAACTTATCTACCTCTTGAAAAATGTCCTGAAAGGACTTCTAAACTCAAAGAAAGATCCTGCTTTGTCTTCTGGGTCTAGTGAAATACAAAAGGTTTTGGGAGGATTTGCTGTTAGTTTTGTTAAAATTGTTTCCATTGTGAGACTTCAGCAATTTTGAATGAAAGTCCTTTTCCTTCAGCTGAGGCTTCCAGAAGAAGATTTGAAATCAAAAGTTAAAGGAGGGAAGGCATTGTGCGTATATCATTAATGCTGCATCTTTTGTCTACTGAAGTATTTGTAAGCTAGCCTTTAAGTCCATCAAAGATACATTTTAGTGTTTTCTCTACATGTCTTCTGCTTATCCTTATTTTCTATAGCATTAGGTATAGTCAGAAATACATGTATTAGTTATACATTCTTCTCTATGTGTCAAACAGAATTTGTAAGTAATTTATGTGAGCAGTACACAGTAAACCATTCTCATACAGTGTACTAAATATTAAATATACAGCATAATGTGCTAATAAAATGTTGCTAACATAAGTAGGCCACCTAAATTAGAGACTAAGCCAACTCTATGATTAACTGTCTCATCTCCTGAATTGTACCTTTGGAAGGCTTTAGTAGGCAAAAAAAAGTTAAGTAGTACATAAATATTGACAAAATTGTTAAGATCTAAAACCGAGGGGAAAAAAAACAAACAATGTTTGACCATTATAGCAATTAAGAGCAGATTAATAAGAATGTTATTAAATATCACATTGTACACGTTTATATCAATGCTGAAGGAATATTAGGATGTGAATTGTCACTGGAACAGGCTTCCCAGAAGACTCATCACAACACCAAGCTTGACAGAGTTCAAGAAGGATTTGGACAATGTTCTCAGGCACATGGTGTGACTCTTGGAGTGTCCTGTGAAGGGCCAGGAGTTGGACTTTGATGATCCGTCTGCCCCTTCCAACTCAGCACATTCTGTGGTTTTGTGATATGTCTTCATTAATCCAGGGCTTCAAAAACAATATTACAGAATGATTTCTATGAAATGCTAGTTGAGAAAAGTTGTCTGAGATTCAACCATGTTTCTGCTCTGGTGATGATGATGATATTATAGACAAAAAGTTGTGACTGTGTGATTGGCCTGAGGTTACTAAGGAGGAGATGGGCATTGTTTTAGACTACTGAATGCTGGGGACTTCAAAGGATCTGTGCTAACTTCAGCAGGTAAAGAAATATTGCTTGTTTTATCCAGCAAGGAACTTTGAACTTCTCTCATTTTCAGCATATCACCTGGGAAGGATGTATCACATCATCATTGGGCAGAATGCATTAGGCAGAATGATGTGTCAGACGGGAGAAGACAAAGATGGGCCCAGCTGGAGGTCCAGCCTATAACAGCATCTCGTCAGAATCTCAGGGGCCAGTGGTGATGACCTTTTTCTGTTTGTGGCACGGATGAGGTTTGCTTCAGTAGGGTAGCTTTAGTCCATACAGAAAATGAGGTTGTACTGAGGCTGTTTTATCCTTTGTTGTAGAATTTGTGTCTGAACTTTCACCAGGTTTTCCCTCTGAATTTAGCATCTTCCTAGCAGATGTACAGAAGCTGAGGAAACTGCATATGCCTCACAGGAATCTTATTTTTGCTCAGCTGCAGTTCAGAAACAGCCATCCTATTCACTAGCAAACACGTGAATACAGGATCTTTATACTAAAACTCTTCTTTCTGTGGTTAAAATTCCAGTGTGGTTTGGTGAGAGGAAGGTATGTGGGGGTTAATAAGAAATGTGCATTCTTCAAAACAACCCCACCTCCAAAAAACATGTCCACAGCCTTACAAAATACTTGGTTTGTGTCCTAAAATAAAACATGTATTTCATGCTCTAAAAGTCTGAGGTTTGTAGCTGAAAAAGATTAAGTAAATAATTCAGAATTTGTTATGTTTACTTGTTAATAATTAAGCAGGTTAGTCTGTGTACTTTTTATAGGCACTGAACTTTATTTATTTATTTTTATTTACTTGGCTCATGTTCTGATTTTTAAATTTGAAGAAGTTTCTGCCAAGGAAGAGATCATGAGAGAAAAGACATCAAGGAGTTAAGTACTGCACAGGAAACAAAATCTGTAGGGACACATAATCTCTGGAGAGAATGGAGAGTAGTCATCTCTCACTTCCCTTCTGCATTCCTTCAGATTAATCTCTAGTGCTTTAAGGGAATTAAATTTTAAATTTGATAATGATTTTTCAGACAAAAGCAGCAACTTTGATTCCTACTTCGTGTTTCCACTGACCAGAGACAGAGAGGTCACTCTTTGTAATGAGGTGACATTTGGTTCATCAAGTTCCAGCCTTGTTCTGTTTCAGAAATAGCACAGAAATTTGAAGGAAAAGATCAGTAACAGACACATCACGTGTCTATTTTTGTGTTGTTTGAGTGAGTTATGGTCTGGGGAGATGCTGTAAACTGACAGATGTGAAGTCTGAAATCCTTGTCTTATGAGGAGGTATGGAGAGGCCACAGCAGCATGAGTTGCTCTCCCAGCTGCATTTGGAACCATCCTGTGGCAGGCGATAGTTTAGTCTAAGTGGATCAGTCTGGGCATCTCTGCTTTCAGTGGTAATGTGTTGGAACCCTGGATAAAAAAGCAATAGTAATGAACAGGCCAATAGCTTCCCAGACTCCCCTTGAATCTCAGTATCTGTCATTGAGAAGAGAATGGGATGAGAAGCAAAATAACTCTGTGTTTTCTCCAGTAATTTTTGCTTGTTGTTTTACGTAGTCTACCCTGAGCATAGATTGAAATAGAGAAGGAGAAGAGGTTTGGATTTGGGTTTGGTTCCCCCCTCCTCCCCTGCCCACTGCTAATCACATTCCCTTCCTACCTTAAGTAAGGTCACTGCCTAATATTTTCGAATGTTTGAAGTGTTCCTTTGGTCTTGGCAGAATAAGATATTATTTGATATTTTCACTCACCTTTTCCAAAGAGGAGACAAGCACAAGGTAGTGTGAAAAGTCAGCTGAAGTGATTGGCATTAAAAGACAAAAGCTGCTGAAATGTGAGAGTGATCTTTGCACTGTATATTAAAAATCAAAGATTTTAAAAGACTGTTTATGTGAAAATTAATAACCTGATTTTGTTGACAGTTGAAGTCTTCAGCTGTTACCATAGTTTGTTTTAATTCTCTGTCTGCACTGCTATTTCCTTCTGAAGAAATACACAGGCGCATTGCTAGTACCTCTGATATTAAAAGTGCCATTTGCTTCTCATGTTCCAGGTGATGATTTCTGTTTAAGTAAACTTATGGTACATGAAGTGAAGGCATGTGAACCTCACAGACAGCATTACAGATGCTCCCTTTTCTCCCATCATGTGACTGTTGCCTTTGAAGATCATTTTGTCCTGAGCCTAGACAGTTAATCCAAGTCTCCCACAGAGGAAAATACGGACAAGGAGTATTTTTCAAATAGATTTGAGTAGTGCACAGGGAACTAAAATTGTTTCCTGAAAGAAATTTTCATGTGTGAAGGATGTAACTCTAACATGGTTATTTCTTTAATTTTTTTCTGTACACATACGAAGCTTCCTTTCCCAAAAAAAAGCCAAGTCATGTCCAGTTCATTATCTTATACTTGCAGACCAGGTCAGTGGTCTGCTTTGGGCAGTTGTCTTCAGAAATTCTTCAGACAGTGTCTTTATAATTTAATAATTTAATAATTTAATAATTTCATAATTTCATAATTTCATAATTTAATGCTAGTCACTTGATTTATTCTTTTTTTTTTCCCTCCAGACAGACAAGCTTGAGTCTTGAGAAAAGTTACGGAAATCTCAATTCTAGTTCTCAGTGGACCAAAGTCCGTATCACAGAAAAACATTACTGCAGTCAGTAAGAGTTGCCCTGTGTTTATAAGTCCAGTGAAGGGTTGAACCAGCCATAAAACCTGATGGTTCAACATGGTCCTTCAGTTCAAAGCTGAGGGGTAGTGGTGAGCCTGTGTGAGACAGTCTGTTCTCCTGCTAGAAATGCTGCCCTGAAAGTGAGGGGATTTTAAGCTTTAAGTGTGTCACATAAGACTTTTCCACAAACATTAAATTCTCACACAAATCTTTTTTTTTTTTTTTAGAGCTTTGTTGTGATGCACTGTCAATTTTGCTGAGAATATATTTTGCCTAAGTTTCATGCCAGGTTAAATCTCAAAAGAGACCAAGAGATTTACAGGTACTCTCACAGTGAATCATATCTGAGATTCTTTTTGGCTCCTATATTCATAGCATTAACAAACAATGATTTATTTCATTCACTTGCTGCTGGACTTTAGTTTGTATGTGTGATGATTATGTTTGGAAGGAATTGAACTGGAGTGATGCTAATACAATTTATCTTACTCTTTGAATTTTGTTCTTAAATGTAGGATCTTAAAGAGAGGTTTACCATTCTACAATATTCCCACCCCCCCCCATCATAATCTTGAGAGAAAATGTAAATAAAATTGACACATTCTTTACATTTTCTTGAATGGAATGCATTTATTTCAGTTTCACTTAATCTGATGATAGGTCACTGAACAGTGTTTTTTTAATTAGTAGCAAATGTCAGAAAGCCATGCAGCCTATAAGGCACCAACATGAGGAAATGAACAAGTGTGTATAGTTCCTCTTGTTTTCATTTTCAGAAGTACAGGATACTCTTGTTACTGTACAAGCAATTAGCATAGTGGAAGAGGCATTTTTAATTTAGGACTGTTTAAGTTACCCGTTTCTATATTTCTTAATTTTGTGGTAGATCTCATTCTGGTTAGATATTTAAAAAGCAGAGTTAATAAATATACCTGATTTACTTCATCCTGAAAAGCACATTTTTTAGGAAATCACCATGGCCTACCTCGAGCCTCTCTGAGGACTGATAGACTTAGAGCTTTGAGCCCAGTAAGCCTCTAGTGAGCCTATGCTGTGAAGTATTCACCTGTGCTTGGTACATGGAGTTAACTTTCATGTAAAAGTGAAAAAAACAAAGTGGTTTCCTGAATTGCATGCAGAGTTTTTCACTCCATTGATGTCATAGAGATGCATCAGATTTTGAGGGTATTGCTTGATGTGATATGATTTGTATCAGCAATAAGCTATCGATCTAAATTAAACCACAAGGTTTAAACATGGAGGTTGGAATTGAAAGCAAAGTGTATGGCCTGGAAACAGCTGTCTTGGTCCAACAAATTACCATCTCAAGTATAAGGCTTGATTAATTTAAATCATGTATAAAAAGAGTTATAAAAACTCTGGCAGAAATATTGCCTCTAATTAAATTCAGGCATTCAAATGTTTAGAAAGGATCAATTAATGATTATGAAAATAAAGTAACTGTAACAGCTGTACAGACTCTTTTACAGAAGTTTCTGGCAAAAATTACAGCTGGCAAGAAGGTAGCTTGTCATCATGAGTAATTGTACAAATTTTCAAATGCCAGTAGGCCAGAGAAGAGAAACTGAGACTTTTGACTGGGATTTAATCCTTTGCAGAGCTTGAGGAGTCTAAACACTGGTGGGGGTCTGACTGACCAATGGGTTTTAAAATAGAAAATTTTCTCTCGCACCTTGTGATTAGATTTTCCCATGCTCTTTCCATGTTTTTCAGCTGTCCCAGGCTCCCCAGTACCACCCTCTCTTACTGGGCTCACCCAGCAGAGCTGTCTCTCACTGCAGCACATAATGTGCCAGCAAGCACAGAGTGGTGCAGCTGGTAGATGAGGTAGCCATTAGGCAAACAGTACAATTTTGTATCTGATAGTATCGCTTGAATCAAACATATCCTTGTGCAATCCATCCAGCAGCATTTAAAGGTCAAAACCCAATCCTTATTATTCAATATCTAGGCCTTGTGCTTTGCTTTATTCATTGTCTGTGCAGATCTGATAGACTGTTCCAGACCATCCTTGTGTAATGCTGGAAAGCGCTAACAGCCGCTGTCCAGCGAGTCTCTCTCTATTCAGGCAACTCCACACCTTAGGAAAGCTGGAGCATTTGTTGCATAGCCTTAGATCAAGCAAAATAAACCTTCTTCCCTGAAAATAGTGGAAGCTGCCATTCAGCAACTATAAAACAGCATCCAACAGCAACTGAAAACAGTATCCAGCTGCCATGTCAAGTACACTCAGGACTGACCTACATGAGCTGGGAGATTGTCATAGGGAAATTTCTGCAAATGCTGCTGGAGGCATCATTTGATTGTAATGACCACAGGTAGAAAGCACCTAGAAAACAAAAAGAAAATTACAAGATCTGCAAAGAAATTGTGAGCATGTCTCAGAGAAAGAAACAGAAGCATCCCTGGTGAGAAGGAACTGGTGAGAAGTCAGGCTTGGAAGCAAAGAGCCTGAAAGCCTACTGGTGTTATATCTTCTTTATTTGAGAAAGCAACACTTCGTGTGCTTTCTCTATAAATTAATATATGTTCTCCAAAGATGAGCTCATTCTGAGGAGTAATCTGTTCTTACCTGTAATACCTGGAATTAAAATATCTTCATGGCTAGCTATGAAGAACCCCTAGTAGCAAAATATCTAAATTATTTTTTATAATATACAAACCAATTATTAATTTTAAAATTATTTTAGTAATTTATCTAAAATTATATTTTTGCATTTTTAAATATATTGTTAAAGAACACCAGTAGTCTTAGTCGTGCCATACTCAAGCTGGCATTAGCTTTGGACTCAGGTTCTTAGGTGGAAAGTCAGCACTTGAGAGGAACAAAGGGGTCTCCCTGCTCCTGCAAGGAAGCAGGAAGCCTGACTGGAATAGATTTGAGCACTGTAATCTAAGTGAACCTCTTATAACAGAAATTGGAATCTATGACAATGTGGTCCCTAAACCATGTTCTGAACTGGTGAAGGAGGGTGCTCAACTCCAACTTTTAGTCTTTCAAAATGCTTACTTTTTCCTCAGTTATGTGACAGCCACTTCTGAACATTTTGGTAGTTAGCAGTATATGGTATTAGGTCTGCTTTTTGTTCTTTGTTTTTTCAATGCAGCCCATGGAGAGGATTTTTAAACATTTTAGTCATTAAAGCCATTTAGAGTTGAAAATATGAAAATGCTGTATACATTTTTCATTAGGAAAAAACACAAAAAACCTCTTTGGACACAACCTGTCAGAGAACTTACCTCTCACTTTTTCCAAAATGCATTTGAATGACAAACATAAGTGGCAAAACTTTGGTTGTGACTTGCATTTGTTTTTATCCCTAAAATGAATTAAACTACACTTAATGGAAAAAAAAAAAAAAAAAAAAAAAAAAAAAAAGAGAGATTAACTTTTTTGAAGCATGGAGTTTTGAAATCACTCCCAAATTACTTTGTGTCCAGCTATAACTTTCCTCTTGAAGCATGTGCATAGCATGAGATTTGAAATACTGGTATATTTAGTTTATTTGTTTGTCACCTGTGCACTACATATGAATGTGTAGGACTTTGTTTTGTCTTCCTTCAGATAGCTGTATGTTTATATATATACAGCATTCCACCCACTTCCCCCACTGAACACCAGTTATTCGACTGTTACAGAAACTCAGGATTTTTTGTGTGCAAATCCCTAAACATACTCATTTCTCTTCTTTACAGCAGCATAAGAAAGAAGTGTTGAGAACTGCTCTTAACCCTTTTGGAGGTCGAAGTCAAAAGGTAAAACCAAATGCTAATGTTTGTGTTTCTGAAGGTGTTGCTCTCCTAATTGTTTGGAAATGCTATTTCCTTACCACATCTGAACTGAGATTTCCCACAGGAGAAAAGCAGGGATATGGTAAGAAGAATCAAAACGTTATTAGACCTCTTTAAGAGCCACCAGCATATCTGGGCATAAATTATACAGGTAAGTTACAACTGGTAAACTGCAATTATCTGTTTACTTAATATGACATTGGCATTGAGAGTCAATGGGAATTTCAGTAAGATTTAATATTGCTAAGGATTTAATGATTTTTGTATCACTATTATTTGATAGTTTTTATGATATATAAAGTTTTTTCAAATTACAGTAAAACAAATCCTGTAGCTCTTTTCTCAGGCAAGAATCCCTCAATGGGAGTTTTGCCTGAGTGAGAACTGAATGAGGTCTAAATAATTAGCAATTAAAATATTCAGTTATTGTTCTACTGTATATAACAAAGCACTGGAGGTATTAAAAATTGCTAATCTCCTTCTTATTAAAATGTTAACTGCTAAACATAATACAGTTTTGCATTTCTATCATTCATTTTTGCAGTTCATTAGTAGAGGTGAAATGTTTGTGACAAATAGTCATTTGAACTTTTCAGGGATTGACTTTGTTTTCCTGGCATTTTAGTTAATGTTTCCAACTGAGTTAATTTACAAGCAGAAGTTTTTGCGTAAGCCCTGGATTTTAGTAAAAAACCTGATCATGAGTAACTTCTCATATGCCATTCATGAGTATTTGCAGAAGGAAGCCAATGGTAAGCTACTCCTTGGGAGGCAGGGCTGGGCAGTTTGGGTATTCCCATTTTTATATATTTTGATTAGCAGCTTCTTGTAATGAACTCAAGTGATAGATTAAGGGTTGTCCATAGCATTTACTGGACCATTTTCAGTGAGACACTGGAATGTGAACAGTTCAGCAACAGGCTAAGGAGCAAAGTTGTGCACCCCAGGCCTGTTAGTTAGCACATGAGCTCTTTATTACCATGCTAGTTAATGTAAGGGCCAGACTGTACTCTCATTCTGCTTCACAGTGCAGAAGAATAAGTGAGATACATCTCCTGTCTCCTTCTTCACATAGCAGCAGAGGAAGTGTGGGAAGGGAGAGTCGTATTTGGTGATAGAGAACAGAGTGGTAAGTGAAGGTGGTAACTGGTAGAGGAAGAAGAATTTATGGAAGAATTTGGTGACAGGTGAATTTCATAGAGGAAGGTGGCACTCCCTGGAGTAGATTTTGCTATTTATTATGCCTAAAGGGATTTTTTTTTCTGATCTTTCTGTAGAAACATTTAGACCTAGGCATTTAATTGTGCTATATGACTGTTGGCAATTCAGGCCATGATTCTGCAAGGATTTGCACATGTATTTCACTTACAGTATTATGAGTAATCCTGTTGAAATACATGAGATTAATTGCAGGACGTAAAGTTAGGCATGTATATTTGTCTTTGTAGTAAAAGAGGTGCAGTTTAATTTATTTATTTACTTTCAGGGTGGGAAATTATTTTAAAAAAATACATGGGATTTTCCACTAATTTTGTAGCAATAAAAGAAGAGGTGGATGGTAGCAAAATAAGTTTTCTGCTTGTTTCCCCGAATCATATTTTTGTCAAGTTCTCATCTGTAAAGTGTGGGTAAGAACAGGCTGCTATAATTTTCTTTTTTTACATGCACAGTTAAACCTCCAGCTAGAATGAGATGATCATATGATTTATTATAGAGGAGTGAATAGGACAGAAATCAAACAGGAAGGCATGTGTACTTGTGTGGACTCTTGTTTATAATTTCATCAGATTGGTGCACACTCAGACATTTTATTTAGTGATAAGATATGCAAATTATTCTGGAGCCAGCAGCAATACCTTCACCTTCTTCAAAACTAGCAGAGATTTTTAAACCAAATCTCAGTAACAACTTTTATTTTAAAGCAACTGTTCCTAAGATATAGCTACCAAGTACAGACAAGTAAGTGTAGAATTGTTTCCTACTTTCCTTCATACCATTTTCTTTCCTCTCTTGTTTACCTCCATGGAGGAGCAAGGCCACAGGCTTACCTGTAAATATGTGTATATTATGTGTATATAATATTACATATTATATATAATATGTAATATGTGTAAACTATGGGCAACAGTGCAGAGGAGCTATAAAGTTATGTGGAAGTTTGTGCAAAGCACAGGAACACAGTTTGAAAATGGTGAGACCTATGGAATGAGATGTACCATAGGAGATATCTTCTGTTTCTTCAGTTGCTTACATCACATCTTTATATCTATGAAGGGTTGGGTTGCACAAACTCTTCATTTCAACTTTTTCCTCTGTCTTTGGTTGTATTTTTCTTCCATTTTATGTCCATAAATTGGAATGTGGTAGTAGAAGTAGTGGATACAGTGGGACATTTGGATGGTAGCTTTGCCATGAGATCGAGACCTGAAATTCCTCAAAGCTGTAGATATTTAGCTGCTGGGGTTTTTGTTTTGAGTGTACATACAGTCGTGAGAGAAAGGGTGTCACTGAATATGCAGCCTGGGATTTAAATGTTAGATGTGTATATTTTTTGAATTCTTGTTCAAGTCAGTGTGCACTGACTGTAAAGTGATAATCCTGTTTATTTTCTCTAGATTCCTCCTCTTTTCTCTGTGAATGTGTGCACATAACTATGTCCAAATGCTTCCGTCTGAAGTTTTTCTAGGAGTTTCTAGGCTTGTTTTCTTCTTATTGTTTTTAGTGTGTGTACCTAACTAACCAGAAAGCTATCTGGACTGAAAGCATCCAACAAAGGGTAACTACTGAAGTTCCTGATTAGAAAGAGATGACTTGTCCATAAAGTGTAAGTCCTGTAATATGTTCTCATGGATCTGGGTACTCTTTGTGAAAAAGCCAAAGTACTCAAGGCTTACTTAAGCTTGTGTGGATTTGGGCCACTGCAGCAGAACATTTTGTTTACAACAACTAATTCTAGGACCTACTTTGGTGTTGTGGATACTTAACTCCTACCCACTCAAATGGAAGCACTTCAAAATAATTAAAGTAAATGAATTATCCAGACACAGAGCAAACCCTTTCAGAGATTTAGTGAGTTTATGGAAAGCAAGAATCTGGGGTTTTGTGGTGTTTTTTTTCTAAACCATTTATTTCAAGGCCTTCTTAAATAAGAAGCCAATGCTTTCGTTGAAACAAAAAAATAAATCTGAATTTTTGACTGTCATTACTGCCATGGCTGATGAAGTTAAGTCATTGAAATCTAGAAAGAAAAACAGATGGAATTTGTCTTAGCAAGCTGAAGTCCAGGCAGCAGTGTATTGCCTCTCTGCAAAATGCTTACTGAGGTATCACTGGAAGAAATACAGTGGCTGTTGTGGTATGCTCACTTTTAACCCACTGCTGTAAAAGACTTTGAAAGATGTGTAAGTATTTGAGGGAATTTCCCTGATAGGCTGTAGAAATTCTCCTAGTTTGGTCTTTCACCTGAATGGATGCACTTTAACCCTCTGTTGCAGTCCTGGTGCCATGGTTGCAGTTACCAGCACTTGGCCAGTTGCCACAAGAATTGATCACTTGCTGTTGTGTAGGGAATAATTGCCTAGATCTGATACCAATAAACTTGTTAATCCTACCAAAACCTGTGCATTCATATTTGATAAATATTGGTACTGGAATCTATCATATGCTTTCAACATCAAGCTTCACAGGAATTCTCTGCTTCCATGCAGAAGTCCTCCTTACTTGCAGCTCCAGGAGGCAAAATTCAGCTTCCGTCTTATGTTGACACTGTATTTGCTGGCAATAGTAGCATTCCAGAAGTAGAGGGGACCAGCATTGCAGCTTGCACTGCTGTTTCTCTGCTTGATGAATAATAGCCCACTGGGCTAGTTAACCATTACACTGACTTTTTCCTGTTCTTCATAGTTGATTTGTGCCCAGGGGACATGGGTTACCAGAGCCTGTCTGCCAATCCAAAGTTCATTATTGTGTGTTCGTGTGTGTTTATGTTTACCTGTATGCATATCTGTTCTGTGGATCATGCATATCCAGGAGATACTCTAGTAAAACTAACAATGCCACGCCACTGTGCCTGGTTCTTCTATATAAAAGGTGTAATTCAGAGGTAATGTTTTACTCTCCCTCCTTTAGTGTTTTTGTTAATGCATGTGAAAGGATTGGCCTCTTAAATCAACACATTGGTTTCCTCGTTCAGTGCTTTAGGCATGGAGTTTCAGGATGCTAAAATTCTCTTCCTTAGAGCACATTTGAATCATATGGCCTGTGATTAATGTTGATTTGCCAGGGGCCATGACCTGATACCTCCTCTGTGAAAAAGATAATGTCGCTCTTCACTGAGAATGAAAAAGTGGTGGCAAGAAGTATATGTCAGGGAAGTTTTTTGGGATTCAGAACAAGATACTTAACCAGCATGGTATTTGATCAGATATGTGCCAGGGTCAAAGCCAAGAAGAAACTTTCAGTCACTCCCATTTTCTTCTTCATCTGAACTGCAGATCGTCTGGTAGTATCTGGATGATGTGGCACAGGTGATGCTTGCCGTTTTTGCCACATGGAACGTGATTTGACTTTAAGTTCTTTGTTCTGTGCCAGTGACTCTGTTTACGTTCTTCGGAAAAAAATAAATAGCAATTTTGCTGGCCAGATGTCACATTCAGGTGTCCAGACAGGTTAAAGTACTGATCTTTAATATCTCTGGTGTTTGTTTTGGGAAAGTTAATTTTCTTCAGTGGATAGCTCAGGACAGTGACTTTTTTTGCTTCTTCTCCTGGCTGATTTATCTTCCACTGTCTTTAAAACCCAAAAGAGAATTGGCTTCCCTCTTTTTCTGTAAAACTAGAACACGCCTTGACAAGGAATTACTTGTAAAGGAGAGGGCTAAATCCTCCAGCTGGTGGATCAAGATTTTAACTTAAAATGTTACTGTGTCCTGCAAAGTTCAGGAGCTACATCTTTCACTGAATAGTATGCGGAAATAATTTCTTTCATTCCTCCCTCCCTCCCTCCCTCTCCTTATTTCTCTTCTTTTCTCTTTCTGAATTTCTCTCTCTCCCTTTCTGTGTTAGTATCTCCCTCTTTCTCTCCTTGTCCTCTCCTTGAGTAGATGGACATCTGTTTTCCTGTTGGACCTGAATCAGACATTTTGTGTAGGGACACTGTGATGCTGCTACTGAAGACCTTCCATGTGCTTTTGGTGTTCATTTAGAAAGCCTTTCAGTCAAAGCTGGTCTTAAGTTATACAATAGTTTGATGAGCAGAGTAGCATTCTTAGTAGCTCCTGCATAACTCGGTGTTCTCAGCAGTGTGGGTCATTAAAAGACCTACCCCTATTCCTCCTGTACCACAAATGATATGGCAGACAACAAAATGAGAAACTGCAAGTCAGCAGCAGTGAGAGCTGCACCACTTCTGTGGCAGCAGCACATTTTAGTGCCAAGAAGATAGACCATTTTGAATCTAAAAAACAGCTTTGAGGCCATTTTAGTCGTTCCCTTCGGTTCTTTGGAATCAAACTTGTATCATTCTTGCTGATATTAATAGGACTTGGGGGATTACACAAGTCTCTATGCCTTCCAAAGGCATATCTTTAGGATGGCAGAGAGAATTCATGAAAGTAGGCAGAGAAAAGCAGCTGAAAACTTCTATTGTTTTCTGTCAAGAAATCAATATTGAAAAAAGAGAAAAAGAAGCAAGAAATGTTGCTCCTTAATCACTTAGAGAACATTTTAATTACATACGTTTTTATAAATATGAGTTGTGGTAGTTCGATGCAGAACTTTGATCTTAAACTTTTTCCTTCCTCTGAATTAAAATATCCTTACAGTAATGTTTATAGGCACATAAAAATGTTTGGGGATATTTTTATGAGATTGGACTGCCCCAAGATCTCAGTATCTCTGTCTAAGCATTCTCTTGTAAGTTACGTTTTAACAGTTTGATTGGAATGTGGCTAAAACACAATGTTCCAATCCCACCTGCCTGGCTGGGCTATAAATATGAGATGTACTGTTTTCCATACAAACTTTAAGCTTCCTTGAAATCCCAGAGGCCACCAGACTGAATCACTCTCAGGTTGTCTCCTCCACCAAGACTGGAGACTCTTATCATTACTTCACAGGCCATCAAAAGAGAGTATATTTTTCTTTGCCAAGGCATTATATTACAGCAGAGATTCATTCATTTAGGGGTAACTGAACCTCTCTACATCTTGGGAAAAATATTTTTACCTAAGCAAACTCTTTATGTTCGAGGAACAGCTTTTCTTTGGTTATTTCGAAATTTAGTTTAAAAATCTTCATCCTCACACTATTCTTCATTGTTGTTGGTGACTGAGCAGAGAGATGTGTGGAGGCAACATTGCAATATGAAAAACCTAGTTCTTACCCAGACTGATCCAAATATGCAAGCCCACTATCCTCTCAGGCTCTTCAGAAAAGCGTGGAACTTTTTTCCCAAGCAGTGGTCTCGGGAGGAGAGCTGCACAGATTTTTGTAAATTGCCCACATCCATCTATCTTTCAGGGAGATCTCCTTCTGTAGTTTGGAGAGCTGCCTGTAGATTTTTGAGGAGACAGTTGCTAGTCTATGTACACTGAACATCCACGGTGTGCAGGTGATCCTGTCATCTCTAAATCTAGGACTGTGCTGTAGTAAAATAGATTAATGTTCAGTTACCCAAACTTTGTTTATGTCACTACTGAAAGGCAGCAGCAGGTGGGAAGTAACCTGAATATGTCCTCTCCTGGTGTTGACCAGGAGTTGTATTAAGTGCTGTTTTCATTCTCCAGTTAGAGTTTCTATAAGGTGGCCTTGAAATTATGAGATCTTTAAATTTTCCAGATCTTCAGTCATTCGGTAGTCTTTTAAGTCACTAAATTAAGCTAAATGCTGGACTTTGTATTCAAGAAGGGACATGACCTCTTCTGCTCTCTTCATGGATACAAAATCTCGTCAATTATCTGAAGAATATATGTGCCTCTAAATAATCTCCATCTCATAATGAAATCCATGTTTATCTGAATATTGATGTCTTCAATGGCAAAAAAGGAACTTTGTCACTTTGAAAACAGGTGTCTTCTCTTCTTAAGTAGGTATTAACAGTTTTACATAGTAGTTAAATTTGCATTTACATTTTCAGATACATTTTTTGGAACGTGGTGTTTAGAGGGAAAAACATCTGTTAAAACATTACACTTCACTTTAGAAACATTTTCGTTAACATCTGGTAATATGGATGTTAGGGTTAGTTTCACTTATTGTAGGGAAAATACATATAAGCCTTGAGCTTAAATTTTGAAACCTGTACGAAGTTTTGTACAGTTTATCTGGATTTAGCTTGCAGAATTACAGAGTTTAGCCTTTAAATAAAATCTTAATTTACTTCTGTTTTGATGGTCAAGTAATTGTAAAATGGGTGCTTTTTAAAAACAAAAAACATGATTTAGCAGAAGTTTTTCCTGCTTTTTTGATCAGTTTTTTAAACCAGAAATATTTTTTCTTGGAGTCTTGCCAATGGCAAAAATAAGGAAGGAATGTGTGGACTCATGCAGAGCACTCACTAGGTCAAAAAAAAAAAAAAAAAGAAAAAGAAAACCCCTAAGCTATATCTGAGGAAATGTCACATTTCTCTGATATGAATGAAATGCAGAACTCACTTCTTACTGCTTTGAAAAAATCAAATGAAGTAACCTCTCCATTTACAGAACAATTTCTCTCTGTGTTCCACTTCCATTTCTTATTGGAAATCAAACAGCTTTGTTTTTCAGCACTTCTGCAAACTTGGTCCCTTGTGGACGCACACAAAACTCCCTAAATCTATGCATCCTAGGGAATCAAAGATTTTGGAAGGTACATTTTTCATAGATAGTTATACATATGTATTAAAAATTCCCATTGCATGAATTTCTTAAGGGGATAGTATATGAAATCACAAAGGAAAATGTTATGGCAAAAAGTACTGAAGTAAACTCAAATTTAGATCTTCACATTCGGAAGACTCTGACTGAAGTAACAACATTGCACAGATGCTAAAAACAGAGCAGTTGAAGTAGAACTGGGTTTCAGTCTGAGGCTTTGCTTTTGACCTCTCGCTGGTATGGAGTTCTGAGACAACATTGGTGTCATCTTCAGCTGCCTCTAGAATCTCTTCAGTTGTGGAAGATCCCTGCTCGTGAAATACAACTAGAGGTCTTCATTTGTTTGTAAACTTCAGGGTATTAAGTCTTAACACAGCTTTTATTGAGGTAAAAGATCACAGTAATTCCTACCGGAAATAGTCAAGTGTATGATCCCTGAAAACCAGGAATAAATATTTTATTTTATTTTATTTTATTTTATTTTATTTTATTTTATTTTATTTTATTTTATTTTATTTTATTTTATTTTATTTTATTTTATTTTATTTTATTTTATTTTATTTTATTTTATTTTATTTTATTTTATTTTATTTTATTTTTTAAGGGAAGGACCTTGAGGAATGTCTGTGGGCTTTTAAGGTGTTTCAACTTCTTTTCTCCAGTGCACTGCATCCGCTAAATATGAGACAGTAGAACCTTTTCCTTACACAAAGCTGTTATTGTTTCAAGACCATTCTGCTCCCTCTGAGCATGTATTGTAATAGGTGCCTCACTGGCTTGGCTCTCCTAGAGAAGTTTTATGGATTAAAGCACCACAAGTACCCTGCACAGTGGCACTATTAACAGTATGGAATGAGGTTGGGAGAAAAATTCATACAGAAGCTACACACCTAGGTGCAGTTAGTAAACAGAGATAGTTCCCCTCATTAAGCATAATGAAACCTAATATTGACTGTAAACTCTTACTTACCTTAAACTTCTCTGCAGACATTGAGAGGAAAGGGACTAACTTAGCAGAGAGGTACACTAATTACTACTTTCTTCACATTAAAGTTACCATCAGCAAGGCCTATATTCATAAATAAAACATAGTAGGGGATGAGAGACTGAGAAATATGTAAATTAATTTGCAGAAAAAAAGACCAAATTAAAAAAAGAAAGTTGAGTGATGCTACTGGAAGCAAAATGGCACTCTAGCTAATCACCATGAAAAGTATGATAAATCATGGACGTGTATCCTTGACTTCTGACTGATAGAGCCTGCAGAGTGCAATCTCTCATGCGTAGCTGCCTCTGACTGATTTAAACCCCTTCCACTCTTGGTTTGATGGGAAAGCACAAAAGTGTGTTATTTTATTTCCTTGGGTATTGTTGCTACCTCTTTCTCCTAGAAATGACTTGCAATTATTGTAAAAATACTGTCTGATTACTTGTCTGCAGAAGAATTTTTGTTTGATGCAATTGACAAACAAAGGCTCCAAAGATGGTCTACTTATAGTTTAATAGCTGCATTTTCAAATGCAATTGATCTGGTATATTGAGACTACTATAGAAATATAATAAAATGTCAAGGGAGGGGTTGCTTTTGCTTTTTTATACTTATACTTATTCTCATGGGACAGGACTTGAGTCCCACAGACAAGATTAAAAGTCAGAATCAGTTAAATTTATGAATTTCTCTTTTGTTTCTGTAGAATTTTAAGTGAGTCACATAGTTGCTCTGTGCTTCAGCTTTTTGATGTGCTTCCTCCCAAATTTCATAGTTTTCTGTACTTAACAATTGCTGCAAGGGACTGCACACACTTAGCATTAGTCAGATGAGAGGATTGCAGGATGAGCCCATACTATGTGTTATCGTGTCAGTGCTGTTACTGCTTAATCCTGTAAATACTTTAAATTTGAATGCATAAAGATGATGTGATTGTTGTTTATGAGTATTTTCTGGTTTCCTTGTATATCTGTCCGGAGCACTTTTTTGGTTGAGCCACATCAGACTAAAAGTCCCTTTTGTTGGGCTAGCTCACACCAGAATAATCTGAGGAGAGATTTATCCTGGGTTTCCTGAGCAGAGCATTACCCAAGCCCAGGCATAGGAGAAGTTTGAGTACACTAATGTGCAAGGTGGAAATTTACCATCACAGTGGTGTTCTTATTATGTGGATATTTTACCACAAAATTATTACTGGCTTTTACTGAGTATTAGCCTTTAACTTTTTATGAAAAGGAATTTAGTCTTTGTAATGCTCACAGAACTGCATTTTGCTGAAAGAAGGGAAGGAAAAATGAAGTTGTAAGGTGAACATCTGCAGATAGGTTCTAACCAGTGAGTATGAGTACCTTGTTTGTTTGTTAATTTGTTTAATTTATCTTTTAGATTTCTCATTTTTCCTAGAGATATTTGCCCCTGTGATGTTGATATGATGTATGGGTAGGAATGTGTAGTTCCCAGGTATGGGTATTATACTTCAAGAAACAATGCTTAGTAATTAATAGTGTTTTCCTGCTCTGGTAACTCTTTGCAGCATTTTGTGTAGCCAGCTGCAGTGTTTATAGATGTTATCTTCTTCTGCTTTTTGCAGTTTCATTGAATTTTGACAGCATAGAATTTGAAGAAATATTTCAAAGTTGTTTCAGAGGTGAAAATTGCTTTCAAAATTTACATGGCTAAATTCTGCAGTAACATACACATCATAACAGGTCGTTAACAAAGCAAAGATACGTCCTCTGAACAGCAGTCCAAAATTATTGCTAGCTAGCAAAATCACAGCTTAAAGTAAGAACAATTTACTGAAGTAAATACAAATTTAAAGGCTAGTTTGTTCCAGCATTAAAAAAATATTTGCATGACTCCTCTTGTTTAGGACTACACAATTGCTGCAAGGAGTTTTCACCTGGGATTCATTTTGAGAAGCTATTTGTTGTGTCTAGTTCTTCTGAGAGATTTAGAACAACTCTGTTATGAGCTTGTTTCTTTTTTCCTGGTTCCCTACCTTTTCAAAGGGAAGAAAAAAGTGTCAATGTATAGAGAACAGAGAAATAGACTGGAGACATGGATGTTATGAGGCTGCATAGCCTGTAGGTTTCTGTTTATGGTCAAGGTGCCTGGCCAGACTTGTCCAGACTTACCAGCTAAGCGTCATGGGGAGTCTTAATCACACTGTGTCTGTAACAGTGGACAGCCTAAATCCTGGGCAAGCATTCCAGCATTTGGCCTATTCATAACATCTGCATGGTTTTTCTGATTAGAAATTGAAACTGGGTATATCAGCTTTATAGGGAAACATTGCAAAGAAGTATTTTTGATAAATAATAAATTTTGGGAAAATTCCATTATGTAAGACATGAGAATATAAACTCCAACCACGTTTTTTGGAATGCAATGAATTATTGTACTTTGTATGTTTGTATTCTAGAACTAAACTGTGTTAATTCCCATTTTCTGCCCAGCCAGCTGGTGTCCACAGAACACTTAAAGTCTAGGGGACACAATAGTAATTGATCTCTTTGATATCTTGTCAGACTCATTCCCTCCAATTCTTCGAAGAGCTCTTAAACTTCTAGCAGTACAATTATCTAAGTAATAATAAACTTGAAACCCAGTCAACTCTGCAAAGCATAGGCCAAATCCTGTGAATTCATACTGAGGCAAAATTTCCACTGAAGTCAAAATTAGGAGCTTTATCACTTTCAGGATTTCTGTCAGGCAGAAATTCCTACTTATTTTCTTCCCTTTTGGTAAGGATTACTGAACACACAGATTGTTATAAAATTTCAACACAGAAAATATTTTTTTTTTTAATTAAAGCATATATTTTTATGAGCATTCTTTTGTGAAGGGAGTGTCTCATTTAAGTAGTACTATTTCTTAAATAATAGTTAAATGGAGTATTTGAAGATGATAATTTTCATTCTCATCAATATCAGGACAGCAGGATCCCATGACTGACTTAAGACAAAATGACTGAGCATGGATATATTTCTGCCAAGTACAATATAGAAATAGGAGGCCAAGCTTTAAAAGATGGGTGATACTTTTCGTGTGACTTTAAGTCATATTCTTAATCAACTGGTTTAAATTTATTTGAGGTAGAATGTGTCTGTTTTAAATACTCCTCCATTTTCTACTGGGTATGTAATAGGTTTCAAACCTTTATTCAAATACACCCAGGTCTGAGACAAAGTCCATGATTTCTCCGTCTGAAGTTGTTCCCAGTGGAATGCTCTCTAGAATGACAGTAGTAGAGCTTTTGTTATTGTCCTCATATCAGAACCTTACAGCATGTGTGTGGCTGTGAGGACACTTCACCAGCATCTTGGCATTTTCCTGGTAGATATCAGTAGATTAAGTTATTTCTTTTGGCATATTAAATACTAGTGTGTTTTGAAACCTGCAGTTCCTTGCTTCTCCCGTTTCCTATTCATTTTCCTGTTTATTCTTATCCTTCGCAGATAAATTGTGTTCTCTAATGTCTCCTTCTCTGTTTCTGTTTTTCAGCTCTGCTCTTTTGTGGCTAAAGCCCTGAATTTCATTGTCCTTATGCAAGTAAAGCATCTCTTGAAGTCAGTCATGGTTTATCTTCCCGTGTTTTGGCCTTTGCATGTTGTTGGGCAATTACATTATATCCATAGCAAACCCTCTGTATTTTGGGACATAGGCTTCAGCCAGCCTAAGGCGGTTGATTATGCATTTACCTGTAGAATTAATTTGCTTACTTCCAGTCCCCTATTTGGAAGCCTGCTAGGAATGTGCATGCTGCTTTAATATGCAAATTCTAATAAGTAGGTGAGAAGAAGTTTTTTATCTGATAGGTTAGTACCCATTTAAAGGCAAAGATGGCAATCTGCTTGTTTAATGTTCAGTAAGATCACAATGCTGAGTGTCCAGGGGGCTATGAATTGCTTAAAACAAAATAACTTGGGAGCTGAGAAGATAATTATATATGAGAGGAAATACTGGGATGGGCAAAGAATGCAAATGAAGGCAGGCTAAGATAGATTCAGTGCCACAGACTAGCTCCTCATTTACCCCTCCCTCAAATACAGACAATAGCCCTCAGTAACCTATGTGAGTTAGTGAACATTTTGCTGCATCTAAAATGTTGGTGCAAGTGATCATTGCTTCTAATGACTATCCAAGTGTCTGAGCCCACCCTCTTTGGAGTCACAATTTACACTTTTTGTGTTGGGTAGAAAGTAGGAAATGTTATTTTATTGGAGAAGAAGGATTTTATTTGGGTGTTCCAATTTTCTGTTAAGATTATTTCCTTCTGGAGTGAAATGGAACGTATGGGTCTTTTACACAAAAGGTATAAACTATGAATGTCAGGTCATTGTAAGAGATAGTCCAAACTAAATGCAATTGTCCATAGTTAGTTCTGTGCTTCATTTATTCCTTTGCTGAAACATAAAAACCCGTGACTGCTGCTTTCTCTCAGCAAAACGGGAGACTTTCTGTGCCTGCATTTCTGATGTACTGTTAGGCTGTAGCAGCCCTCTTTCCCTTAGCATCTACTATTGGCAGTGGGACTTGGGTCTCTCAGTTAAATGAATTTGTGTCTGCTCCAGTTCCCTGTTCTTCTGCATGTCAGATCCATTATATTTTTGATGCAGTGGATTATGGTGCTTTAAGGACATAGAGTAGCTGCTACATGCCTGTGAGTTAACAAAATGTATGTATTTAAATCACATAGGAAAATTAAAAGTGTTTTTTTCCTATATTTGGAATGACTAGTAGCTTTACAGTCATCAAACTGTGCATGGAATGACCAATTGACCCTTCCATTCTGTATGTTGACTGGTGACTATAAATGAGAAGTCTTTCCACCCCTGCCATGAGGTTATGAGACATGACTATGTAGTAATTAATGCCACTGTATCATTTTTTAACTGCTACAGAAATATAATATCAGATGCTCAGATGGCATCAATTGGCTTAGCTCCACTGAAGGCAGCAAAATGCGATGCCAACTTATGCCAGCTGAGGATCTGGCCCACAGTTAAAAGGAAAAAAGGGACAGGCTGCCAATATGGCAGGGAACATATTGAGATTTATGGTAGTGACTTAATCAGTAAAAAGTTTTGCTTGAAGTGGTTGTCTCTTTGCACATTTGCATTAGTCACTTGAGCTGGAGATATTTGAAGCTCTAGCACAGCCTCTGCGGGCACATTTGTGCTCTTGCACTCTGTTCCACACGCTATGCTCTTAAATATCTGAGAGCATCCCACATCACTCCTGTTCTTCTAGCTGGCAATCTCTCTTTAGAGGTCTACACAGATTCTGGGCCATATATATTTTTCAACATAATTTTAATTTGGATGACCGTGGTTTTTTCCCTTTGTCTATGTTTCTGGTGTTGCTTTCTTAATCACACCTAAAAATGGGAGGAATTTCATGTCTTTTTTAATTCTTATCTAGATGTCCTGTTTGCATTCAAGTATTATGTTAATCTTGATAAGAATAAAAAAATACAGTTTGCTGCCTTTGTATTCAACTATGTATGTCATTTTTTTTACTTGGAGATAAGGTGACTGTACTTAATGTAATACCTGTAAATTTTAATCTGCTATAAATATGATTGAATAACTCAAAGGATAGAAATTCTCTTCTCTGTATTACAGAGTTAGTGAATGAAATGCTTATTAAAGATGAAATGGCTGTAGAATCTCCCCAACTTTTTTCTCCCTCAGTAGTACAATTGCTGTAGCATTTGGTTTATAATGAGTGTTGTCTCTAAACTTGCGAGCCATCCCTAGTTCTGATATCTTGTTTTTGATTGTTAACAATGTCCAGAGAATATAAGCTTTTGGGCCTGGCAGTTTCCATGCTTGGTCCCATCTGTAATGTAGGTTATTCTAGAAACTCTGTGATCCAGTCTTGTAATACGAAACTGAGGAAACACTTCTCTTCTGCACTGAAATACCTGCCTTAAAAATGAAACAAACTGATTGATGACTTGGAATTGGACCTACACTATTATGTCCAGCCAGTTTTGGATCACACCCTACAAATACATATTTAAGCAGGATGAAAAGTAGAGGTATTTGAATAACTAAAGCCTGCAAAGTTTGTTGAGTTTTAAACACATAATGAATTTTCTATTCTGTGCTCTAAAAGTTCAGAAAAAATAGACTAATCATTAAAACCTCTCAGATACAAAACTCAGTTTTTTAAGAGATTTCAAAGGATGCTTTGAATGACACTCAGTCTTTTACCACAATATATTTTCCTGTACTTCAAAGTAAGAGTGAATCTTCTGTGGCGTCTGTATCATGTAGGCCCTGAAAAGAGTGCTGGGGAGGCAGGACACAGTGTTAACCTCTTTTTCTTTTAGTTTGCTGATTATTGTGGGTTTCAAAGAATCCAGTGCTACCTCAACTGGAGGACTGTTGCCTGTCTTAGGAAAAAAATACGGGACCCAGTCCAGCTCTTACTGAGGTCCTTGAAAGCATTTCTGTTTCAACCAACAGTTATAAGTTTAAATTTATAGCATGTAGTGTCTTCAAATCCCATAAGCTGATAATTGCAAACATTTCTTATAAACTCTTGAGTACTTATAGGAAAGGTAAGAGTTGTATTAAAATATCGCAACAAATGTTTAAAGCAATATTTATGCTTATGTTCTCAGTGAGGTTTTTTAGAAATTGTATGTGCTTTACAAGTTTCCAAATTATATGCGTTTTTGAAAGAAACTTAGAGTGGTTTTACGAAGTATCATTGTCCCCATTTGATAGATGGGGAAACTGAAACGTGGAACAGTTAAGTAATTTTCTCAAGGTTGTAGGATAGTTCACGGCTAAAATAGGGATGGATTCTTTCTTGGTATTGAGTGTTTCATGCACTGTTCTGCTTCTTCTCTGTGTTAAAGAATGCTACAGTACCTTTATGATACATTTTAAAAATAAATACAACTCGTGGTCTAATGCTTACAAGTCTCTTTGAAAACCCTTTTCTTTAGCTGAACATCTTCATCTTCTATTCTGACCTCTCACCAAAATTAAATTTTCATACACACAAACCCCACAATAGAGTGGAAGACTGAATGCCATATTTGACTTGCCTGGATCAGAGTCAAAATCAGAGGGCAGAATCTAGCTAAGGAATATTGAGTTTAAATTCTTATAAAAGTACTTTAATGCTTCAAGAATTATTTCCTGTATATTGGACCAGAACAGAAGGTTAGTAGGAGATAGATGTCCCCAGTTATAAATAATTGTGACAACAGCTAACAGTACAGTGCACTTGAAAGAACAGTTAAGTCTTGCTGCAAAATACATCCTAACTACAAAAATGACAGCCTGCATGGTGCTGTGGATAGAGGGCAGCTTGTACTGCTATTCAGAATAATTATATTAGCTTGTATCTGCTTAGAATAACCCAGAGTTTTGTAAATATCTCCTAGAAAGTAATTCAGTGTTTCTTATTCTGGTATTATGTAGGAGTGCCAGAAGACATAGTAAGTAAGAAATTTGAAGTCAGGTTATAGTACTTCTGGGGCAGAATGCATAATTGATATTCTTTTAAAATTACAATAGCTTTTACCTTGCAAGCAGTGTTGATGCTACACTTTGTGGTCTGGCTGGCACCAGTGAAGACTGTGGTTAGTCTAGTTTCTTATTTTACAAAAGTCACTGCAGGAAAGGATACATTCTTCTTTCAGACTCCTCAAAGCTTTGCTGAGGTGTATACACTTGATGTAATTTGAAGGAAAGTTTCACTTTACAGAAAGCATAACTTCATCCTACAGTTGTTGCCAAAATAGTGAATCCTGGCCTGTTCCATAATGTCAAGGATCCTTACTTAGAGTTTAAAGACAGTTTATTGGACCACTGTTGTCATTAAACTCTACTGCACACTTCTGTAGGGTGCTTTCTGTTCTTGAAACAAACTAAGAAATGTCTTCATCTTCGCTTTCTACTATGCTATTAGAAACAAATTGGAGTGGAGCTGCATTTACATTTGAATCCTTCCTAAATGCTCATCATTCTCATGCCAATGCTAGCCTTAGAGAAGACATTCTCTAATAAATGGAAGAACACAGTTTCCCCTGCCACTGGAGGTTGTGTTATTACATATGGTGACCACTAGAATTATGTACACATATTCCTAGGGTTACTTCTCACTTTTGGCCCTCCCACCTGATTAGAGCTGCATGTGGAACAGTGGAATAAACAGGTGGTATCTTGTCAGATTTTTCTGTTTTAGATGGGATAAGTTCCTGTTGTAACCATCTCTTTATCAGAGGGTCATGTTTATTTGCCAAGTATTGAGATGCATTGAATATTGTTAGTATGATTCCTGTGTTCCAATAGGAGCTTCTTACTTCCATGTCTGTGGAGCTGGAAGTACATAAAGGGGAATCCAAAGCTTGTCAGTGTCTGTCAGCTGCAGATCTGGAAAACGTAAGAAATGCATCATTTCAGGCACTAAGAAGGAAGGATATACCCTGCACTTAACATGGAGAAACATGAAGTAACTTGTGTTGCTGTCTAAATATTTTGGAACTAATCCAAATGAATCAGATAAATAAAGCTGAAGTGGTAGCCAGTGAAATGTCTTCTTGGACCTTCATTTCTGTCTGAAGTCTATGCAGAAAAAATAGGTGAAAAGCTTTACTATCACTGACTTCTTTTTTCCGAAATAATTGGTCTATCAATTCAAGAAAAAAATAGCTTTAGAAAAGCTGAGAAATAAGCGTGTGTTGAAAATTTCTATAGCATTTATAGCCTTTTACGCTTCAGCCTCTTGCCTTTCCTAGAATTATTCATTGTTTATCTCACTGAAAGTAAACTTAAATCTTAGTTCATGAACTAGACTTCTAGTAGAGATAGAAGAACCTACTCTTACTCTTACTCTTACTGTTGAGCACAGCTCTGACAACAGATAAACAAACCTCAACCACGTAGGCCTTTTTCTGCTGGAGGATGTTCAGCAGCAAATTGAGATTATTTGGGTTATTTAATGCTCTTTCCCCCACGGCCCCAACAACATGTAGGACACTGTAACTATTCTTCACTGGAGAAACTCTGATGATTGGGATACTTCATCCTTCACCACTAGGAGTTTCTAGGTCAGAAGAGCTAACATATAAGAGTGTAAGCTAAAATAGTATAAGAAGTTAGACAAAGCCGACGCTTCTGTCTCCTGGTTGTACAGATGTCATTGGACCACCAAATAACAAAAGCATCATGATGGCAAATTCCAATTCAGGTTTAGATGACTACATCAAACCATATAATGGTGGATAAGACACCTCTAGAATTTACAATATTCAACTAGTGCCTAGCCCATGGCAATACTATCCACAATAATTATATGCTACCACCAGCTATCTCAAGGATCAGTTTAGGAAGAGAGCAGTTGCTTTGCCCAGGGAAATTTAGATTAGATGTAAAATTGGATTTTTCATAAGGCCTTGTTTTTACCTCGCTACGAATGTTTCCTTAGCACAAGTGAAAACTTTACACATTTTAGCTCAAACTGTACTCTACTAAGCCTCCCACATTTATACCCATCTTCTTGGCAGTCATCCCAAAATATGTTTGGGTTGAAGCATTACACATTACATTTGGTGAAGCTTTAGCATTCCCTGTTGCTCACATCAATCCTTATTTCTGTTTGCTCTTGTAATTTACAGTTAATGAAAATTCTAAGTTTACCTTTGTTTTTGTTGGCGTCTGTACAAGAGAACCCTTTAGCCTTTTCAGCCTCACATCCAAGTGAAAAGCTGAATCCAAAAGGGAAGGTAAAACCTATCTGAGTGCTTTCTGAGTTTGGACAGGATCCCTTAGCATTCATGTCAGCATTGTAACATTACATTTCTGAAGGAACAACAGAAGAGCCTTGCTCAAGACTTGACCTGTGCCTGGTCTTGTAAGCAGCAGGTAGAGCACCTGATACCAGCATGAGAATGCCAGATCTCAGTGGCCATCTGGTTAATGGCATTAACCAGTTCCTGCTCCCTTCCAATTCAGGCAAGATTCTGCCTGAAATTAACAGGAATTTGCCTGATTACCAGTGCGGAAACGTGGCTAATAACAAACTCGTACTGATGACCTTGACACAGCGTAGGCAATATTGACAAAACAAACCATTCTGGAGTTAGTGCCGTCTTTTCTAATGAGCCTGTTAAAAGTTGACTCACAGATTTTCAGTTCAGGAGATACAATTTCTGTTTACCTACGGTACCACCTATGCACTGAGCTGTGTATGTACAAGGTTATAATGTTAAGCAATGAGCTGTAAACACATGGTACATGTAGAATTTCTGTACATACACACAATTAGATAATGTACGTGATTTGTATTATGCTTTTTAAGACACTTATTTGAAAGACAGTTTTGTGCATTAAAAATTCCTATGTAGCTATCAAATTATTATAAAAGTAAGCTTTAAAATACACTCTTTTCATTTATTTTTGGTGCTCATTACAGTTCTGAATCATTGCTCGATCAGAAATGTTACGTCTTAAATTAACAAAATATTTTGCAGGTGACAAATTTAAAAAAAAAAAGTGCAATCAGAGTTATAAGACGGTTGCATATTTCTGGGAAAACCAAGTTTCATGAAGGCAAGCCTGACCAAGCCTTCCTGCTTCTGCTTATGGTGCTATGTACAGCCTGTTTTTCACAGGTCATCAAAGTGTTGCATTATCAGTAGGAACTCTGATCACATTTTGGAAGTTCATTTCCTTCTTTCTGGTTCTTCTTTTGTTGTTGTTGCAGAGGCTGTGCAGTCTGACATGGGAGAAAAGCACTGTTTGCACCTGTTTAAAATCTCCAGTGCTTTGTGTGGTTCCTGGGCAACAGGCAGGAATCCTGAAAAGCTAGGCTGCACTTGCTCAATTGTTGCTGGCAGCTGTGACTTTGAGAGAGCACATAGCAGCTCGTTAGCAGGTTGCTTGTGTTGTGTGACATGCACCAAGCATGTCAAATTCTGAGCTGAGCTCGCTGCCTTTGCTGCCTGCAGTCGAGGCTGGGTTGCCTGGGGTTGCAGACTTGGCCAAGGAAAGCATTATAGGGATGTGAGTTCCTCGTTGGTAAAGGGGCAGGGAGGTGAGGCACGGAGCTATGAATCGGTGCTTTCTGATTAGAAAAGGGGAACGGTGGCACATAGGTTCCCTGCTCCAATGGGTGCTATTTTCCTCCAGCAGTTTTGTTCTTACCGAGTATATTTGCAGTGGTGGAACATAGAAATGCAGGGGATAAGATGAATTTGAGTGTGAAAGTGTGCACACAGGCTCATGCATACATTATATGTGCATTACAGTGGGGAGAGACAAGATGACTTCGTTGGATAATTTTAAATTTTATTATGAGCTTTGATTTCTGGATCTTGTTTACTTTGACGTATCAGGATCAAATCAATCCTTACAACCTTGATCTTGGCCTATTTAGGCAGCATCCAAGCAGCAGATGCACTCACACTGTTTGACTGGCAAATTCAGACCATTTCATCTTCATATCCACTCAGTTTGTGCCTCTTGGCTCAATAAAGCATCTCTTTGCTCTTGTAAAAGGAGTTAGTATGTGATAAATCTAGTTAAATAAACTACAAAGCTACAGCATCCTTACAATCTGTTGAAATCTATATGATGGGAACAGATCTGCCATTGTCTTGAGATCTGTTTACACTCTATGCAGTTTTAACCAAGAAGGATTGATCTATAGACTGATTTTTCTGCAGCTCCAGAAAATCTCCTTTTGACACATAGTGCTAATATTGACAATGGAAGTCATTATCCCAAGATGAAGAAAAAGCAGAAGGAAGTCTGGCTAGTGAGGAAATTAGATACACTCATGAAAAAAAAGCTTATCAAGGACCACTTAATGAAAAGATAAATAATATATATACATATATGTATGTATAACATACATAACCACTTGCTCAGAAAATGCCTGGTCAGTGGTTTGCCAGCAACTGGAAAGATTTAGTGCAAGGCAGCAAGAGTTCTCATTTGTCCTGCCCATAGGTACAGTAACTGCCCTGACTAAAGTAAGGAACATGCTCTTGAGCCTGTCTGCTGATCCTGCAGAGGGATATGATATGGGCATGGTAGGTTTTCATTTGAACCTTACTCCAAGTGCATGCTTCAGTGCTTATTTGTTGTTGTTGTTGTTGTTGTTGTCGTTGTCTTCTTTATCTGAATATAGAAAGTATGAATTGTCAGGTACTGAGGGTAAATGTGATAAAATTAATAGAAACCAGAATATGACATAGTCATGTACATTCAGCATGAGGCCCTTGATTTATTTTGTAATCAGAGCTTTTTATTTCCTCATCTAGAAAATCGTGATAATTGGTGTTTATCTCATATTGCTGAAAAAAAGCAGTTATGTTGTAAACTTTCTTTTCATGGTCGTCCCTTTGCTTTTCTGTTATCATTTCCTTTTCTGTTTTGAACTTGGATTGTAATCTGTCTCGCCATAAAGGGCCTACTGAGTTTGTCTTCTGACGTTAGTTTGGCTGTCAAATCATTGAAGGAAATAAACTGAGATATGTGTGTAGGTCTGTGTGCTGGTTTTGCTGTCTTCTGTCATGCAGGCAGGACTAAAAAACTTGAAAGTTGACATCTCTTTAGTGGGAACTCGCAGTTTTTATTCAAGAACAATATTTAGGAGTACTAGTCTTTAGGAAAGTATTTGTGGTCCCTTTGGTTGGCCTTGTTTAGCACTGTTCTTGAGATCATCTCATAACTGCAGTGAGAAAATTGCAAGTTTCTTCCTTCTCTGCAGGTAATTTGGCAATTAATATGCCTTTTAATATGGCTTCACTTTTTCTAAAATTCAAAAAAATGAGATCTGTAGGAATTATTCTGTCATTTCAGAACATGTTGTTAACTGGAAATAGCTGCGCTGCACAGCACAAACAAGTCAGGGGCTGGATGTTTATGAAACACATGAGAATAGGTGTTGCGTTTTCTTATGTACTGCTTCATTTTACATAAACTGTATAGCGCCAGAAACACCCACTCAAAAATAAAGTGCAATAGAAAAATGGCATTCAAATGTTAAGGATATGACTTAAAGGTCTTGCAGCCAAGTACAATAAAGTTGAGAGACTTATCCGTTTATAAATCATATTGTTGTCTCATGTATTCCAGTTGATGCAGTGGAAAGGACAGACCCCAGAGAGAGGATTATGTGAGATGATACATGTAGGTACAGTAAGATGAACACAGTAGCCTGAAATTCTAGTGGAAATATATCTGAGAAGATTCTCTCTTTAGATTCTAACTTGTGACCATCATGTTTTAATTCATTCTGTAAATTACTCCTATGTTTTTAACATCCCTGGATTCTAACAATCTGCAAAATAAAATATCCCCTGTCTTAGAATGGCATCCTTGCTTTGTTGCCATAGATGATATCTGCATTCATATGCCATGACACATCTTTCACTGCTTCCTCATGAATAGAATTGTAGCAAGATGATGTGTTTCACTGTGAGCCTTGCTAATGAAGAAGAGCATGGATTGTTCAGGAAATACCAGACCATTTCCTCTTCCATAGGCTCCCTGGTGAGACTTTGGGGCTAGCAGATACATCTTGAACCCATCAGAGTGACAATAGACAGGTCTTAAGTGGCTACATTGTAAGCTGAAGACAGAAGAGTTACAGTGACTTTAACTTGGGTTACATCCAAACACAATTTTAGAGGGAAGGGAAAAAAAAGAAGTCTGCCTCTAGGGTTGTGAGCATGGGCAGAAGCTCTCCTTTCACCCCGCAGTGTCTCATCTTTTTGGGTTTTGTTGTTGTTAGTGGTGAGAGTGTTTTTGTTGTTTGTTTTGGGAGGGGAGTGAGGGAGAGCTTGTTTCCAACACTGCATCTTCCACATGTCTAGACACTGATATGTAAAGACACTTAAAAGGATAGAGTTCCTTCTACTCTGTGGTTCCACTATTGCAGCAGGTAGTGAGTGATACCTGTTCTCATATTTGTGGTCCTTAAGTTTACTCAGAGCCTAGAAAAAGTCCACCTTAGCACTTGGATGCAATGGTAGCCATCTTTGACTTTTACCTTCTGGCTTGGTTTATTCTAATGCATGGCAAATCGAGGAAGAGGGAAAGGAAGAGAGGCCATAGAAGGAGGAATGTAAAATCATCTAATAAAGCTACATCAATACATTATATAAAACTAGAAAAATAATTAGAAGATGAACTTTCTTTCCAAACTACACAGTCCTCTCATCCTTGGTTTCCCAAGTAGCCACCCTATTCCATCACTGTTTCCTTGTCAGTGTCTCAGAGGACCTGCAGCACTGGATAGCATTGTTACTCCACTCTTCTTTGTGTATAGTTCACAGCTTGGCTATTCCTCCTAGTCACTTGTGGGTCATGTCTTCAAATAGTCCATCAGACATGCCTAACTTCAATAACAGTGCTTTAAAAGATAAAATAGTCTACTTCTCGGCAGTGAAATTCCACTTGTGTTACAGAATGTGATTATTCTGTTGCAATAATACTGTCTGGGCTAAATTTACTCCTGTTTGCTGTGTTATCGTTCTCCTGCTCCCTTTTGCTCTGCTACTGATCTGCATTGAAACTTCATAGCAAAAAGTTCTCTTAAGAAACCAGACCCTCAGAAAACAGTTTTGGATGGGGTAATTTTCTTCTTCAGTAGCTGAAGGTCACCATTCCCAGTCTGTTTGTCACTTCTGCTTGCTTTTTTCTTCTCGAAGCTCAACTAAATGGACAATTATTTGGAGACAGTGAAGCTAGTTGTCCTAATTAATACAAGTAGGCCCAGCTGAGTATAGTACTTTTGACACCACTCAGGTGGTATAGGTAAAAAAGCCTCCTCCATTTGAGAACTAGGTACTGAAATGGAGAAGTTTGGGGTACCTGAGATTGTGACATTCCTGTGGTAAGGGTATGGGGTTTTTTAGTTTGTTTTTAATTTGTGCTTGGTTTGTTGTGTAATATGTTCAATGTATGGACTTTTGGATATAAGAGGCCACATCTGAGAGAGAGAGGTTTCCATAAAGAAAAAGCTTCCCTTCAAATAAGGACCATTGAGTGGTTACTCAAGCCTTGTAGCTTTTGTTGATCCTGAAATAATTAGTGGTGCATTTCATGTTGTGTCCGAATGTGCTAGGTTCATGTAGCAGCTGGAGGTGTATGGATTAGCCACTGAGTGAAGAAGTACAAGGGAGAGTGCAGGATTTTGTTGTGTTTGTGCTGTGTTGTAATTCTGAAATGAAGACTATGACAATGTTAACAAGATGCATGAAGGGATGTCCTTTTTAACAGGAGTTTTTTCATATAAATGGTTAAAAAAACCTCGGAAATCTTTGAAGGTATAGTTCTTGTGTAAGGAGATGGCAGAATATTATGCTCATCTAACAAGCATCTATCATTTCATTGCTATTTACTCTGCTCCTTGATCATCCCTCTCCATTTCTGAGCTACCTTTATGTTGGTAGCTGTCACTGACGACTTCTACTTGCTCCCTTGCATCTGACAAAGATTATAAACAGGGCAGATTCTGGTTGTTGACTTTGAGAGTAGATTTTAGCCCAATTTACATAGATAAGATTTGGCGTGCTATCCTATCCCGAGTGTCTGTTCAGCGAAAAACATGCAGTTATCTGTGCCTCTATCATTTTGTTTGCCAGCAACCTGGCAAGAAAAACTCTTTTCAAGTTCTGACCTGGCTGATGGCTATTTGATGGCATAGAAAAAGAGTAAATAAATAGCAGTTTAAATAGTCCAAAACACATTAATTAGGTAAGGATTTAGACTAACATCCTGCATTTCCCTATCACCTTCAAGAATGCCATTAAATTATACTTTTAACCACCACACCTCTTCTGTACCTGTTAGCTAAATGCTTTGCCCTTGAGAAAAAAGACTTCCCCAACATCGGCAATAACACTGTTAAAGGTCTGGGAATGGCTCAGCCAGTGCCTGTTATGGTCTTGTAGCCACAAGACAATCCATCTTCCCCTTTATAAAAATCTGACTGTGGTATTACTGTGTGTAACCCATGCTGATTCTAAAAGCAGTATGAATTGTATACATCTTGCACATCAGTTTCAGTGTCTTAAAAAATGAAGAGGTTTTTTTTTTTTTTTTTCCCTTTTCCCCCTTCCTTTGAAGTTTTAAAGCAGAACTTGCTGGTGACCCACTTTTGCTAACAGTTCTCTTAACTAACCCCTGTACTCACTTATACATTTTTTTTCTCTTCCACCCACTGTCTGTCTAGCCTGGTTTAAAATTTTTATATATGTACTTTTAAAAAATTGATTAGTTGGAGAGCTGCCCGTTCTTCTGCGCTGTATAATAAGGATTTAAAAACTGCACACTGAATTCTGTATAGTGTAATTAAAACTGACCCAGATTTGGACATGAGAACACCAGGACTTAGCCAAACTTGCCATGAGCTGAGTTCTGATGGCAGATGGAAGCTAATGAGGACACACTACACTCCAGAATTTCCCAGCTGCTTGGCCCCTTTTTGTACAAACAAGGTTTGGAGTGAAGTCCCAATCCCAAGAGTATGTTCAAGCAAATGTACTGCACCCAGTTTTGGGAAACAAGGCAGTAGTGTCAGACTGCTTTGGGAAATTTTTGAGGCATTATTTCTAATGGGCTTTTACTGTGTCATGAATATGCTGTCTTCCATCTTGTCCTAGTCTGAGTGTGATCATATGGTTTAGACTCTATATGAATACCCTCCTCCCATTTCAGCTGGGAGGGCTTCTACTTTAAATTAATGGAGTGTTTAGATCCCAAAATACTGGGTCTCCCTTCGACCTGTAGTTCTCTCCAGTGGATTCAATGTCCTGGGACTATTCAGGCAGATGTAATTGAATCAGTTTGCAGCAGCTGTAGCTGGCATGTGGTCTCTCAGATTGCTAGCACCTGCTTGGTTGGGTTTTTTTGTTGTTTGTAACTCACTAGAGTGAAAATAGTGCCAAAACCAGCATTGGTCTTGGAGCTGATAAAGCACTCCCGCTCCTATATTCCTTTCCCCTTCTAGCCCAGCCACCTCATTACTGGTGCCTGCAATAATGTTGTTGGTAGTGAGCAGAAACAGGTTTATGCTTCCCCTCCAACTGCCTCCCTCCCCTTCAAGCCAGTGCACTGCCAACACTGACTCTCTTCTTCATAAGCAGTAAGACCTAATCGTGCTCAGGTGTGCAGAGCATCTGTGCCTTCCTTAGAAAATTGGGCAGCCCATGCTTTGCTGTGTCTGATGCAGGCAGCACCGAATTTATCTGCTACTCTAACAGTCTCACTGCTGGCATGGCAAAATGACTGTTCTTCGTGTGTAACAAATGACCAAGGAGTCCTGGGAGGTTCTGCTCAATACTTCTGCTCCCTTCCTCTGGTGTACTGTACATAGCTTTTGGTTACTGTGTTCCTGCTACAGTCAAACTTTTCATAGGGTAAGATTTCAGAAGGGACCATGAGTCACTTGGTTGTCTCTCTGTATTGTGTGATTTACTGTGATCAAAGTTCAAATTAAACACTGTAGTGCACTTGGCCAAATACAGTAACAACACACAGTGGTGTGGTTTTCAATGTAATATTACAAGATGACATATTGCAACATTAACTTTTTTAATATATCCCTCCACTGACTTCCCCTTAGTTTGTGCATAAAGTTTATGTGCCTCCCTTTTATTTGTCCCTCTGTGCCCCAGAGATAAAGGATGTATCTGGATTTTTAATTCCAGCCATTTTCATCTTTGGTATTAGCCCCACACCTCATTTCTTGCTCTTTTGCTCTCTCTCTCACTCTCCCCATTTTTTTTTTGGTGTTGCCACTTATTTTAGGATTGAGAGGGTCTTCTCCTCCTTGGCTGATGTGTGGGACTTGATTGCTTTCTGCAATAGCTTTAAAAATTGCTATTTTGGGGAATTAAAAGTCAGTTCCACAAAGTGTTCCAGGTTCTGAAGCTGTTTCTTTCTTTCTGTCCTTTTAATCTATATCTTGAATTTATATCACATTGTGAAGGGTTTTGATTTGTCTGTAGATATTTGGGATGTAGGCAAAGTCTCTCCTCCCACGGAATATTCCATCCCTGCTCCAGCACGTGTTAATCCACAGCTTTCTGTAGTTTGTTGGGCTCAGGCATTTGAAGGGTATTACTGAAGGCAACTGCTCTGGGGTTCAAAATACAATTTCAATTCATTGGAAGTTAAATGCCAGTTTAAATATATAGAATTAATTTGATTTGGGTTTTTTTCCAGTATACAGGAGATGTTTCTCTTTATTTATTTGTTTTTACAGTACAAAATAATCCTGGTTTTGCATTGTGTGCTTAGATACCCAGATAAACTACCCAGTATAACTTGTAATTGGGAAAGTGGTGCAGCTAAACATTTTAATAGTTGTCTGATGGAACTACAGAGGAAAAAAGAAAAACAGAATTCCAATCAATTGTTTTTACTAATCCAGTAAGATTATGTCACTGCTTAATTTTTCTCTTGTCCTGTTGTGATTTGTAGTGTTTTGTTTGTTTGTGGACTTATTTTGTTTTCTTCCAATCTACACTCTGCTTTCCTACTCCCTTTTGGTTAGTCTCAAAATGTCTACCAATAAAAACATCCATTTGTAATGATAGCTTTTGCTACTCTTTGTAGTCTGAAAGTGTTGCAGCTGCAGATATCTACTGAATAAAATTTCAGCCACCAGTTCTAAGAGGGGAAGCTACTAAGGCTTAAGTTAAGAAATAGCAATGACTACTGTGGCTCTCCATTTTTAGAGGTACTATTTTAAAGCATTTTTGCTATAAGCAATGTTTATTGTGAGTTAAATAATGCAGAGTAAATATGTAATATTTTATCTTTTTCAGATGTTTTGAGTACCTAGCATCATTGGATAAGGTCAGTAGGACTATGGAGGGGAAACTGTTCTTGGCACTACAATTACTATATCGCCCATGGATATCTGAATAAATAGCACTAGCAAATTAGAAAATGTTGTTTGTATGCAAAAATACTTGGGAGTGTAGGGGAGAAACAAGCAAAGAGTAAGTATGCAGGTGTTTATCTTAGGATTTCTTAGTGCCATTTGTAGCCAGCTAGAACAAGAAAGCATCTGCTTCTCTTATGGTTGTCTTGAAAATAAATACAGTTTTAGTTCAGCAGCAAGTGCTAGCTGATATATTTTATTTCTAGAATGCTTTTTTTTTCGTTTACTTTAAAGTTTACTTTAGAAATGCAGGCACTAAATAATTGTAGATTCTACGCTAAGTACAAGAGGTAGTAGAGAACCAGAGGAATTTGTGTTCTCAGGAAGTCTATCTGGCAGTAAGCGAAGAGAAAATCATGTAGATGTTCTTTTCAGTCTGCTAACATCCTGATGATGAGATGCGAATGAAGTGGTGTTTATTGTGCTGAGCCATGCTTTTTGTACATTTAATTTGATGGTATCTGTTCAGAGACTGTACATCTCTTACTTGGGTACAGGTAACTGATCGATTTTATGTGAACCATGCTAGGTTTTTGTGCCTATGGAGTACAGCGCTTTTCAAACTAAGATATTTTAGTAACTATATTAGTCACAGGAGATTGACAGAAAGGACAACAAAGGAAGATAATAAATTGATAATGAAGTGGGATTGTAGAGGATTGAACATGGATATTAGAACCATTTCAAACATACTTTTTAATCACTACCACTCTATCTCTATTCTGTCTAATGACACCACCCTGGTATGTATTGTTGAGTATTTGGTAAAAGACCACTTGACTTGTCACTTACTGGCAAGCATGTCCACATCCTTGATAGGGGTCAAGAGGGTTAAATGAGCAACAGGCAAGATTCTTCTGTTTGCCATGCAGATGGCCCTCTAGAAGAGCCTTTACTTATTTAAGTTGACAAAAACATTTGGAAAACTTGCAGTACGGTGTCTGATCTACAAACAAATCTTTTATTATCTGGGCTTTGCCTTCCATCACTGCCCCATAAACATGCAAGGTTAAGAAATCGGTACCCAATTTAACACTGAAGTGAATATAAAAAGATACTGTATTGTACTTCTAACTAACATATAAAACTGTGTGAGTGAATCAAACTAATACAAAGTAAAGATGCTAACAAAAATGAAATGGGCTCTAAATATGAGAGCATTTTCAAGAAGAAATTCCAACCCAGTTCTTTCTGTTGCCTTGACCAGGCAGTTTCTTGAAAGAAGTATGAGCTGTCTCATACATACTTAGGACATGTAACTCTTGTCCTTCCCAAAGCTTCAGTTTTTGCATTTCCCAAAATTCCATGCTCGACAACTGGACAGAAGGCTACGCTGAATTAAATTTTATTGTTCTGGTGTTCTCCATCCATTTGCAATGCACATAATCAGGAATTCAGCTGTGTCCCAAGAAACCCGTTTAACCTAATGAGAGCAAATGGCAATGGGTGTTTCTTACCCAAGACAGCAGTGCCAATGTTTCTGCTTAATTGGGACATATTTGGCTGGTTCCAGTGCTTCAAGTGGTTTCTAAACAGGTGTTTAATGGGTGTGGGATTCTGAACTCTGCCCTTTTGCTACAGCAGTTGCCAAATAAAGATTAACAGAAATAAAAAGATCTAATACAGAATAATAATTTTGTCTTTGTATATTTATTCAGCATAATTTTTACTTCAAGTCGCAGGCGGGTGGGGAGGTGTTTCTTCTCATTATTGAGAAAGTCCATTAAATAGAACAACAGGATGTCTAGCAGGGTGTCCTAATTAAAATTACCCTGTAATTTGAACAAAACATTCGTTTGTATGTTGCTAAGGTTGACCTAAACCCCATCTAAATCAGGAAAAAATTATTATGCTTTTTTTTTTCTGCTGAAAATGAAACTTAGCATTCTGCCAGCAAACAGCATGGTTCTGTTATTATACAGTATTCAAGAGTAAGGATTTTCTCTTCAGTGTTCAAAAAATAATGTTTTGAGTAAATTTTAAAAAAGGTTTCTCTCCTACCTCTGCCCTTTGATAGTATTCATTCATGGTTACATTTCTGTGGTATTTGAAAGCAGAGATAATTTTGTTCTGTGCATACTGTAAGCCCGTCTGAAGTCTTGGTCGTGGCCAGTGTATTGGTGAACTAATAAGCAACTGAGATAGCAGCTGCTTAGCAGAACTGATTGGCTCGGGCTTTACTTTGCTCTCAGCGACTCCACAGTTTCTGACTGGCTTGGAGTGCAAGCGGGGTAGTTTTGTTATCTCCAGGAGTGTGGGCCTGCATACATAATCCAGGCTGTCTACACAACTGAGGAGACTGTATGCTCCATGTAAAAATGACCTACTCATGCTCTAGCTGTCATGCTTTAAATTGCTGCTGAGGCAAATTGTATTTAATATAATTTATCAAATCAAAGTGAATATTTGAAAGTACTGACTTCAGAAATATTGTTTGTATTTAAAAAGAAATTCGCAGCATCTTTAACTTGACTGCACAAACTGCAGCTTGCAGATGTTGCTTCCAGGACGCAAGGTGGTAGAAGTTTGATTATTTATTTATGTCCACTTTCTGGTCAGGTTGGGGGAGGATTTTCAGAAATGCTCAAAACTGCTCTGAATATGCTGCTGATGTATTCAACTTGGACTTCTTCGCCATAATTTGAGTGGAAAGAGAACCACACCCTTGTTAGTTTGGATAATCCCACCCACATGTACAAAAAGTGGAGCTTGATAAATGCCAATACTTGATTTGGTGCAATAGGAATTCCCTTCCACTGAATTATTCTTCTGCTTAAACTAGCTTTTGTATTTTCATCTCTCAGCTTCAGTGGAGTATATAACAGCAAAAGAAAGCAAAGGGAAAAATCTGATGAACAATTTGCTTAACCTACTTTAAGCTCCAAGAAGAATTGTTAAAAAGAAGATTAAATTTGAGGCTGGTGTTGTGGTAATACACTTTTCAACCGATCAAGAGAACTTGAATAGAAAGTATTCAAATGTTGGCATAATTTAAAATTTTAGATTTCTGTAATTGTTTTAAAGGCAGTCAAAACTGATGTGGGCACCTGTTGTAATGTGGAAAAAGTGAAATTAATTCAATCAAACAAGTATTGGCTAGGGTATTTTATATGTATGTCTGTGCATATCTGTTATCATGTGGATATTTAGGTATGCATGTTTTCCAGTGAACAGTTATTTTCCAGAGAAACGTATTCAGTGACACCACAGGAAGAATATATGCACAAATGGGTTCTACTGGTAACTGTACCTTAAAGGCAGCTGTAGGAAAATGGGAATCTCCCATTGGGGAAACTAGCCAAGCCTCTTGTCTAGTGGTTGCATTACTTGAACAGATTTGTGTAACAACCTGTACAGCTGCCTGTGCTTGTTAGAATAACTGTTACCATCCTGAGCCTGTGTAGAATATTGGAATGAAAAATAGTAGTTGTGTGGATGCCGTTGATTCAGACTCACGTATGCTGGAAAGCATTGTTTTGTTATTGTTGAACAAAAATGTCATAAATTCTTATGCCTGGTCTGATGTCCTGCCCTCGAGGCCTGGTTTTAGCTTGGCAATACAAATTCTAACTGCAGTACTGAAAAGGTGGGTATTGGTTGTTGAGCTCATGAAAATAGGTGCAGATCAGGTATCTGCACTGATTCGTTTTCTCAGTTACTATAATTTCCAAAGATGCTGAATCACCTGTGGGTGCTAATTGGCTAGTGAAGCTCTTCCTTAGTGACTCCTCCTCCTGATGTTATTGTGGATGGTGGTGTCAGGTGATTCCTTACCACCAGAGAATGTCTCTTGTAGGACGTAAAATATTCCAATTCCATGGAGCGGGGAAGCAAAAGGAAGGGAATTTCAGTGTCTTCTGTATTCAGCTGAAATCCAGATACCCATTCTGCAAAACTGTTTGGACTGAGTGGCTTTAAAACTACTGAGGGTTACAAAGATAATTCCCCAGGATGGAATTGATGTTTCTTTTCTGGAAAGCAGCAAAAGAGACATGTAGTATGGTAACTACAGAGATGTAAAGGAATATTCCTGCTCTTTATCTCCAGGTGTATTTTCTGAAGTCCTTGAAATATTTTTCAGGAGGTTCACCACGTTCTGGTAGCAGTGGTTCTTAATCACATGCTTTATCATTTGTCTTTGGCAAGAATGCTCAATTCTTACCATTTGAATGTGGGACCTTGCCTCAGGGGAATGTGACTGTAATGCGTGTCACTTGAGGCTAATTCAACCTGCCACTTGCAAAATGCCCTTGGTGCAAATTGTAGCAGTGCACCGTTATCTCAAGCTGTTTTTCATCCGAGGCAGACTGCATCTGTTCTGTATGATCTGTGTAGCGCAACAATTTATTTTAGGTTAGCGTATTGGGGGGGGGGGGGGGGTGTCTTTTTTTACCTATAAAGCTGTGATTGGTTTGGCTTCCAGCTGTGTGATAAGAGTCTTTCTCCCATGTCATAGCAAAGCAGCACTAGACATCACAAGGTGTAGGTGCTCAGCAGCTTAAACTAATCAGTGTTGATGCTGCTCTGTTGCTGTTCCTTCAAGGAGAACTTGAACAGGTCTGCTGCCTCCCTAGCTCTAACCCTCAAGTTTCCTGCCTGGATATTGAGCTGCAACGAGAGTTTGATATGGCTAAAAACACATGGGAAGGAAGCCTTCATTCAGCTGAAAGCTCCCTGAACCAGGCACTTATGCAGTCCTGGCTCTAGGATGGACTTGGGGACATGTGACAAGGAGAGGAAGGAGGTGAAGGAAGGGTGGGATTGTGACAGCTCCAATTAAAATCAGTTTACATTATAACACAGCCATGCTTACAAGGTTCTGGAAATGATAACCCAGTGGTTTCAGCAAGATACAGCTGTTAGCATAGGATATGATAATCAGGGGAACTGTGGTTTTGGAATTTCCTTCCTCCACTATTTTCTAATGCATCATTTTGGTACACATCAGAAACACTGAAGATCACACACCTCAACCTTTCCACCCTTGAAAAGGGAAAATGATATGAAGGTTTGATTAATTTATTTTATGAGGTTTGGTTGCTGTATGTCACTAGAAGCAGATCAGGCAGAAGGGGAAAATAAGAAAACGTTTTTGTAAGCAGTAGGGAATGTTCCCCTCCGAAAAAAGAGCTAAAACTTCATTAGCATTTCAGCCAGCTTTAAATTAAAATTTGCATCTGAAAATAATCTATAATGTGTTTTGAGCACAAGTGAGTCACGTCAGGGCAGTATCAGCACAAGTTTCTTGTGTGTACAGCTTGTGATGTGGCTGCTGTACTGTCGGTGCTACTGTGCCTCTCATGCTGGTGCGAGAATGCCCGTGGAATTAACACTTAGCCTGGTGCTGATCACTTAAAGCCAGTGTGCTCCAGGCGATGTGGCTGGCTGGGGCAAACTAAACAGAGCAGATGACTGCTGGGTCCTGAATTCTATACCTGATTTGTGTGCAGGCTAACTTGGCCTAGTGCTTTTTAGCAGGACTACTCTTAGTCCATTCCATTGAAAGAGGTCTGTTTACCACAAAAAGAGGTTTCTCTTGTAACATTTCTGTAGGACAGGCCCTTTGAACATGCCACCAGAGTGACTGGGTCAGCTTTCACCCATCCCTATGCCACTGAATGGTGATACTTTAATTTTTATGCCCCACTGAGCCTAAGTCACTGAGTTTGATGCTGGGGAGAGGTCAGAAGTGCATCTGGCAGCTCTGCTGTGTAGACAGGACAAATGGGAAGACTGCTTTGTATCCCTAGGTTATGCACATATGAGAGGATGTAGGCATCTGCAGCATGCAGCCTGAAATATTTTTTTCTGCAAAGTTTTTATGTCAAATCTACATGGATTAAATTTGTAGCGGTCCTGATCAGTTGAGCAATCCCAACTGCAGAGCCTTTGGAGAAAAACACTTTGCTGATTGTATCATGCTTTTGGTAGGGCATGTGTTGCAGTTCCTGGCAACTGTTTCTAAAGGGTTTTCCTTCATGCAAGGTCTTAAAAGATAATTTTCTCCTCTTTTTTTCCCCCTCTCTCCTAAGGAAACTAGAGGGCTTGACGCATCCTTTACATCCTGCATTTACTCTGACCACAGTCCCTCCCTGTTCTCACAAGTGGAGCTCAGCCCTGCTTCCCTTCCTGTTGATTCACAGTCAGCTACATGGTAAGTTTTCACTATCTCTAGACTTGTTGCCACGAGGTAAAATTCTGGCAGACTCTCTCTAAAATCCATTAGCACTGGGCATTGAGGGCAGAGCACTTCATGCCCATCAGAGATCGTTCAGTTGTATTCCAGGCTGACTGCAAGGAAAGGAAGATAGTATTGAATTAGCATTGGAGCTGAACTTCAGCATAGATTGTTATAGGAATAAAATATGAAGTAAAATATGTGACAGAATTAAATCCATCAGTTCTAATAAAAGAAACAGAAGAAAGCAAAGAAATATTGGACCCTTAAATCCCATTAACCAGGCCAGAGAGAGAATGCATTAAAAGGAAGCTGCACTGTATCTTTTTTCATTGTTTGATGAAATAATCTTTTTCACCCTTTAAGTAGTATGTTTAAAACTTCTAGTATTTCTGAAACAAAGCGAATATACAGCCACCGAGCTAGCTGTTTTTTATACCTTCCTTTCTGAGTATTGTCCTTCAGTGCAATACAGAGCCATTTCTTTGTTCTCACAAGCTAGCAGTTAAATTGTATGTAAATGTATGCAAATTAGATGCTGTCTAATAAAGAGAGTCATTAGATGGAAGAAATATTTAGTTTAGAGGGAAAAAAGAGAAGAAAGCAGGTGTATTTTGCAATAGAAAAATGTAAGATTGCAAAAGCCCCTGAAAGTTTGGGTGAAGGCTTTTTATAAAGCCATTAAAATATTTTCTAAAAGACTTGCCCACCTCTTAGTCCTATTTTTCGTGTGTTCTTTTATGTATGTGCATTTCTGTGTTATTAAAACTCACTGGCTGTGCTATATATACAGACATGTAAGTATTGTATTTATAAGTATTTTATTTCTTTAAATCATCAATTTACACACATGTACGTTGTACTAGGGTGTGTTTTCTGTTTACTTAGTAGAGGTGGAACTCGTGGTAAATTTTATTTTCATAGATTTATTTATTCATCATATGCCCTGACTGGATACCTTTTCTCCCTAAATCATCTTCCATTTTATCAACCCTCTCCTCTACAATTTTAAAACTTCTCCCCCCCACCCCGCTTTTATTTATTCACCAGATTTCAGTGCCAGGTGCATTTCTCTTCTTTCACTTGAATTTTCTGCCAAGTTATCCCTTTTGAGGTATGGACCTGATTTAATCCTGAAGCAGCAGTGACTTTTCTTAACATGAAGTTGCAGCTTTACTGTCAGGTGTCATAATAGTAAAATGCTCAGAATGTGAAGCTTTATGTCATCCAAAACTGGAGATTCCACACCCGTGGAATGGCCACCTGTGGATGGAGCACTTGTATCTATCTAGGTTCTGAAAGATTTATAGCCGTTGAACCTTATTTTCTTGCCACTTCTAAGGAGGTGAAATTTGAGACTCTCTCTACCTTTTGCATTTCTACTCTAGCTCTTTCAGCACTTCTGTTTGAGTGTTTTGAGTATACAAAGGTGATATGGCTCAATTATCTTCAAGTCTTTGTTATATTTTGTTTCTGATGGTCAGTTAGCATGACTTCAGACAGAGACAATAACTGTATGTCAACTTGCCTATTTTTTCTGTTGCAGTTTTGCAAGTCTGGAAGTCTAAAGACATATATGTGTATGTGTATAAAATATATGTATATAAAAATAATGTTGTTTAAATATTTACATACAAAGCCAAAGGATTGGCTTCCTTCCCAGAATTACTGGAACTACCTTCCCCAGGAACATTTGGACTTGAGAAATCTCTACAGCAACACATTTTTACTGAAACTAAACAACTTCTGAAGTGAGTAACTAGCTCTGCAACCCTTGTTTTTCATATGGGTTCTTTAGCTTAGAGTGATGGAGAGACCCCTCTGCACGGGTAGTTCATTTCCAGATAATTATGGTAAGATTATCTTTTATTGCCATTTCCACCCCTCAGTTTCTCATTGGCTTATTTTATGAGAGAGATCTTATGAGGGAAGCTTGGACAGAGTGGGAGTATTTTTGCTACAGTTCTAGGACAGGTCCATGCTGTATGCTGCATCTGAGCCGTGTGTGTATTCTGGGCACTGCGTTCCTTTATGGACAGCTAAAGAGCTGTCAGACTGATCACTCAGAACAAGCTGACTCCTAGCTGCCCAGTGTCCCAATTACCCTGGCTGAGCAGTCAGCAGAGAAGCTATAACGTGCCTGCTCCCCAGTGGGAAATGTAAGCAGAGTGATTGTAAGGGCATGGTGGAGGTTTGGCAGTGAATATTTCAGGTATTCGTGAAGGCAGAATATGTAAGGTGAAGATTGTGAGGAATGCAAAGGAAATCTGAGCTGTAATATAAAGATACTAGAGAGAGATGATGTTAAAGTGAGGAGTAATGTGGCATATACTGGTGACTAGGAGGGATGAGGCCATGGTAACAAGCAGAAAAGGTTGGTGGTTTCCTGACTCACTTGAGGTAGCACTCTTCTCGGTTGTCTGGCATTGAATGTCCAGGAGAACTGCGTCATTAGTGCAGGCATTTAACGTGGATGTTACACAGAGTTTGCAATCTAGGTAGATGTAGTTATGCAGATTCTTCAAGTTTTGGGAGGTGGTGGTTAATCCTGAAACCCCAGCTGGGAGATTTACACTGAACATGGGACAGGCTAGCAAAAAAAGTACCTTCTGTCTCTCATATTTTTGATCAGGTTGCAAAAAATGCATATCGATGGCTGATACTCAAATGGGAAGAGTAATTCAGGCTTAGGAGCAGAGATCTGATTAATTTCATATTCCTTCCCATGCTTCCTGTGGTCTGGAGTAATTGTTCAGGGCAGGAGAGAATTCAGTGCCTACCTACTTTTGAAGATATGCGTCTTGCTACCTTATCCATCTCGACAACAACAATAATACAGCTTACCTACTCTTGAAGTACATTGCAAGCATATATATGCATTAAAAAAGTGAGACTTCTGTATCCTCTGATGATGAATCCAATAGCAGTACTGTAGACAGATACGGGAATCAAACCCCTGGTGCATCAGATCAGGCATCCATCCTGTTAATGTCTTCAGCTTCAGCAGTGGGAGGCACAAGAAATCCTAAGTTGTAATAGTGGAGCAACTAATTTTTTTCAATAGTGATCTTGATACAAATGAGAATTTCTAAACATGTACCTCTCAGGAGCTTGTGCATCTTTAAAGAAATAGTTTTAAGAAATAAAATATGCCACACTAAACTAATCCTAGAGCTAACGAACAGGCATTGGGACTAGCAGCTTTTGCTATTACCTACTGCTTATTATTGTTATTATTATTATTTCTTTTTAATTATGCAAAGTGCTAATCAGTTTGATTATGCACAGTGCTAATCAGGTTAATTATGCAAAGTGCTAATCAGTTATTCTCTAAGCACATGAGGAGAGCAGAGGTGCTGGCAATGAATGGTGGTTCTAGATGGGGGTAGTCACGGCAGTCATTCCTTATTAAAAGAGGAGTAGGTGAGATGATAGGGGTTTTTACTTCCATTAAAAAGTAAATAAAAAACAAAAAAAGAAGAGAAAGCCATGAGGGGGATAGTTCTGACGGGGTAATTTTTCTTTCACAGCAAGACAGACTTTTTTTCCAAGTCAGCTCATGCTGTCGGGTAATTTCTGTAGGAGTTTGAGTGCACTGATTTGGGCAAATGTGTTGCAGGGGAGTCTTCTAATGGCAAGGGTACAAGGTGGGTCCACTTAATAGGTCGGGGTGCATAACTAGAAAAATCATAAATTAAAGGAGTTTGGTCAGTCTAACAGAGTCACCTTTTAAGCACTGGTAAGTGGGATAGTGATAATGTAACATGGATGGCAGTTGTTCATGTGTTTTTATGTGTGAAGATCCTGTATGCGCATACAAAATGTGTTTCTTTCAGTGTAATGCCTTTAAAAGGTGTAGGAGTGCAGGGTGCCTTACCAGTGGAATGTATGTTATGCTGTGTTTCTTCTTCCCCTTTAGCACTAAATTAAAAACTAGAATTTGGTATTCCTATGAAACAAGATATGTTTTCACTAAGCTATGTTCTCCCAACAATTACAGAAGATTCAATGTGTCTCTCTTACTATGCTCAGTGTCTAATATCTAACCGGTATTCTTTTTTTGATTTTGTTTCAGTATTGGTGTGGGATACATAAGCATTACTTTTTTCAGTTAGTAATGGAGATGACCTTCCCAGAGCAGAAAGCTACTTGCTCATGAAAGTCCTGGGTAAAGGATCTTAAGAGATTTTTTAAGTCATTAAAACAAAAGACTACTTTATAAGGCCATCAGTACTAAAGGTTACTGCCCCAGCAATGCAAAAGAAATTTTCCTTGAAAAATTAAACATTGAAGATACTAACTTATGGGGAGTCATGAAAAATTTTAGAATGTATTTTGGGTAGGAAGTAAAGCAATGCATCACTAATATATGGCTTAAACCAGAGCCTGAAAACTAGTAATATTGCCTTCTTGGTTTTGTGACTACTCCACAAGACACTGATCCTTAAAACAAGTTTACTACCAAATATGTGGTCACAAATATTAATCTCTTTTTATAAATTTTTTCTGGTGTTAGAAGCCCAGTGTAGAAATAGACAAATCAGTGCTCCAGCATCAAGTCTAATGCCTTAGGTCTGGAGGAGAGGAGTATGTGATGCAAATGAACTTGAGAGGAGGACACACCAGACACAAGTGTCCTGAGACTCTGCATGCTTTGCTGTCTGAGCATCCACATCTTTTCAAGTGGGAGTCAAATCCCACTTCTTTTTTGAAAAGAAGACTCAGAAGTTTCCATTTTCCTGTGGGTATTTCCCTATAGTATCTAAAGGTTCTGTAGAGTCAGAAGACCCTTGAAAGGCCGATGGCATAAACTCCACACCGTAGAATTTGCATCTTAGAAATATAAATCTACCTGAGACATAATCATAACTGCTGTTGAATTTCACCTTTTCAGTTGTCTGTCCTTCTGATGAACTAGGGAACTAGAAAGGCAATAGTCACATGCTGCTCCTAATCCTACTGCTCTCTTTGTAACCCTGCTTGTAACCCTGCTAATTTGCATTACCTTGCTCTACCTTAATTTATCTTGATGGCAAAGTACCTAACACAATGGTGGTGGTTTTTGGGGCAAGTGGATTGTTTGCAAAGTACTTCGATATCTCTGAACTGAAAGGGTTATAGAAGTACTATGAGAACTATGAGTACTATGGGAAGTTGTATTATTAAGAAGCATCACCAAAGCTTGTGATATTGTGTAAATTGGTGCAAGAGGGCACAAAAATCATTTGTGTATTCCTAAAGAGTGAAATAAGTGGATGGAGAAAACTCAGTTGCCTTGACATGAAGCTAATGAGTTAGCAACAAATGAGGAAACCCCAGTAAGGAAAATCTGTGCCTCCCATGCTTGAAGAAGTGTACCCTGAGTGAACAGGGAAGTGATTTGCTTGTATGGCGGAAAGTAAAAAGTAAGTAATTGAAATTGAAAGTAATTACTTCAAAACTCCTTTTGCATTTTCTTGAGGACCTGGTGTTCAGAGATACAGGCTAACTGCTACTCAGCCCAGTAGGAGCTGAGTCTGCTCATTGGCATTCACACAACTGGGAGCTGGTGGAGAATTAATACCAAGATTTTAAACATTCAGCCTGACCTTTTAAAGTTACTGACCTGCATTCAGGTTACAAATACGCAGCAATTTTCTCTTGTGCTGCAAAGATTCTAAATGTTAAAACAGTAACTCAATCAGACTAGCAGCCCTTCTCCTTTCTATTCTCTTGTCCCCAGCTGCCATGACTGGAGTAAAGGAACAAGAAACTATCTAAACGTATCCATATGTTACTGTGACACCAGTAGATGGAAGAAGGCCAACTGACATAAACTAACACAAAGTGACGCATTGTTTAAAAAGTTGTTTCGAATGTCTTCCCCCATTGATCTTCTTTAAGGTAGATAAATAAACACTGTGTGTGGTGCAGTCAGAGTATTTTTACTCCTACAAATGTTTATACATTCTCTGGTGGTTGTTTGTAATGCTGTTTGTTGACTGTAAATTCCAGACCTGTATGTTTAATGTATACATTTATAGGAGCAGTGCAGTTTTGGGGAGTGCGTCAGGGTAGTGCCTCTTATGAACACTACCAGGTGAATAATGTGTGGTTTGTTTTTCTTCTCATTCCAAAGTAGTGAATTTGTCTTTGTGCTCCCAGTGAAAGAGAGGGCTGTGGTGGCAGGAACTTTAGTAAAGCAGGACCTGCAGGTCCATGAGGAAAGCTATATAGGATTTGTCTGGTAGGATCAAGTTACTTTAGCTTTTCATCTAATTAACAAATAACTCTATTGCACTGTCATTTCATTCAGTGGTGATGAGGATGATATGTGCTTCCTCTCAGGAGGAAGTGACTGAGGTTTTTACAGATGACAAAATTCCTGTTGGCTGAGACCACTCCTGCTCCTCTGTTCCTGTTTCACAGTTCTCTCCTCTGTCTTGGAAAAAAATCTTCCCTTTTTCACTTACTGTTACTATCAGCATCTTAATCCCCAGGGCAGTGGGGGTGTGTGGAAGATTTGGGGAATGATGCAGGTACTTTCTTCCCCTAAACTGAATGAGCATAGCTGCCTGAACATAATGTATGTGTAGGAATAGTTCAGCTTAATCAGTCACCGTTTATCCTATTAGGGGGAATTTCCCTTGAACCCATGCTTCTGTTGTGTTTGTGTAAGTTAAAATTACATGGTTTGGATGTTCCAGCTTGCCTTACACTTTCCTTTCTGCTCTCCTGTGCACCTTATCTACATTTATTGTGCACAGGTTTCATTGCCTTGCAGTTACCATTACAGAAACCTCTCTCATTTGAGTATAAGCTTTATTAACATGTAACAAATTTTAATTAGTTTAGTAGCCTTAAACATAAGATTTGGGAGAGTTGCTTCTGCCTTAGGTGGGCTGTTTATAAATCTGCCACTAGAAGAAAACATTTCTTTTTGCCCATGCTAAAATATTGTGATAACATCTAAGAGTTCATGTGTCTTCATGGTTTGGAATGAAATCAACTGAATGACCTTTGTGGCAGGGAAGTATTTTTTTTTTATTCTGCTCTATGCTTGTGCATCTCACCACCCTGACAATAGCTGTTTCATGAAAATAAGAAGGATCTACTGTGATTATGAGCTTCTTAATGAAGCATCTCAAAAGGCAGAGATCTGTCTGGTGGTCCTGCAGGTTGTGATACTGTCAATGGCCACAGAGCACTGATACGTTGGTATGTACAGATGCTTTTTTTCACTTGGCTCTTTGGAAATTCAGGGAATTAAATGCATGTGAAAAAAAAAAGTGACCATTTCATTTACTTAAAGTCAAACCTGTGAACACTAGAACTGAAGTTGACAGAGCAACCTTAATTCAACTTCCATGTGCGTTTCCAGTTTTTATGTGATCACATGGTGGATTTGGTGGGAACCAGTCTTCTCATAAAACACCTGATGGACCTGGTCTATGGTGGAATAGAGATTCTTTAGGAAGAGGCTGTTTTCTTTAGGGCCAGTTGCATTACTTATTGCAAACACTGGAAATTGTTTAGTATATGAGGCAGAACATAGCAGAAAACAAAAGGGTGCTTTTATTCTCAAGATTACGGTGAGAGCATGCATGTGCTTAAAGCAAAAAATATGCTTGAATTGAGTTGCTTGTAAAATCAGACATCTTTAGGTGGGTTGCAAAGCAAGCTAGTATTTCTGCTTGCTCTTACCAATTCACTTACGTGTTGTAACTGTTCACTATTTCTGCCTTTTAAAACATTTTTTTATTTCTTTTAAAGAAAAAAAAATAAAGTCAATACCAGTAGTAACAGCCTACCCTGGTCTTGCATCACTTTTCAGGTATGTGAAAGACTTTTTTTTTTTCCCTTTCTTTTTTCCTTACTCTCCCTATGAAATTGCAATTTCCAGGATTTTGACTTTCAGTTGGTAGGAAATGCACTATGTTCCACATTTATTCACTGACAAAAGTGCACACAACTCTTGCTGACACTTTGACAGTTTAGTGGGAAATGCTGCTCTAAGTAGAATGTGTCTGTCTGTAGCCAGGTCCGTTTTCTAAGCACTGGGAATTCAGCTGTTTTCTTGCGAATTCTTTTTTTCATATTTTATTACTACAGAGAGAATACAAAGAGTGCTTCTTTCTTTCTTTCTTTCTTTCTTTCTTTCTTTCTTTCTTTCTTTCTTTCTTTCTTTCTTTCTTTCTTTCTCTCTTTCTCTCTTTCTCTCTTTCTCTCTTCTCTCTCTTTCTCTCTTTCTCTCTTTCTCTCTTTCTCTCTTTCTCTCTTTCTCTCTTTCTCTCTTTCTCTCTTTCTCTCTTTCTCTCTTTCTCTCTTTCTCTCTTTCTCTCTTTCTCTCTTTCTCTCTTTCTCTCTTTCTCTCTTTCTCTCTTTCTCTCTTTCTTTCTCTCTTTCTCTCTCTCTTTCTCTCTTTTCTTTCTTTCTCCAGTTGACACAATCACTATTATTTGAAGAAAAAAAATACACACAGAATGGGAAATAGGGGGGGAAAATGTAATAGGAACTGCAAATCTTTTCTGTCTTGTCTGAGTAAATGAGAGCTGATGAGAGATGCAGCACAATGAGGTCTAGGAAATGCTTGCTGAACTGGTATATAAAGATTGTTTCATTTTGCTTCATTTCATTTTACTGTATTGAATTTAAAAGGGAAAATTGCAGCGGACATGAAAGTTTGCTGTAGAAACACCTTCAGTTGCAGTACCCTTGACATGAACCTGGGCAAACATGAAAAGGAACGTTAAATAAAGTAGTGTATGAATTGTGTAGGTATGCTTCAGAAGCTACTTTTTGAAGAGTACCCTTTCACAAAGAGTGGCCCTGCCTCTCAGGTTATTCTGCTACTTCTGTTTTTAATCTCTTAAGGTGTCATTCTGGGTTGTCTTTTGGTTTTTGTAATTTGATAGTGGGGGGAGAGTGAGTCAAAACCATACTGATTTGCAAGACTATGTGGTAACACCATTTTCAAATGCCAGTTTTCGAGAAGACTGGAAGAAGATTATTTCTTCCCCCATTTATGTGCAACCTAAAGGTTCTTCTCCCCTCTTCAAATAAGTATAACTCAGGGGAACTAACTTGGTTCTAGGTGGGATACTACTACAGCAATGCACTGCTTAACAGACAATTTTACTTTTACCTTGCATGTTACAAGCTGCAGTGTTTCTGTCCAACTGGAGTGACTGCATATTATTTGCTGGAAGGAGCAGGTGTGAGTCAAGTTAACCTGATATTTTTTTTCTTGCACTACCTTAGGCATTATTAATTTTTAAAAAATGGGGAACACAGGATTTTTTATGTCTAAGTCAAAGTCAGTTGCATATGGCTGAAGTAATGCATCATGAACAGCAAACATTGCTGCGTAAAAGCTCTGACAATGTAGACTGTAAGATTTGACACTCCTGGTAGAACCATTACCCTTGGGAGAGATCTTTGACGATAAAGCATCTAGAAATTAAACTTTTTTTCTAATCTAAATATGTAAATCGTAACGTTCAGAAGTAGATTCAGCATCCTTGTCTTCAGAGTTCAACTGGTATGTTCTCATGGCGGGTTTGTGTTATGAGCACATTTAAGACTCTTCTCCTGGAAAAGTTTTTTACATTCTAGAAACTTCTGGACTTCTGTGAGGTAGGCATGCTTGGCAAGCTTCTGCCTGGAAAGCATTATGCTTTGTTTATACCTTCCCTGATCAAAGTCCCAGAGAGTGAAGAGATGGGAGTAGCATTGGTGGGCACTGGAAGAGAAATGAAGGGGGGTGGTTTAATGGCATTGTGTAATATATCTTCCTCTACTCTGAGGGTTAGGGAATGATTGGGTAGGTTATTTAATTCCTTCCCCTCTGCCCCTGCATTACCAGTACCTCTAAATGGAGACCTGCAAGTGCAAGGGTACTCATAGGGATGTCAGTGTCTCTGGATGTGATTCATTCCAAGGAGTGTCTCAGTAGCTAAAATCTGGGTATTGCTATGTGAAATGGAGTCATGATCCTAGTTCAAGCACAATCCACTTTTTTTCATGGCTGTGGTTTTGGAAGTGGAAGGGTTCCTCATTGGTTTTTTTTGTTTTTTTTTCCTGATAAACTTCATAGGCTCAGTCAGGGAAATCTTGGATAACAGAAGAGAAGTGACAAAACCAAAATTCTTCTTGACCTAGGACTGCATAGCTCATGGAAAAGGGGGAAAGTGTTCTCAGTGTCATGAGTAGATATAATGGCTACAGAGCATTAAGAAAAGATCTAAGAACTTAAAAGCTGATTGAAATTCAGAACATGTTGGGATATTTGGGGGGTAGAGTAAGGCAACCACTCTTTTCTGTAAATTTTTCTAGCCTGAGTCTTTATGCTGTGCAGTCTGACTAGCTGTTCTATTTCATATACAGTAATAATTCAAGGAATACTCTTTTTAGCAGAATAAACAAATTTTTGGTGCTTGACATGTGAAATGTTTGTGCTAGTAATTCCACAGACAGCCTCTTCTTCCCCCCCCAGTATTGTTTTGTCTGATTATACCATCTCGAAAGTTTAGAATTGACTGGTTTACTGTAAGAAACATTAAGTAAATGCAATCTTCCTATTTTTAATAATAGAAGCTCAAATTTCATGTGAGATCACACCAGTACTCCAGTGTAATTAAGTTTATGGTTTTCTTATGCTCTTCAAATGCCTGTGATGTGCAGTTAATAGTATTTTTCAGACAAGTATTAGGACACCTCAGCAGTGATGCCAGTGTGGGATAGTGTCTAACAGCAGTGCAGACACCACAGAACAAAGGAAATTGCACGACCCTGTTATAATTTGTCTAAAAATATGCATGACAGCAGAGCTCTTTTTTACCTGAGTTTAGAGAGTGATAAGGCTTTGAATTAAAGTGAAGCTTTATAAATGAATCAGGCATGAATCAAGATTTTCAAGCTTGGCTTTAAGTCCAGTGTGTATGGAGAGTGAAATATGGCTGGATATCAGATCTTCTGCAACTTGGATTTTGTGTAATGGCTGTACCCCAAGTCTCTTTTCTGCTGTGCAGATTTTTAACATAAGCTGATGTAAGACTGCAGAGGAAGTTCTGGAGAAAAGTTTTGGAGGAACTTTTCATCTGTGTACATATATACAGATACATTTTTTGGTTGTTTGCTTACTTGCTTAAAGGAATCGTGATTTTTCAATACAAGAGCATTCTTTTTCTATTTCTAAGGAAAGAAAATAATATAAAAAATTACTAAGAATTCCAGAGAAGTGGGCTGGAATAAGTAAAAGAAAATATTTAATTTAATTTAAACTGGTGGAGATTTTTTGTTTACTTCAAAGAACTTTTGATTTTCAAATATTTTGAAGATGAAGGCCAAAATTTTCATTTCATGAGGAGAAAGAATGTTTCTGACTTGGCTCCATCTGACATGCTTGTTGAACACTGAAGCTTAAAATTGTACTTGCTTAGGCTTGGATGTAGAGCTGGATTTGCACATACAGTGTGTGTGGCAGCTTTGTAAATTAGAATAGGACGTGATTATTCCAATATCTTGGACTGTGTAGGCCTGAGTCTGCAGCATCAAGATTTTGGAATTCTTGAGATTCAGCTTGGTTGTGTATAGAAGTGTTGGAAATGAGCCCTTGATTCCTTTCTGAAACAGTTCTTTCTGATAAAATAGGACTGTCACACTTGCTGACAGTAATGGCAAAGTTCTCCCATGTCAGTAAAGCCTCCCCTCCCTTGGAAAGCTGAAGAGCAGCTTGCTTTATGTAAGTACTTAGGGACACAGCAGAGACCAGTGGGTGGATAATGTGCGGGCCATCTTCTCAGTCACCTTTCCAGCTCCTGAACCTAACTCCTGTGCAGTGCTTGGCTGTGTTGTGGGACAGCAGATATGGGAAGTCCCTGGCAGGCAGCCACAGAATACCCCTCCCCTTACTTTATTAAAACAGCACATGTAAATGCTAACAAACTGTTTTGTTCATGCAAATTTTTGCCCATGCAAATTTAGACTGCTGGTTTCCTTCATTCCACACAAAGAGGTTGGAATGTCCTTTTGAGTGGGAAATAATAGCCAGGATAGTTTAGTAGCACTACTTTCACTTTTTATTCTGTTTGTTCATTAATCAAACGAGAACCACACAGACTTCAGTGTGACTGGTGCAGCAGTGAGGACTATGGGGTTTGGCCCCACAGGTATTAACTCGTGTCGATCCTATGGGGAGTTTTCTTTGTCTTTTATCTGCCTTTTTTTAGGGAGTCTGTTTGGGGCAGGAAGCAGCACAGTTGGGACAGGAAATGTGAGTACCTGCAGTGGCTTCAACTGCCCATTGCTGGCTGGGAAATGCTAATTGATATTTGAGAGAAAGTACTTTATATGAGAAAATGATGAGTGAATGGAAATTAAAACAAAAGGGTTGAAAATAGAGCTGTAATCAATCTAGCCGGTATCTCAATAAGCCAGGGGCAGTCTTTCATAGTGAATTTGGGGCAGATATTGCAGCAAGTGACACAATAGCAGGAGGTCTTCCCCCCACTCCCTCCTCCCCTGCCATTAAATCTACATTTGGAAGGTGGATGGTGCTGACTCATAAATTAAATTGGGGTAATACATACAGTGTATATATATTTCTGTCACTTTGTCTCAAATTAAACATGAACCTTCTCCCCTGACAAGATGATAGAAAAGTTAATTGCTCGCCCTGGCTTTAAATTGGAATTTGAATTTGCAAAATGCTAAAGGTTTATGAGATCTAAATCATGAGGAGCTTAAATTACATTCCTGTGATAAAATATTAATAAATCAATTAAAACATAAGCCGAGTATAATATTACTTCTTTTGTAGGAACCTTGAACACAATAATTCATTAGAGTGTGCAGTAACAATTATTGTATCTTTTTTAATTTGCTTTTTTATTAGTTTCTCTCTTTTTAAACTGGGGAAAAGGCAACATCAGATGGGAAAACACCACACAGTGGTGGAATATTATTCTGGTAGCAAATCTAGTCATCTCCTAGTAACAATGCACGTACATACAAAGGCATCTGAACACCCTGAACTCCACACATTGCACCATGGCTCCACTATAACAAGATTCACTCATTGAAAGCTGGGGGCTGTTTTTCCCCTTTTCACCATGGGAAAGAAAGGCAGTAGCATGGGAAGAAGGGAAAAAAACCTTACTGCTCCTGTTTTGTTTTTTGGGTTTTTTGTTTTCTTTTCCAGCCTCTTTCCATGCCATTTTATCCTTTCCTTATTTTTCCTTCTTCCTTCTCTTTATTCGTATAAGATTGGTATGATTTCAGTGTCAAAACTGTCAACAAATTAATAGATATTTCTGTAAAACTGGCCTGAGTTTTGTGTTGGGGAAACTTAGGTTAGAATTGGATTTCGTTGCTAGATTTTTAGTTACGTTTTGAACAACTCTCACAGCTCTAATCTTTACATAACCCATTTCTGTGTACTATATAAAGAGTACTTCAGGCACAGTATGGAACTTAGTTATTATTTGAGGAAGGGGGTGTTATGCTAGCTCAGCATGCATTTCTTATATGCAAACATTAATACACAAGGAATGCAATTATTACATATACCTGCACACCTCTAGTGCTTGTGAAGGTGCAGATTCCTTTGTCAAGTGCTTTTTACCTTCTGTGAAATGACTGGACTGCACGTCTGATACAGCTATGCTTAGTAAATGGTCTAATTGCTATTATTACATTATTTTTGTTTGAATTCTTGAAAAGTTATTTAGTACAAATTATGTGTTAGTGCCAGATTGGCAGCTCTGGGGACTGAAGTCTGCTGTACACATCCATGGGGTAGGTCCCATGGCTGAGTGTGTTCTCTCTGCCCACACCTTGGGGTCATGCACAACCATTGCTCCTGGTGGCTTTGGGGGGGGTTCTGCTTCAGGCTCTCCTGGTTTTGCAATTTGCAACGTAGACCATGGCTTGTGCAGATCGTGTGTGCTGCAGCCAAAGGTTTTTGACTAAACTGCAGCATCTAAACAGAAGGCATCTGAACATCTTTAGAAGCCGCGGCCCTGTCCCCCTCTCCGGGAACACAGGGCTGTTCGGGAGGCAGGAGGGGAGGGGTGCGCAGCTGCTTCTCCCGCCTCTCCTGCGAGCAGCCTGCAGCCATATCCCTCCAGCACCACGGGGCAGCTGCGTTGGCCAGCTGAAAGCAGCCAGGGCCAGTCAGCTGGGGAAAACAGCGACAAGAGATCCAGGAGCAGGTGGTGGTTTGTGCTTCTAACCACTTGTCTGAGTAACACTTTCCTGCACTGCCCAGAAGCTATGGCAGGCTCCAGTTTTCCCTGGAAATGGGATCCCTCGTGATGCTCAGGGCCCTCCTCATGGTGAGACCATAACGAGTTCATTGAAGGATCCTGCTTTACTGTACTCCTGCCTGTCCTAACTTGGGAGTAACCTCAACTTAAAATTCAATCTTAGTTTTCACATTAGTTTTAGTTTTGCATTTGCTGTCCTTCTGCAATGGATGAGACCAGGCAGGGTCTGTTGTAGTGATGCAGAATAAAATCAAACTTTGTGTTTCTAAGCACACGAACCATGTCAGTACTGCTAAGCTCCTCATCAATATTAAAGAATCAGTTGTTAGTTTTTACATGCATTGCTTTTCATTTTCCCCATTTCATGAAGGGGAGGATGTGAAGAAAGTCACTTTGCACCAGGTCTCAGTGTCACATAGCAAACCAGTGGTGGCGATTCAAGTGACTGCATGTCTCCCAGCTGCCCACCCTTGCACTGAACCTCACCAAAACTGGAGAAAAGCCTGTTCATCAGGAAGTAAATGATCATTGAACTTGTTTTGTGCAGACTGAGAAGCAGCCATCAAATGTAACTAGCTTCTTGTGGCTACCAAAATGAGATAACATTTAAACAAACTAACTAAAACTGAAGGTTTCATATCACCAACATGGTCTGATCTTCCTTTGTTATGATTGCAGTAGATTTTTGAGGGTTGACCCAGTCTTATTTATTCATGGCACTTGATAATTACATTTACTCAATAGATTCCATACTTCACAATTTCTGTTATAGAGTGAGACTGAATCTTTGTGCATTCCTGTAAATAATTTTTTTTAATTGGATCAGTCAAAATTCATGTGTGTGTAGGGAGGTGTTCCAGATTTTTCTTGTGTACGGGGATAACTTCCAGCACAAGTGAAGAAAACTTTTAATACCAGGTTATTTGTCAGTGTGGCCTTTTGTTGAATCATAGGAGTTACACTGGTGAAGTCACAGAATCATAGAGTGGTAAGGGGTTGAAATGGACCTTAAAGATTGTCTTGTCCCTACCCCTCATATGGGCAGGGACATCTCCCATTAGACCAGGTTGCTCAAGGCCTTATCCAGTCTGACTTTGAACCCTGACAGAGTTGGGCAATCCACAACCTTCCTGGGAACCTGTTCCTGTGCTTTGTCTCTGGCACTTTGTCCTTGTTGGGAGGTGAGGTAGATGATATGCACAATAGCATTGTTGACTCCTGACCTGCACGGAGATGGAAGATTTATTTTTAGCCATGGGTGACATCAGATGCTTGAGATGGTGAGTTGAGGCCTCATAAAAATGGAGAGGAGGACGTGGACCGGCCAGTGCCAGTACAGGGAGTACTGTACAGTTTTGAGGACCATGCTGTTAAAAACTTTACTTCCCTGTCCCACATGAGGACCACCATCTCTTCTTTACTGTGCCCCAGGAAGGCAGCCAGAGGACGGATGGATGGACAGATGCTGCTGTAAGTGCCTGTTGGGGGCACTGAGTTTCTCGCCGACGATGGTAAACATGATTTGGCTCCTGCACTCTTATAACCAGGCTTAGTCTTGCTGAAACAGAGATTGCTCTATTGCAGTGCCAGGCCTGTAGCAATACCAACTGTTTAATAATAAACAGGCCCTGGTTGTTGGCAGCAGCTCCCAGCCCCCGGTCCCCGCCCACACGGAGTACCCGTTCCGTGGGTTTACCTGCCCGCCTGCGCTCTGCAGCGCCGAGCAGCGCTGCGGTTGGCGGAGGTGGAAGCAGTGGAGACATTAGTCTCCGTCTAATCTGCTTAGTTTATTATTCTCCAGGGACCTGGGGTGGTACAGCGAACATGCAGTGCTTTGGCAGCACTAACAATGGCTGGGCTGTCATTCTAGATAATATTACAGACTTTTGCCTGATGCATGGGGTATTTTAGTCCTCTGCTCAACTGCCCATTCTCTAAGGTCTTATTTTCTTTACCTTTATTTTTTTAAATTTTTTTTGAGGGGTGAAGTAGGTGGTGGGAAGGACGAGTTTTCTGCAAATTAAAAAATAGAGTAATGGGCTTAACTAGCTTATTTTCCTGATGCCAGAATGGTATTTATTGTTTTATTGCATTAATAAGTATTATCAAGCACTTTTTCAGTATTTTATTGTTAGAATGGATGCTGAAATTAAGAGCATTTTTTTTAGTGAGTGAAGGGACTTCATTATGGAAGTTACTCCACCGATGGGAAAAAATAAACAGTAAATAAGCCTTCACTCTTATCTCTATTTTGGACACTTCTGTAGGTTTCATTTTATTTTCTTACTACTGTGTACACTGTATCCATGTGGAAAACAGTATGTCCTGGTTTATGTAGAAGTGAAGCTCAAGCTTGGAGATGAGTTAGGAAAACTACTGTGATATTGTTTCAAAGAAGAGATTATACTTCAGAGTTAAAATGGAACTACATGAATAGACACAAGCATACATATTAATTTCCTTTTCCTTCTCCAAACCTTGAGTGGAATACAAGCCAGAACTTTCACTTGGTGGGATAATGATTTTATTTCTTAAAATCCATATAGGAAATTAATTGTAAGCAAAGATTTTTTCCATTCATTCCATGCTGCTGCAGAGTTCTATATTTGGAGTCAGCTAAACTTTGCACAGTATAGACCATTTTGGTCATCTGTGAGGGAAATCACTGAGCCGTGCGTTAGCCATGACATGGATGACACAAAAGATCTTTGTGTTTTTAACAAATATTGCACTGTAAAACTTGTGGCGTCTTCTGATGTTCTGGAGGGAATTCTGTCATAAAATTCCCTATCAACTCTATTTGAAACTCCACCCTTTATCATAATTATGGCAGGTGCAAGTATAAGGAAACAAATGTAATTAGTAATCAGACCTGAGTACTGTCCTGTCGCCAGCTTTTTATTTCCTCTATGTAGCTTTGCCATTACAGATCTGAGAACCCTGTAAAGGCCTTGCATAATTAATGTTTAGTTTTTAAACCAAGAAACTCTAGATGGTGAGGTCTGGGGCTCACTAAAGCTGTTTCCTCTGAAAATAGAGGGTGTTAATATGAACATATCCATCCATTTTCAATTGGTGAATCAAGTTAAATACTCCAGAACAAGCTGGGAAAAGATGAGTTTGTCTAAATCCTTGGGCCAAATCTCAACACGTGGGGTTTTCAGATCATCTAGATGATGTTAGGAGACATGAGCAGTCTTTGCTTCCCGTGCCATTTGTTTTCCTAGCATACTTGAGCACTTCTGAAAATTCTTGTGTGTTTTTTTAATCATCCCTGAAGGCTTTGGCCTGAACAATCATCTGGCATTTGACGCAGTCAGTGTTGAGATTGCAGTAATGACTTCTTCCCCTGTTTGTCATTTACTTGAGTCGATCTCTACAGACGGTCTTTTAATTTATTCTCAGTGGGAGCAAGTTGGAGTTCAGTGCTGCTGGATATCTTCAAAATATGGGAGAAGTACAGACAATGAACTTGTTGGTTAGCATGTTCTTTCTGAAAGTCATAGAATTGACATAGTTTTATACTTTTATTTAAACTTTTTTTTTATTTCATAAGAATGTTGAAGCAATACCAATAGATAATTTTCAGGAGTCTTGAGCAGGGCAGCTACAGGTATGCAGGGAAAGGCAGCGCACTCAGGAGATTAATGAAGTGCCTTTGCAGCTGCTATTGTAGAAGCTGGAAACCTTGTTTTATTAAGCAGAAAAATAAACTACAGAAACAGAAGACTCCCTCTCCTTCTTTCTAAAAGTGTTTCCTTTCTTAAAATGCACATTTTTAATCCAGTGGGAAGAGTCTTTTCTTACTGCTGACATACTCCTTAAATCATATTGTTTTCAGGCAGTAGGTAGAGTGTGTAGATGAGTGACATTTGCTTGTAACTATAACTAAAACATAGTTTTAGTGACATCAGAAAAATGATTGCATTTATAAGCTGAACCGTTTACAGCACGTAGAAGGAAAATTCAAAGCTAGAGTTAGGAATGGAAAACATCTCCTACCACTTTGAGTGCCTGCAGCTGTGCTATCTTGGGGTGTGATTTATTTAGAGTTGCTGGTCAGTACATGGTCAAGAGAATCACCAGGAATAACTGGAAGGACCCTTGGGAGCGATTCAGTAGGTGGTGCTGTTCACTTGAAGCCAGCTCTGATGCTGTACCCAGGAGGATATTTAGGTGGTTGTTTATTTCTTCAGCTGTAGCTTTCACGTAGGACTTGAAAATTAGCTATTTTCTGCCATAAAAAAAATAAAATCTCAATGATGGTTTTTGAAATTTTTTTTTTCAGCTGTAGCAATATTCTTAGATCATATGTGAATTTTCAGTAGTATGGGTGGTGGGAAATACAGTAGAGGATAAAAATAAGGGTTTTGGAGTCATCTCATGTATGCTTGAACCTGAAGCTTAAAGCACATTTCAGGATCTGTGAATGCCAGGGGTCGTAACTGGAAAAAAAACCCCTATGGGAACAAATGAGGGCATGGGATAATGGCTTTAAACTGAAAGATGGCAGTTTTAGATTAGATATAAGGAAAAAACTCTTCTATGAGGGTGGTGAGGTATTGGAACAGGCTGTCCAGAGAAACTAGGGATGCCCCATTCCTTGAAGTGTTCATGGCCTGGCTGGCTGGGACTTGGAGCAACCTGCTCTAGTGGAAGGTGTCCTTGCCCATGGCAGGGGTTTCCATGATCTTTAGGGTCGCTTCCAGTTTAGTTCTGTGATTCTATGACTGTTTTTTTAATGTACTGTGTGGGGAGCAGACCTGACTTGGCTTCCAGCACAAGGTGAAGTTGAATCCAGAAGCAGACGTAAAGAGGACTCCAAACATTCCATCTCTGGGAGTTGCTTGAATGTGAGCTTTCAGTGATGGCCCTCCACTGAGCTGTATTCTGGTAAAATACAGTCACTCGACTAACAAACAAAGCAACACATTTTTCAGAGGATATGAGCCGTGTCTTTCCAGGCTGTCTCCAGAATTCAGAATTCTTCACAGAAATCTTCAGAAGCAATGAAACCTTTCTGCAGTGCTGGACTCATCTTTTGTGGGAGGACTGCTTTTTTATAGTCACTCAGAAGGTTGAATGTTCTTTTTGACTCTGATGGTCACATGAAACATAATGTCAAAAATTTCTTTTTGTATGGTTTGAGATCAGAAAGGTCATTGGTGTTTTGAACCCAGTTTTACACAAACAGATTCTCTCAATCTTGAACCCCTTAGGAGGTTAAAGCTCCTCCCTTCCATTGATAGTTTTGTTCCACTGGTCAATTCACTTGCTGTTGAAAAATGTGAGATTTGTTTCTGCTTCCATTCGACTTTTCTTTCTTTCATTCTTGGCTTCACGTTCCAGACTTTGGTTCTTGTTATGCCTTTCTTCACCCAGCTGAAGATCCCTTTAGAAAACAATGCAACTGAGAAAAGTAAATATGTCTTTCCAAGGCTACCCACTACCTCTTGTTTATGCCTCCGAGGATTGCTTTGGCCATCTTTGCCAAATTGCACATGTTCAGTTGTGTATTTGTTGTAACCTTTTTCAGAATCTCTGTTTTTCAGGGTGCAGCATATCCCACCTGCACCCACGTCCCATTCTGTAAAAGATCATGCATTCGTTTTTCTTGAAGGCTTGGCCTACTAAAACGTTTTATTTGAAAGAATAGAAGTTTTGAAAAACCTGACTCTCCTCATCTGTTGATATCCTGTTCTCTTGATATTTTATCAGTCTTTGCATCAGCTGGAAATTTTTATCAGCAGTGATTTTATAACTTATGAGTCATTGATCAAAATGCTGAATACTGTTGTTGTTGTTATTACTAATTTTACCTGTATCTTCTTCAACCCCCTGTGTTTGAAGATCCCTTAGGGTAATAGCTTTCTGAGGACCTTCCATTGGCTAGCATCAACACATGATTTCATTGATGCAACAAGAAAGTTCTGCAGTAGTCCTAAGTCAAATGCCTATAAAACTGTAAGTATATAAACTCTTAGGCTTGTAAAATACATATCCTTACCCAAGAATGAAATCAAATTTGATGAGACCTATTTTCCATAAACTGTGTAAACTAGCATTAATCACTTTCTTACCTTTCAAAAATTTCAGTCAAAAATTTCAGTCAGCATCAGTGCAATTTTACTGGTGTCAGTAGATTTGTACATTTTGCACACTTTCAGTGTTCCTAATGAGTGTGTATTATTAAAAAAAGCAAAAACCAAAGCAAAAGTCAGTGCTAGGGATACTGCAATGTACTTGGGCACTTTTATATTTGGAGAAGCAGTCTGTAACTTCTCTGTGTGGTTGTGGATGGAATGCACTGGTAAATCCCAGCAGTCCCCATAGGCAGAGTGGACACTGGGGAAGGTCCCTAACTGGAATTTTAATCCATCAAAATGTTTATGGGATTTCTTAAAAAAATTAGAATAGGATCTGAAATCTTTTATCTTGCATCCAGCATATATATGTGCTTTGTGGGCATTGAGACACTACTCCCACAGTCTTTTCTTGTTTGTACTGAACCTCAGGGTAAAGCTTGGTTTTCCTGAGCTGGTCTCTTCTTCCATTTCCTGAAGTTCACAAGGGAGTCTAGTGGGGAAATTCTCCAAACACCGTAGAGTTGTAGGTACTGCTGAGATGGCTGTGAAGCAGCTGTGTTGGTGTAGAGGCAGGAGCCTGATGACTCCTGGAAACAGATGGGTCTTCCTTTCATCTAACTTGAGACAGGATTTTGTTTCCTATTAGGTCTTGAGATACTTTGTGCTTTAAACACATATTGTGTCTAGTAAGCCTGAAATACTTACCGTTTACATTAGCCTCCAAGTGAAAAATGTAGAAGGGCTATGCAAGCAAAATTCCTGGATGACTGCATTTGATTGTCTAGTGTATACAGATCTGTAGGATGTGGGTGATAGTTGTGTATAACAATATTTGAATTTTGTATAAAATAAATATGTGGATTTTATTTTTTCTCAAGGGTGTGGAGACTTGGCCATAACTGGGCTGGCACGGATGGCAAAAAAAAAAAAAAAAGAATTTGAGTATACCAGAATGACCTACTTAAAAAAATTAAATTGGAAAAAAGAGTAATGGCTTGTAGCTATGGGATAATGTAATTTGGGACACTTCATCGTAATCTTGCTTTTAATTGACAACAGGAGTGTTTGTGCTTGACTTGTGATCAACATCCATTGCTGCATGAAACACTCCACTTTTTGTGATACTGGTCAGAGAAAACAGTACAGGATTCCAATCTCCAGTCCAGGATTTTCATTTAAATCCATTTGCGTTTTATTCTGAGGGAGATTCACTCTGATTATTGAAAAACAAACCCCACGCAGTCTCCTCCCTCAAAAAATCTCACTTTCTTTCTGAACATGGAAACTTCTTCCTGCTCAAATGATGGCAAAGGATGGCTGGTGTTTCTGGAGAACATTGTTTTAAAAATATTTGGTAGGGAATCCCTATTTCTGTGTGGTACAAGGGAATGTTGTTTCTGATCTGACTCTGGGCATTATTGTGATAGAAATATTTTAATTGCCGTAATGTATGGAGTGTAGAAGTTGAAATAGAATGTAAGTGATTTCTGTGTTCTAATGATAGATAAAATTCATGAGTCTCAATCCTACTCTTTTAGAGTAGACTTATTTTACTCAGTAGCCTTATTCTGAAGCTTTATAAAAGCATTCTGCTTTCAAGCCTTTACAAGGAAGAGTTTAGTGATAAACCAATTGAAATTGCATTTTAAACTCATTTTTCAACTGAGTTTTCTTACCCACAAATTTATAATCATTTTCTCATTTTTCTTAATGAAAAAGGCATTTTAAGTCTTAGTTTTTCTATACATTCAGTCCGTAAGCCCTTCCCTTAAAAGTTCTCAGTAGATTTGGTAAGATACTATACGCCTTGGGGAGCCTGAATGATTTATTAAAATCCCACCCTTCATCCCCTTCCATATATGACAGTCAGAATTCAAAGTGAGAATAATTACAGCTGTGCAGTTACAGCAGTTCTGAAAGACAGGGTAATATGAAGACTCCAGAGGAAATGTTAACAATTCTAATAGTTTTTCATAAAAGACAGAGAGACACTGTCAAACTAGAGGTTTAAACAAAGAATAGGTTAAAAAAAATAAAAAGATTTAAAGGCCGTTAAGGACTGGTAGAGCCATGGAACAGATGATAAGCAAGCAAAAACTTGTTGTCCAAATACTGATATCTTGCTGGTAAAAAGAGACATGTCTGTTATTTGCCCAGCTAGATAAGTCACAGAGGGACAGAGGAATGAAATGAATCTCTTTCACTACCTCTCTCTGAAATACTAAATTAAGGTTAGTGGCTACATTTGACAAAGAAAAAGTGTTTCATCTGTGCTGCACATAGTGAACTATTAGTATGACTGCAGCATTTAGACAAGTTGAATAGCGTGCTATTGTCCATCATCTTTTTATTCTCCTTTTTTATCCTAATTTTGAATAATTCATGGGAAAAATGATCACTTCGTAATGCCACAAACTCACAGCAGGCAAAACTAATTTTACATGATATGAAAACAGATTTTATTTATTTAAGAGTAATATTTAAAGAAAACAACAACTTTTTTGACACCAGCTGCTGGGAAATAAATAGAATATTTTATGACCGAAAAAAAATCCAAATGTGTTAAAAGCTGTTCCTGAGAGATGGATTAAAAAGTAAAATATAGACGTTGGGCAGATAAATTTAAACTTGGTGGTCACTGATGCAGTTCTGTTCCTTCAGGGGAGTGAAAGATAGTTTTCTGGAGAAAAGGAAAGAGAAAAACACTCAAAGGAGTGCAGAGTTATGCTTAAGAACTTGTCTGAATAGCTGATCTCTGTTCTAGTGACTGGAGGCAACTTGGGTGACAACTCTCCAAGATCTTTTACATCCTCTAGACCAGATGGGGTTTTTTTCCCTCCTGTCTGTTGCGTGAGAAGCAAGCCTCCATTTTTTCCCCCTTGTTTTTCTATATCTGACCTCAGCTCTTTAGCAGGAAGAAACTTTGAACCTACAACTTTTTTTGCTGCTGTTTGTTGTTTTTTTCCCCTTATTTCCCTCCTTCTTGGAGTGGCTTTGATGAGTACAGCAAGAAGGCAATCTGGAGGGATATTTTATTTTTTTTAAAGGCCCTGCCCGAGAGTAGAAGGAGTTAGCTGGTCAATACCCAGTTCTGGCGTCTCAGCATAGGGAGGAGGAGGTGGAGAGCAGGGGGAAAGTTGTACAGTGTTTTAGCACACGAGCAGTTGGAACAAATGCCATCAGTAATATAAATGTTGTGTACTGCATTTTCATGTAAAATTGTTTAACTTAAAAACTCCTAGTGACAGAGGGAATGTAAATCTGAGGCTGAGAGCCTAGCAGAAGTTTATTATTATGCCTGATAACAGCTGAATTCCAGCCTTTTTGCATGCTATAAAATGGGGCACTTTTGTCTATTATTGGCGCCGTTTGCACCACGCAGTGAAGGGTTTATCGGCAGTTCAGCTGTAAGCCCCCATTTTCACGGGTTTATAACTCTACTGTTAAAAATTCACTCCAGGCTGGAACTTGGCACACGAGATGGAGTCTCTGCAAGTTATGCTGAAACTTAGGCTGTCCTCAGGCAGCTTCTTGACAGTGCTAAAAGACACAAGGGGTGTGTATGGCTCCTTTCAAAAGACAAGAGAGCAAGGACAAGTTCCACAATTTTGTGCCTTTGATTAAAAATTGTGTTGTTGGATTCTGCCTTGCTTAGAAGGATCGCCCTGATGTCCTTTGGTGTTCTTGCACATGTCTTAAATTTGGAAAGAATTTTATTTAAATTTTTATTTAACTTACCTGTTCTCCTCCTCGTTTTTTTTTTTACATGGAGAAAAATACATCAAAGGTTTTGTATACATTTCCTTTAATGGGATTTAAATGCAGTGTTCTTTTGCTGTGCTTTAAGGTTTGAACATTGAATATTTCATTTCAACTAGCTGTCATTAGTTGATATTCATATAGAGTTTGGGTAATTATAACAAGCCCTGGGTATATGAAATGTATTTTATTTAATGCTTCCAGTAATATTTTCCAAGAGATGAATTTCCAGACTATAATACAGTTGTGACTGCTGCGTAGTTACAATGATGCAACCTTTGCTTTGACTCATTCACCTAGTACAAGGCATGCTGTGATCTTGTGTAGAGAGCATGGTTTGGTGTGTTTATATAGTCTCATTTATCAAGGTATGAGGGTCAACTCTCTGAAGGGGCTTTCATTTATCGAAGTGGTTGGGTGTTTTTATAGTATTGTCATCTTGAAAGCAATGCCATCGGGATACTTTTGGTTTTTAGCTGGTAGTGGTGATCAGGGAGCACCTTCAGTGCTGCAGACCAGCAAGAATCCTTTAAAGAGAGGAAGCGAATGATGGGAACTCTTCATGAGATTGTACATATCTGTAAGTAGATAGGTCTGGCTGTGAAATCTGAAGTTGACCTAGGAAAATGAACCTTTTTGTGCATCACAGTCAAAAGCATGGGCAAAAAGTTCCAAAAACAAAGATCCATTTTAATTCTACCAAGAGGCAAAAGGTAAAAAAAATAAATTGGTGGGTTAGAATTCAGTCTCTGACACAAGGAAAGATGGTGCTTGTCTTGTTGTCACTAATAAATATAAAATATGTATCTGAAAAAAACTGTGTCCATTCTTTGCAGATCAGATTTTGTTTAGATTTTTTTTCTACATTTGACCCATTGAGTATCTTATTCTTGGCTTATATCCATTGACTAAAGAGGAAGACTAGGAATTAAATTAGCTTAGTGAAACAAATTCTCTTCTCATACGCAGTGATAAATAAGAAATAATCCTGAATTTTTGTACAAGTGTCAGTATTCAGGATTTCCTCTAACTTATATCTAAAATCAAAATTTGGCCAGTTATTGAAAATTTGGGAGTTTCAGTTTGTGTTGTGAAATAGGAGTTCATTGGCATTGACCTCCTCTTGCTGAGGTCATCTGGTCTGTCTGCCAAAATCCACATTGCAAAAAAATTTCCATTATATTTCCATTATATTATCCATAATATGCACCATTCCTGAAGAATGACTCTTTTGCCTATCCTTGATTATCTCTGGAGAAAACAGTTAAATACGGTCTTCTGGGATTTGCTACCAAGTATTTAAACTTCTTATTGCATTGGAAATAGAAAATCCATGTAATGAATTGTAACTAGCAATAAATCTGAGAGTCATCTTCTGGAAGTAACTTTTTGCTAAACTTTATCTGTATTCAGACACTGCTGGCTGAGCAGGTCAAGGAGGTGCATAAGTGATAGAGTTCTGTGGGATCAGTCTTGGAGGTCTCAGTCTAAAAAGCATCATTAACTCAGTGTTGCCTTTCAGCGCCTTTCTAAAATCTTCATTTTAGACGAGAGGCCTGCGTGCAGAATTTAAGAGGCTTATTTTCTTATACAGAAATAATGCTGTTAAGCTGCGAGAAATCTCAGCAGCTTAATATAAATGTTCAAATAAAAAAGTTAGTATTTTAACTGTATAACCTTCAAATATAATTAATAATGAAATCCTAACCAGGAGCCTAGGGAAAGCATTAGGATTCTTTCTATTTGTGGAATAGGTGCAGGTCTCTAGTGTGCAGTTGAAAATAGGGACTAAATATGAGCTGATGATTTGGAAATCACTCATGTGTGCTGCTGAATGCAGTCACAGTTGGGATGTAAAGTAGAGCACAGGAGAAAATGAAAACAGAGGGACCTGAGCCACCAACTTCATGCTCAGACAAAATACTGAACTTGTGTACTAGATGGAGCTATTCAGATACGTTTTTAAAATTTCATTTGACCTGAGGATTAAACTAATGTTATCCTGCTAGTCCTGGAGGTAGTATATTATTTTTTCTTTACTCTTTTACCATTGCTACCCAAATTATTATTATGGAGCTTAATTATGGGAAGCAAAAATCACAGTAAGAGGGTGTGTCATGACTAGCTGTGTGATGAGCCTGTTAAGATTTATAGCACAGCAAGATGCTTTTCAGAAATACTGCTTCCCAGAATAAGATGATGTTGAGTGCTAATCCACAGGTGGTTGTTGTGTTCTGACTCAGGAAAGAAGAAAAGAAACTCTCCAGATAATGAAGGGTGTTCTCCAGCATGGTTGGAATACGTTGCTCTGTCTGTGCTTACACTTTTCGAACATGTGCACCACTTTCATCCACGAAAGTTGCATGGAAGTTCAGCAGTTTCTTCTTTGATGAAGTGCTTAAGCTCTGCAGTATTGGGTGTAAACAGGAGCTATGGGATTATGTGCCAGAATTTTGGTCTCAGTAATGAAATAAGCAGAGAGGAAAACTGTCTGCAGGTATTTCAGTCATAAGGGATGACCACATAGTACTCTTCCAGAGTGCAAGTGGAAAAGGTAGAAGCCCTGAAAAGGACTGTTTTTTTCTTTTTAATTTCCAGTTCTTTAGGCATCTTGAAGCACATGGTGTAGGTTTGATTAAGGTATAAATGTGTTGTCAGGTTGGGGGTTGCTACATTACAATCCTTTGAGTCACATGATTAGGAAGAAAAAGAAAAGAAATATGGAAGTGGAAGTGAAGTTTGGTGCACACGGTAGTCAGCATTCACACATTGCTGTCACACTGTGTGACTGAGGTATTGCAGTTATTTCCTGTGTAGGTATCAGTTGCCATTTTACTGACAGCTTCTGGAAAAGTGATGGTATTGGCTAATGGAGCAATCATACTGCTTGTCAGAGAAGAAGAATTATTTTTAGACTGTCTTTTATAACAACACCCTGAAATGGTTGATGGTGCCTAAAAGAGGCAACACAGAAGTCAAACTGTTATTTCACATAGCCTGTTTTTGTAAACAGAAATAAGCAAAAAATCTCATAAAATGTAGAAAGGACACTACGGATTCACTCCCAGTTTACTCTTTTAGACCCCCACTCAAAAGCTGATAGCTTCCAGAGCTGCATTTCAATCCTGGGGCACCTCCTCTCTTGCATACCATGTTGTGTTCTACCCTGTCCATTCTCTTACTTTGGCTGCATCATTCCTACTGCACTGCTCAGCAGCAATTACTCCTAGGAGCTGTAGCCTAGGTTTTTGTGACCATCTGTGATGTTTATAAGAGAATCTCTTGTCTATGCTGCCTTTTCAATGGGAAGAATTATTTGCTGATTGAACCCATATCCAGCCCATTGCTAACCAATACATTAATGCTTTCATATTGTGGTGAATCCTTCTCCCACCTCAAGCAATTGAAGTATGTACTAATGAATGGCTGTTTAGCAACTTCAAATTGTTTATGTAGTCTTTAAGCCACTTATTTAACCTTTCCCATGTGACAGTTGCATCTGAATGTGCCTTTATAGACACAGTTACATGGTTTCTGAAGCCAGAAGCAGACTGGTTTGAAGTTGCAGGAAGAGAAATAATGTAGAAATTAACTTTTCCCCTTACTTTGGAATCAGAAAGATATTCTGGACATCTTAAGACATTAGTAGGTAAAGTTACTAGGTAGCCAAAATATTAGGAGATTCCTCTAATAACATATTTTTAATGTGTAATGATGTTTCCTGATGATACATAATCTTTGTTCCACCTCAAGAATGTAATGAGAAGACTATTTCTCATAGTGTTCATTTTTATCAGGACTGGTGAAGGTTGTAGTAGAAGAGAAGGATATACTTCCAGTAGTTTTCTAGAAACAGTTAGTTAGTTAGCATTGGAATTTAGATTTTCTGTGGATTAGTGTTATGGTTGATTGACTTCTTGACTAAGAAGGCGTGACCTCTTACTGAAGTACTTCCTGGGTTCTGAGGTGTTTATAAATCTAATTCAATGGTGCTCAAGGTATGAACTTGTACTGTTGGTTCTTGTACTGTTGTGTGTGGGGGGAAATTAATAGTGTCTCTCTCTACCGCTCTCATTTCCTCATTAAAAAAAAAAAAAAAAAAAAAGAAGAAAAGAGTTTATAGGAATCAGCCTTTCTATTCAGGGAGATAACCCTCTAGTAAATCTGATTGAAATTGGTAAATCAAGAGTATTAGTGAGAGGATGTATTTAGGCAACGCAATTCTAGCCTTAAGGAAACCAAGAGAAAAAAGCCAGTGTCCAGAGACAGGGTATCTTTAGTTATTCCAGGCTCAGCCAATGATTTGCTCCATGACCTTTGGCAAACCACTTGTCTCTTTATGCAGTAAGAAAATACTGATTGATTGAATCGATCTCTGCGTGGGATGAGGGTAATTTTCAGATTCCTGACTGAGGATCTCAGGGTTCTTTATTGCCAAATACTGAGAAGGTAGAAGGTAGTGGTAAACGGGCTGTCAATATTTTCTGAAGATATGCTGTCATTCTCCTTGATAGTGATTCATACTGAAAGATTTAGGCAGGTTCTGCTGTTTGAATAATGCAGGTGAAAATGTTTTTCTGATTCAAGGACAGTTTGGATATGGACTATGCAACAAGGAAAAAGGAGACCTATGATCATTTATGGGATTAAAAAATTTACCTGAACATTATATTCCCATTAATAAAATATCCAGAAAATTAGGAGAGATTTGTTTAACTCTATCTGTGACTTACTGAAATTTGCTGTAAGAGAAGCAGATTACTTAAGTTTACTTTCTTGGGGTGTTTTTTTGGTCATACACTGGCAAATCTGTGAAAAGTAAAGTATGAAGGCTTTTTTAATTCTTGCCACCTGTCTGTAATGTATGTTGGAGCCAGTCTCTCCCTTCTTTTCTTATTTGATCATGGGATGCAACGTGTGAGCCATGTGGTGAGAAGCTGGGTGTTGGCATCAGTTATAGCGAACAAGTACTTAGAAGAACTGGTAAGTCAAGCCAGCTTCAAGCTTAAAAGCAAACTTTACTAGACCGGCATTCATTAACAATACATATAGCAAATAGTTCTTAATCATTATTAGATATTACCACTGCGTATTCAAACAGTTGGTTCTTAACAATCCCATATTTTTCCAAGCATTGCTTAAGAATCTGCATGTAGAAAATTAACAAACACTATTTTGACCAGTTGGAAGAATAAAAGTCACTCTGTTTCTTAACACCTTCAAGTTTAATATTAGATATAATCATTCAGTGTTCTGCACCCACCAAACCAGAAGTTTTCCACAATACCTTCCAACAAAATAATATTGCGGCATTCAAACTGCATGGGGACTGGATAAGAGAAAAGAAAAATAAGGATTTCTTAAAATAAAAAAATAGTGAAGGAAACTATGACAGCATTATACCTGTTACGTGAACTGTGTAAATGTTAAGTTTTCTTTTATAAGCCATATCTGATAAAATGAAAACAGGAAATTTGCATAAAACGTGACAAAATTTGGGATTGCTATAAATCTTGTCCCTCAGAGATGCCTACAATTTTATGAAAAGAACACCTGCATTTCTTTTGTATATGTGTATATATATCTATGTGTGTATAAACAAAAGCTTCCAAAGCAAAAGTGCAGAAGTTTCTTTTCAATCTTCTTTGCCCATCCCTACTTTACTTAGTCCTTTTTTTAGAGAAAACAAAAAAAAGGCACAGATTTAAATTTTTTGGGTTGCAAACTGTCTTTAAAGATCCCTTCTACTGTAATGTTTCTGGCTTCTGGCTTTCAAACAATTGCCATTTTACCTAAAAGGGCAACATGTTTACAGATTGTATGTGAAATGACTTTCAAGAGTAATGCATTTCCTGAACATTTCTATTTTTAGCACAGTGATTGCTCAAAGCTAAGAACTCTTTCTAATTGAAACTGTACTTTTAGGAACTTAAAGATAGGCTTCTTTATTTTTTCCTCATATGGACACATCTTCTTGTGGGAGACATCCTAGGAAATGAGAGACAGTTCTCTTATTCATAGATATGAGGCTTCCCTCCCCTTAGCTTGTGTAGATTTCTATTCAGGAACTGACTGGGATTGCTTCCAGTCAAAGTTAAATCTTGAATGTGCTTTTAGCTCATTTTGCGGGGGATTTGTTGTTTTGTATTTGTGGGGCATGGGGTGGTGCTGGTGAAGGTGTTTTCAAATGAAATTTAGGAACTGCAAATAAGGTGAGCCAGAGCAGTGTGACTAATGAGCTTTCTGCAGGCCATCAGCAAGAGTCTCACCAATGGTACGTGGACTGTCATCCTGCTTTCAGAGAAATGGTGGTCATGCATGACTCTTCAGAAGTCCTAAAAATAGCAGTCTGGAACATTTCATTAGGATTTTAAGAACAACAAGGGGATGCAGATTTAATAGGCTAATATGTGTAAGTGGCCTTGGTACCATCTTATGTAAGATGGAATTTTCTGCAGCCTGAAGAGCTAGGAAATAATTCTGTACACATTTACTGTGTAGTAGTCCTTCTTTTGGACTTAATGTGGCTTAGAACTAAGAAAAATACAACTTTTCTCCTGTAATTCACATTAGAGATATATTTATTTGTTTCTGTGAACATCAGGGCCCTACTGTACTGGATATTTATTGGAGTATATTTAATGCAGACTTCAAGTTAATGAGGACAGAAAGGAGTTCAGTGACTACATAGAACCCTAAGCTGGTTTCAGTTACAGCTCAGGAAATGGAAAATTTCTTTCTTGCCCAAATATGAGGCTCAGTCAGTCAGAAAATATAGAGACATTAATGTCATAAGGCATTGTTAAAGAGTAAAAACTTCAGCTAAAGGAGAGAAATGTGTGAGGGAGAGTTTTGTGTCAGATGGCTACAGCAGAAGATCTGGCAGCTGGACTTCAGTGTTGTGCTCCAGCATCTCGAGATCTGCTGGGGGAATAATATATCTGTTGTTGGCATCACTGAATCTCCTAATGGAAAAGAAAGCACGTTTCTAAAGCATTTTGAGATTCAAGGAGGAAAGGCTAAATTTGCTTGGAAATTTTAGCCCTGTTATTGTACCAACTGATTATAGGGACAGTTGACTACATGCAATTAAAACCAAACTTCCATTCACTTGACGTTAAATAATATGGTATTTTATATTATAGTCTCTATTAGTACACAGAGATGTACAATGAGAATTTATAGGTACATGTGACTCCTAGGATGTTGATCCTTTTATTATAAACTATTGCCCCTAAATTTTGGCTTCTTACTGTATTTCATTCTTTTGCTTGCTTACATTAGAATAAATAGCCAGCAGTCGTTAAAAAGGTAGCACGGAGTGGAGCAGCAGTTGGTGTTTTGTATCCTGGCAGGCTTCATGCACTTCGCAAGTGCTTTTATTGTGGAAGGTACAGGTTCAAATTTTGTTCCTTGTGCATTGTTTAATGGGGCGGGGGGCAGCAAAGCATGAAATAATGCTGTCCCGCATTAATTCAGAAAGAGTTCCTCAGCACATGCAAAGAAACTAAGCAGTTCCTCCCTGATAGACCCACTTCCTTTTTATATTTATTTGTACAGAAACTACTTGTAGAGTGCTGAGTTCTTTCTGTGGGAGGTGCAGAGGAGGGAAAAAGAAGAGTTTTAGCTGTTCCATACAAATTACAAGTGGGTTCATCTTTGGTAAATGCGGTAAAAGAAGATGCATCTCAGTTATAACAACAAAGTTCCTGAAGGAGCTATCCTTTTAATTCTTTCAAGGTATATTGAAGAAATTAAAAATGTAGTTTTATAATATATCCTTTTTTATTTATGAATATTATTTTCACTATCTCTGCAATTGGGCCTGAAATATTTTTCTGGGCTTCATTGCAACATAAAGGCATTAGATCAAGAGTGTTCCAAAATTCAGATCGGCTGATATTTGCTTATATCACCATGACTGAATGTTACCAGTTTTAAAATGCTTTTTTTGTTGTTCAGGAAATTTTAAAACAGCTTTGATTTCAAACATGAAACTTGGCAAGTGACTGGTCCATAATGTGTTCTAATCACTTCTGGTATTTTGGAAAAGACTTAAAAAAGATTAAAGTTGTTATTTTATTAGAAATTTACTTATCATTTGCATATCAGAATTTCTCATCTTCTTTACCTGGAATGCAATTAGCATATGGTCTTGTAGACTTTGCCCAGTGTTAACATGATGGAACTTAATTTTGTGTTTTTCTGTGCATGGGTTTTTGTTAGAATTTTTTAATTACTAAAAAACTATATACCAGTTTTAATTACGTAGTTTAGTTGACTACCAGGAGGATGCATTTGATCTCATCTGTTTAAACATAGATTATGGAACAAGTTGAATACCCAACTTTTTTTCTTTCTAATAATAACCTTTTGTTGTATGATAGGTGGGTTTTGGTTTTTTTGTAGGGCAAATGGAGCCAGAGTGAATTTTAGTCTTGGAACTTCAAGCAATTCAATTGTTGCAGAAGCCCCACAAGCCTGAGCTCATACGATGTTCTCCTCATCTGAAGTATCTGAAGCAAAGATAAATATTATATAGATTTAAGCATATGCACTGCATATCTCAAGGTCCCTGGAATAACTACAAATATAATTTGTATTTGACCAGGCCAACGGGATGCTGAGGTCTCTGAATCCAGTCCTGCAATATATTTAGATATACTTTGTCTTCAGAAAATAGTAGCCATTCTTTTTAAAAATCCATTTTAAACTTATCTAGTCATTATGCTGTTGCTTTATTACCTAGATTCTGCAGGATGTGGCTGACAGTGTAAAAATCTTTTTCTTGGTTTTACTAATATTGAAAGTAAATGGAAGATTGTTTTCTCCTTTTTTGTTCCAGATATTATTTCCTGTCCTGACACAGTGATCAGTTCAAATCATTGCTGATATATTCTCTTATTTTTTTTTCTGCATTGTTTCTGGGGAAAAAATTGCAATAGAGCTTTGCCAAATAACAGTGCAGGAACTGAACCTCCCTGAACTTTTATATAGTTCCAGCTGGATTTGAATTTCTCTTATTGTAGGATGATGTCTAATTAAACAAGAATTACATACATGGGCTTTATTGGGGGATATTTGAGAGCTTGTGTCAATGTTGCAGTAAAAGTTTAAGCAACAGACTTGCAGTACAGTCCAAAGGTCTCAAAGTCCTCTGGTATTAAATTTGCAAAGATTTCTGAGATGAATGAAATTGGAGGGTGTGGGTAGCATTGTCCCTGTAATAGTGAATCTCAATAGTCTGTACAATAAGATATTGTTCAGTATCCTCCTTGGGCCTTGAGCTTAATATGGCAGTTACATAAACTGAAATAATGTGAAGCTTCTGTGCATGACATTGTGCAACATGAAGCTGGTTTTGGGCTTCAGGTTAATGGCCTTCTGGCAAAAGCATAAAAATATGCTGAAGTAAAGGTCTGCATTGATTTGTGCTTCTGCATATGGTGGAATAATGTGTAATCTGGAAGAGTCATGATACCAGTTGTGACGCACCTGCTTTTATGAAGTCCAAACTCAGCCTGTAGTCCTGGCTTTGCTTTTTATTAATTTTATTTACTCTTAAAAGATAGCGTGCCCCCTTCTTACACATCAGGATCCCAAGTTCCTCCCAAGATAGGCCTGTGGAGGTAAGGCTTCTGCTTAGGGTAGCATAACAATGATGGAACTACTGTCCATCTGAAGTCTATCAGAGCCACAGAAGCCACACTTGCATTTGCTGCTCCAGAGACGTGAGGTGGATATTCCCATCTCTGATTTTTTCCACTTCACAGTGAAAACAGAGGGAAGCAGGTGCCGATCAGGGAGAGGAGATATGCTTGGGCCGCTGTGCTAGGGTAGAAGAAATACTGGAGATCTTGGGAGAAGGTCAAAGGTCCCAAAACCGTAGATGATGGATTTCATAGGTGATTGAGATTACCAGGTACAGCCTCCTGATGTCACATGTCGAGACAATGTCCATGAGCAATAAGTTAAGAAGAAGAATTGTGACAACTTTCCTTAATTTCTTACAGTTGAAAACACCTAGCTTTCACTCACTCAGTTTTTCTGTCTCAAGAGAGAGAGCATTAAAAGTTATTTTGGCCTTATTCTTGAAGTGGCCCAAATAAGCAGAGGCTGTGGTGCTGGGGGTGTGTTCTCCACACAAGGAAAGAGAAAGAGGCAAGATATAGTGAACTTCACATCCTGCTGATACTGATGAGTTTATCCTGGAAATACTCAACTGCTGTGTTTAATTGCTCAACACTTAGGGGTATCTAGACTTCCAAGCAAAGGTTTATGACTTTGACATTCTCTACCTATGTCCCAAGAGATTTATGTGCATTGCCCTGGGGTTTTTCATTTCACGTAAGTACCTTACCTTTCATCCAGGATCTTGCCCTTTCACAGATAAGGGTCAGGCTGAATTTTTTTGGAGCATATCTGTGAAGGAAGTGGAGAGGTAGTACCCATTAAACTTTGAGTGTACACAGTGTCTCTGGGAGGATAGCTCAATGTCATCTCCTATACCAGAAATCAGCAAGAAAATGGCTTTAGCTGTGCAGGCCAGTGGAAATTCAGGAACTATAACTAAAAGAGTACTCTGTTCCCAAAGAAGAATTTAAGGCTCTCATATGTGATAACTCTAAAATTGTAATCATTAGTACTGATATTCTAAGAAAATAGGCCAAATGATTGTCCTTTACCACGGTGACTGAAATATTTTATTTTGCTTTCCAAGGGAGCCAATTTCACAGTTAGACCATACCAGTGCATAGTTACATGATGAAGTCAAGCAAACACAGTGAAAACCTTCTACTTCTGAGTTTGAAACAAAATTCTGTATTGGTTTTTGATAACTTTTTTTGCATTTTAAGATATATTAAATGCCTCATTGTTCTGACTCGTGCATATCTCCATTATTTGGATCTTACAATTTTGATACCTTTCACATTTGATAAATTTCTTTTTTTATGACTCATCTGTTTGGGATGCTTTCAATATTTACACTTTTTTTCATCCTTAATGAATCTGTGTAGTGATAATAATCCTAGCACCTCTTTCTCAGCGTCAGAGTAGATTCTTCTTTCTATTCTTTTGTAATACCATTGATTAATAACTCATTGCTTCCTATCTGTCAGATCGTTTTTATCCACCTTAATAGTATTCAGACCGTAATTCTCTAGTTCCTCTATGAGCTTCCTGTGTGGTACTGTGTCAAAGGCCTTGCTAAAATCCAAACAAATTATATCCATCACGTTTCCTTTATCCGCCCAGTTTGTCACTGCACTGAAATACCCATCACAATGAAACATTTATTGATGTAAGTTTCTCTGTTAAACCAGTATAAATGTGAAGGTTCTGCTGTGTTTATGTGATAGAGCCTGCTTCTTAACAGGTATTACCATTTTATGCACTAAAGATAATATGAGCCATGGGAGATGATACCATTCAGCAAGAGCAGTGAGGCTGTGAAGATCAAAGCATTATGAGCCTTGAAAAGAAGTGGGAGAAGCTTATATGCTACAATAGCTTGTAAAGGGCACAAGTCTTCAAGCTGGATTCCAAGAGATGCTCAGTGAATATCAGCTTCAGAGCTGCTTCACAAAAAAACCTGTATCTTTAGAGAAAGAATTGTTTGGGCAAGGCCTCGTGAAAGCTGCATGCTGTCACTGTTCCTGTTCCTTGGGAACATAAACAGGATCTAGGGACAGCTTGTGCAAGAAAACAGTTGGAATAAGGAATATCATGGTTTTCAGCAGCCAACTTGATTACCATCATCGCCCCTGCGTAGGAGGAAAGCTTCAAGAGGTATTTAGAAGTATGCTGGGTCCCACCTAACTATAACAGAACTACCCATTAAACTCCTAAACATTGGGAGTCCAGGTCAGATCCTAAGTGCAGTTACAGAGATCAGCTCTTCTGTTGAGAAGTTCAGCTTCTCATGTGCTTTCACATCTGGGCTTCTCAAGTGCTTGTTGCTTACTTTCTTAGCTGTAGGAATAAAGGAGGGGAGTGGACTGTGCTGCTAAGAGATCCAACATGTTTAACAGGTTTGAGGGCCCTTGTGGTGAAATTGCATCCAGTACCTGTTTCCAAGTGACCACAGGAGTGGATTATGCATTGCAGCTTTTAGACAGTTGATTGTCTCTAACTGTCTAACTGAGATTCAAGGAGTCTTAGTCTTCACCCAAAGGCAGGTTTTATCATACCTGAACAAAAATAGTTTAAATTATATTGGGGGATGTGGGGTGTGTGTGAATTGTAGCCAAAAATACACCTTTTTCCTGATTAAAATGCTTTTCTAGCTGAAACACCCATGGCTTGGAAATTAAAATTTGTAATGGATGTTATCTTCACTGGGCAAGTAAACTCAAAGGATGAATGTCATGAGGAAGACAAAATCTCAGTGGGCACTCATCTTTGCAGTGAACCAATAACAGATGGATATTTACCATTTTGACAAAGAAACCTTCACTCTCCTGTTGTCCATTTCTGCAGTGGGAGGAACCCTTTATCACAGCACAATGCTGTGGGCTGTCCTCTACTCCTCTTCTGCCAAATTACAAAGCCCCCCCAGGTTCCTCCCATCAGCAGCCCTGTAACTCTGGTTTGGGCTGCAAAAGGCTATGAGTTTGAAGGGAGAACTGGAAATAACCTGAATTCCTGCATATTTTTGAAAGCATAATAAGAGCTCTAATTCAAACTTTTTGGGAGAATTTTTCAGGCAGTGGCATTACTTCTTTTCTTTTTCTTTTCTTTTCTTTTCTTTTCTTTTCTTTTCTTTTCTTTTCTTTTCTTTTCTTTTCTTTTCTTTTCTTTTCTTTTCTTTTCTTTTCTTTTCTTTTCTTTTCTTTTCTTTTCTTTTCTTTTCTTTTCTTTTCTTTTCTTTTCTTTTCTTTTCTTTTCTTTTCTTTTCTTTTCTTTTCTTTTCTTTTCTTTTCTTTTCTTTTCTTTTCTCTTTAATTCTGTCCACTCAGGACAAGAGACAGGTGACAAAAATAAAGCTGTTTATAGAGAACTAATACCAACTAAAGTGCATTCACCTATAAAATGTGGCAAAGTAATGCTATATCTGTGTTAGTAAGATTTCTTCTTTCGTTTTACCAGTGTACCTGAACAGAGCATTGTGCTGGTGTGTCTATACTGGCTCAAATTTCAGAGTTTATAGTTGTTGTTAGATAAGGAGCCTGTACTGTTGGCTTTCCTTTTTTCTTTCTGTGACACAATTATCCCGGGCCATATCCTAAGTAATTATTTAGATTCTGAAGTTGGATTGAGGTCTCTTATCTGGCCCATGAGTATTTTTAATATTCTCTTGAAGGTAAAAGGCTTGATTTTTTTGTTTGTGTGTGTCCATTTATCATCCAGTGCCCTCCCTTTCCCTCATTCCCTGGTTGTTGAAGACAAGTTCTTTAATATTTTTTATCAAAGAGGTTTTTTTTCTTAAGTAAGGACATCAGTATTTTACCTTTGAATAGTTACTTGTGGCTGTGGCTTCATCGTTGATTTCCAGGTCAAGAAGTGAACTCGAAAAAGATCAGTTTACTGAGTTTTTAATTTCTATATCTAGAAATTTCTAAAGAAATTAAAAAGTGTTTTACTGTATTCTCCTCTAGTCTTCCTCCTCCTCGTAACTAATCAGCTATGTATGACTAACTGACCTGCTCCAGCTGACTTAAGGTACTCAAGGAAAATCAAAGCCTTACAGATATGGAATTTCTTTATTGCTAAGAGTTTGCAGAAGGCTGACATCTTCTGAAATGTTTCCTGATAACATGTTACACTTTTTTTTGTTCTTTTTAATTTTTAGATTGAATGAATCTGATTCTCATTGAAGAATGGGAATTAGACCATAAACATGAGTCTGGCAAAGTAGAGTCAGGAGCCCGTGCAAGTCGTGGAATATTGCTAATGAACTTCAGTCATTGTAGAGTTGGTAGCTTTCCTCTCACAATTTTCAGACTCTGCATAAGCTTTGTGGCAAGAAGGAATTGTGAGAAAGCAAAGTGAAGCCTGTTTACCTTCTGATATTTGTCTTTAAAGCCTTTACTAAGAGCTAACACTTGCTCTGTTGTTAGCACTTTACTCACGTGGCTCATTCCTTACCTGGCATACTCCTCATTCTTGCAATTCCAGCTCTTGGGCTTCTCTCAAGCAGAAGTTCATTGACTGTTCTCGAGCCATGTGTCTTTCTTTCCACAAGGGGATTAGGGCACCCCTTTCATTCAGCAATCATGACCTCCTGCCCCACAAGCGTCAAACATCCTTACTTGTGCACAGGAAGGCAAATTCTTACAGAGAGCTTTTTCTGAGGCTCCATTTCTTGTATTAGAAGAATCACAGTGTGTGCTAATTTATGCCTGCCTTGAGGAGAGGGACCACTTTATCTGCAGGCACTATGCCCTTGGGCTAACTTAGAGAGTAATGCCACATGTTCCCTCCTTTCCCTTTCCAATCAGAAGAACATGGACAAAGCACAGAAGACTTCAGTTTAAAACTGATAGGAAGATACACTGTCAGGATTGTGCCCAGCAGGGGAAGTAGGTGCTATACCTTTGTGCTTTGACAGGAGAGGGCCATGTGTTTCCACATTCTCTACAAGAAAATGGGGATTTTGGACAAAATTCACTGTGGTGAAGTCCATGCACCAATTTATTCCTATTTAGGTCATTGGAGTAGGGCTTCAGTGGTGCAGTCTCTATGCTGGCTCTCTGCACAGGGATACATTTCACCCTCAGTGAATGCTCTTTGTTTTCTCAGTTGTGGTCACTTTTTCACTGCATTCATTAGAGGAAATAGCTTTGGATTTTAAGTACTGCTGCCCCGCTCCTTACCTGCCAGCAAGCCAGCATTACAGTCCTGAAGATGTTAGAAAAGAGATAAATCTGGAAGGGAAAGAAAGGGAAAGAAATGGAAGATAAGAGGATGAAACTGTTATCACTTATGTGGCAGTTGTGCTGTGGCCAACTGCTGATGGACTTACCAATTTTTTGCCTGTATTTCTTCACTGTTTGTCTACCTTATTAAATGTCAATCAGGAGAAAGTAGGAAAGTTTTTTGATATAAGGTTGTCTAAAGGAAGAGGAACATGTGTGTCAGATGGTTCCTTCAGGAAAAATTTCATCCAAGCCTATAAATGTTATCTTGTGGCAGCATCATTCTAGTGCCCCTATCAGGGGGCTCTCGTTCAAATGCTCAAGAATTGTTTCTGATTCTTCCCATGTTATCCCCTTCCATACTTGCTGCTTTGCTGCTGCTCTTCAATACCTCTGATCTTGACAGAGTGGAAAACTTAAACCTACATGTGTATAAATATGTTTGTGTGACAGTAGATTGTCTGATACGGTGTGTTTTATTTTAAACATCCATGAGGATGGATTTAGAAGTCTCATATAACACTGGCATCTGAGGAATTGGATTTTTACTTATGGGAGAACAAAGTAAAATTACACTTAGGAATTGCTCCCAGCCTGTGATACATTTAAAAACAGTGTTAGATTTGCATCCGGGATTTATTTGACCGTCTTTGTGAGTGTGCTGCTGGTGAGGAGACCAGCTTTGACTTTGAATGGGGTAAATTAGGCAAGTTCTGCTGTCACCTTTTAAAAATAAAATTTAATGAAGTTTTGATCTGTTTCTTTAATGAGTCATTGTTACATTGTATGTATCTGTGTATATTGCTGTATGGTTTGTTATTACTAGGCCAAATCCTGACAACTTATTGCAAAATTGTTTTAATTTATTATTAATATTTTTTGTTGTTTTTCTCATTTCTCCTGGTTTTGGAGCCTTTATAATTAGATATAATTAAAACCACAGGTTTTAAACTCCAGTCTAACATTTAAACTCGTATTTATGGTACAACCCCTGGAGTTTTATTGTCATTCCAACTATTTCAACTCCATTTTGGAAAAAAAAAATTTGCATCTGTTCAAATGCTGTGTCTACAGCTACCACTTCTTAATCATCTGTTTTGCACGGTAATGTGACATTTATTTTACACGATAAGAAACCATGCAGTTTTATAGAAGAGCTATTTCATATCCCTTAACAAAAGGTTGCAAGGGACCTTTTGCTTTGTAAACTTTAAAAACAGCTTTCCTCTTTTTGAACTTGTCTTTCTCTGCTCCTTCATGCAACAGTCTGAAAGTGCTGCATGCTGTAGAATGAATTTGTAAAAAATGTTGGCTGGCATTATGTAAAACCATATTTTCCCTTTTGGTGCGTATGTTCTGGTCCTAGCAATGTCCTTGTTTTGCTGAAATTAACATTTTTATCCTCACAGTCTTTGGTATGTGGTGGTGTTTTTCTGTCCTTTTTTAATTGTGGTTTCTTTTTTTTCTAATTAGTATAAGGTTGATTGTTAAAATTAAGTGGCAGAAGGCTTCTTTCCAAATTATTCAGAGATCTTTTGCTGAAGAAATACATTTTGCTGCTCTCAATTGCCTTTTTCCCTTTTTCTTTCATTGCATCTACTCTGGGAAGAGCTTCTTTGAACAAAAAAAAAGGCTACGCTTGACTGATAATGCATTGCTTTGGATGGTGAAACATTATGAAAGTTTAATTTTTAATTAAATCTGAAATACCAATTATAACTGAAAGAGATTTTAACCTGTTTCTTTTCAGACTGCCTGAAGTTACATTGTAGATGCTGAAATCACTGCACCTTAAAAACAAAAAGATTAAGCCACACTGCATTCCTGTAAGTAAAAGCTTTTCTGGTACCTTTTGTCCGTATATTTCTTCTATATGCATCCAAAGTGTTAGCACAGTAGCTGGTCTTGGATAAAGGTCAGAGTCCCCTTAAATGGGATTTAGAAGTTCAAAGGATGTTTTATTTAAAAATTAAAAAGGAACTTACATCTTGCAGATCTTTAATTTCAGAGCACTGAATAGATCATTCTTTCCTGCTTTGTTTTGAATAGTATTAGGAATACTGTGCATCTCTGTTGACTTACAGTTGCTGTTGCTTTGTCAGTGAAGATTTCTGCACATTGGTGCAGAGATAACAGAAAGTAGCAGAAGATTCCTTATAGCAAAAAATACAGTTTATTCTCTTCTCGTGATGTCGTAACAAATTCTTCTTCTTTGTATGAGAAAAAAACAAACCACTTTCAGATGACATCACAGGGGACTTCAACTTCTTTAGGGGGCAGATGAAGGCAGAAATGCTAATTCATCTCTGCTGTGACACAACAAAACAGTCAAAATAACATCTATGTCTCAGCGAGAAAGGAGTCTTTTTCTAAGAGCATAGTTATTCCATAAATGCAAGTCAGATTGTACATCACTCTGATCTACCTTTATTTAGAATCTGTTTATTGAACGTATTTGGGTTAATTAAAATTTGGCGCTTCTGTGACTGAACAACGGGCATGCAAAAGAGGATTGGAAAATATAGCAGATTCAGATACTCTTAATCAAATTAAATAATATATGAAAAATCCAGAAGCTTGTAGAAAGAAGGAAAAAGATTGATTTCAGTTGAACAGTACAAAGCTGTGGAATATTACAAAGCAAAGTCAGGGTTTTTTTTTGTTTAAGATCAAAATGTGCAGTCTGTAATGAAATCCAGAGCCTTCTTCCAAAGTGGTAGTTTTGTACTCCAGTTTTAAAATATTTTAACTATTAGAGGGGATTTATCATGCCTTTACCACCACCCCCCACCCCCACTTTTTAATGTATTTTGATGTTTTATTGTAAACTAGCTGGAGGGTACAGTTACACTGTGGGCAGCTAAAGCCTGCCCCTCCAGCACACAGCGCCAAGCATGACTCAGACAGGCAGATTGTGCTATTCTGGCTCTACTCCACTATGTTTTTACATTACTGGCAAGGGCCATGCCATTGTGTTGTTTAAATATTGTGTATTAACTGCAGGCTGTGGCCAGTGAATGGTATTTAACATTTTCTGCTCTTCACTGCTGAATGTGAGCAGCTTCCTTGGCCACCAGAGGTTAACCTTGCAATTACACTGGTGAGCCGAACTGAAAACTCTCGTGGATTTGCTGGGTCCAGCAGAAATTTAAAGGGAGGTGTTCAGGGAAGAATGGGGGAACTCCTGAATCTGAGAGTACAAATTTCATGCTTGTCTTGCAATTTAGTGTGAACAACCAGGAAAAACTTTCCTGGAAAGCAGGATTAATTCTCTTTCCAAAATGCAGCAGCAGTGTAAGAGGGAATTAAAGGCAAGTTCCTCGAATCCTTAGGATCCAGATGGTCACAAGACCTGCACTAAGCCCAAGGCAAAATAAGAGTTGCAATTGAGGCTGGCTGGATGAGCTTTTTTTAGTTATATGAGACTCTAGATTTTGAAGGGGAAATAAATACACAAGTGTAAAACTTACGTTTAGGAAATATTTTTGGTTTCCTTTTTTTATCAAGAGTGTCAAGTGCATCCACACAGAGATGTTGAGCAGCTTTCTCAAGGTCCAAGTAAATCAGTGGTCAAACTGCCAATGGAGTGTGGGATCATGATTCCTAAGACTGTTCTGTCTAAGTCTTCTTTCCATTCCATGAAATAAAGGGCCATATTTTTAATCCTTGAGTTTCTTGTGCTAATAGCTTTAAAAAAACACAAACAAACTGGAGCCGTGGAAAGGGGTTTTAACCCTTTAAGTGCGGCGGAAATAAGATGCACAGCTACATGGTCGTCTTTCATGACAGGAAGAAAGAGACAAGTTTATTTAGAAAGACACTTGGTTTTATAGCATGACTCGCAATTCCAAGAGTAGAGAAAAGGTGATTGGTTCAGAGAGAAGACACCCCATTCCCAGGGCCTGGTCACACACCACAGCAGGTGTTCTGTCTTGTTATTAATTCCTTTTTATTTTGACCAAATTATCACCCTGGGAGAAATTCTCCTTAGCCTTGAACTGGACCAGCTTATCGGCTGGGAACGGAGCTGAAAAGCTCCAGCCTGGAATATTTTTCAGGCTGTAATTTTCTTACTTTCTCAATATGTGTCCCACAACAAACTAACAAAAGAAGCTACACTAACAACAACAAAAAAAACCCCCACGAACCCCCAACTTTTAAACTTGTAGCTGCTTTTAAGTTCTGTAGCCTTGGCATCTCTGGAACATAGAAAAACAAGGTGAGGAAAGTTTTACATAAGCACATATATCCTGTAAAATGAGGACGTGGTTCTTGCTGTACGTTGTGTCCATATAAGTAGTTGCTTGACACAATAAAAATAGTGGCACTTTTTATAGAGGAAGGTATGCTTTAAGGATTTCTTTTGTTTCCTGTATGTTTGCTGTAATCAGGTTTCTATTTGTAAGACCCTTAACAAGGTGAACTTGGCATTTGGGCTATCCTGTATTAACCCAAAAAACAGCAAAGAGAAAGGGCAAGCCATATTCTTTTCTCTTTGTTGTTTTGTCATTTATTTCTTTAATTAAACTGTGGAAATCTTGCTTTAATGTAGGAATGTCCCTAAATCGAGTGATTAATATAAGATGAGCCAAATTTTGTCTAATAAAAAATAGTTGGTACATGGCATTAGAAAAAACATTAAGATAAACATCACCTGAACATCTGTCAGACAGTTGCATGAAAAACTCCACTTGCTTAATGTGGCGCAGATATTCTCCTAATGCAAGAGGTCTGTGGGCTGGATTCTTGTTTTGTTGGGTTCTCTGAACTAGTCATGTGGGCTGATAGGCAAGCAGATCTATTGAGGTCAATGGGACTACTCAAATACTCAACTTTAAGGATGTGGATGTGTGTACTTTGCTGTTTGCAACTAACCCCTAATAGGATTAAGTCAAGCATGAGGAGGTACCTCTGCCCACACTCAAGTGTCTGCATGATTTTGGAATGAGACGATGACAGCACACATACTGCGTGTGGTAGAAAAAGATGTGCTTTCAAAGCAATAGTTTTAGCCATGGGCTGAGGGCAATAAGGAGTATATGACATGTTATTTTTATTTAAAAAGAGGTTGATTTGTCAAGGTTTCAGTTTCACACAGTCTGATCTGATCAGTGACCAAGAGATCCAGTGCTCTAATCTTTATGGATACTGGATCAATGAGTGGCATTGGACAAGTCATATAACCTCACTGTGCCTCGTTCAGCAAGTCACTCTTTCAATCTGGTTCAAACTGATACAGCTCTGTGAACATCACTGAATTTGTGATTTTGTGTTTGCAGAGCTCTTAGGGGATAAACAGTAACCATTGTTATTACTAATAAGTATGTTGTGTAGACAAATCATGAGGAATGGTGATACAGCCACTCTTGGGGGTGATCTTTCACAACTTGCTTGTGCCTTTGTTTAATCCCATCACTCAAAAGTAGCAAGGCCAACTCCAATTTACAGAAGTATTTCTTATGTCACTCTCCCCACTTCTGAGTATTTTATTCTTTGTGTTCTCTCTCTGTTTCTTTGCTGCTTTCCTCCATGCTGAGTTAACCTTGCAAACTTTATTCCTTTTTTTTTTTTTTTTTTTTGCATTATACAGCAGAGGCATTTGTGTAACCTCCAAATTACAGAGAGCAAATTCGTTTTGTCTAGTGATTGTTTGCTGATGATATATGAAACAGACAGAAGACAATTTGAATTTTCATAAGTTCAATTGAGCTTGCAGGCGTAAGGAAAGGAAGAGGCAGAACCCAAGCCAATGTGACACAGTAAGCTGGCGTCCCAGAGTGCAGGCTGCATGTGTAGCGTCAGGATGTCAGGGTGGGGAAGGCCTTTGTCCATCACAGCACTGCTTTTATATGAAGGAAGAGTGTTGAAGCAACAAACAAACACTACATGCACAACTCTTCTTTAGAGTGCAAGAATCCTCACAATTCCTGATGAATTTGGGACTTGTCCTTTCCTCCTTTACTTGCTGTTTTAGCTTGAATTTCAGGTCTAAGATGGGCTTTAAGTCCATTCCCAGTTCCTGGTCCTCTGACAAAATGTAGACTCTCATGAGTTTAAGCCTTTTTTTTTGATGCATTTATTGGCTTGTAGAAGCTGTGCTGCAAATGTGAAATGAGTATTGGAAGTGTGCTTGCTTTGAACAATGTCTTGGGGCCAACTATCCCTGAGGAGTAGCGTTAGCGCACTAACAGGGAGAATTAATTTTGCCTTTTCCCCTTCCTTTACCAAGGCATTAATCCAGAAACTCATGGGGATAAATTCTGCCCTGATTTCTACCTGTGGAGTCCCAATGGAAATGTGGAGAGGTCAAAAATGTTTGTCAAGGCAGTAATTGTCCTAGAGTTAAAACTGTGGAGAAAGCAGAAACTGGTTGATTGTTATCTGGCCCAGGGGCAAGAGGATATGTAGGAGACCTACCTGATATTATATGCTTCTGAAAGTGTTGCTTTTGTTGTACCTTAAGGAGAATATGCTAAAAAAAAATAAAAAAATCTAGTGAGTGAAAATTTATAATCAGGAGCACAGTGATTAATTGTTCTTCATGTCCACTGGGAGAAAGACCTAAAGAAATCAGTTCAACAAGCAGTGAAAATTACCAAGTTAGATATTAGGAGCCATGTTCAGACTGTATGGGCTGTAAAATGCTGGAACACACACCCTATAGGTACTATGGAAGCAGGGGAGATTTCTTTTTTAAGGAGTGGCTTGGAAAACCACTTCTCAGAGTGTGCTAGAACTTCCCATAAGTCAGAAGACCAAACTGGATGGGTTCTGTTACTCCCTGGCATTTATCTGACTCAGTGTACCATTTGGGAATGTTGGTATGTGATGAGTACATTCTTGATAATAAAGCCTCATGTTCCCAAAAGATCTCCAGGGTTTTAATTTTTCCATCCTCTCATAACTGGAAAGCACACTGTGTCTTCAAAGATTTCATTGGGCTGCCAGCATTTTGCTTTGACCCTTCATTTTTAGAGAAGGACAGAGGAGGGAGTCTTATAGACACAGAAAGACATTTTCCGTCGTGGTGCAGGGGTTTCTTTCCAGTCAGTGTCCAAATATTGATTTGTTTCAGTTACCAGTTTTTAAAATTTGGATTAATGAAGACACTCCAGGTATTGCCTGATACAAGCTCCTTTGAGGAACATGGAGACAGTTGAAAGTTGCAAATAGGATTGATGATCAGAGCCAATATGTAATGAGGCTGGAGTAAAGCTGCTACAAAAAGGTAAATGTCTCAGGAGATTAAGAGCTCTGCAATTGTCTCTCTTTTCTTCTGATTGCCTGTTTTCTGAATTTTCATGCGAACATCCTAGAAAGATATTTTCACTTAATGAAACTTTGAATCTCAAAATGCAGTTGGCCAAGAACTAAGGAAATTTTTTTAGTTCTCAGGTTGGTTTTAATCAGTCTCATTCACAACTTAGCAGAGAAAAGGAGTTGGGCATTATTTTTTAAGTCTCTCGTGGGTTTTTTTGTTTTCTTACAAATGTTTAAGGGTTTTTTGGGGAGGTGGAGGTATTGTGTGGGGCCTTGTTTGTATATTGTAGGTCTGGAGGTTAAGGGCATCAGCTGTAGAGTACAAATGGGTAGAATCATGATTTTTTTCACAGATGGAAGCTCTTGTTTTTGCAGAATAGTGGCCAGAATAGATGAGGATAGGAAAATGGCTCTCTGGTGGGCGGTTGTTTTAGTATATAAAGGAGTATGGGCTGTGATTCACTCATGTTAAAAAGGCATGGGAATATAAGCATTGATTCCCTGCATGGCACTGCTGTAGCAAGTTGCAGTAAAACACTTCAGAATTTCAGCACCTGAAGATGTTATGGTGAAAGTGGAAAATCTTTCACTCCATTTATCAAAGCATTTGCTACTCTGCTTCAAGATAAAATAAAGAGTAAATATTATTGAGCAAGCAAGGTTATCTCAGACTAGAGATGTCATTAGATAAACTATGAAAGGGAAAAAAGCAACACAGACCTGGCCTTTTCTGAAGTACTCCTATTTTGTTCTATCTGAAATGAAATTGTTTAGCAAAACCAGTGTATAATGGGAGGGACTCCAGAGAAAGGCATTGTGGTTACTCTGTATTTACATCAGTGTCCCTGAGGACACTCTCGCTGAATCATTTTAAATTCCAGAGTCTGATGTAGGGCGGTCTGAAATTTTCTGGTCTGTTTTCTTCACTAGGCTAAATTGCCTAGCTCTGAATTTTACTACAGAGGATCTCATTCTTACTGCCCTCTTTCCTGCTACTGCCCCTGAAGTATCTAGATAATAGATTAGGAAGCGATTTTAATCTGTTGTGCCAAAATCGGTCTGTTGTTTTTAACAGTTTCCACTGGCATGAAAGAGATCAAAATTTTTGTTTTGCTTGTTTATTTCTAAATAACAAAAAAGAAGTATGTGACTGTGCAAAATGTTTTGGTGTCAGCAATAACTGAAGGCATCTCTGAGTCAAAACCTGCATTAACAATTTTTTGAACCTGTTGCTTTCTTTGGCAGATTGTTTTTTTCATCGTATTTCCTTAGAAGTTTCATTCTAGTTCATGCAGTGTTCTTATTGAAATTTTGAATAATTAAAATCTTTTGTAGAATGGAAGAGTGTTATCTCATTTCTTCCAAGATTTGCAAAAAGTAATCAAGAATCCTGTGACTCTTACCAGAAGAACCGTTTCAAGAATAAGGTATACATTTCTCATCAGCAATGATAGGAATTGTGCACCAGATCACTGCATGTCCTCTCTGAATACAAACCAGATTAGATCATGATCATGCAGCCTCAGTTCATTTAGGTGGGGTATAGTGGCACAGTTCCTATGTATAGAGTTTGTAAGATCAAACCATCAGTGGAAGAACTGGAGTCAGAGACAGATGAATTCTTGTCTCTTCACAGTTCCTTTTTCCATTCATTAGAGTTTCTAGTGAAGAGGATAATCTGTTTTGTCATGTCTGTTGCCCTGTTTTAATACACAACTAACCTTCTTACGTCTGAGTGGCTGTCACTTCCCCAGAACAAGTGATACTGGATTACTGATGCAAACAGCTCTAAAATAATCATCCTTTGAGGCGAACTTAGTGCCTTACTAACAGCTTTAGCCTGCACGTTGTTAGCAACCACAGGGAAATTCCAGCAGTCAGGGCATCACAAATGCCTGAGGAATGCAGAGAGAGGGGATGCTGAGGGAGCCAGGAACCAGGTGACCAGCAAGGTACAGAATTAGTTTATCAACTTGACTGGAAGTATAGCATGAATAGAAGTTAAAAATCTCTGAGTCAATAGGCAAGGTTGTATAAGTAGTGATGCTCATGGGTGGCACTTGAATGTAGAAGTTTTGATTCTTCATAACTGTTCAAGTCCTGCAGGAATAAAAGGATTATTCTTTTTACTTTTGTCAGGGCTTCAATGCTATTTAATTTGTCTTGGTGACTCTTGGCCACGTGACATCACTCCAGAAATGATCCCATTTGTGGTTTCTTCCTGTGTCAGAAATTGGCGTATTATTACTTCTCAGCTTCTTCGTGTGTGTGTCTGTGGCTTAGAAAATATTGCTCCTTTACAGCTACAGCTGCCCTTCCTCTGATCGTACTTGCCATTCAAGAACACATTTATCATAACAAACTCTTGTTCACTTCAGCAGTCTTTATTATGCTGTGGTGTTCTTTTGCTTATGTGCTGACACTCATGGCTCCAGAACAGCACTGAAGAGAGAACATTCAGATATTAGTACAGCTCTAGATGTCTAGCAAAGACTTAGTTTCTTAGGATACCAGTCATGGTCACCGCAAGTGTTTTCCTGCCCTGTTCAGGGAACTGTCCTTTGGCAAGAGTTCAGGAAAATTCTTAGTGTAGGAAGATAATCCCAACTAATAGTTATGATTATAATCTATTAAAGATATAAATAGATATGTTTTTGGACTGGTATTGAACCCTGAACTTCTGTGGTGCTCAAAACATCAGTGTCTTCTCATATGCAAATCTCATACTGTTGCAAAGATATGGAAATAGGTGGTGAGAGGGGACACTGTGCGACGAGGTCCAAAGCTAGATGCAGTAACATTTAGGTGCAGGACTCCAAATGGAATTCAAACCTCAGAGTTAGGGGCTTTGTCTAGTACTTGGAATGTATTAAGGGCAAAGGGAAGCATCTTGTTGGATGGTATTCAGCCTAGAGGCAACCAGAGGGAAGCTCTAGACACTAAACACTTGGTGATTCTTCCATGGACAGGATTTCTTACCAGCAAGATATTTTTCCATACTGCAATCCGTTCATGTCCTAGAGAATTCCAAATGTGCTAGGTACATTTTACTTTTTAATGAATGCATTTTCTACTCCCTTGTAGAATTTGCCTTTCATCAACATGAGATAGGCAGAAATTTCCTGTGCCTTAGAATGGTGGAAAACAATTTTGATGTCCCTGTATTGTAAGACTGTCAGTGGCACAGTTTTCCATGTGATTGTCTTCATTATTACTTAATTACATTTAAAAGCATTTAATTTCTAAAAATATCTTACACTATTTCTGTCATAATATTTAGTATGTATCTATACCATATAGTAGATATTCTTTAAGCTCCTTATGCTTCTATTTCTTTTAAAAGAAATATACTGTATAACAAAATAGAATTTCTTTATTTAATGCTGAACTTATTCTCAAAGCTGTGTTGTGATTAATCATGGGTGCACTGGTAGAAGTTTAGAAAGGGTAGTAGGCTTTTCTCCCTGCTTTTTCTTTGTTGACATGGTGGGAAGCCTGAACATCCATGTTATGAAACACTTAAGTCTCACTTCTACTGCTGCCAGTACTTGGTCCCACTGTCTGAGTGGGATAGGACTTTGTAATTCCCCTGTGCTGCTTCCTAGAGCTAGGAACTCAGAGCTGTAGAACTGGGTGGAATTCAGGGCTGCAGGTAAATGATGTGACAAAGTCAGTGTTCTTTGTAATGCTCAGAGTGATGATGCAAATATAATTATCACCTCTACTCCATGCCAGATCTCTGCACACCATTTCTGGATGAAGTGCTGCCATTTTCTGATCACTTCTTTTACAGATAAAGAGGGAAGTCCTGGCCCAAAAAACATCCCTGAGATTCTTCTACATTCCTTTCAGTGGAGACAGGAATCATTGCAAACATATGTACTTGAGCTGGGCCTTTACATGGGTTGCGTTATGGTATGTCTGATGCATTTATATATTCATCTTTCCCCCCTCTCCAAAAGTCCTGCCCCAGGTGAGGAACAGACACCAACTGCTCTGGCTGATGTCCTGCTGGAAATGCAGGACTTTCCTTAACTGATGGAGAGGAAAAGGTTTTACATTTTGGTAAGAAAAAGTGGTAAAATAAATACATCCTGCTTTCTTTAGAGAGCCTATTTTTTTTTTCTTGAAACAACTAGATTTATCCTGTTTTAACACCAAAGTGACATAAAATTTGTCGCATGCATGTATGTGACCAGTAGTGGTTAAATGAAGGTTTATTTTGGATTTATTCCTATTTTCAGGTGGTTTGGAGTTCTTTTATGAAAGGTTACAAGACTATATTGGTTAGAAATTATTCCCTTCCCCCATTTTACCTATCTCAGTTTTAAAACTAACTTACAATATAGTTCTTCGGTTTGTGGAGTTGATGAGGAATTGGAAAATTTCATATACAGTTCAGACAGACCAATTCTTTGCTGAACTGGGGCTGGGCTCTTGCTTGCCCTGAATGCAGGTGTAAAAGTCCCAGTCTCTGTCCCAGTTTGGCCTTTTTATTCCTCTGCATCACTGATATTCAAGTGGAAACTCCTGTGCTGATCTTGGTCAGAGTTGAGAGCTTTCAGAACCCAGTCTGCATTTGTCCTGTGTTTCTTTAAATATAGAAATGGAACCTGTTCTGCACTTTTGAAATATCAGTCTTCTCACTTAAAGCTAGGTCAAATATTCTGTGTATTTGCAAGTGTAGCACAAATACATGTGGCTAAATGGATAGCAGTGGGGGTGGTACTGTTGCCCTTTAAATAGGGACTTCATTTACTTTAGTGGGATTTTCACGAGTTCCAGTGCTTGCAAGGTCAGGTTTTGTTTTCTTTCACCGCTTTGCCAATATAGCACTATTATTATAATTCCTCCCCCCTTCATTCTTAATGGCCATGTCATTAGGACTTTTGGGTTCTAGTAAGACATTATTGGTGTGGAGGGCAAGAAATAGTAAGAAGCTTAAAAAGAAATTCTAGCGCAAATCTTACCAAACACAAATTATAGAAACAGGCATCATATAATGGCATACAGGGGCTGCTCAGTGTACCAGTCTAAATTAAAATGTGCTCTCCTCTGCCCAGTAGATCTAGACCAGGAGAGATGAAAAGAAATTGTGTCCCCTCTTCTCCCAGCTCTCCCCATTTCTTACAATCCCAATTACCTTCTCAAAGTGAAGTTTTTATGGCAAAAAGGTTACATATCACCACAATAACTTCTGAACATAGCCCATGCCTCAAGATTTGGTGTAGCACAGAAGGTCTTATTTCACCTCTAGGTCCTGTACAAACAGCAATGCCTTGAACAATGAGCCAGCAAAATGTGAAATTAAACAGGGGCAAATGTATGTTTATTTTATGTATAGTCACATTAATCAGACAGTTTTTCTTTGGAAATGACTGTTTCAGCAAAAGTAAAATTATAGCAATTAAAATTGTAAGGAGAAAAATAATAGTATTGATTTTTTTGGTGTGGTTTTGTTATGTTTTGCTTAATTATGTGAGAAGTAAGTAGTAATGTAATCTCATTGCACGTCAATCTATTTGTTAGACTGCAAGAGGCACTTAAATTTCAGAAAGGTGAAGGTTCAGTAAGAACTAAGCTAATGCATAGTGACTTTTTTCATTGCACGAAACACTGCTAGTTTTTCTACAGTGATGTGCAATAATGCAAATACAGAAATAGCAAAAAATGAAAGGGCTTACTTGGAAATTCTAATACACAGAACTTTAAAAACAAATTTATTTTTGGATTTTTATTATGTGGAAAGGTTCAGTATCACTTCTTTTTGAATCCTGATTTCAAAAAGAAATGAGAAGTCAATTTTTCTCCCTTTACTTACGGCTTTAAAATGGCTCAAAAGGCCTAGCAGTTCACTAGCAAAAATACTCATAGAATCATAGACTGTCCTGAGGTGGAAGGGACCTACAAGGATCCTGGTCCTGCACAGGACACCCAAAGAGTCACACCATGTGTCCAAGATCATTGCCCAAATACTTCTTGAACTCTGTCAAGCTTGGTGCTGTGACTACTTCCCTGGGGAGCCTGTTCCAGTGCTCAGCCACTCTTTGTGTGAAGAAACTTTTTGTAATACTTAACCTAAATGTCCACTGACACAACTTCAGGCCACTCCCTCAAGTCCTGTCACCGATCACTGCAGAGCAGAGATCAGTGCCTGCCCCTGCTCTCACCCTGCCAAGGAAGCTGTAACTGCACTGAGGTCTCCCCTCAGTCTCCTCCAGGCTGAGCAGACCAAGTGCCCTCAGCCCCTCCTCACAGCCCCCCTCAAGGCCCTTCTCCATCTTGTATTGTGGCACCCAGAACTGTCCCCAGCACTCGAGGTGAGTCTGCCCCAGCTCAGAGCAGAGCAGGACAATCCCTCCCTTGCCCGCCTGTGATGCTGTGCCTGATGCCTCCCAGGACAGGGTTGCCCCTCCTGGCTCCAGGGCACTGCTGACTCAGGTTCAACTTTCCAGGACTCTCCCCTGAGGCACAAGAAAAAAGATCTGGGATCTGTTGCTTTTCGAAATTCTTTAAAGATGTTGTGGATGCCTCATCCCTGGAAGTGTTTAAGGCCAGGCTGGAGAGGGCTTTGAGCAACCTGCTTTAGTAGAAGGTGTCACTGCACATGGCAGGGGGAACAAGACGGAACAATATCATCCTGAAGGTCGCTTCCAACCCAAAACATTTCAAAGGTTTGAAATTTCATTTCTATGATTTTATTAATTTCTAATGTTCTTTGTGATGCTACTGCATCTCTCTCTCCAGTTTTCCACCATCATTCTTGTATCTAGGTATCTAGGTATCTAATTCTTTCTAAAAGAAGAATTATGTCTGTTTTTGCTGACAGATGCTACTGGAATAGATAGTTGAATATTTCTTGTGGATGCCAGAAGGAATTACTATTTTGTGGACAGATATTGTAGTAGACAGAAGTATTGATTGGGTTTCATTGTAATAAACACTGCCAGATGTTATCTCAGTGTGTACTGTTTGCATTAGTAAATAAATAAATTCTCCAGAGCACAATTATTCCTTATAATGTTTTTTCAAAAGCTCACTCTTGTCTTACTATTGAGCTTCCTCTGCTTTCTGTGCAGCTTGAGAAACTAATTGGAATATGTGAAGCTAATTGTAAAATTCAAATCTTGCTGTAGGTTCACATACCATGTCAAGGCCAAATCTGGCATGTATAAGTGATGGCATCTTCACTTGAGGTAGTCTTTCTTCACCTGAGATTTCTTCCTGTAGAAAAGAACTGAACAGGTTTTATTTACTGTTGTGTTGTTCTCCATACTGGTGAGCACGTTGTCATGGGAATGTCACAGTAAACGTCTGTGCCCTCTGACTCTTGGTAAAGGCTCTCAGTTTGCAGGTCACTTGGTACAAAGTGATGGTTCCAGCCTACGTGCTGTCACTGAAGGTGTTGGTTAAATGCCAGTGCTTGAAGCCCAACATATCACCTATTAAGTTAAACCAGCCCTGAGGAAGAATCTGACCTTCCACAGAGACCAAGAATTCCAAGAGTCCAGAATCACCGATCAAAATTATCAATCACTTAAAATCAGTTTGCAAAACACACCGGTGCACGGCACATCATCACAGTGTTCAGCATATCAGTGTGGGCCTGTGTGCAGCTCCGGTACCTGAGCTTGCCTAGTGCTGCCTTTTTCCTCACAATAGGCAAGGCACATTGAAGCAGACTTCGATCTGAGTTCTCTCTGATGCCTGGTGCTTTCAGCTTTCCTGAAAACACTGAACAAGTCCACAAGTGCTTTCCTGAAGTGTAGTCAGTGTCCATGAAAACTCATGTTAAATGAGGGCTGAAGTTGTGTACTGCATATTCTGAAAATTATTTCTTTTTATGTTCCCTGAAATTGTGGTTCCTTGCTCTGCTGGACTAATGCATCTCGTAATTTATGATTTTGAGTCATGTACTAAATACTGGCTTTCACTTAGATGCAGGTTCCCTTGACAAGTTGGCTTATTCCAGAGCCTTACCAAAACATACTCAAAACAATTTAAAAGGTTTAGGAAGATGCAATGTGCATTTGAATTCTCTGCCAGTGAATCAGCTTTATTAACCTTACAACTCCTAAATTAAATCAACATTCTCTGTGTCACATCCTAAGTTTAAATTCATATAAAAGATATGATTTTTTTTTCAAATTCTTAATAGTTTTACTATTATTTTTCCAGCAGCTGAAGTTTTAACTGTACTTTGTCTGCTTCGGTGTATTTAGAATTTTTATACATTTTATTGGAACTTTATGTAATAGCAGCATTTACGTGTGTATGTATTTACAGCTATACTTTACAATCTATAAGGCTGCTTCTTCTCAAAAATTTTATTTTGGAAAGGGATCATCAAATCAATACTTTTATTTTCATTTTTCTTTGTCAGTATCTTCCTTTTTCTTCTTGCCAAAAAGGGAAAAGGGAAAAAAAAAAAAGAAGGACAAGGAGAAAGAGAAAATGGGGGACCTTCCCACCAACTTTTTCTTGCTGTGTACATGGATACTTTCAGTAATGTCTCTGAATACTTTTAACTACTTACTCCTAAAATTCCCAATGTAAAATCAGCAATACTTGCCCATTTAAAAGGCAGCTCTTTTTCTCATCCCACTTCCCTTTGAATACTCAAGTGCCTGTCCAAGCTATGGCCACTGAAGAACAATTCCAAGTTGCACGCAAACATGGTGTGTCAGCTGCGCATTTTTCCTGTTTCTAAGGAATAAACATCACAAATGTGAAATGAAACATAACAGAGAAGCATCTGAGTGCAGATACGAAGGAAGAATCTGCATTGGCTCCATTTCATCACAGACAGTGGAAAAACTTAAATCTGCTCGTGAGTCCTGAGATCTTTACCTCTCTCAGGTTAGCAGATGTATCTAAGGGAGGAAGCCGAAATTGCTCATTCCCAAGTGATTTTAATGATTCATGCTCCCTGAAAGAAGGAGCCGTGGGAAATATGCCAGAGCATCACTATGTTGTTGTGTGCTATAGGATGTTTGTTTAGGGAAATGGCTTTGCTAATAGATTCGTTAAGCAGTCGTGTCCCAAATAAAATAAAAAGTGAAACACACCCCTCCTTGGGTTTGATCTTCTGCAAAATTAAATGCTTCATTTGTGTCTTTTATCTAGGCAGGAAAAATGGACCAGATAATGACCAATGGTTCAGTAGCTCTGAGGATCTTTTGATTTTAAGGTATAAGGACTGCATGAGCTTGCTGCTTCTTCTTCGGGGTTTATGATAGAAAATCGTTGCTGTATTCTCTCCTCCTGCCCTCCCTGTCTCTCAGCTCTGAAGTGATACAGGGCCACAACGTAACCTGTACTTACACCTCGGGTAAATGTTGCAACAACCACCTTATATGACTACAGGGGCTATTTTCTGTCTGGTAGGTAGATACATATATTTCCTTTGCTCCACATTTATGTGGAACAAAATACCCTGCTTTTTAATAATTGTTTCCTAGGTTAAGGCTGGGAGTTTGTCCCCAGAACCAGTTTGGTTTTTGGAATCTCCCTTGTTATTGTGTGCAGTGATGCCGCTTAATGCTCATTCAGGCAGTGGATTTGCGATTCTGCTTCTTGGCCTAAAGTGGATTGAAATTCATAAAAATAATCTCAAATCACAAAGCCACCATGGGAGGCTTATAGCTTCTGTGACTATCTCACTTGGGTTAGATTTGAATCAGCAATCAGGAGGTGAATGCTTTTGTTCTTACCCACTGCCAATTTCCTGAACTAACACAATCTGAGTGTGTGTCACAAAATTTTATTTTCCAATTGAATGCATCTATCCTTTAAAAACAGGTTAAAAAATAAGGGACAAAATGTAAAGGAAATTTAGCATCCAAAAAATACAGAACAGTGCTCAGGACTTTAAAATGTATGTAAACATCAGTTCCTGCCAAGTTAGTCATTACTAAGAGTTGTTAACACGGAGGATTGATTGAGAGAATGATTGTTGCTGTAGAATGATGATTTAATAAGAGAAAAATCTGATAGATTTGACATTCTACATAAAATGTGCAGAATGGTTATTCTTTGGTAAATTGCAACTTTCGTTTGTACCCTGTACAGATATGTTTGTTCTGTGCCTTGCCACATTTCCCTTTTTTTCCTGTTCTCTTTAATTGCTAGAAAGCATTGGTATTCACCATTGTTACACATGTCACCCAGAAAAACATAAACACACCCCGTTTTCCTTCCTCTTGTTGCCTTCTCTCACCCCTTTGCCTGGCCTGGACTGACCTACCTCCTCTGATGTTCAGTAGAGCACTGCAAAATGTCCTGCTCTCCATCTTTAGAAGGTGTCCACTAGGAGCTTGGCTTTATTTGCTCCTTGCTAGCACTACCTTCACATGCACTGTTCTGGCTGATGATTATTTATCTGCTACTTAGTCCTAACAAAATGCTTAGTGCTTTATAAGCCAGAAAATGAAGGCTGTCTCAGCTCAAGGAAGTTGTACAAGACAGGAAGATGAAACAGCCCTTTTATTATTTCCATCTTTACTGACAGGCTGTACTTTGTCCTTCCATTTTTCAGCAATAATTTGTGAAAGGTTAGTTTGGTTTTCTTAAATCTGAGATGACATGTGAACATCCTATCACAAGTGTTGTTGGTGTCTTTGGTCTTCTGTAAAGCGTAGTGGTTCGTGCAGGCCGTGCCCAAATAATAGTGATCACCTTGATCTGAGCTGCTGCTGGGCCCTTTTTCTGCAGACAGGGGAAGCTGGTGTCAGAGGCTGGCCACAGATGGCCTTTGGATTGCCTTGAGAAAATGTAGGGCTAGCCCTGGTGCTTGTACTCCATGAATATGAATAATAATAATTAAAAAGAATCCTAGAGTCTGATTACAACAAATAAATTCCATAACACCCTCTGCACTGTATTGGTTGTGCCAAAGAGCGTAACATAAAACGATTGAGAACAACAGCAATTCAAATCAGCAGCACACAATGGTGTAATTGGACTCTAAGCACATAAAAATAACTGTTTAAAAGAAAGGAAAAACAGGCAAAAATGGGACCATGGAGTGGTATCAGGGACACTGTCATGAAACTGTGGTAAGATGCATGAACCTAGTAGAAAGAAAAAGAGGGGGTGGGGGGTGAGTTACTTATGAATCAGTACAACTGTGCTTTGTTCTGCATGACTTTTTTAATAGAGCAAGTGTAATATAAGGATCAGGTGGGCTCGTGGGAATGGAACAAAAGGTTTTGTAAAATTAAAGCAAAATAATTATAGCTCTAGGTGTAGAGTGAGCACACTCCAGCAGTTGATAGCAGGAACCTGCTCAGAATGGAGAAGGAAGGAGGGAGGAAGATGCAGTTGGGAAGATTTTTTTGTTTTGTTTTTTTTAATCTGTGCCTACACATGCACATATACATACATACATGTGCACGTATAGTGCAAACAGATTCATACACGTATGCTAACAAAGACTTTACATCAATGACAATTTTATGCAGCTTTAAAAGTCACTAATAGTTCCCCACAAAAAATACGTTAAAATGAAAATTTAAGTAATAGTCTCAAATGAATTAATTAATAAAAAAAGGAGAAATACCAGCAGAGTATTGCTTTCTGAAGGAATAAGTCTAAAACAGACTGTCATATGACATGGGAGATGTTCTTGTTGTAAAAACCCAGTGATGAATATGTGCAGAGTGCCCAGTACACTAATAAAGCCAACTCAAAGTCCAAGCAGTGAATGTGATCATAGGGGGTTCACAAGAAAGCTGTCAGCAAAGCTTTGTGTTACAGAAACTCCCATATTTGGGCAGAGCATTCTGCTGTGCTCTTGTGCAGAAAAAGCTGTTTCCTACGTGAATTTCAGAATAGTTTTACGAACAAGGTGAGCACTTGGTTGATAACCAGGTGGCCTCCCTGTGTCTAGTTGTGTGCTTTTTCTTTAATGTCTGCCTGTATATGTTCCAAAGTGTGCATGGATTTTGTATAAAAGTAGAAAACAAAACAAAAACCTGAAAAGGAGATCTGACCCACCATGTACTTTCTAAGTTGCTGATTGTCCTCAAAATGTAATTAAAGAGATGTCCACGATCCAGGAATGCAGAAAGCCTGTACTCAGGTGTGCATTTTTCTCCTTCTCATGTCACAGTGTTCAGAATGTGCTTCTGTTTTGGGCAGTGACTTTCAAATAAATAAATTCATTTTATTTATAGGTATGCTGAAAGAGAAAGAAGTAGTGAATTTTAATACCAGCCCCATTGACTCCCCATAGCACCTGTGGGTAAGGATGAGTTCCCTTCCACTTATGCACTGCTTCATGGAATGTTATAAGGAATATGAGCAGCTACCAGTAATTATATGAACATAAAGTGAGAAACTGGTTTTATTACAGCACTCAAATAACTTCCCTTCCGTGGTGGATGGTGTCTGATGGGCAAGACTGATTGCACCTCATTGTGGTACAGTTTGTGGAAAGGAGATTCAGCATAGCCCACAAAACTGTAGTTGCACAGCTACTACAGATGGCTGGCGTGCAAGATAAGGTCTTGGCAAGGGAGGGGGACAATTAGCCTGCCTCCCACCACATTTCCCCTTATTCTGTAGTCAGATTTCCCTTATTCAGAGTTTGTTCAGGGTAATTGTTCACAGACAATATATTTTTGTGCTCACGGTGCAATCAGAGGCTGTTCTCACTTGAAGCAGATTACATCTCTTAGGTAGTGCTTTCTGCCAGAACGTGGAGGCTGAGATCAGAGTGAAGCTTTATGAGCTCCATTTGGTGCTTTTTACTTCCGTCTTGTTTCTCTCTCTGCAGGGGATGTGAAACTAGATTTGTCCTGTTTCCACAGCAGGGTTTTGGTTTATTTTGTTTTTCCAAAGCATTTCATTCGGTGGCACAAATCCAGAGGAGAGTGTGTTGCAGAGATGGATTTGAATGTCAGACAGAAAGAGTTGTGTTTAATAAACTCTTTGTTGTAAACTATTGGAACTTGAGAGCAGGAGGCCCCTGTTTAATACAAACATTCTGTGGCTAAATTATCACTCTAAGTATTTGCCCTGAAATTTAAAGAGCAGTGAAACAAGGTAACTTTGCTAAAATGGATATTTATGCAGTCTGAAGCTCGAATTTGGAATTCTTTGGTTCTGGTTCTCCTCTCAAACTCTTTCCACATTTCATCTGCCTTTGTCTTTTGACTCAGAGGTGGCTGCCTAATAGAACTGAGTGGAATGTAGGACTAGTTAAAATAAAATTCAAAAAGCACCACCAACAAAAAGCCCCACCAAAAATAAAAAGAAAAAAACCCCGAAGTTTTATAGGCTTTTAGAAAAAAAACAAGATGCTTTAACAATATGATGCAGTACTTGAAGATGATAGCCCCACATGCAAACAGCTGAACACATAGTTCCCATAATGTATGCCACTACTGCTCTCCTCTGCTCCCCTGCTTTTGAAAACTCTTCTCTATATCACAGCGCAAGCTACCTATCTATGTTGATCTCATTTTGGAGTGTTTTGTCAACATGAGCCTATTATGAAATTAAAGGTCAGTAAAAGGCCAGGCATTCATTGGGGTAAGCACTGCACGCTAGAAAGTGAGGGGTTAAGAATGCCCCATCACATCCCGAGCTTTCAGATGTGCCTCATGAACTTTGTGTATTCCTGTTTGGGAACAGAGATGCTGTAAAGCTTCGGTGGACCCCTCATTCACAGCAAGGCACAATATGCCAGTATGTGTCACATTCCAAGTCCTTGAAACACTATTGAAGTCAGACAATTCAAAGTCCCAGATTCTTGTCTTCTTTTGAGATCACCTCATTTTCTTCCTTGCCATTCTAGTAAATCTGACATACATACATACACATGCATATTGTGTGTGACCTCTTTCCAGAGCATGAAATTCAAAAAAGGGTACAAAAGCATGGTTTTTTCCCTTGAGCTGTCACTTTGTGACAAAAACAAAAGAAAAAACCACCAACAAACAAACAAACAAACAAAAACTTCATAAGTTGTTTATAATCCAGCTTTATTTTCTTCCATTTGTGCTTTGCTGGGAGCAAAGCATAAAGGATTAAGACAAAACAGTCCTGTGTGTTGGTATTCATATATTATATTTACTTATAATATACATTATTTCAGTAATAAAACCTGTTCTAAATTGTACTGAAGAAAGGCAGTATTTCCACTTTTGCTCAGAAAGAACTGATGCAGTGCTGCTCACACTTCCTTGTTTTTCCTCCATCTATTTTGGAATTTGATGAGCAATAGCATATAAGCATCAGTAAAGTCTGCAGTCCCTCCCTTTGCTCTTTTGTCTGATTATCCTTTTCCTAGTCTGTAGGAGAATGAGTCTAATATGGCTGGAGAATTTGCACCCTGATTTTCTCATACAGCACATGAAGTTTTTTAGATAACAGTAGGGACAATTTCTGGTCTTACTGAAGTTGTTGGCAGTTCTCCAGATGATTTGTTCTAAGATTTGGCCTTGAGAAAAAGGATCAGTCACACTCATCTCCTTTTAATTCTGAACTAGAATGACCCATATCACTGCCCACTGATGGCTGCCTAGGATACTAGCAGTGAAATTTTGGAAAACGATCAAAAGTTCAAATATGTGCAAAAAATGCATGAAACCCACTGTCTAAGAGATCAGAAAGAATACAGTTTGCCACAGCAAAATATGTGTTTAAATAGAACCAAATAAAACTGGAAGCTTGATATGAAAGATATTTATATCCATTTTATTATTTTGCTATATATAGTCAATTTAGGATGAGGTCTGGAACAGTTCTCTCAACTTATGTATGTGTTTTTCTGTTTTTTCTAAAATCTTTTGATTACGAGGCACTATAAATGATGCAAAACAAAGTGTCTTTTCCAAGTTCCCTACAGTGAACAACTTAAGAGCATTTAGTTTTAACGTGTATTAGGACTTCGTGTCCTCAGAGAACAGATCCTGCCCCTTTGATCTCTAGATATAAAAATCACTGTTTCGCAGTGGTACAGAAAATCACTGGGGCCCCAGAAAAGTGCCATGAAGATGCAGAATGAGGACCTCACAGCTCCAGTCCATTTCCAACATTGCTGTTGCTTCTTGTATGTTTTGAAAAAAAATGTTAGTGATCTCCAGTAATCCCCGTTTCTGAAATTAAACTACTTATATAACTTAGTAACGTGCATTAGGGAAGGGGAAAAAAAATTTGAAGACATAGTCATGCTCTCTTTATCATAATTTCTTTTATGTGTTTATTTGTGCAAGTAGTCTGCAAAATACATTTACAGGCATATAATTCTGTATGTCTGTGTCCTACGCAGTGGCCCTGCTCATGGAAAAAGAGTTGGTCTAAACCAATATTCAAATCCAACAGTATTCCCTGTCTTTTGGAGGGAAGGAGAGGTAGGGAGTCAAAATAAAAGATTTCATTACAATACAGTTCTGTCTGCAGCTGAAGGCATTTCTCTAGCATGTTGCTATCTGGAGTTTTCCTTTTGAAAATTTCTTGTAGAAAGTGAATTTTCCAGTTGGGTTGACTCTGCTGTTAAAACAGCCAAGCTGATTTTTTTTTCTTTGATTAAGTGAATAAAATGTTAAGGGTAATTAAGCCAAGGAGAATTTTTAATCTCATTGATTTTTTTTTTTCTCAGTTCCTAACCTGGTAAACAAAGTGCTTGTATCCATCTTTGCAGAGATAATTTAAAACCACTGTGCTGAAGGTATCGTGTAAAAACACCAGTTTTCACTTCAGAGACAAAAACACTCTGATGACCTTCAAACCTCATGTGTTAAACTTGCAAGTAAAAATCATGCTTTTCATTATTTCTTTTACCTCAAGGTTATTTCAGGGCTAAGGTTTCCTGTGAAGATCAAATAAGAGGTTTTTTCCTGTCTTGCATATCCTTACGTATCCCCAGATTATGCCCTCTGTGAAAATATCTAAACCACAGACGTTGTGGCCTTGAAGCTGGAGGGAGGATTGCTTAGTGTTACTAAGGCTCTGATCAGCAGACCAGACCAAGATCCGGCTGCTCCTGTCTGGCTCAGTAACCTTGGAAAAGTCAATAATGTACTTGTGCTTACGTTCCCCAGCTTTAAAAGGAAGGGGATGCTCTTTCCCTGCTGCAGAGGTACTTTGGAGATAAAACTGCTCTCTGATACTGATGGTGAGTATGGAACATATATGTGTGGATCGGGTTCCCGGCCTACGCCACAGTGCTGTATTTTCCTGTCAGCACGTGGTCCTGAAGATCCCCCAGAATATTATCCGTGCTTCCAGGCAATTGCAGCAGGCCTCTCCACTCCTCCCCAAGCACACCTTGTCAGCAGCTGCTTTGGGAAATGTCCACATCTCTCTTCCTGTTGCGTAGGGCTCTTGGCAGAAGAGGAGACTTCTGCGTGCTCCTCTCACCCTTGCAGGATGGTGAGTGAGCCTGCCCAGCCTGCCTCAGTTGGAGTTTTTGATAACCTCTGCAGAGTGAAAATGGTTGTTTCAGAGCCGCAGTGTAGAGCTGCTTCTGTGTTATTATCTGCAAATGCTAATGCCCTGATACATTTCTTTTTACATGTTTGGCTGTAACCTTGTTCACACAGGCTGATCATGTGTGCCCCAGATACAGAGATGAAGACAAAGTTTCCAATTCCATCTGCTGCCGTCTAGAACGGTTTTATCCACCATTCACTGGGGGAAAGCAATTCTGATTTAAATGGCACATAAGCTGTGCGTTATTAGTCTGATAGGATAAAGTATTACAGGTTTTTTCCTAGTGTGTTTTTATATTTGAACTGGAAATAACTGTGCTCCATGAACTCTAAGTGGAGATGTATAAAGCAAAACAAACAAAAAATACTTATGAAATAGCAGAGGCTGGAACTTTGTATCAGTGATGTTTGCTTGTTGAATCTCCCCAGAATGATTCTTCCAGCAAAATACCAAACCAGCTCTTCTCCAGCAACTTTCAGCAGAGGTAGGCAGGAAATCCCATCCAAAAAAAAGCCCAAGAAACAAACAAACAAAAAATTTTTAAAAATGCAGCTCCCTTGGAGCCACCACTGTTTGGAAATGAACACTTAACAAATGCAACCTTTTCACAGATGCCCTAAATTCTTTTGTCACTTAGTAACAGCCTCTACAAACTACGCCTCCACGCCTGACCTAAGTTACATCATATTGCCAAGTTGTGAAACAATCTATTGTTGAATGTGTACAGAAAATTGGTTATAAGATCCATGATATTATAATTATTAATTATATTTTTTTACTAAATAGATGACAAGGTTTATTTATTGAAAATATCATGTCAGTGCAGAGAGCAAAATAAAAAATAAGTTCACATGCTGTGCTCGGATTGAGAGATGTCACTACGTACCTTCTTAGCTTCCTAACACTGCTAATGGGAATAGTGATAACCTTTATCTCCCCACTCGGCTGCAAGAGATCTTGGTGTCTTGCCAGGAGACAGCTTTCCAGTGGAAAGCTTCCTACAGCAAGCTGGTTCTTACTAATCATCTTGTCAGTCCTCCCTAAGGTATTGCTGCCTTGGGGGCAGTTTTGGGGTATGATCACACCTTCCTAAATCTGTGGGATTTTAGTAGATCAGGTTTGTATCAGTGTTACTGTCCAGAAGTTTGTTGATTTCAGTAGGAATTAGGCTGGAAAAAGATGTATCATTGAGCAGCTGAATTTTAGCTCAGGACCAGCTGAATCCTTTACCTTAGCAGGTTAGCATACCTAAAGGTGGGCTTAATTTCCTTTTCTCTTTTCCTCAAAATTAATGATTTCTTTAAGTTTGTTGTTTGGAGTTCTGCTTGCTTCATTTCTAAGTAGGTAGAGATGCTCATTCGTGTCCGATGTTGCGGTAAACATTACATAGATAATGCTGAGAGTTAATCCAGTGTGGAGATGGTAGTGCTGAGAGCCCTTGTGACACAGAAACTAAAGCACTAAGTTGTTTCGAGAGAGATTTTTCCCTGCTAGAAAAGCCTGCAGAACGCCTGTCCAGCTTTGGGTGATGAAAGTACCTTTGAAAGTGAAACCAAAAAGGTGCTGCAAGCGGGTGAAAAAAGCCCGCGAGGTTCAAACAGCGGAGGGGCCCGCACTCGGCTTTGTGTCACTGGGGTTTGGGAGGGATTCCTGCCCAAAAAGGCGCGTTCGGACGGGACTCAGCCGTGCCGGGGCTCCGGGAGCCCCGTGAGAGCCCGGTCCCCGGGCGAGCGCTGGGCTGGGCTGGCAGCCCCGGGGACCAGCGTCAAGGAAGGAAGGAAGGAAGCGGATCACAACGTATGAAGTCTGAGAAGTGACAGCATTTTGCACTGGAGGCAGCTGTGTGAGGTTACCTGAGGACAATGTCTGGCTCTACTGGCTGATTGCTAAGAGCATTAAGAAAAAAAAAAATCCAATTAATGGGGGCACCTCCCAAACAAACCAGATATGCCTTTCACCATGCAGTCCCTGTTGAGAAGAGTATAATTTTACATTAACTACACTGGATAAGTAAGAATTTGTTATGTTCTGACTTTATCCAGGAAATTCCCTTTTAACCCAATTGTCCCTATTAACTGTGTCAGCTCTTCTTTCAAAAGCTCTGCTCTGGAAAGGCAAATTAGTATATTAATATGGAAGCACGTAATTTTCAGACAACAAAAAATTGGGAAGCCCTTATTCATTTTTTCAGAAATAGTTATTTATTGCAAAATATTGCAACAAACTCTGCATGCTTACAATTATTTATAAAAATTAAATTTATTTTTGTTCATAATTATTTTTTACTTTTATACTTTAACAACAGAATTATATTTGCCACTTTCATTTTCTTTAATGTACTTTAATTTTGTTTACAGTTGATTTAAAGTTTCATTTTCAGATTCTCATCTAAATATTGAAAATTTAACCTGAAAGTACCTCCTAAGACTGATCTACTCTTCTTTGCCCTCTTCTTAAATTATGCATAACATAAACTTGACAATAGTCAGGTTTAATTCTGAAACGCTTTATTTATGTCAGTGTAATTCAAAGCCTAAGGGAAAACAGTTAATCTTATGTGCAATTAGCATGTAGCTCTGTTTAGCTGAAGTTCAGTGTATTTCCCTCAGAAATGAGCATCAGGGAACAGGTCCACAGCTGTCTTCTTGAAACCTGTGTGAACTGTTTTCTGCTTCAAAGCATCCAGGATGGGCCCTACCCGGGCTCTTGGCAGTTCTCCTGTTTCCAAAGCACTTGTGTAGGTAGATATGTTAGCCATGATATTATTTATGCACTGTTTTTAGAGCTGTCAGAGAAAAATCAGTTTTAGGGAAGAAAGAAGAAGTGCTCTTGAAGTGGGGTTTTCACCTTTCACATGCTGTTTGTTTCCCCATCCTATTTTGGATTTTGGGAGTGATGTCTTTTGTGGAGAAGATGCTCAGTGCCCCACAAAAATGGACCCTATGGCTCCTGCTGTTCTGTTACTGTTTGATTGAGGTGTATGGGGAGAAAAGTTAAATAATTTTTGACATGAACTCAAAATCAATTTGGGCATATGGCTCTGTAGGAGAGTGTGTACAATATGTGTGTGTACGATATTCCTAAAGATGATTGAGTAGTTTCAGTATGTTTCTAACTTGCCTGCTTCTTAGCAGTAGATACATAGGATATACATAACAGAAATGCATTTTATTAGGGCTTGTTTGATGCCTCTGGTGCAGTTTGTACTTTGAACATGTTGTTTTGTAACACTTATTTGTATGTGAGGAACACATTTATTATACTATGGTGTGGATTTGAGGGAATTCCATGGTTTTCTGCAATATCACTGCATCATATGAAATGCACACAGTCTTTCTAAACACAGTGAAGCATTTATAATGTGATGTTAATCTTCAATTTGGGGCCCAAAAGTTGTTTTCATTCATGTAAGAAGTAGCCAGATCCAAGGTGATTTTAACAGATGATTAATTTCTATCCTAAAATGGATTCAAAGGGATTCTTTATCATACTCTTCAATCCCAGGTGTGTCTTTTTTTTTTCTTCTGCTCCCAATATGGGTGTTCCTGTTTTGTATTTCAGAACCTAGATTTTCATTTAGCAATTAATGTGCGTGATTCAAGTCACTCCTTCTGTATTTTATGAATTTTTTCCAAATATAGTATTTCTCTGCCTACTGTTGATTGAGCAGAATGGGACTTGCCTACACAAAATTTCTTAGGAAATACAATTTGCACATCCAGATTTCTGACTACACCCACTCTCCCCATTATTGCAAGGTGTTAATCTACTTGTATGATGGTGCTTGCACAGATGCATACATACATACCCTCTTTAAAAATAGTATGTGCCTAAATCCGTATGGGAGAGCTAGGTATGTATGCCTACTGAATATTTAGCCCTTGTGGTTACTGCAACAGAGTTTTTGTGAAGACTCTTCCATATTTTTAGAAGGTGCTTTTAGTAAGCAGTTTAATCCTAAGTAACAACTGGGGTTTTTTTGCAGCAAATTTTAATTTAAAACTAATTTTAAAATTGCACATATCCTTTTTAACAGTACTTTGGATTTGAGCAGTTCCTTTCCAGAAACCTACCCTGGAGAAAATGTTTTTAATCAGGTTAAAATGGAGGCAAGATAGAAAAAAAAATGTTTGCTGTGGCGTGACTGGAGCAGTGCTAATGAGCTCTGCTCTAATACATGAAGGAACATATGGCCCCCATCTGAATACAAACTGGACACAAAGCAGTAATTCAACTGAGATGTCCTGAATATTGTAAACTGGGTGAATGTGGTTGAAGGTGTTTAGAAATGGTGGCTGAATCCCACACACTGACTCACTGCCTTCTAATGTCCGGGGCTCAAGGTGCTATTTGTAAGAGTACAGAAAATGACCAGTAGAGGGAATTCTTAATTAATGCTAGCAAAATAGCAAACTGAAGTGTTTTGCTATGAAGAAAAGACTTCTTGTGCTCATGACGCAGCAAGAGACGGATTATGGAGAGGGCGAGTTAGGAGAAGAAAAATCACAGCAAATTGAGTATTTACTGGCAAATAATTGCTCTCTTAAGCTGTGGCTCTCTTCCTAAATTCTTGGCATTCCTGAGCACTAGAACCATTTTCAAAAAATGCATCGTTACAGAGTAGATGTAAAAAAACCTCTCAAAGGCTGATGGTGCAGACTTGTACAGGTAAGAATGTGTGCATTACTGCCTTTATTTCATCTAAAGCTTTAGATTGCCGTCGTTTAGAGGACTGCTACTTCTCTCTGTCTCCGATAAAACTGGTGTTTTGGTTTCACAGCTATATTTCGTCTGAAAGTTGGGGAAGTGAGGATAGTCTATTAGGCAGGCTGCAGTGTGTGCTTTTCTGTTAGCACAGAGTGTAGGACAAGGAAACAAAACAAGTTGGGGAAAAAGTATATGGTGCATTTTTATTTTGTTTAAATGGGTGCTGGCTTTTATGGAGGCGCCTCTAATTAAAAGACTACGCATCAGCTGAATGTGGGGCAGGAACTTACTGCCTGTATGTGCTTGTATTGCTACACTGATTTCACTGGAGGAAGGCTTGTGAGATGCTGCAGGGAAGGAACTTTTTGTGAGTGACTCCTAGGGACTGCCTGCATCCCCACGGCTTCCCTAGGTGTGGCTCCCCAGGGAAATTAGATGTTTGGGAGCCCACTCTGTTTTCTCCTGTCCACAGTTTACCTACCTGTTTCCTACTCCTTTGCCTCCCAAATTTCACCACTTTTAGCCAAGTTTGATGGGTGAAAATTTCCAATGTACTTGAGCTTCCACTTTTTCTTTACTAGACAGCTGTTTAAAGGGGAAAAGTTATTTTAACAGCCTCTCTGTGGGACAGGCGACCTCATAAGTAAACCCAAAATTATACATCAGATACAAAACTCTTGACAGAAATAGGTAGCACAGGAGGCTCATTTGTTTCTTCAGGAGCTGGCTCAAATTTATGGAGGATTTTATTTTTGTTTATTCCACACGCAAACTTCATTTTCTTATACTAAAAAAGGGCACGGAGATAGGTGGTTAAGAGTGCTTTGTCTTAAAATATGACTCTTACTCACATCTTAATTATCAAATAAGACTCTATCACTGCCGTTTTTTATCAAACCTATAGAACGCTGCCCCTCATTTCTTCTCCCCGCTTCATCGTGTGCATTGAAAGTAATGGCTAAAATAATTTCACTTCTCACAAGTTAATGAAAACAGCATGTATTCCTGAAGAGCAGACATGTTCTCTTGATTTTACAGGGGGTTTATTTTGATTGTACTGACTGCGTTCAGGAGTGGTGAACAAGCTGAACACTTGATTGATGGGGGCATATATGTGTTGGAGACTCAGCTCTGGAAAGCCACACAGAAAGTGTCACAGAACCCCGTATCAGATCCTTCAGAAAAAATTGCCAAGTTCCCCATAAAGAATAATGGTGGTTTAACTTTTAACACAGTAGTAGCTTCTCATTAATACGTATGAAGTTAAAATTGACTTATGTCTTTAAACATGGGCAGTTTACAGTACTTATAGTTTACTGTACCATAATTGTGGATATTCTGTTTATTCATTTCTGTAGTTATCTTATATTTATAATTATAAAGGCCTTTCTTATTATTATTATTGCAATACTTCGTCCTTTTTGAACTGATAAAATCTTGGCCCATCTGGAGTTTTGGGTACAGAGTACTGCAAATTTACTATATAGCATGTGAATGAAAAGTAAAAATCCTTTTATTGGTTTTAGTGTTCTGCCTTTTAATGACTGTCCCCTCTTTTCTTGGGAAGTCAGATCTATTTTCTCTGTGCACTTGTATTTATATCACTTCCACTACATTCAGTCTTCTTTGTTTTCTTTGTCATTTTGACACTTTCTAAACTTTTCTCATATGAAAAGCTCTTGAGAGTTTTAAAGAGTCTTTCACTCTCTGAACCCTTTTTGTTTCTTCTCTATCCTATTTGAGACAGGGTGATCTGACTGCAAAACCGAAAGTGATGGCATGACAGCAGCTTATATAACCACATTATGGAAGTCTCAGAAGTATTTCCTTTGGACCCCCTGTTGTTCAGTGTGAGGCCCTGAACAGCCCCACTAAGTCCCTTTATTTCCTTTCCTTTGTTGGCTTCTGTGAACTTACCTAGCTGCAGGAGATGCAAGCAGTACAAATTATTTCTTTATTTCTGCTAATGGAAGGGCTAGCTACAGAAACCTATAGAAAGTGGGGGTTTTTGAAGCCAGGAGAGGTGTCTTTGGAGAAGTATCCTTGTACCTTGTGTGCAGCAAACTGGAAGGATTCCATAAGATAGGGATGGCTGACATGGAAAGGAAGTACAGCTTGTTCTGTGGCTTCTAGACCATCTGCAAGTGACTTGCAAGAGATGAGAGGGTGCCAAATAAAAGCACAATTGTGATATAATGGAGGTATGAATCAGTCATTGGTCTACTCTTAGTAGAAACAGCATGCAAAGCCTGCGACTGTTCTTTGGGTGGTACGAGGATACTTCATTCCTTTGAAACATCTGTTTCAAGCCCTAACTCCAGACCAGCAGTCACTTAAAAGTGTCTGGGGGAAAAAAGCTTCTTTCAGTTTAGATTATCAAATCTTTTATTTTTATTTCTGCAGATATATAGAAGCATGTTATACAAATATGTAATAGGAAGTCCCTGGGTCACAGTAAAGCATATCAAGTTGATTTTTGCTGTAAGAGAGTTTTATTCCTGTTCCTCTCCTCTCAGATCACCCCCCTTCACTCTTCTTTTACCTCCTCTTCTTGCCTCTCCCTACCTTCCACAGAATTTTTTTTCTTTTTTCCTTTGTCGTAATTCTGCCTGGCACAGTATATTTTTCTAGTGTAAATGATCACTTTCAGCATTGAGGTGATAAAACATACTTTATGCCTTCTTGGTTGCCCAAGAGAGAACAAATAGATTTTGAAAAGCAGATGGTTGACTAGAGAGCCCTAAGGTATCACAGAGCTAACAGGTGCAGCTCCCTATTCAGATTCTGCAAAGCAAAAAAATCCTGTTTCCCAGACAAACCAGAAAAACAGCAAAAAAGATAGACTTTGGAGTCCAAATACAAATATATTTTTAATCATGTTTATGGTCGGTTGAGCAGGGACAGTGCTTGTATGCTGAGAGTAGCCATCCCCTGCGAAGAGCAAGGAAGCTTCACAGCTAAAGCAGAGTGCTGGGAGGTACAGACCTGCACTGAATTCCATCATGGCCATTGATGAGCTGAGTGATTTGCAAAGCTCTTTTTACGTCTGTTTCCCACACAAAAGCAGGACAGTAGGAGAGGAATAACTAATGTATCCTTCTACAGATCCTTGTGAACCCTGTATGGGAAAGGCTAAGGAAGGAAAAGTGTATCCTAGTGTTGAAACACTAGATACTGAATCAACTCAGTGCATGTTTCTGAAATGCGGAGAGTAAATTGTTGAATACCTCAAGCAAAACAGCACATAGGTCATTAACAAAGAAAGAAAATCTTATCATCACCATTACCTGTTTCTAGTCACACTTGCTCTATGCCACATATTTAATATGTGAGTAGACAAAGTATCTAGTCAGCCTTCCGGTGGTGAAGGAGCTATGTCTGCACTTTTTCACTTCTTCTGCAGCTATTGATAACTTCAGATGTAATTTATACTGAGTTTTTCTCACACTGCCATAAATCCTAATTCAGAATGAGAATGAGGATATCAATGCTTCATTATTAATAACATCATTAGGCCCTAATTTTGTGATCTTAAGCTTGAGCCATCCAGCTGAAAATCCCTGGGGTGTGCTTACTGAATCTGTGCTGGGAGCACTTCATTGTTGTAGGTGCTCTTAAGCACATTTGGTCAAAGTATAACAGAGGACTATGAAGTGGTGTCTAGAGGTCTGAAGACTTATCCTTGCAGGAGCAAGTAACTTATACCAGTCAACAAAATAAGGTTTTGTGCATTGCCAGAGGTGGAAAAAACAGAGACGCTAACTTCTTGGCTTCTAATTTGAGTACTGGAATACTGGTCTTCTATTTCAGGGCAAGATAAAGGAAAAGGAAATCAGGAAGATAACTAATCAGAATTTTAGCTAGTAGCAAGAAACAAGAAAAGGGTATTTAATGAGCATAGCTCTTTTTGCCCAAGCATTAAATATTAATGTCTTTAAAATCTAGATTGCAAGGAAAGTATTTCAGTACGTTTAGTCAAATTAGAAAACAGATTCATAACCATAATCACATTTTTAAATTAATGAATACAGGAATAAGAAAGTAATATAGATCAATAATCTTATGTAGAAGTTTTTCTGGGAGTTATGGAATCTGGTGCATCATGCTCTCAATTTTTCCGTAAAAACATTTTTCTGTTAGTCATCAGGTTGGAGCAAAGTTTATAAAAATTGGAAAAACAAGTCATAAGAGCTAAAACACATTTTGAAAAGTTAAGATGAAAAGATTGAATAGGATGGAAAACTTTTTGAGGAGTTGAGAGAAAAGAAGGTAATAGGGAGATTTTTTTCTGCTTTTGTTTAAAAGATGGGGTCTTGCTAGAGAATTAAGTTGTAAGAATACTGTAGCCAACTGTGAATATCTGTGATACTTTTAGAGGAAACATTGCTTTCCTGCTCCTGTTTTCAGGCAAATTGTCTTAGTTGTCCTGGTCCTTCTGTTCCCACATAATTATCAAGTGAGTTGAAGGAGATCTCCCTACAGCTGTGAGTAGTAATGAGGCTTTAGCATTTCTTTGCACATCCCTACTAGGATGTGACCTCTCTCCTCAGAAGGCTCACCTTTTCATTATAAAGGTGTTATTCTTTTCTGCATGTATCACTCAGGTGATACAATCCCTTCCCTCTGCAGATGTAGAGAATGCAAACAAACAGAAGCTCCAGAGGGCTTGTTTAACCTTGGATATGTAAGGTGGTCAGGGATGGAGGTTTCAGATTATTGGGGCAGGAGTTTTGAAGGACAGCAAAAGAATGGATACATTTAGGATTGTACTCAGCATATTGCATAAATGATGCAGGAAATGCAGAGAAATGCCACAAACATCTCCACATAGGGAGGTGTCAGATACAGAATGACAGCTGCCATTCAAACCTCTGATGACATCTGAAATGCAAATAAATGTAAGGCAGTGATGGTGTCCTTTTGTGCAGGCATTCGTTCTTTCCATGATGATCTTCCCCCTCACACCAGTTCACCTACTCTCCTGTGATGCAGAATTGATGTGACATCTGAAATTCCAAGAATAGAAATCAGACAAAATGGATGCTTCTACAAAGGGCATATTATCCTGTCTTTTTAGAAATGGAGGAAGTTGTGGTGTGAGTCAGTCCTCAGAAAATCATGTTTGAATTGAGATGTACAAAAGATGCAGGGGTACAGAAGCTCAAGTATTGTGGAGAGGTGATAGTGCATGGCAGATCTACCTAGGATTTATGTGCTGGCAGGAGGACAGGTGTTGGGGGTAGGAAGGCTTTTTATGATCAGGCAGAGTAGCTCAAAGCAGCACTGGTTTTATGTGTGTGAATGATAGACAATAGCGAAACAGAGTACAGCAGAATCCTAAACCAAGGGGTGGTGAGTCGGAAAATCATAGGGGATTTATGCTCTATGCAGCTATGGCTTAGATGATTTGGCTATGCTCCTTCTTTTTCTCACACTTTTCCCAATTTATTTTGTATTATGTATCATGCCTGTAATTGTTTCGTCTTGTTGTTTCTCTCCTGACATGTTTAATCCCAGAACACAGTCTAGTCTTGATGTTTTCCTTCTCCTTCAAAGAGTCCCAAGAGAGAGAAGCAAGGAAGGTAGATGTATTTGACTTTGGAAAACGATTTGATGCCACTTGCAAAGGAAATAAAATATATCACAGGGGTCTGCTGTGGGGCGATTGTGAAAATATTGCTTGTTTGTGACAAGAGATTGCTTGAAGACTGCTTTGGCTTGATCAGTCTGAAACCCACGTCTCACTGTTTCCATTACAAAGACTTTAATGTTCCTGTTTCTTTTGGAAAAGTACTTCATCTATTTTGAAATAAATCCAAGGATCCCCGAATGTACTGTTTACTTGCAGGCCCAGTACACGAGAACTGTGCATCAGGGTCAGATTGCAGAGGGGTCAGAAGAATATTCGTTCTTTGGGTTGTGAGCCAGGTTAGCCAAGGAGTCTGCATGGGACCAGCCCCATGGTGGCAGAGGACTGCAAGAACTTGGAATGTGGGGACATTTGGGCACACAGCTGTCCTGCAGTGCAGGACCATGACTCTTCCCCAGCCCAGGGGCAGCAGGGATCCTGCACAGGTGGTGCTGTGCTACACAGGGGGTCTGCAGAGCTGTGGTAGGATGGGGAAATCTCAGTGTGACCGAGTGAAACCAAATAGATCTTTATTTTCGATGAGGCTCGTCTGGTTGCCTGTAGAAGGCAGGACTTTAGGACCTGTGTTATACATGAAGGCAGGGTAGTATTTGTATGATGCCCTCTTGCTTTCAGATCTGTAACTTAATGCTAATCATTCCTTCAGTGGATCACAGATTGGATATGTTCACTGAAGTTGGACATTACAGAGACGTAGTACATTAATTCAAGTTCTCAGCAAACATTGGCTCCATATCCTCCCCAAACTCCCAGTGGCTTCCTATCCTGAGGGCATAGCTTTCTGACATGTTTTTTTCTTTACTTAATCCTTAGATATCTCTAATCTCTTCTATCTTCAGTCCCTATTTTTCTAGTTGGCAGCAGAGAGCTATTTCAGTGGATACCTGTGGAGCTCATTCCCAACTTACGGTTTTTATATTATTAGTTTCACCTAGTGTTAAAATACTGCTGCAGTTCTAATGTGTAGAAAGAAAGAAAATAAATTTACCCTCTGAAAGGGACAATGCAGCCTTTAAATTTGTGGTAGGCATCTCTGGTGGTGTATCCCTGGTGATAAAAGTTCAAGAGTTTTTGGTTTTGTTTTTCTTTCTTTAGTGTTTCCGTATTTGCATCAACTGCTGATGCTTTTATATTAGATTTTTCGTTTGTGTAATATGAGCTCAAGTGAGCTGCTGCCAGCTGGAAATTTCTTTGTACTTTAAGTGGCCTTTGTATTTCTCGTGGGCTAGCCAATGTGGCCTGAAAAAACTACCAATCCATGAATCTGGAAAAATACAAGTAAAGGGTTGTTGCACTCCTAAGTTACTGATATGAGAAGATGCCTCATTTCTAGGAGACCACCCTCATTCTCCTCTGTCAGCTTAAAACTGTCTAGTTTTAAGCAAACTTGGCAGAAATTGAGAGGCTGCCCAATTCCTACAGTTTTTTAAAAACCAGAAATGAGGCAGAGGCAGAAATTACTCCTGCCTGCAAGAGAGGCTGCAGTGTGCACTCCAGAGCCCAGTGTGGGGGTTGTCCTTCCAGTTGGGCCTGTCACCTTTCCCACATGGATCTGGTTCTTCCTCCTCCCAAGCACTCGCCAGGTGTCAGCCCTTCAGTGTGGAAGAGGGAGCTGGAGGAGCTGTGAGTGTTGGCCAGGGTGAAGAGTGAAAGAGCATAGGAGGAAGAAGTGGGAGAGGGCAGTCATAACTGGGAAGACTAGGTATATCACAGCCAGAATGTCACAGAGGAGGAGAACCCAAATCTAAAGGAAATCAAGCCTCAGTGATGCTGTTACTTATGGGATGACTTGCTTAATCTGTATAACTTCTTGCCTGACACCATCCACAGAGATACTTCAACAAAGAAACTGTTTTGAGATTAAAGAGGAGTTGGAGGGGAAAAGACACAATCTCTGGTCTTCAGATAATATACATGAACTTGACAAACTGATTGGTAATGTCTGTGTCTTGAATTCTTTATCTCAGAGTGAAGAATTAAAATACGTGTGCTTTTAGGAGAGCTGCGATACTTCATCCACTTGGAAATTATTTTTCTCCTTTAGGAGACAGATGCTTTACCTTTTCCATGAAAAGTTACAAATGTTTCAGAAACAATTAATGAAGCTTCCTGACATCCTCTTGGGTGAGGAAATATGATTGTTGTGGGAAAACTGAGGCAAAAATCTGTCATGTGAATATTTTATTTTAATAGTTAATGAACAGGGAAAAAATAAAGTATTACTGTAAAACATGAGCAAGATTGTGGAAAACTTTGGCAGAGGAAGGTTCTGAGACAAGTTCTGTCTTGATTGGCATCTCTTGAAGGTCAAAGTGTCTACTCACTGAATAAGGCATGATTAAATTTGGCTCATGGTATAAATATAATCAGGAGACTTACCTCTTAGTATACTTAATTTCAAAATGTACATTCTGCATAAGGCAGGCTTGTAGAGAAGAAGTAAATACTTTGAAAAGTAACTACAGGAAACGATAAACTTCCTTTGGTTTCACGACAGCACTAGTGCCATTACTTTTTACATGAAAAGCATCAGTCTCTTCAGTCAATGGCAAAAGAACTTCAGCAAATTCATCACACCATCTTAGGGTGTTGGTGTTTGTGTACAAATTACTAATTTCTATTTAAAGATTTGGAGATTGAGATATAGAAATGTAGCAGGCCATACAGCGAATAAAGTGGCAGCTGAAGAAAAAAAAAAACAGATGCCCTAACCTTCTCCTCTCTGAGTCAGAAGATCCATAGTCCTTGGAAGCATGCGCATATCCGTAGACTTCAAGCTGATTATTTTGCTTTCAGCCTCTGTGTAACTCCAGATGGTCCAATTGTTTTGACTTAGTCACTGCAAGATCCAATTCATTGAATCAGTAATCCTAGGTGGTCTCCCTTCTTTACCATGACAAGTCTCCCTTTATTTTTTTAATCTCTAGTAGATTTTAGACTGAATACAAATGAAGCAACAGTTTGAACTGCATTCACTACATGTTGCTGGTAGCTTGTAATCATATGGATATATGTGTACCAGTATGTATTGAATAGGTAGCAATAATATCTGTGGCAATCCTTTTCCCCTCTTAGACATTTAGACTTTTATATCAGTTCAGTTTGTGACTACATATGTTAGTCAAGCATAATATAAATTAAGAAAAAAGGAAAAGATTCAGCTGGTAGGAAATGAGAAATTTATGGTGAGAAAAGAGAACTACCCATAAGTATGAAACACATGACAATGATGATTTTAGATTTCTAAAATTTTTTGCCTTTTTTTTTGAGTAAGCTTCTCAAGAGTCAGCAATTACTTTATATTCATGGAAGTCAATGAGTGGTTTACCATGCATTTTAGATAAACATTTCCACATTGTGAAAATCTCACCCCTAAATAAAGCCAGATTCATATGAAAAAAATCTGAACTAGCAAAAAAACCCAAAAACCAAACCCAAACAACAGCTGAATAACTGATATATGCCTTTGCTTTTGTGTTCCTGAATAAGATACGAAAAGACAATGAACAGAAATGGGCATTATTTCATACCCAGGGAAAATTGGTGCTTTCCAGTGCACTAGCCTTATTTAAAAATTGCTTAGTTTTTAATTGTCTCTCAGCCCACCTCATCCGTGCACCCAGAGGATTTTCCCCTGGCCTTTTAAAATCCACAAAGTTGTTGAGAAGATTAGACAAGAACACTCCACTCTTTCTATTTACTTATGCAATTCCTAACTGGTAACACAAAAGGAAATAAAAGCTAATTCTATGAGGTTCTTCTGGAAGAAGAAGGTTGATGATGGGAGCACTTGACTTCTGAGGCCAGAAATCACAGAGTAATTACCTAGCAGTGTCACAGGTTTTGGGCTGCTCAGTTGCTCTCCCTGGATAAGGGCAACGCTCTCCAGGACAGCATTCTCCTATTCTTTAGTTGTCTGGATGCCATATGTGCCTGAGCCCTGATTATGCAGTGGGGCTAGTTATGATAACTGAGATTTATCCTGATTTTACTGTATTTCTGTTGTTCAAAGTGTGTTAAATGGCCATAGTTTTCTCTGGCACTCAAAGTCTGAAAGGTCCCTTAGGTGATAGAGAGGGGAAATTCACTGGTGGTGTTCATGACAAATAGGTGAACTTACCACTTCCATTATGGCCACATTGGAGTCTGGATTCTCTAATAACTGTATCAAAAAAAGGCATAAGATGAGGAGATCTGGTTACCAACTGGTCTTTAAGCATAAGAAATAGACATTTGCATTCTTTTGTCCCAGAGCTGTAAATCAGGAGGGACAATCCTTACTTTGAATGCCATGCTTATTCTCAGCATGATGTGTATGGTGAAGGAAGCATTGAAAGAAAGTATTAAGGCTAGGATAACATCAAAGAGAATGCTTCAGTTTTTATTTTCCCTTCCATAGTGGATAAATTAAAACAGAATGAAACACCCGCAAACTTGAAAATAAAAGCAAATGTGTATGTGTGGACTATGACAGTTTATTCTGAAAATCAAAGTAAATTCTTCCCCCTTCCAAGCCATTTTTCTAATGACGTAATTCTCTAACAACTTTATCCTCTAACTTGCTTTCTTTGATGTTCCTCCTCAAATTCACTGGCTAGCCTGTTTGGTTGCTTTGAGATTTTTGATGTCCTTGCTTGGTTGGCTTTCAGAGCTACATCAGGTAACTCTGCTGATATTACATTGTGCTTGGAACAGGATGTAAAGGGATGTCACTTTATTGCACCAGCAGTCTCAGCAGGCAAATAGAAAGTTCAAACACACCCCCACTCACAACACGTGTTGGTGATTAGAGAAAAATGGGAAGTAGGAGCTTTTCAGGAAGAAGGAGTCTTAAGCAGACAACCTCAGTCTACACCTTCCTTTGAATCAGAAGTCACATGGCACAGTAGCCTTTTTATAAAACAAAACAAAAAAAAAAAAAACCCAAAAATTTAAGTGTCCTCCCCGCCCCCATGGCTTTTTGCTTTATTTTATTTTACAATAATTACACCCTGTATGGCAATATCCTTCTAGCAAGCAAACATTGCTGCAGAATACAATCCCAAGTTCCACCAAATCATTCCCACAGTCCAGACAGGACTGCCTCCTGCCTCAGGACACACCAAGGCAGTCACAACAGTGAATTTCATTCAGCTGCACTTTTACCATTCGACAATAATAAATCCAGAGAGAAACTAAATGAGTTCTCAAGTAGCAGTCGAGGTAAAATACATGTGCATGAAAGGGGTGTAGGAGTCAAATTCAAAGTATGTAACATAGAAGCCAATTGTAATCAACAGCTTGCTTCTCACATGTTTCGTGAGGAAGCATTTAATTGTTCTACCAGCTTTATGAGGGAAGGTGCCTCGTGATGCATTTCCCCAATGCATTCTGCCACAAGGGGTTTCCCATGTGTTATGTAGCAAGGGGGGCTGAAGCAGGCATTGTGCCACTGAATTCCATTCTGTCTTGGATGAGTTAGTGATTCTATTTAGGTTTTGTGAGCGGAAAAGAGTAGGAAGGTTTCTGCCACAAACAACTTGTGAGAATTGTTGATACATTAGGGGACAAAGAACATTGATCTTAGTAATACATTTGTCTGAATAAGCACATCAGTACTTGGCACATTATTATTAACACCTTTGTGCACTCCTTTTCTTCCTCAAAGACAGTGTGCCTGCATACAAATAAACCTACATTTTCAACTTTTATGTCCATGCATGACTGTGGGGACAGAGGAGAGACATCCAGCTGTACAAATATACTAAATGCATACTCCATTATTTGTGGCAAAATTAGTTTTTTGGACCCTACTGATTAGAATAAGACACATAGTTATTACTGAGGGTATCAGCTGTAGGAAAGAAACACTGTCTCATCTTTATACCACATATCCCATTCTTTTGTCAGCTTACATTATAAATAAATAACAAAGCAATTTGACACATGCCCATTGATTAAAAATAAAAGTTGTCAGAGTGAGAGGAGAAAGACAAAAATATGAATTATTAATAACAATATTAAGCAATGCAAAAAAGATGCTTAACATGCAGGAAAGTCTCTGAAAAGTCACTTAGTGAAGGGGAAAGATAGGACAGCTGTGAAGACCTTCCCTCTACTGCTACTTTGTCTTATCTTTGCTATTTGGGCCCTTGGAGGTTGAGGTGACATGTAGAAGAGAAGGATGATTCTGTTAATTTGTGTAATCTTGTGTATCTCATCTCTGGTATTTCCGACATGTGTGGCCTGCAAACGTGAAATTGTCACATAATGAATGGAGTTAATGTAAAGTGGTTGTGTTGTATCATGATTTGGTTTGGCCATTTTGTATTACCAAGCAATCTTCCTGGCAGTGGATTTGAACGACCAGTTGACAACCCTGGCATTTTCATTTGGAGAACCTAAGGTAATTTATACTCTTTCTAAATTTTGTGTATCACACCTGTGATTTAATGTGCAGATATTAAGATATACAAAAATGCTAGTAATAGTTTGTGTTCTGTACTTTGTAATGCTCCAAAGGATAAAACATAAACAGTACCCTAGTAGCTGGCATCATTATGCATTTCTTTTCCCACCTTCTGTCGCTTATTTTGGTTGCAACAATTTAAATGCTCTCGTTTATCAGACCAGTTTGAATGGCTGTTGGGTATATTGACCATCCTGGCAGTACTTAATTTTCCATCTGTGAAAATCAGATTTCTTTTTTGCACTGAAGAGGAAAGGAAGAACACTGGTGAAGAGAAAAGGAGACAAAAGCTGAAGGAAACCCTCGGTGACAATCCTATTTGCTGAAGAATTCTCTTGCCTTAAAGCAGGTACAGTGTGCTATCACAGCAGAATAGCTAATCAGAAAATTTTTCCTGGTAGCACCAGAAGTCCAATCATGGCTGAAGTCATGCTGTCTCTAGAGGAGTATTTTATATTAGACTTCCTCATGGCCAGTCTGAGCATTGTATTATTTGTAGCTGGGGAGATGACATCATCCTTAAAAAAAAAAACAAACAAAGCTTCAGGAGCAGTAAGGCTCCTACCCTATGCTTATGATATTAATGTTTTGAATTAACAAACTGTTAATGAATTCACAACATGATCTCCCAATTTTGTGTGTTAATTGTGGAAAGCTGCTTTTTATGCATCTTTGGCTCACATAAGAGCTAAGCATTTGTAGGTTCTATGGATTTCATGAAATTTTGGAAATGCTCAGAGCTTCTGAAAGCCAGGCTCAAAGGATCTCGTTGCTGGCATTTGGTTACCTGTGGTGCAGGTACCTCCATGCTCATTTGGACTCTGTTTGCAGTCAGGTGAAGAATTTTAGGCACTTAAAGGTGTCATTTGGCCTGTCACAACGAAAGGCATCTGAAATACTTCCTCATTGAAGGGATCACTTCTATTCATAGGTTTTAAAGTCTGGATAAAGACTATAAGCAGTTCAAAAGTTATCTGAAATTCTTCTAAGCGTGTTGTCACAAACTTAGTAACGAAAACGAGGGAGTTGCCCTAAAGATGTTAGCTTTTTCTGTTTCTGTGTGTAGAGTGGGAGCACTGTGCAGGTTTGCAGGTTATGAGAGGATGAACTTCTCTGGGTACATAATTGTAATGATGCAACTACGTATTAGGCCCTAAATGGTCTGCATTTACATTTTATGAGCTCTTTTCAGTCCCCACATACATAGTGTGTAAAGATTAGCAGTGAGTGGGTATGTCACAGCACGGGTACCTTACACTATTCCTGAATTTAGTTGTATATGCAATTAATGGTCTTAAGTATTAATTGATGTAGCCTGACTCCCCTTAGTACTTCTAATCTGCTGTATGTGATCCCCAAGGTATTGGTGAACATTAATTTGAGCATTAAAAGACTGAATTTAAGTTAATTTCATTGATTTGGAAAAGTCATACGTACCAATATTTGCTTGACAGAGCTCAAGTACAGACCAAATCATGTAGAAGGGACTGAGATGATGGAGAGGGAGAGAGCTGCCCTTTGTCACATACCAAGATATATAAGCTAAAGTTAGAAAAAAACATATGAAGAGATGCTAGCATATTATGCTACTCTATGTTGGAACTTAAAGGCAATAATTTCTTAAATTGTTTTTGTTGACTTGCACCATATGTAGCCTTATTCTAAAGTCTTGTACTAATGTCTATAAGGAAATCTTTGGACGGTTGAATTTTTTTTCCTTTGTAAAGGAGATTCTTACGAAAGTGAGTAGGCTTTCAAATTGAGCAAAGCGGGTTAAGACAACCTTTGATAAGGGATTTTAAAAATCTAGGAGAAAGCACTTTCATAATACCATTATGGTACTTTTCATCAGCCTTACTGCACCCATGTGCCGTATTTCAGCTCTGTAAACTGAAGCTTATTTATTCTAAATGATTTGCCCAATATCTTATCATGGGTAAATGGCAGGCCAGAAATGAAACCCAGGAGTCCTAATTTGATTTCTTGTTGAATTCAGAGACAGTATAATGCCCCTGAAAGAAAAACACTCAAGAATTCAACAGGAGCACTCTGCTTGAGGAGTCTCCCATTTCAATAAACCTGTGGTTATAGCATGTCTGTGCTCCACTGACCGAGGTCCCTGAGGCTGCTTTCAATCCAAACCCATGTCTCCTCTGTGGGTGCCCATTGCTCTACTGAGCGTTTCAGTGCTCTAAACCAAAAGTCTTGTTCTTAATGGCCATATTGGGGAAAATACAGCCATCGAAAAGTGCCACCACTGCCAGCGAAAAAAGCAAGTAGGGGTGAAATAAAAAGAAACTGTAGAGTCATGAGAATATAGGCTGCAGTTTGAATGCTTCTACCAATGTTGAGCTTCTTCTTTAGAGTAGTGAAGATGAGACAGCAGATGACATCATTTATCTTCAAATCTCTCTCTAATCATATTTACCATCTCTGTGAGATCTTGAATAAATATGGATAAGTCTCTGTGTTTTTACATTCTTATTTTGAAATTTGACAATGCATTGTGTGAGCTTTATGGGGAGGTATGTCTGGTTTTTGAAAGAAGCCTCTTCATGTCAGCTTGTCTTCTTGGTAGCTTTCACAGTGTGTGAAGAAGGAAGGTAAGAACTAGGGCAAATAATACCTTCTTCCTGTAGCATTTGGGCAAACATTTGAAATCGGTGAGTTAAATCTGTTGGCTTGTGAAAGAGACTAGTGTAGACTCTGGATCTAGTCTGGATAATTCAATCATATAATCTTGAAAGAAAAATTCAAGAGTCAGGAGAAATGCAGTCCAACACAGTTTGTTCAGTCAGGACTTTGTGAATTCCTGTCAGGATTGACCTCAGTGTATTTATAAAACTTAAAAGGTATGTTCTTTCTTACAATTCCAAATTTTCCCTTGTTCAGAGGAAATTTTGCATATGTTACAGCCAGTTTAATTTGTAGAGACAGAATATGAATTTTCTCAACTATGACATGGAGGGCATAAAATGTTTTGTGAGCAGAGTTTTTCATTAATGTCTTTTTTTTTTTAATATTTAGCCAGAGACAGAAGCAATCTGACGTTTTTACATTTTTGCTGAGGATAAGAAGTTCTGAAAGCAAAGAGTAGATGCAAAGGTAGCCATGCACAATAAAGGCTCAAGCGTGGGTGTTTGTGATCACGTGAGATGCTGCAGGATACACCACCTGGCCTTTTGTTCCTTTACCAAAAGACATTTATCTCACAACTGCTGAGTCCTATCTGCTAACCATCTCCAGATGTGATTATGCCAAAGTGCTTTTCTGATGGCGCTTGAAGGCTGTGTTTAAGCAAGTGCTTTGAGCCCTAAGCCCAAACTTTACATACTTGAAACCACATCTAGGGTATGGCTTATTGATGATAATCCTACTGTAGAGTGTTTTTAGGAGAAATCATTTTAAAGCAGTTATTAGATGAAGTGTTGGACTCTGTTAAAATGGTATATAATATAAAGAATAGTTGATTTCATTAATGCTGATTTGATAACATCAGTTACCCTCTGGCAATTTGGGTGAGCCCATAGGCCAAAATGTTTACCTTTAAATGCTCTTTCTACTTGTATCATGTACTGGGCTCGTGATGGGCACTTAAGAATAAATAGCATATGGTTTATACCTGATAGTCTAAAAGCTCCCTCAGCACATTTGCAGTGTTATGAATATGACTTCAGTTTCCATATTAGCATGAGTTCATGCCTACTGGTCATAGAAAAGTTTCTTAGAAATGGAACTGTTTTGTTTAATCTCTGTATTAATTGCAAGGCATATCGAACAAAAGTAAGAAACAATTTACATTCATATTACTGAAACCTGTGCAGGATATGAGAGGGAAATATTAAACATCTGCAGTTTGGTAAAATCTGAAGTACAAAGGAAAAATGTCTATCATCTGAAGTTACTCAGGGTGGATAGTATATGTTTTAAACAGTTGGATTAAAATTCTAGATAGTATATAGCGTGAGTTGATCTTGTCCTAGTCTGTGGGCATTATTTTTTCTAAGCTGGGAACATAAGGTTATATATCAAGTAAGCAGATATGATCAGTCTGATCTGCTGGGTCTTCTTTTTGAAGACATAATCCTTATTAAAAGCAACACTGTGAAGTTTGAACCTTTTTCTTCCACTCCAGGCACAGATATTTTTCTGCAGCAATTTTTTTTACTGTAAAAATAAGAGTAATATCTTTTGCAAACTCTCCTCTCAGTCCTTATTCTAGCAAACCTCCCACTGACTTCAGTTTCTTTACCTAAGTAGAACCAAATCAAAAGTTAGCAAAGTATTTCAAGATTATGAGCTCTATTTAGAGGGACTTGAAGTAATAAATTTATTTGATGGTGACATCTTGGGAGCTTTTAAATATGGCCAGTCCTGTTTAAACTTTTTCCAGAAGCCTGTATTTTGTTGACAGTCATCACTGACAGGTTTAGTTTCATGAAACACCATGCTAGAAACAAACTTAGAAAATAGCAAGGTCATTTTATTTATTTTATTCTCCATTCTGTTTTAGTCTTCCACAATGGGCAGTCTCATTTGTTGCTGTAAGCACAGCAGAAGAGAGAGGGAGTGTAAAACTGCCTAATGATCATGAGTGGACTAAGAAACTGTTATCCTGCAAACTTGATGTTAATTTAGGAAGCTGCAAGCTGTGCGTTTTCTTTCCTTAATTTTTGGCAGTTCTGGTTTTCATATGCTCTACCTTGGTAAAGGCAGAGTTTCTGATTTCTGCTTACTCTGACAGATTTATTTTGATTGTGCTAAGTACTTAGTGAATTTGGGGAAGCCATCATTACTTGGTGTTATTACTTGGTGATTTGTCTTCTGGTTAAAGCTTGGTTTGGGAGATAGGAAAATGAGGATCACATCTCCAGCTATCATCCAGGGTCATTAAGTGGATGCCAGCCAACTATTTCCAGTGCACAGGTGGTGGTAGCATTGATTAATTCACGATCACAAAGTGCTTTGGTCTACTGGCGTAAAAAGCAGAATAGAAGTGCAAAGTGTTATTAATGGAATGACTGCTTGACATATTTAGTATATGATGTTAAATATCTTTTGAGGCTAGATACATTATGAGTGTGAGTGACTCGACTGATAGTAGTTATGCTTATTTCTTTAATTGAGAAAAACAGACCCTTACTGAGTGCATCACAGTTTCAGCTCTCGTGGTAACATCCTGGTTAGGATTATGGGTCGATTTGATCTTGCTAACGTATGACTCAGGAACTGGATGCTGGCAGCATCTTTAGAGTTTGAGGAACAATTGCAGTCACTTTTTATGTTGACGGCTGGGAATTTCTCTTCCTCTCCTAACTAGTCGTATCCAAGCTTTCAGCTGTGATTTCATTTCAAAAAACATCGTGCAGCAAGACATGTATTTCTCTCTTTTCCAGGTGGAATAAATTTATAGTTGTTTAGGAATTCTGTAAAACATAACATTAATTCTGGTTGTATTTACACTGGGACAAATGTTACCCTGGTTTATGTTAATATGAAATTTACCACTCTATTACCAAAGCCAGGATTTGGCGTATAAGAGTCCTTTCCTGTTTAGTGGGAAGCCCTTGCTGATTGACTGCTTTGTGAAGTCATGGATGGGTTACGCTATCCAGCTTTTCTTCAGAGCAGCACACAACTACAAGGCTTTTTTTGTGGAATTTCAGTGTTTACGCATGATGTGAAAACCAGAAGGATGTGCACACCTAGATTAATGTTTCACTTTGCTGGCAGTGGTTGCAGTTTTACTGAAAGTGTCATAATAGCTGATGTTTTTCTTAAAGATTGTACTCTTGAAGTAAACAGATAATGTCAAGTTCTTTGTTTTTTGTTTATAAAATAAGTTTCTAGTGCTTGTGATTGGAGGAAAGATACTGAATTTATGATCAAAGCATAATACAAAGACTCAGAAATGAAAAAATATAAATATAGAGGCTGCTGTTTTTTTGATTGTTTAATAATATTTTTTAAACTTTAGAATTTCCAGAGGAAAAATAGGAAAAATTCTGAAAGGCAGGAGGGAAACAGCATGAGCTCGGGATCTGCAGTAGTTTATTTGCATTTTGTTTTCAGGTTGGTCTGAGTAATAGTTTAGTGGTCTGGATACTTGCTTTGAAATCCTTATGCAATTTGAATCTCTATCTACAGTACCAGCAGCACCTTCACACCTCTACAAAGAAAAGTATAGCAGTGAGAATTTATTTATTTATTTATTTATTTCTCTAGCCATTTAAACAAAGATTACTGAGACTGTTCTGTGTGATATTACTTATCTGTGTCTTTATTAGCTGACCAAGAAATGCCCTGTTTGCCCTCTTTGTCATTCATCTGTGTGATGTTTCTGTGCCTCTCCCTGCTTTCTTGGCTAGACTTCCTCTTCTCTCGTCTCTTGTAAGTGTTTGGGCAGCGAAAGTACATGCTAAAACAAATTTCCAAGGTATTTTTTGATATTCTACTGGCTTGATTCCTTAAATTAGGATCATCACTGTTAGTAAATGTTATGTGCCCATATACAGTAGTCATTTGAATTGTTATGGGAATTGTTGGGTGGAATTGTAAGTTCTTTTCTGTGTGGGAATAAGGCTGCATTATACTGAGGGTCTTCTATTACTCCAAGAACTGTGAAATAGCTTTAAAGACTTAAAATGAATGGTTATGAATAATTTTGCTTTTTTTCTCTGTAAATTCCATTACAAAAATAACAATAACAATAAAACTGCAAATAAAATACTATGTTTGCCTAGGCAATTGTTTAGTTTATTTGGATTGTAGTACTACCTAGTCCTCAAAAAGTATTAGGGTCTGTCTCTAATAAATGTTTGGGTAGAAATTAAGAGATTGCCCCTCTTTTAGATCTTCATAATCTACATCAGAGATTCATACAAATGAGAGGAAACATTGCTATAGGCAAAATATCAAAGGACATTGTGGTGATTATCCTTTTGTACAGATGGCCCAAGCAATTCTGAATTGTATAGAATGTGGTAGGCACAGGACTATTCTGTAGATGAAACAAAACAGTGCAAATTGTGACTTCTTTTTTTAAGGCTAAAAATTTTAAAGACACTATGCTGAGAATTGACTTCCAGATAAAATACTTTTGATGTTCAGCTTCTTTCCACAAAAAAATTCTTTCAATTTTCAGTAGAAATAATTGTCTTTCAAAAACCTCATTCAGCTGCAAATACAATTTTTATCTATGTTTCAACAAACACATTTCTTTTTTTATCAGCCTTTGTTGGGGAAAAGGTGGAACCTGGTAATAGTGGCCTGTGGGACATCAATTTTTGTGACTGCTATGGCATGAAAAAATGTTGAAAGGAACGTAAAAATGTATATGACTTCCTAAAGATAAATGTCACACCACTCCTATACACTTTTGGAATCTGTTGGGATTCTTACCAGGGTATTCTCCATAGAGTGTAATTCAAAACAGCATTGCCTGTGAGAGATTTTAGGTAGAGAGTATCTCCAGAATTTTAAGTCAGTTCCTAACTGTGTTTTGTTGATGGGAGGGAGAAAAGTAGTGTTTTTCTTTGTCTTACCTTGATTTTCTGTTTCTTAAACAGAATGACTACTTGCAGAAGAAAATAAAAAGAGATATCCATTGCTTTTCCCTGCCTTGCTTCCACTTGTAGAAATTTTCCTTCCTCTAATGAGTAAATCAGGGCAGATGTCAGGAATGCTTCTTCCCCAGCCGGCAGCATAAGGAAACTGTCTGGCTGTACTGAGAAAATTTCCCAGCTCTGTGTTTATTAGACTTGTGAGGAGAAGCAGGAGCATTGAAAGCTTTTTGGAAACTTAAGGGAAAAATAAAAATAAAAAAAAACAAAACAAAACAAAACAAACAAACAAAAAAAACACATTAGTTGGCATTTTATGTTAAGGATTTTATGCAATGCTGACAAAAAACCCAAATTCTTAAGACTCTATTTTCATCCAGTAAATCTTCAGAATGCCTTGAAAGCTTGCAACTTCTTTTGCTAGACCACTTTAGAGCTGCTAGAAAGCTATTGTATGTAAAATTTGTACTGTTTAGTTTCATGTGGGTTTTCCTGGACCCTGAAGAATAAATGTAAAGGTACCAAGAAAATTGTGAGTCTGTCCTCTGGATACAGCGCAGTTTAAGGTAGGGTTATAAGTTAGCAGGTCTTAAATGGAAATCTTTGTACTGCCACAGAAAGCCAAAGGATACTATAATATTTAAATCAATCTGAGTTTCCTCCAAGTAAAATAAAATAAAGGAAATGGTGTGACTTGGCAAATAGATCTTGACCTCATGCTATTTTTACAAGTCAGACAGATGTTCAGTCTCTGATAAGCTGGTACCTGGGATGAGCTATCAAATCAGAAATCTGTGGAGTCACTCTTCAAATCCCAGTACTAATCGCAATGATAAAGAGCTACCTTTCGTTTAATCCTGTCCTGGACTTTAGACGAAAGATACTGCAGTTTAATTACTGAGTGAAATCCACTTTGTCTGATCTGCCAGTCTGCACTGTAATGTCATAGTATAATCAGCTTCACCCCTGTCTGAAGCTCTAGGGCTATGAAGTCCAAGGATTTGTTTGATCGGAAGAAATAAAACGATGTTCAAACAACCACCAGCCACAGGGCTGTAATTACCAAAATCTTGTTTGCATCTGTCATTTTCACCATTGGTTTTCTTATGACACAAAGAAGCAAGGAGGGATCATGGTGGATAAGAACAGCAACCTGACAGGTGACAAATCAAGATGTGGGATGGTTTTCTTGTAGAATATAATAATTGTAAAATATTCAGGCTAATTAAATCGGGTCTCTTTCTTATATATTTCCCATCAGCTTTGGTGACACATGCTGGTTCAAGCAAAGCCAGCCATCAGTACTGTCATTTCATAATTAAAACCTGTAACTGAGCTGGGAGTGCCTCCACCAGAGGTTCCAGCACAGGGATGGAGTCGTGTGAGTGTGAGAAATCGTATTGCTACTCATGTGAGAGAGGCAGCAGGTCTGCCACAGTGGGAGATGTTTCCTCCCACCCCTCTTAGCAGATTCAGCCATGATTTGGAGGGAGTGTTTCTTCAGACAAAGAAAGAGGCCGTGGCTTGCTGTAATACATTACTTAGCACAGGTGCATGGCTCACCCCCCACAGCTATGTGGCAGCTCATTGCACCAACTCACACTGAAAGCAGTGGGAGAATTTCAGATGTTCCTGATCTTTTGATGTCCAGCCTTCTTCCCCTCCACCTGCTTTATTAAGGGTGCAGCCAGGGAGTGTTGGTAGAATTTCTTTTTAATGTACCATGGAGACTATTGTTCTGGAAACGTTCATTACCTTTTCCAGGCGCATTTCACAGAACTGACTAAACAGCAGTGACCTCCTCTCACTCTGACCTCAACAGAGCTGGATTGTTACCAAGAGGTGAAGAGATACAAAGTTTTGAATACATGTTTTGTTTAGTTATTTTTCTGGACATGCCAGGGAGGTTGTAGTTGTGGTATGGAAAAGAATAGCTGACAAAGCTTTCATAAATGGTTTGGTAGATGCTAATGGCCTGAAAAGGAAACACACCTTTTATCTATCTCCATCTTTTAGAGAGGGCACTCCTAACCTGTGGTTAAGTGTGGTTGGATTTGCTGACTTCTTTTCATTGCATAGGTTTTTTTCCCCCAACCACCTCAAAATCCTCATTTATCTCACATTATTTTTTATCATTTAGTTTTCTCTGCTTTTCCCTTTGCATCTTCTTTGTCTTTTGACCATTTCCACAGATCTTTCCTTTTCTTCTTAGATGATATAGTCACTCAACTCCTTACTATCTCAGTTGCACTTTGGACTCTCTATTCCACCCATCTAGAATGGAGTTCTTACAGTGTCACTTTCTCCCCACTCTTCTGCCTTAAAAGCAGTCCCAGTTTCCATTTGTTTTTATAGAATGAGCTGGTAGATTATTGTGAATCGCAACTGGAGTTTAACAATAATCCCCGTGCTGCTTCCTCCTCACGGAATGGGCTCAATTCAACACCTGTAACTGAAGGGGCCAAGCAGGGGGTGAGATGAATGTTCCCTGGGTGTCCTGGAGCTGAAGCCTGTAGGTAGATTTCTGTGCACAGCCCAGTTCTCTGTAGTGCAAAATCAGAGCAATGTCTTGGGGCAGAGACTGGGGGTGAGGAAGGATATCAACCAGCAGTTGTTAGCAATATGTGTCTGTGCCTTAAACTTGCAGTACATTTACTTTCTTCCTCTTCCTTTTGTAGCCTGTGGCTGACAGCAATGCCTGGCATTGCCTGTCAGCAGGGATGGCATGCAGGGTGTTTTGCAATGGAAATCTGGCTTTAAACCTAACTGAGTTTGTCACTACTGTTTTAACTTCTGAATGGTATTTAAACATTACAGTCTGCGGATTCTGTTCCAGCAGGATTTATCCGGAGGAGGCTGTCCAGAGAATCTCCTCTGAAGCAGCTCTGACCAGCAGCAATGGCCCTAACACTTTGTTTGTGTATTTTACTCTCCGTCTAATCCTTTCCTTTTGAAACAGAAACGTCAGAAGGAAGATCTGCATAGCTTCTTTTAAATCCCAGGAGTATTTTTCAGCATGAAGAAATCCATCTAGTTACATGGTCTTGCTACAGCCACTGGTGTCTTGCTTCCCAGGGGAAAAGTATCAGGGAAACCTGAATAATAGTTGTATGGCCAGTTGCTGCAGGAATTATTTCTTTACAAAATGCGAGGATAAAGGAAGGCATAGGGTAGCTTCTAACAGTACCTAAGAAGAAAAGAAGAAATTAGTCTGTATTAACCAGATAAATTGTGTTCGTTTCTAAGAGGAAAAAGATACGTGCCGGTGGAGTACAAATTTAGTGTGGAAACACCTTGTTACAATATACAGTGATGTGAAATTCCCGTCTTTCCAAAGAACTCAATTCATACTCAGGTGTTTGGTATGCTTACAGACACAAAGATGGGCCGTCCTTAATATAATGGCTCTCACAAGCTTTGATGTGGGGAGTTTTGCATGATGCTGTACTGCAGCCCAGGTACACCTTTGGGGCTTTCTGCATAGGTGTGGCACAGGTTCTGGGGTAGCTTTAGACTACCACCACATTCCTTAGACTGACATAGGAACTTGTCAGAAAACCCAACTGAAAATGTTCATGGCTGTATAGATTATTTTAGTCCCTTACCTGCTCTGGAAAAGTGAATTTATCTTTTTATCATTCAGTGATATTTGTATGTTTGTTGTCTTAGATACCATGGCATCTTCTGCAAAACTGTGCTGCTGTTAGCCACAGTACTGTGTGAATTAATGATTTTTGCTGTGCAAAATCAAAGCAGCAATGATCTGTAGTTAGAGGACGTAGCACAGATAGGAGGAGATTAGAGGAAAAAGAGGAGCAGCAGGCAGAGGAGTGATCTGACGATTGGAGAGGAAAAGCAGATAACTCAAATCCCATCCTTCATCACCCGTGATGCTGTCTGTTCATATTTACTCCTTAGCCCTCATACTGCTTGCTCACGCATAGTTTTGTGCCAGTGGTCATATTAGCCCCACAGTTTAAGCTGAGCTCCACATGCACATGGATCATGATGACATTTTCACAAGTCCTTTGAAGTGTTATCAGCACATTTCTAGATCCCATATGGCACAACCAAAACCTGTTGGAAGTAGATTGAGACTTGTATATACTGGGAGCAGTTCCATTCAGGTGCATAAATCACATCCAACTCAGGGAGAATCAGGAGCAAGAGTGAATCTCAAGTCTGTTCCTCAGATGTGTGAAAAGTACTGGGAAGTAACTGATTTTCTAATTGAATGTTATGGAATCATAGAATCACTAAGGTTGGAAGACACCTCCAAGATCAAGTCCAACCTTTGACCAAACACCACCATGTCAACTAGACCATGGCACTAAGTACCACGTTCAGTCATTTCTTGAACATTCCAGGGATGGTGACTCCACCAATTACTTGGGAAGCCTGTTCGAATGCTTAGCCACTCTTTAAGTGAAGAAATTCTTCCTGATGTCCAATCTGAACCTCCCCTAGCACAAGCTTGAGGCCATTTCCTCTTGTGTCACTACTTGCATGGGAGGAGAGGCTTCCTCCCGCACCTTGCTACAACCTCTTTTCTGGTAGTTATAGAAAGCATTAAGGTGTTTACTGAGCCTCCTTTGCTCCAGGAAAATTGCATTGTGGTGTGATGGGAATACTTCAGCATATCTTCGTTTCATCATATCACGCTCTTTTCTCTTTAGCACAAAATTGATGAAGAGAGATTTCTGGTCACTTCTGGTGACATAGAGATTGAAGACTTCAGAGGTGTAGATCTGAAGGTACTTGCTCAGGTTTTTTGGTGTTTTTTAATAATGTTTGAGAGTTTAAGACCTGGTGTTTCTGTCTCAATGAAGAAAATTCTTATCCACTGGCTGGCCTTAATTAAACTTACCCTCTCCCTAGCAGCAATCCTGATGGCAGATCACTCTTCTCTTTGTATAAGCATGTCACTCCATGCACCAGAGAGACAGGTGCTGAGAATCCCACGGAAGGAGGGGAGCCAGGTCTTCTGCTCAGCAGAGAGAAGGTAAAGCATACCCCAGAACTGCACAGAGTGGCTCCTCATCCATTTACTTATGAGCACCTTGCTGACATCAGCCAGCCTTGTGTGTCCATCAGCCAGGTCACACTGGCATTCATCAGAAGGTGGGGCTTTGTTTATATTGCATGTGGGTCATGCTTACCCCACTTCTTAAACTGAAGTTGAATTGAAGCCCTCACGATTCTGCAAGAGTCAGAGGAGAGTTAATATTTTTGGTGTCCAGTCCTGCCAGTGCTGTTAACAATGTTTTAAGGGCAGAAGGCAACTGCTGATTGTGATGTAACTTGAATGATTTCACCGCTTCACTCCTCTCACCCTACTGGGACATTCATCAACTCTTTCTGGTCACTGTTGACCTGGGATGCCAGAAACTTGGTAATCTCAAATCACATCTTAGCCAGCCTGAAGTTGATTTGTCCACTCTGATCCATTTCTGTAAACATTTTGTGGGTTTTTTACACAGCTATATGCAGAATAATCTTACACTTGGAATTGTGTGGAGATTTTGGATTTTGTTGTGGGTTTAGAATTCTTTTCCACGTAGTTAAACTATATCATGTCAAGGGTGAGGAGAAACCTCATTTTAACATCTTGTTGCCAGTCCCCCAAGCTACACATTTTTTCCTAAGCCCACTTGTCTTGTAAATCATAAAATACCCTTTTTGGAATAGTTATCAGTTGTAGACTCTTTCTCTCCTTTAGCATAAAGAGTAGTTGAGAAACCAGGGACAGCTTACTTGACTATCAGAGCCTCTATTGGATTCATCCATAGGTCTAAAGAGATGAAAATTGTTTGAATTGACCCTATCTGTTGCCAGTCTGAAGAGAAATCCCTTAAGCTTTCTCCTTTCTTGTCATTTACAGTCTCCCTGTGTCAGTTCACATCCAAGGTCCCCATTTTCATTTTTCTTAGGGATAGCAGGAGCTCTAGCAGTATCTATCTTTATAAAGCCTTCAATAAGTGAGCAAGAGACTGAGCAGGAGGGTGTGGGGAGAAGGATAAAATATGCTGGGTGAGTATCTGACCCTGGAGTACCTTCTGCTGTCTCTGAGAACCACAACCTTATCGAGAAGCACACTTGTGGCTTCTGTGGCAAAGGATGACAATAAAAGCAACTTTGTCCACCACAATGACTATTCAGAATTGAGGCCTGGATTTTAAAACAAATGCATTTGGAGCATAGATGTGGAAAGCAGGAGAACACAAGTGTTGCTTACTGGGGGCCCTGAAGACAGAAAATTATTGTGTTTCTAACGCTATTGATTTTTTGCAGCAGCTGATATTTCAATCTGAGTGCAGCATGTCTGAGAGTCTACGCACACTGTCAAGAAGAAATATGATAGTGTCTTAAAAGATTAATAATATCACTGGTCCTCAGGAGGCCTGTCTTAATTCACTGGCCTGTTCCTTGGCATGTACTGTAATTTATGTAGTCTGATTTGAATAGCAAATGGCAATCGGCTGCCATTAGGGAAATAGGCATCAGTCTTATTGATCCAGGATGGGCTGGATTTTATTTAAGGAGAGCTGCAAAATGTTATTAACTTCCGGATGAGAGGCTGGAGATAGAGGATTTTTTGCAGTGTTCCAAGGCAGGGTGAATTACACTGAATCTTCGAAGTCCTGAAATAGATAGTAGGAGGGGGGGTGGTAACTGCTGCCATTTTGTTTTCAAAGACCCAGTTATTTCCAGCACAGCTGTTCTCTTTTCTGGGCTCTCTGTCTGTCTGTGTCAATGACTTAGTTGTCTTTGTTGGAGGCAAGGGTACTAACATTTGGGGAGAAGAAAAAGGGATGGATGATCTTCCTATTGGTTCAGATAAAGCTGGAATTTACTCTTCCCTGTGACACGTGAATTGTGGGTTTTCCACGCCTCTCTCTATGCTTCACAAGAGCTCTGAAGTTTAACCTTCCCGTGGGGAATATGTAATCCTCGCTGATGCTCTGCTTTATGTGTGTTTGGCCCCCAGTGCTTCCTGCAGGGAGCAGCTGATGGGGCTAGAAGGGAGGTAATACTGCATTGACTGTAAAGGTCCTCTCCTGGATCCCTTTTCACACCAGTTCTTGCCAGCAGTCATCATGAAGAATAAAAAGAGGTTTTGGATAATATTTAGGTGCTCCAAATCCAGCTTTATTTTTCAGTGGACAATGTTGCTAAGTGTCATGCTGAGCTATGGATGTGAGGAAGTCTGGTGCAGTTTGTCTGTACACTAACACAGAAATGAAATTTTATGGCAGTATTGGAAGTCTGAACTAAACTGAACTAAAGCCTTTTTAATAAAACTAATCATAAAGAAGTAAAATTGCAGCAAAAACCTTGGGAAATTTCCAGTCTCATGATGTGCCACTGTGGAATAACCTCCCCAGGGAAGAGGTGGGAGCCCAGTTATTTGGCACTCTCTAAAGTTAGACTACACAGAGCATCAGGAAAAATAACGTAAGAAATACCTCAGCTCAGGTGGGAGGATGGACTAAATGATTAAATACCACAGGTCTCTCTAGCTTTAATCACTGTAACTCTTTGATACATCAGACTCTCCCAGCAGGAATCACTAAAAAGATCCAGGAGTGCTGACTATTAAAAGCTTAGAGCTACTTCTGCTTCATCAGGAGACAGTGTAAGGAACAGTGGAGGAGTGTTGTATGTAGGGGGAGTTCAAAGCTCCCCTCCAGTCCCACTCTCACTAGGAAGCCTGCTCCTCAGGGAGCGGGGTGGGAATTGTGGCTCCGGGGAGCTCACAGACTGTCCTGCACCAGGCTCCTTGCAGAAGGCACTGGGAAAACTGGGCTGGGGTTGTTCTTCCAGGAGGTGGGAAGCATTCAGTGGAGAAAGGGATGGGGAATGGAGGGTGTTCTGGTCACTGTTGTCTTTTTACCTTTGAGAAGATTCTTAAAGCTCACAAGAAGATCTTACCGATATATTTTCCCAACAGTGTTCACAATAAAGAGGAAAAAGTGCAGCAGCATTTCAGAGAAGTAGCTTCTTGTTACTTGCATTCATTTTGTACCTAAAACATGGGGATAGAGAGCAAAGCTCTACAGGAAATGGCCACGCACAAAAGCAATAAAATAAATTGAAACTGACTTTGGGGCTTTTTTGAGCAGTGGTAATTGCTATACATTGTGATGTTTGCATAAGAAATTCGTTAATGTGTAAGAGAATGACATGTGATGTATTTTATTTGCCTGATGACTGTAGTCTCTGAGTGAATGACTTATTAAGGTTAATAAAAAAATTTGCTTGTGACTTGTAATAATTCGATTGCTAGAATTTAACATTCCCTTATGCACAGTTGCCTAAAAGGGGGAAACTAAATTATACATATGTTCTAATGACCGACTGGCTATGCTTTTATTTATTTCTTAATAGCGGTTTGAGAACAAACAATGTGTTCTAAATTGTTGGTCTGTCTGTCTTTCTGCCTGCCTGGGCAGGAGCGTTATGGCTTTCTTAATTCTCCTGTGTGATTTATCATCCCCAATTCATTGTTTTGCATAACTCTGCTCAAAATGAAGAAATGTCATTATTTTGCAGTGAAAAAGTTGTCATTTGCATAATGCCTGCCATTAATTATTGTGAGACTAATGCAGTTGTTGATATTTTTAGGGCACAGTGGTACATCCTGCACCTTGTACAATGTCATTCTGAAAACATGGGTAGTTAATAGGTGCTACAACACTGCACAAATGCAAGAAAGGAGAAGAAGAAGAGGAAGGGCACATAATGGAACAGGCTATGGTATTTATTTAGATTTTTCTTTTCCTGAAATACATGTTGAGAGATGACTGTAAACAGAAGCAAAAGCTAGGAAGCTGTGACACCCGAGAGAATGAGGAAATGAAGAATTAGAAATGCTCCTTTCTACATATATTAGTCAAGGTGGACCTAAATAAAACTCTCATGCTGATGTTCCCTGGAATTTGAGAAAACTCCTGGCAGTAGTTAGTGACTGTTATCCCATGACTGGCAGTTTCTCATTTCTCAGAAAAGTAATTTGTTATTTGGTTTAGTGGCTTATTTATGTTTACAATGGCGTTATTTTATGATTCTTTTTCAAACATGTAAAAAGAAAAGGGCAGCTTTCATGCGACAACTTTCCGCCCCATGGTAGCGGGCAGTTTCTGAGCTTGTGGTTGTGACTATATGCTAGTGGAAAGAAATTACTTCAGAAGACCATTAAACATCAACAGATCCTAAGGCTTTTGGTATCTTTACTGGAAAATAAGAAGCTCTATGTCCGTTTGCCATTCTACAGATCTACTATGTCCTTTCTCTGTTTGCTGATGTATCTTAAAATGCCAGAAGGAGAAAACATGGCCATTTTCTCCTCAGATCCTGAGATTTGCTGCCTCCAGAGGGGTGTTGTTTTGTCTCCTGTTTTCTGCCATTAGAATTAAAACAACAACAAAGAAAATTAAACCACAAAAGTTCAAATAATGCTAAGAGTCTAACTGAAACCCACAAAGGGCAGGAAATTCATCTCCAAACATTGCCAGGCTGTCCTCAGCTCACCCTATTGTCACAGAGAATTGAAAGTTATTCCTACAGTGTGTGATCTTACAGACCAGAAATGCTGCAATATGTAGGCACAATAGGAAACACAATAGAGAAACAGATACTGAGCTTTATTCTCAGTTTATTGGATGTGGTAGGTGTGAGACAGACCCTTAAGGTAGCAGAACATAAGGCTATTTTTTAATGTGTTCTCATGTACTTAGAACACAAGTGCAGTATATAAAGAGTGTTTCATAAAGTTGTCATTCCTAGTCACAAACTACACCACAACTATAAATTGCAATCTTTAACATTACAGAAACAGTTCATGTGTCAGTGGTTGATTTCTTACATCCCTACCACTGCCCCTGCTTGATACTTTTTAGAAAAAAACACAATTTTAGATATGTCATGCTGGCAAGAATCCTAGAGAGTGCAAATCAGGAGGAGAAATTTCTGCATAAGATTGTAACAACAGAATGTCATAACTTTGCTCTTCATTGTGCCAATCATCTGAATGCCTCCAAGGGCTTTACAAATCTTGCAGCAATGTATCCTTTGAGACACTTCTAATTTACAGGATTAGAGAGACGGTGTGGTAGGAAGGAGGTCCCTGTCCATGATATCCCACCCCCACTGGAGAGGTTTATGCTACAGATGAGCTGCAGATCTGATGGAAGAGCAGGAATTTTTGGACTTCTGTAAGATGAGTCCAGCAGATGTTCAGCACCCCTTAGAATGAACAGATCTAAATTTCCTTACTGTCTTTGATACAGGCTTCCCATGTGGCCACAAAAATTCACATAATTTCTCTCATAATTTTAATCAATGAGGAATTAAAATCATTCCAGACATCTGAGGATACATTTTGAGGATTAATTCAGCAAGATTGTTGAGATATTCAGATGCTATATTGATGAGTACCACAGAAAGTCCAGAAACAAAACCCCATCTTATTTCATGCAAGACTTGGATGCCACTCAGTAAACAAGGCTTGGGGCCACACACTGAACAGAGAGGATAAAAAAAAGAGTATTTGAATTAGTCTCATTCCCTGGATGCTATCCATTATACAGAACACAAAATATACAATCATTACATGGAAGATTGTATTGTAACACTACAGCTGTTGTGACAGACTTCATTTTGGTATTTTCATACTTTTGCATGCTTTGCTCTGTGACCTGAATGTTTTTGCTTGGTTTTAAAAGGCATTCTTCAGCATAAGATGCACAAGAGACTAAGTGCAGCTCCCACAGAAATCACTCCATAGTGTGAATGCTGAACAGCCATTAGAACCAAAGGGGGTGTTATCACTGGTAATTTCCTAAGTTTGGTGGTTTTCATCTCAGAAACTAATATCACCTATTGGAATCTCATCCAGTTAGGAAAATATGTTGTATCTCTATATCACAAGTCTCTCAAAAGAATATCTTGTTCTCCCAAAGATTTCTCTGTTTGCCTCTTAACATTTTGTCCTTACCATACACTTTTAACTATGGTTGTACCTGGGGAAGGGTATTAATCAACCTCCAGTATGTTGTCAGTACAATAGTAAATCATCACTTGCAGCCATGATCCACGTGCTCCATAAATTCATTTTGAAGCCGGAATCTCTGTGATCTATGTGTTAGCCATGTTCAAGCTTAGCTGCTGTCTGATACATGTCAGATTGGTTCATTCTGCTCTTCAGAAATGTGCATTTCTTAGTGTGGAGTAGTGTTTTCTGCTTTTGCATCATTGTGTGTAATAGCCCTGATGGAAAGGGCTGTTAAAACCTAAGCTGTATTTTCTGATTTTGTCCAGTTGCTTTTTGAAACCATTTTTCCTTTTGGCATCGAAAACATCCTGTGCCAATGAATTCCATAATTTAATTACAGACTGTGTGAAAACATATTCCTTTTGTTTGCTTTATACCTGGTGCTTGACAACTTCTTTGGATGCTTTCTAGAAATATGTGATGAGAAATAGGGAGCAATTATTAACAGTTCACCTTGTCCTTGTTTGTTATGATTTCATGAAGCTCCTTCATATTTCTCTCAATCATTTATTTTCCAGGGCAAAGAACCCAACTCTTTTTAATCTGTCCTTGCACAGAAGTTTCGTGCATTGAACATCTTTATGCACTTTCCTTCATCATTCTGGCTGCATATTTCCTCTTTTGTTTTGAGAGTTGAAGCCCACATAGAGTGTTCAGTATGTGAGTCTACAATGGATTTTATTAGAAGGATGTCATAATGATTTTAGTTTTATTTTCTAGTTCTTTCTTAATAATTCCCAAGGGGTTTTTCTCCTCTTTTGTCATCAGTTCTGAATATTGAGCTGGTTCTTTCACAGGTATATCCATAAGGATTCCATGCTGTCTTTCCAGTTTAGCAATAGCTAAATTAAATCCTATTTTGTTGTATAAATATTTAGTATTTTTTATCCTATGTCATGATAACTTTCTTTTAGAAAATTACTTTGGTGAGGGTTTTCATATTTTTTTAAACTTTAGAAGCATACACCCATTGCCTCCTTCTGAGAGCTCTATCGATTTGTGAATCAAAATTTCTGTCTGCAAAAATGCATGTTGTATCTTCCCTGTTTTATCTACTCAAGTGTCTGTTACTATTTATTATAATTTCTACCAGTTTCCATGGCATAGACTATAGACCAAGTGATCTATGTGGATCTTCCTAAAGCCCTTTTTTACTATTGCCATTAAATCACTTTCTGTTCTTTTGTTGTGCAAGAGTTATTAGTTAAGCGCTTTCATGACTGAGTTTCTTTATAACATTTTTTTATAACTGTTAGATGGGAACCATTTATTCTTTCCATTGCACATTTTCTCAGATTTAACCTTCCAGAGAAGGGATTTAACTTGTGAGCCTTTTAAAACTACTCTGCAGTGAACACAACTGCAAGGAATTTATTTGGGATTTTTGTGCTTTGACCACCCTTTTTCCACCTCATCTGGTGGCAGAAACAGATTTTATGTAAGGTGTCCAGAAAGGTTATTTATGGCTTTAAACGGTTGTTCCTCAAGATTTTCATAGGCCTGCCTTATTCAACTTTTTTTTTTTAAATCAGCAAAATAGACATTTTTTTCTGCTTTCTGTGTTTAAAAATAACTTCCTCTTTTTGAATGGTGTCTTTCTTCTTCTAGTAAATCCCTTCACTTGGCTTGCTTTAAAAATCCTATTATTTTCCTGTTTTCATATGTGGCTATATATTTGTTTTGTGAGTTCTAAGTAGAAGTTATTTACTGTGGGACAACTTTCAAGGTTCTTACATTTAAAAGAACCATATTATGCATTTCTTCTGGATATTTTTGCCCTCTTGCAAAGGATTTTCCATCTAAAGTGGCAACCGAATTATGACAGTTTACAACCCAGCATATTCAGGTAAATCCGAACTGTTTAGGGATGTCTTTAGTACCTTAGGCTGTAATTTGCTCTGTCTGCCAGACAAACTGCTGAGATGTTCCTCAAAATGATTGAGGCTGACGACTGGGGGTCAGGATTATTGCAGCTATTCTAAGGAAAGGCTTCCCTGTTACTTGTAAGAGACGTGAATCTCTGATAACATATCTTCTAACAGTAGCATCTTAAAACATTTTACCTGTAGCTGCTTATTTTTAATTTCCTTTTTTCTCTGTTCCTTATTTTAAATAGGATTTTGTTCCTGAAATTGTGTATTGCTGTAGTGGATTTTGTTGTTATTTTTTCAGTCCTATAGAGAACAGAATTTACTTGCATTATGTTCATTATTATGAAGTGGTTCTTTAATATGCACGTATTAAAGTAGGTTTAGTTATCTTAGCACTAAAACAAAGTTGCTCCTTCTTCCTTAGGTTTGCTGCCTCTGAAGTCTCCCATTTTGCTTTTCATAGTCACTATAAGCATTTTAGTAGTATGGTCCATGGTATTATTCTGACATCATTCTCCTTCTTTTTAGGCATGGAATTAAAACCCATGGAGGTTTTTGTTAATTTTAAATTTTTACTTATTCCTTTCATTTGCATATATTTTAATTTACAGCAATAATCCCTCATCTGTGCATTCTGCTCTGATTATTATGAAGTGCACCCTAGTATTGCAATGTACAGCATCTTCTCCAGCTGCAGAACTTGTCTTATATGGGGGTTTTTTTGTTTGTTTGTTCGTTGTATTTTTAAAATAAATTTTGCACTCCTCCTAGTTCTTAGATTTTGTATTGAGGTGCTTAAGCATTTGTCCTGGCTGTTTAAGATATTCTGCTCAGAGTAACAGGCAGACTTGTTTTGACTGTTGAGGAAGTTCTTTGCTATATTTGGTATCTGATTTTTATCAACTTATGTTCTTTTGATACAGAGTTCTCATGGTTTCACCCATAGTTGTTGAATTTTTCTGGTCTCTGTACAGTTCTGTACCTCTACCCTTAATATCTCTCAGACAAAATTTTTTAATATACTCCACCTTGTCTAGTTACAAACATTTCTCCTTTGTAGGATCCCTCACATCTAAAGGATTCTTAAGCTTAAACTTCTCTTAAATGAAGACCAGTCTCCAAAAAGAGCAAGTTTGGTGTAATATCTGAGTTGCTGGCATCCTATTCAGCCAATCACTCGTTCAAATTAATACACTTGTGGGATTAACAATTTGTCAGACTGAGCTCACAAAGTAGTTTTTCTTTTATGTTACGTATTGGCTGACATATTTCTCTGTCTTTTGGCTTGTCAAAATTCCTGCCTCTCAGAATCTTGGGGATGCCTCTACCCTGGAGGACCTACAGGACCTGGAAGCCTCCCGGTAAAAAACTGTAAAAAGTATTTTGAATGGGTTTCAGAGTACATCAGTATCTCAATTATCTAAAGAACATGGGAAGAACACTGAATAGGGCTTGATAATCGCATTTACCAGTAACCAGAATGCCCTGCATGCCCATGGATCTGTGGAAATAATTAGTAATAGAAGCAATTTACCATTTAATTAATAAATGACAAGGGGCAAAACCTTGTCTGGGTTCACTGAATTTGGATAATTGAGGCTCCACTGTATTTTAAAATCTGAAATATTAACCATTATTCTGTGTGCTTGAGATAATAATCATTTAAAAATTGTGCACATAACAGGACCTAAGACTGGTTCTATTATTTCTATAAAGGAAGAATTTCATAATGTCCTACATGCAGAGTTTTGCTCTGCAAGAAAAGATCACATTTTTTTGTTGAAGTACCTGGACTCTGTGTCCTTAAATATATAGATCTGTGTCATCTTTGAATCTGTAAGTACATTCAGGAGCCAGTGAGGAATTTCAGAGAGTGATGAATAACTCATCACCACGATGAGTAAGAACTAGTGCAGCAGAACATCTTCAGAGTGGTTCTTATCTCAGCTGACCACAAAGGCATTTAAGACTGATGGAAATAGCTTAAATTTTATAATGAAATAAGAAAGGCTAGAATTGGTGCCTACCATAAATAGCCATTCAGAATATGCTGTAGGAATGGATTGTGGAAAACTGGAATTGAAGGCAGACGTTCTTGGCTTATAGTATATTTCAGTGGATTTAACTGCCATAAAACACTGGGTTGCTGCCTCTTCGAGTCCTTGAAAAGAGTTCCAGGCTTCTGCCTTCCTGAGTTTTGCATGTTTGTCAAGCCATCTCACACATTCAATAGTTCCCACCTCTGGAATTGAAGAATATGACTGAAGAAAGAGGACTGAGCCTTTAAAATATGGCATCCTTAGCATCACTCCTAAGATGTCAAAAACTCCGACTCCCTTCTATTTCGCTCAGTCATGTTGTTTTTTGCATTCTATCTTTTTATCCCCCGAATCTCCTCCATTCTGCCATGGTTCTAAGGGATACTGCAGAAGAAAATTGGTGTGGTCATAAATGAAAAACTGCATTTATATCTGAATGCAGGGAGAATGAGAAGAGTCCAATCTCCTTCAGAAGGACCATCCACTGCTTGAAACCTGCTACTGGATGCAATCTATTCCTGTGCCCAGAAGGCTGACTGTAAATCAGTTTGGTTTGTACTATCCTTTTCAAATACAAAATAAACATCAGAGAATAGGCAGTCCTTGCAGAAGTGTAAGTCCAGCCCCACACATATGTTTCATTCATAAGAAATTGGAGAAATTAACAATAAAACCATGCTATGAAGTTGTAGATGTCATGGAGTTATATCTGTTGCTTCTGAAGAAGAAAGTTAAATGGTTCATTTCAGTCAAACTTTCTGTGCTCACATGAAAATTGGCACAGAATTTGGTGTGTACAGTTATTTCTGCTCACAGGGATCCATTACCAGAAAAGTGGGGATATTGCATCACAAATTATGAGTTGGCACCAATCATGGTGGTCAGGGAAGCTTGGTTATGCAATGAGCCACATCCTGCTCTCCTGACTCTGTGAGTAGCTCTGTTGCAGTCAATAGTAATTACATCCATTAAAATCAGTGGAACTACTTGCATCAATAAGATAAGATTTGGCCCAAAGTTTGGTTGATATCAATGTTTTTAATCTCTCATTTTCATAAATGCTAGGTTCATTCAAGTAATTTAGAGTGAGATGAATAAAGAACATTCTGTGCTTTGAATAATTTGGCATCATACACAGAATGAGCATGTGATTAATACCATATTGTTGGCTTTGTTCTTTGCTTTTCAGTTGTGACTGGCAATGTCCTTTTTATAATTGCTGGTATCCCCCCGAGCTTCTCTCCAGATTTACTAAGATGCCCTTAGATTTTTCCTGTACTCAATGTGATATATTCCTGTATTCATTGTCCTCCTATGAGAACTATAATGTGTTTCTGATATGCTACTCTCACACGACCAGAGCTTGACGTGGAGCAATGTGTTCACCTGACAGTGTTTTCCAAACCAATACATTATTGGTATTTTCTTGAGCCTAATCATGCCACTCTTTTGTAATTGTGCTCCTGGGAAAACCTGTGGAAGCACATGTGGTTCAGTCAGTGGTGGTAGATAGGAAACTGGGCTTGATTTTCAGACACTGTAGTTCATATGGCTGCCTAAAATAATAGCAATTAATAAGCAATGAAAAGTGGAGAATCTTGTTCTCTTTGTAGAACTGCAAACATAGAATACTTGGAGCATGATACTCTTGATACTTTCTACTGGAAACAGTCATTATATGATATTCCTATTAAAGCACAGCAATGATTTCAGCAGAAATATGAATGAGGAATGGCATTGCTGAAGATTAAGCTCTAGTGCCAATGTTGGTGAAATCCCATTTTTAGCAATTCTACCCTAATTTATATTTTTTCAAGAAGTAATACTCAATATGTTTATTTCCCTCCTGCGAACTTCCTGATAGTGTGTAACTTCCTGGATGGGCCTTTTTTGATACCAGGAAATTTCTTTTAAAAAAAAGACAGCAAGGTCTGTGCTATTTAGCATGTGTCAATAAGTAAAAGCCTTACCACAGTCAGAAAAGATTCATTAATATGCCATGAAATTCTGTACTGGTTTCTCAAAAGAGAATTCTGTTTTGTTGTGTTCTCACTGATGTGACATTCAGGACAGGTTCTGCTTTTGATTAAATGTGAGGTCATTTGACTGACATGAAAGGATTTTTACTGATTTAACAGCAGAATGCATAATTTATGGTTACACAGGGGTAAAGGGAAAAAAAATTAACATAGATAACACCTGCATGTGTTCACAGTATTTATCCATTCCCTGGTTAAGTTCCTTAAGGAGATGCACATATTCCCCCTACATATATACTCCCTGGTGTTCCTTAGGGTGGAATTTTCTCCAAGGTTTTGAAAATCTGAAGCCATACTCCCTACTGATGCTCTGGGAGTTTCTGGCCCATATGTCTCTGTGGGTACAATTTGCTCCGTTTTCCTGGATGTTTGAGGTATCTGCAGGTATGGGATGAGGAGATAAGATTTGAATCACCAGCTGAGGGATGAGAAGGATTAATTCATGTGAAAACAGAAGACTGTTACTCAAGTCTTTGCACAATGAAGTATTCTGTGTGTTTACAGCTACAGTAAATAGCCCCCTTGCGATTTTTTTCTTGCATTGTTTATCCAGCTACACTTATATTGATGACACACTTTATAAACAATTGATAGAAGTTTGTAGTTGATTTATCAGCATTCTAAGAACATTTTTGAGATGGATGGTAAGTATTACATGTCTTGTAAGCACATCACATATGTACATATGTATACATATGTAGGTTAATATAAATATCAATTGGTTTCTTCCACTCAATCATTTATAACAGCTAATAAGCATTTATAGAAGTCTTTATTAATCATTTTCTAAACCTTCAGAAGTAACATTCTTAAAAGTATGACCTACTGGCTGTGTAAGAAATCTGTATATTCTGAGTGGAGAGTAAAAGATGGACAGTCCAAACGCAAATTCTTCCTAAAATAGAACAGGATAATAACGATAAAAACTCTTTTTAAGTTACACTGCTGTCCAAGCATTTCTTCTAATCGATTGTTGTAAAGCGTTATCACATATTTTAGCAATCACATCTGAAAAAATTCTCACTTGTAGATCCTTACAGAAATCATAAGAAGGTAAATTAATTTTAATCCTGAGCAGCTGAAAATTCAGTAGAGTTGGGCTCTTGTAAAAGCTTTTAGAGATTGATATGCCTCAGAACACTGTCTTTTGTAATTAAATCTTTTAGACTGGTAGAATGGCCAAGGGATTCTGACTGTGTTATTATATTTACCATTTATTACTTTTTCATGTATTTCTGAGGAGATGAGAGAACTGGAGGTCAAGAGTAAGAGGGGAAACTGGCCTTTGCTAAATTTCTTTTCATTGGTTTGGTATTTTTGACTGGTTTTTATTCTTAAGAATGTGGGTAGCTCTATACACATCCAGTTATGGCTCGCCAGATTCAGGTTTTCTGGTCATGGTGGTTGGTATTTGCTTTCTGGCTTTGAAACTTCAATTGAATGATTACTGCTTGATCTCTTTTTGTGCTGCAATTGCTTGTTTCTAGTTCTTAGTCATACAACTAAAAAAACAATGCAGATACTTCTAAGACTTTTAGGAATTGTATCACTGTTTCATCTTGGCTTGTATATCATTATTTATATAATATATATAGTTATATATAAATATATCATTATATGCATATTTATTTATACTATATAGTATTTATACTACCATTATACTTTTTGGAAACTGACTTTAGGGTAGCTGAGAACTTGCATATTAATTTTGATTATGTAAATCAGTTGATTCAGGTCTATTCATTCACAGATTGAATTTGCAGAAGTATCTATTAGCCTAGAAAAATGCATCTGCTTGAATATGTAAGAAGAATTGTTACTTTCTTCTTGGACATATTTACATCAGATGGATCAAAGTGTCTTTAGGCTTTGTGGAGACACAGAATGAAGATCTGATCTCTAAAGCAAGATGTCATTCAGAGATAGGGAGATCTGGTAGTGTGTAGATGATAGTGACCTGAGTCTCTATCAGTCTCCAGCAGCTATCACAAACAAAATACATGGTGAAGGATGTGCCTTAGCTGCTACTGAAAGTATTATAAAAGCATACTTACACTTCTACCATCTGCTCTGTTAACCTGTACAGCCTGGAGTCAAGCTTCATATTTCTCAGCAGGGCCAAGTCAAATAAAGCCATACATAGGAAAATATTCTAATTTGTTTTGGTCTAGCTTCTACATTCCCATCTGCAAAGATTTCACAGAACCGCTAAGGTCTAGTCTAATCTTTCAGCTCAAAGCACCTTCACCTGGAGCACATTGCTGAGTGCCATGTCGAGTTAGTTTTTGGAGATTTCCACAGCCTCTCTGAGTAGCAATTCCAGCGTTTGAGTATGCTCAACACCATTTTTTTTTTCATGTTTAAATAGAATTTCATATATTGCCACTTGTGCTCATCCTCTCATCCTTCCATGGGAAAACATGATCTTCTTTACTATCCTGCATCAGGTATTTGCTTTGGTTCATCCTGAGCCTTCAAAAAAACTTTCTGAGATAATTATCTACAAAAATCTTACTCATTAGCTTTTAGTGCTTACAGCAGGGAGTAGGATACTTCTATTGTGTAAGGACACAAATAATTTGCAACAGTTCTGCAGGAAAGCTGGGATGACCAATTTAAGTTAACAGTGGTAGGATTAAGATGGTCAGTTCCTTAACGTTTTGTCAGCATTTGAGGTAATTCATTATTTTGGTCAAGATGATATACAGAGTTAAACCATTTTTTCTTTTCTTTTTGTTTTCCTCTGTTTCTCAAGAACTTTTTCTTGCAGGCTTCTAAGTAAGGCTGTTTTCTGTGTTCAGAGAACCACAGAGTATTTAAGAGTTATAAAGAACCAGGAGCTCCTACCGTATTTCCATCTTTAAGTGTTTCTGGCCACATGAAAGCTCCCAGTGCATCAAGAGATGCACGAGGGTGCCAAGTTGCAGCTGTGTATCTGAGGCTTAAGACTTTTTTTGTTAGAAGGCAGCATTGATCAGTCCTTCTTGTTGAGGTTTCAGCCCCTTCTATGCAGAGCTGCTAAACAGACTTGGTTGGTTTGCAGTGTCATGTCATTCTTTGAATTTGTCTCACTGAACTCATTGAAAGAATTATCTTTTATAGTTTCTCATTATTGTTTATCTGTTGATAAGTTGGACAAATATTTTCTTCTAATATATACATGCTTAGTGTTGATCCTTGAAATTCTGATTCAACACATTAGTGCATGGCCCATGTAATTTATTTACTTTTAAACGGACATATTTTGGGCAGTCTCAGCTTTTTTAAGATTATTCAGGAATGTGAACATTGGAATGGACAGCTGGTCTTTACCATTTTGTCTTAGAATGTCTCAGACATCTACTAAGGCCCAATATGTGCATAGATTTTAGCTAATATAATTGCTGTATTTGAAAGGATTGATATTTTTACTAAAGTAATTAAACCAGATCAACTTCATGCATGTATATGGCTATACTAATGTAATATTGGATTATAAACCCAGAGTCACTTCAGTATTAAAAGACATAAGTCCTTTTTTGAGGGAAAGGAAGGATAGGGCTTCAATTTGTATATTTTAATTTATTTGGAAATAATGTGTACTTTAATTTCAATTTTAACATACCATTATGCTCCGAGTAATAATATAGTGTGTTTAAGATCCTAGCCATCAGTTAGTAAATCTAATAGAAGGATTCCTAAGAAGGGATAGATGTATGTCAGATTTTGAGTTCATTTAAGCAATGTAAGATTTATTAGACATTTGTCCCAGCCTACATTTTTCAGTGCAATGTATATATAGAAAGAGAAGGGTACATTTCTTGAACTCCAGCAATATTCACTCTCTTTGTCATAAGAAAGGAGAGTTTGCATTAAACAGGTTCCTTTTATGTTCTACCTACAACATTTCAAAGAACGCTGAAATGTGGTAGGAGTTAGTACATTTGTGCATCAAAGAAGTGCTAGAATATTTTCTTAAATGTATAAAGGTACATTGTAGGGCACCCTCAAAGAAAAACTATAATCAATCTGCCTCTACGTGAATAATTAAATAATGTTTTCCAATTTAGAAATGCTCTTAAACACACTAAAACTATAAAATACCCTGCTGAGAAAAAAATTAATGGACTAGCTGCTAAATGGTCACTGCTAAAGATATCATAAATGTAGAGTCATTACAGGAATCACAAACTGTCATTTTTAGCTGTATGTTAAACTGTTTCATAACAGATCCTAGCAGGCTGATGGTGCTTAGGTAATATAGGAGCTAACTAAAAATCCTTTCTCTTTTCTTTCAAATTGGTATTTTATTTGTAGATGGCAAAACAGCAGAACTTTTCAAATAGAGTGGATCCCCTGTGACTGAGTAAGTTGAGCTAGGCAGTTAAAAAAACAGTAAGTTAAGGTGATGAATTACATTTTTTTTTTCATTTTGAGATGGCTGTGTCAGCCATTGGGGTAAAGACAACTTTTACAGTGAGGAAAGCATGAACAGAGTTTTGTTCAGTAGCTGCAGTTCAGTGTAATGATTGAGAAATGGGAATATTAAGACTAAAAGAAATTAAATGAAGATACATAGACAATCTATGGGAAAAGTACATATATTCTATTTAAATACCACCTTGTCTGTATATTTTATGAAAACCCTTTCAAATGGACCTTTTGATATCAGATAAGCATAAAATTACTACAGTAGCTGTTACTCAGTTTGATCAAGTGAATGAAAGAATTATCCAAAATACTTTGATTTTGTGGTAGTATTTCTGGTTTAGTTATCAAACATCCTGATGTAAAAAGTCTTCTTAAGGGGTTGAGGGTTTTTTTGATTTTGAGTTACAGAACTTGTTTGAGTTTTTTAAACACATCTTAATGATAATTTGTTTATTCATTAAGCTACTAGTTAATGTACTTATTACCTGGTTTTCAGAGGAGAGTAGGTTTTTAGAATTCAGTATAGTTTTTTACTCCTGCAAAATGCCAGGATGTGTTGTTTGACCCTATTTGAATTTTTTAGTATATAGAAAGGATTATGGGTAAGACTGTCTTCTTCAGCTGCCTTTGAAACCCAGAAGGTTCTTTTTATCTTATGTCTTTAGCCTGTATACCCAGTAGTTTTTTACTTAGGGATTCCTGCCCCTTTCAGGAGAGTCTAGAGGTCATGTATTAAATCAGCAGTTCTTTTTCACTGCCTTATGAACAACTGGGAAGCCAAAATGCCGCTTCTGCAATGAGGGGGACAGAAAGAAATCCCCAGCGACTTCTTTCTTGGCTTTGCTCTTATACTGTGGAAATTCCTCCTCCTCCTTGGAGATGGTAGGATGTGAATTAATCAAGTATTGAATTAAGGTTGTAAAGCAGAAACATACTATGATCTAGTTAGATAACTGGCCTGATGGAAGCTTTATCACATTATGGTAACACAGAGATCTTTACTGTCACATACTCCACTTCCATCATCTCCCCTAGCAGCTCTCATTGTCTTAACAGAAGCCTCCCCAGCAACCAAAAATGTTGAAGGGATATATAGCTCCAGTCTAAGTAATAGGACAGAATACCTGCAACTCTATCTGGTGATATGGGGAAGTATCGCATGATAGTTTCTCCTCATGTGAAGATGAATGCCTCCATTTATTCTCTGTTAATTAGGCAAAATTATGCTTATTTTTAAGGCCTAAGGAATGTTTGGTCTTTGCCAGATCGACCTGGATCTGAGGTTGTACCTTCTCCCTTCCCTCTAGGGAATGGTCTCCTGAACTGGCATAGGGTGGCCTAACTCTTGCCTTTTAATGACTAGCCTGAGGGAAACTGTTAGTGGTACCAACAGGGAATCTATCTCCTGACAGGATGCCAGTGATTTCACAACTGTGCCAACTATGCTTACATGGAAAAAAAACCTCCCAGAAAAATAACAGCATAAATTGCTACTACTTGCAAAGCTACAACAGCAGAGTAATGTAAAGGAAAATAATTGTATACAATCCTCTTGACTAGGCAGCCTGCTGAATAATAAACCTTCCCAAAGCCAGCAAGGCATATTCATGCAATAGCTGATGATTTTCTTTATGCGTGCCTTGGTTTATATTGTGTACACTGCATATGTTTGTATTTATACAAATGTTGCTATGGAACAGAAGCCTGCTGTAAGCACCCATATTCTGGGTATGCCCGTATGTGTGTTTATATGTGTCTGTGTATCTGTGTGCGTGCACACGTGTATGTGTATATGTCTGTGTGTACGAGAAGCAGATGCACTGTAGGCAGATAAAGTAGATAAATATAGATTCAGATAGAAGCAAAAGCCTATAAATATAGACACTATATAGAGTGAAAGCAGGCAGATCAGCACAGTTTCGCTATTACTTGCCTTCTGTGTAATAAAAGAGTAGCTGACACTGACTAAGGGGATGACACTGTTGGCTCTCAGCAAACAAAGTGAAAAGGTAAGAAAACTTCCTTCCAATATGAGCAGCAATTGTGACAGAAGATTTACGGTATCTAATAATTTGTATAATACAAGTCATTGTATAGTTTTTTCTGCAGTCAAAGCATAGAATTTGTAATTTTACCTTAAAATAAGTATATAAAATACAAATCCTGACCCACAGTCTGAAAAATGCTACCTCTCGTTTCTATTTTGCAATAAGCCTCACATACTATGCTTGTTAGCTTTCTACTTCTGCTATACAACAACTTTTCTTTGCTTCAGGTACTTCAGTCTCTCTAAATGAACTTGGGTGGTAGAGTACTGAGGAAAGCATTTTAAGTGCAAAATTAACTTTCTGAAATAATGTTGAGTGTGTACACATAAATGTGTGTCTTAGCCTTCGCTTTGTAAATCTCTGATGCCTGTTTTAACACTAATTTTTTTCTCACTTGGCTAATCCATAGCTGTAATATAGGTAGTTAAAAATCAGAAAAGTCTTAACCTTACTAGAGATAAAGAACATTTTTCAGTTATTCAGAGGAGGATGAAAAGTCAATTTTTTCTTATTCTATAGCCATTTCCTGAGATTGTTCAGATAAATCAAGGTTGCTGGAAAATGCCTGAAATTTGACAATGCTATGCTTTATTTTTCTTTGTATAATGCAGGTAGTATTGAGGAGTTTACAGCAAGAGGCTGGCAGGTGAGAGTTTAGTATTCTATTTCCAGCTTGACCACTTGCTTAGAGTGAGATCTTGCACAAATTATTTAGAATCTGTGAACTTATTTCCCTTTTTTAAGTTGAATTAATAGTAAATATGTCCCAGAGTTGGGTAATTGAATAATACCTTGTTTGGTTAATCGGTGTCATGATTCCACTGGAGCTACTCACAGGGCAGGATGTTCATAAGAGTCTATCTTTTAGTACAAAGTACCTGATAGTCCAGAGTAAAAACGACTGGATAACAGTTGGAAACACTGCTGATGATATTTTGTGCTTTGTTGCAAACAACTCACTTGTTTTTAATTTATTTGTGTTCAAAATATACCATAGCTGATGAGTATTATCTAGTTTCAGTATTCTGAGGAACTTGCAGCAAAGCAGAAGAAAAGCAAACACCAGCATGTGTATACTCATATTCGGACCAGCCATACTTAGTATGACAAAAGAGAACCAATGACAGAAAATTATAATGTCAAGTAGTAAAAGGCTTAGTGTGGTATTTAGCTCATGTAATGCACAGTTTCATAAAGTACCTAGTCTAAAATAATTTTTCTCTGCAGATAAAAAGAGAAAAGGCAGCTCAGAATATCTGGGTTTTGCTCCTGAACAAATTACTTGGTTTGGTGCAAGCCATTTTTTACTCAGCTTTCTTATTTTGGTACCTGAAAATAAACTCTTCCAAGTGTATTTTAACATACTCAGTTTACACCACAGTTTCTTATCACCTAGATGTTTTCTGAAAATTGATTTTCAAGCCAAATGAAGTGTCCTGTGAAGGTACCTGTTTTTACTGTATCTATTGAGATACTTGAATTAAACTCAAAGAGGAGTTTGAAGTCATGTGTATATGAACAATGAGAAGCTGTGGGAAATGCCTAACTGATACTTGCTCTTGTCCCTGAGCTAGCTATAAAGCTGTATGAAACAAGGAGCTGCAGACTTGGTTCAGGTGCTGCAGCTCGTGGTGGCTTTGGCAGGAGCAGCTCCAGCCTCTGGGCTGGAGGATGCTCTCAGCTCTGGGCACAGCTCTCACACCTTATCGTGCCCTCTGCACTTCAGGGATGCCTCAGGTGTGTGATCTACCCGTTGTGTGAATATCCTTGAGTTATTCTGGCTCCCTCAGGATGAAACCTCTGTGTTTTAGAAGTGATGTTTGAGAGGAAAAAGGTTAATTAATGTGATAAATTACAGTACTTCAAAAATTAACTGGCCTATCCTGTAAATTCTTCTGAATCCCTTCTAGTCTTTTCTTGGTTTTGCTGCACAGTATAAAAGTCACATTTGCTTCAAAACAAGATGTTGCTCTTAGGGAGCAAAACAGATATTAAGGTTTGTTGGACAAGGGTTATACTGATCCAACAATTACTTTAGAAATACAGTCTTTGCAAAATCTCATAGGGAATATCTGGAAGGAAAATTATACAATCCCAGAAAGCATTTACTATGAATTCTGAATTTTGTTTTCTGCTTCCTCTCCTTAATTCTGATAAATTAGTAATTACTTACCAGATTAAATTATAACATTAGATTGCCTTTGCAGCAGGGGAAATATAAGTTTAAAGAAAAAAATTACTCTTGATCTAAAACCCCAAGTGTTGATTTCAGTCTGCATCAGATCTTTGCAGCTGAGTTGTAATGTTAAAAACTGATGTTTATTATGGAAACACTGACATAATCTCTATTCTTTTGGTTCTGGCAGACATGGCAAAAATATCCAGAGATCATTTTTTCTGACTGAGTTCTTTGCTAGTCTCCTTGGACTTTTGCTTTCTGAGTCTTTGCCAATTTTACTGCCATTCATTTTGACTAAAACTGTCTTGGAAATATATCAGTCTGTAGGATCCATTAGGAAATAACAGCATTACACATGTTTAATAGGTTAGCTGAGGGGTGCGGAAAGTTTAGCAACTTTTGCTGTGTCATGGTCATTCCAAAACAGTGGAGTCCAAAAGACTCATGTGAAAGAGAAGTCAGTAGGAGCAAAGTAAATGTAAATTGCCAAGAAAAGCATACTTGTTTTGAATTACTTTTGTTGCAAGTAAAGTCATGTTGCACAAGGTCTGCAAAGGTTTATTGATTCTTTAACTAGCAGGAACAGTTGGCAGGCATCCTTAGTATATTAAGGTTTTGTCTCTACAATTTAAAAAAAAAAATTATTATTCAATTTGCCATTAAAAGCCCATGGCAACCTAGCACTGTGCTTATGTCCTCCTACAGTCATTAAAAAGACAGAATCTGTTTTGAGAAACATTAAGCTTACATGCAAAATCATGAAATCCTAGAGTAATAACTTGTTTATAACCTTAGTTTCTCCCTTAAGATAGTCTTTAATAAGAAGTCACATTGTTTTTCTGCAAATACGGTGTTATAGTATCTTTGATACATGCAAAAGGCATCTGCTATTAATGTGTTTCACTAATCAAAACCCAAAAAATCTATCCCAACCAGCTGTCTAAAATAGTGAAACGTAATGTTACTTTGTAGTTACGTTCTCTTGTAGGGAGAACATCTATCAAAGACATTAAAGAATGTAATATACAATTAGATACAAATACAAGTTTTTTTAGCAAACACATAGGGGTTCTTTTAGGATTTTCTGACCTAAATGTGTATCCACGGTGGTATTCATAAAAGGTCTGGTAGGATTTTGTAGGTGTGTGGAATTTTAAAAACTGAAGTATTTTCATCAGAGTAGAAAGCTTTTTCTTGAAACAAATCTAGCCAGTATTGACTTTGAGTCCATTCATATTTTCTGTTGTTTTCTGTGCTTTTTCTATAGATACTTTAAGCTCTCTTTTTTCCCTTTCTCTCAATCTCTGGATGTTTTTTTTCTCGTTCTATATGTGCAAAACAGATGAACTTTTGTTTATTCAAGTTTTCGTGAAATTTAAGATTACACAAACATTCGAAACAGAAAATTTATGTAGTGAAGTTTACAACATTTTTGAGGCATTGAAGGCGAGTGGGTTATGATGGAAACTTTACTCAGCTTTGCTTGATAGCCCTCAAGAACAGAGTGAACAAGATCTGAAGTCCCTTATTTGTATCCTCATATTTTAAGGTGAATCTGTTTCAACCTCATATGTAGAGTCCACAGCTAGTTGGCAAGGGCTTAAAGGGCTTAAACAAGGGCTTAAAAATAGGTGTACTCTGGATAATGATGAAGCAAGCACAGCAACGTTGGTGCTGCACTTACCAGGATCTGAGTTTGGCTTCCCTTATCTGGTATTTCTTCAGTCTCTTTCTGTATCTATTTTATATAACCTCCTGTAAAACATTTTATGCTTGTAAGCTGCATCCCATAAGATGAGGATTACTAAACCTCCAGACTTAGTGTATAAATGGTGCTGAAAAATATGTTCTTTTTCACATGCAGTCTTGTTAGAAGAGGTTTCAGGTTTTTATTGTTTGCTGTGATGGTCCTCTGGTTCAGCCTTCATGAAACCCTCACCTTGCAAAGCATCACTCAAAGTTTGCTTGTGGAGCATCATTTCTAGTGGCATGGCAGGGAAGTAGAGCTTTCCTTCTGGGTCTCATTTCTTTCTCCCAGCATTCCCCTGGTGAGTAAAGGAAATATGCCTGAACATGTTTTGAGTTGGCCCCATCTGTATTAGTAAGTGCCTAATTCAGGTTGCATGAGTAGGTCTCATCTAATGAAAACCTTATGCTTTTCCTTTAAGGGTCAGTTTCATTTTAAGACAGACTAGTTAGGCTGCAGGTGACTTTTTGTGTAAAACTTTTCTGGGTAATTTCAATGCAATTCCAGTTATGTGCAAACAAAATGAATAAGCATGTGCAAGACAGTGAATAAATGTTTTCTTTTCCTAACAGCCTGACAGAGATCCTGCCTGCATGCTGGCTGATAGTGCCATAGTTAATGTTAATAGATGTGGACCTGGGTAAAAGAAAGAAAAAATAAACAGAATAGTCAGAAACATTGCATATCTGTGTAATTTTCTTAAAATAGGGTTTGCTTTTCTTATAACATGGAGTTTTTTCTTTGCTCACTGTACTGTTTTAGGACCTGTAAAAATGTCCAATGTCAGATCTGTGAAGAAAAAACATTTTGTCCATTAAACACAATTTGAAGAAAGTCATATGGAGAGTGTGTGTCTTCCAGTAAAGATAATGTAAAAGAATTTCTAAGAGCATTGATACTTGATTTTTTTATTACTTTGTTTGTTTTCTCAATCAGCATACTCAGTTTCATTTCTGTTACAAGGCTCAGTGTCTGCTGTGGCTGGTAATAAACTCCCCTTTGGTCTTCAGTCTTTTAGCATCCTTTAAAGTATGATCACCTGCTTTGGAATCCCACTAACTTTATTCGAGAAATCCCCCACCCAATAAATAAATGGATACCCAGGAGTCCAGCCCTCGAGTGGTGTTCCCTTGCTTTGTAGGACCTAGTGTCATGTGGGAGCAGGCAGAATTTGCACAGCCATGTCTCACCTTGGAGGCAAAAGATTCAGCAATGTGATGGGCACTCATCTATGTGAATGAGACAATTCCTCCTACTGACTCAAAATTATTCTCATTAATGAGCTGGAGGCCTGTCTGTCTAAACTGATGACTCTGGGTGTGTGGAAAAGAGAGAACAGCATTAATATTTTGGCAGGCTTAGTAAGTGAACAAAATAGGTTGAACTTCCCTTGTTTCTGGTCTCTAGCTCTCATATTTCCACGTCACCCAACCATCTCAAAAAATCCAAGGCTTTGTATTGCATACTGTGCATAGTGTCTATGATTTCTGTGCTCATACAAGCATAAAGTAGATCCTGAAGAAATTTGTAAAAGAATCCTGTATAGTATTATTAAAAAAAATTATTCTCTTTGTAACCTTGATGGACCCTCATGATCAGTAAGACCTTGCTAGGTGTCTTTATACCTGGCACAAGAAGTGTCACAATGGCATTAATTGGTAGGTTTTTGTAGTTTCTAATTGGATTTGGGCATGAATGTGTGGGAGGGAAACCCTACTTTTGGACAGAGGGGTTTGTGGGTTTTGTTAATCATCCACTCTTCTACCAAAGGGCATGAAAACAAAAGGATTGGGAAAATTGCATTTAGTTCAGAAAGGTACAGTTCTGTTTTACCATGCTTTGCTTCCCTCTCTCCATGGCACAGGCCTTAATTGCACGTCTGTTTCACCTCTGTGCACTGCTGTGTGTGTGTGTCTCCCTCCTCAGTGTGAGGAGTAGTGTAAATCAATAGTAAATTCTCGCTGCCTACTCCATGCTCGGTTATGCAATAGCACATACCATGTACACAGAGACAAAAAGGGAAAAAGCACACATAGGCTTTACATTCAAAAGCTCTTGCATAATTTTGCTTTTCTACAGCCAAAAAAGAAAAAAAAAAAAGGAAATAACAGATGGGGAGACTTGCAGGGCTTTTTTCCCTTTTCTCAGACTGTACAGAGGCAAGCTTGTTTAACATCCATGGTCATTTCTAATTGCCCCGTCTGCAGATAAGCAAGGCAGGCTTGCTTATGCTTGAAAATACAACTTTTTTCCAGCTTCCACGATGTGGTGCAATTCTCAGGTAATACAAGACAATCTGTTATGAAGTGTTTAAGGCTGAATTGGTTATTTGTTTTGTCATAATGAAAAAAGAAAAAGAAACACCTCACTTCAACTATTCGATACGTGTTGAAAGTGAAAGAGGGACGAGAAGTGAAGTTGGATTGTATCCTCTGACGTTAGTTCTAGCCTTTTTTTTTTTTTAGTATTTTTTCCTTTCTGAAAAGCAAAATATCTCTCAATGTAATATTTATGTAAAAAGCCAGTTATGTAACTCTCGCCTTCCTTTCTCTTTTGTTACCTCTCTGGACTGTACAGCTCTACTGTTTTTCCTGATGACAGATTGTATTAAAACCTGCAAATCCTGATGAAAGGAAAGAACAACTGGGTGCCCACAGCACAGGCTTTAATTTTGAGCCTTTTTAAGGGCTTCAGGCTGGGAGACAATGGATCTATTTAAGATCTGGTTTTGGCTGGAGGAATTCTTATTGAGTATTTTCTTGTCACAGTGTGCTCTGGAACATCCCTGGCTTCTGCACAGTGTTTCTGCCTCTCTCCTTCTCTCTCTTCTACCCCTCCCTCCAACTTTTGGATGTATACAATGAAAGCTTTTTCCCTTTCCTCTCTTGACCTCAGTGCAAGTGTCAGGTCAGTCTGTGTAATAGCAGTGCAGAAGAACAGTGAAATTCTAGATTGTGCTGAACTTTATTCATGTCTATTTTAAGTGATTGATATACATAAAGATCCAGTGATTCTTCTAATTAGAATTGGTTGGGATATTTTAATTTACTTCTGTCAAATGCAAGAAAAAGTACACATAGCCCTGCTAAAATGATAATTTAAAAGAAAAAGAGAGGCTTTTTTCGTCTTCAAGAAAAGGAAGAAATGGGTCAGTAATAAAGAAAAGTTCATACTTTTTTTTTCTGTTCATAATACAGGAGCAAATTATATCTGTAGCTATTGCCACCGATTTATTCCTAATTGTATCCTCTCAGGATCTCACCTGTTTGTGGTTGCAAGCATTGTGTCGGGGTTTGTTTTCTTTTGCCCTTCATGAATCGTTCTTGTCTGCCTGCACATTCTTGGACAGATTCTTCCCCAGTGTAATGCTACTAATTCTGTTGATATGATGTCAGGAGTCTATTAGGTCAATTATAAAGCCATAGGTCTCAATCCTCAGTTATTTTAAAGTGTTTTTCTGGCAGTAGAAAAGAGCCATAAAATGAGTCTGTGGGTGAATTATGTCCACTTCAGGCATAATAGAAGAAAAATTTGAAGCTGACATCTTTCAACAGTGATCCCTGAGACAAACTTTAAATGAAAGAGAGTTTTGTGAAAACAGGAAGTGGAATATTTTAAGCTCTGTAAGTATGCTTTAAGCTGGGTAAGTATGTTTCACCAAACTGCTGGGGAATACACATATATTCAGAAATATATTGGAACACCTGGATTCTGAAACCAGCCCTTGCTTTGGCTCTGGGCAATGAAAACTACTTCTGCCTCTATTTGTATCTTAGTAAAAAAATCACTTAGGGTTTATACTGGCAGATACTGTTTTGTTGCACCCTTCAAAATATTCTAAACCTATTTTTTAAATGTTTATAAAATCAACTCAGATACATAAGGAGAAGGCATTGAAATAATTTGTAGAGGTTAAAAAAAGTATTTAAATTTCAGGCCTGTGTTGCCACGCAGACCAAACTGTGGATACCAACTATATATAAGATTTAATAACCCTCTATAATGTAATGATAATATATAAATGAAAATAACCTTGGTCATCAGATGATTAAATTCTATAAGACTATCCTGTAGGAATTGTAGGGCCTGAAAACCTATGTAATTGTAAGGTGTGGCTGGATCAGCGTATCAATAGCAGTTTATAACATAGTTGCATGCGGTGGAAGAGAGTAACCTCCTTAAAATCTCTTATCCTGGTGTCCCTCATAGCTGTCAGCCCTTTATAAAATGCTTGAAAGATGTAAATGGTGTAACTTTACAGAGAACATGCTCAGTAATGAGTCCAGTGTTTGACTTAATCAAAAGAGTGATCATTTGTCTTTGAGTGAAAATTACTTTCTGCTTGTCTTTTCAGAGTCTTAGTCTGTAAGTTTTTTTGTCAGCACTGATTGCAATTGGAGACATATTTGGAATAGATGTACAAAACCTGATAACTTTTAATGGCAGACAAGCAATTTCCCCTCTTAAAGGCATCTGCCTGCTTTTCAGTCATTGAGACATTTCTCTCTGTGTCACTAGGTTACCTCCAACTTCCCAGGTCTTCAGTCCCCAGCTTTGCTTTGTATGCTCGGGTGGACTACTAGCAAGACACTAACCTTCCTTAATGGTCAAACAAACATTTAATTATTTCCTGAGTATTTTCTAATTTCGAAAGGGAAAAGCCCTTGTAAATGCCTGCTGCTAAAACTCTGGTTATATATGCACGGTTGAACAGCAACCAGAACGAGGGAATTTTGTGTGTTCTGCAGAATGGAAATCTAATTTTAATTTATGGAGGAGAGGGTGATTTGACTTGACCAGATGCTAGACATGCAACCTGTGAAACTTCTGTCTGCCTAAATTCATAGGCAAAATAGGCAAAAGGGCTGGTTTGAATAGTTTCTGAAATGAGATGTTAATATGCAGTTTTAATGAATAAGTCTTCGCTTCACAACTTAAAAAGACTCTGCTATTTTATTTTTAAACATAAGCTGTTTGAGTCCTGTCTCTGTGAAGATCTATTCCTTAGTTTTCTTAAATTCAAGTTTGTTATTTTAGAGAAAAGGTTAAATATGAACCCCAAAGATTTAAAAACAGCAACAAAAACGAAAAGAGCTCTACATTAACTTTTATTTTTAAATTTCATTATTTCTCTTCCTTGACACATACTTGGGATTGGGTATATTTGAAAAATAGCTGGCTAAATTATTTTGCTGTATCCAGCAATGTGCTGAATTAGCTATGGTAGGCTTTTTATCTAGCAATTATTCTGCAAGGTTCCTCCCTCCCTCCCTCCCTTCCTCAGAACAGTCGTTTTTGCAACTCTCACACTTTGGTTGAAGTTTATAACGATTTTGTGTCCTTCACTATCAGTAGTTCATTGCTAGCACCTTCAGTAGTTTCACTGGTCTTTTTGCCTTGCAGAAGTCCCTAGGAAATGCTGCAAGAAGCAAAGTTTCTGGAGTAATTGTAACAAAAGTATCAGGCCTAGCTGCACTGAATGTTCCTGCAGCCCTCCTTTTCAGAGCTATGATTTTCCTCGCTCACAGCAAACAGCACAGCTGGTTCATTTCTCCCAGAGGGAGCCTGTGTATTCTTGCCCTTGCCGTTTAACTCGTGTGTGCAGGTGGGCTGTGACACCTGCAGGGAAGGGTCACTGAAATCCAGCGGTGTGGAGGAGTTGTGGGCATGTATGCAGTGCCTTGAACAGGGTTGGCACCTGGATGCTCCTTGCTTTTTCCTCTGTGTTTTTCCTCTGGTTAATGTTTTTGTGTTGTCACCAAACGAAGCAAGGGCTCTGTTTGGACTGAGTGCCTCCATCAGGGAGCCCCATGAAAGGATGTTCCGTGCTGTCTGTCAGAACCCCTGTGGAGAAGGAGAGCATCCTTTGCTCATGGATTTGTTCCCTGGTGGGAAGGACTTTTAAGCTCTCTTCACCGTGTTGATGCAGAGGCTTGAAAACAACTCTTTAAGAAGTGACCTTTAATATCTGTAGTAGAAGAGAGCAGGGAACTGGACTTGATGAGCCGGAAAATGTGCTCCAGGGTAAAATCTTATAAAAAACCTAACTATTTCAGTTAGTTCAGTTTGTGGGGACTCAATTTGAGGTATTACTTCATAATTTCAACTGAAGAAACCTCTGACTTGTGTGACTTTTTGGATGCATGATGAAACTCACACCTTTAGGGAAGTTCTTGCAGAGACAAGATACAAAGAGAGTTTGTCTGTGTAAGCAGCTGAGAGGATTGCTCATTCCCAAGTTTGTGCTGATTTATATGTGACTGGTTGCAGCAGAATAGATGGACTCACTGCTTTGACTGTATTGTGAACAAGAGAAAAATACACTCATTTGATAATTTTTAAAATCAAAATAAATAATGATGCTCTTCTTCATGGAAGGACTGTGAAAAGATATTGACAGAAAACGGTGCAGAAAGCATCTGAAACCACCTTTGTCCATAGATTTCACTGCATATATTTCTTAAACTGTTTTTCTCTTTACAGTTTTTATTAAATATCCTGGTTGCCTTCAGCCCCTTACACCACTGGAACAAAAAATGATGACATTTCAATCCCATCATCTAGGTTCCATCTAAATATACATTCATGATTAAAAAGTGTCAGTAGCTGCTGAGGCTGGAAATGGCCTGTTCTGCTTTGAGGAAGGGGGAGGCAGATCACTAATGGTTGCTCAGGCTGTCATGTTTCTGAGAATCAGCTGTTTTTTTCTTTATGCTGCAAAGATTAAACAAAGAATGTTAAACATTTCCCAATTTAGCATTTATAATGGAAAGCGGCTGTAGGGCCGCAGCTTGCTGCTGCAAGGGCAGGCGTTCATATGAGGAGTCCCTTAAAAAGGCTTTTATTTTCTTTGAAGGCCTATCCATTCTCCCAGCCTGGTCGCTGTGCTTTGCAATCAGGTGGAGGCAGCTTTAAATTTTTGCTTTCATTTAAGTAGGAGCTAATTTACGTTTGAAAATGAAAGTTAAAGCATCTCAGCCATCTGCAAAGTGGAGGAGGAGGCAGTGGGTTTCTTTAACTTTTCAAATCTCTACGATCCTTTTTCACACCAACAGGCAAGCAAAAATTATCTTTCAGTGCTTCTATTAGTAATAATATGTAGTATTAATGATCTAATTTCTTAGCTTCAGTTCTTTATCTTAGTTTCTAAGATATACCTGTTGGGTAAGTTCAGTTGCCTTTATACTTTCATCCAACTCAGGAGTTTAGAAATAAAAAGTTGTAGACTTGAATGCAGCAAAATCATATTTTTTTGATCTCCAGACAGCACAACTTTCTCTGTAGCATTTCTTTAGTAATTAAGTGGAGCACTGTGACTTTCTATTTGTCATAGTAAAGGCAAGGACACTTAAGGGTGAGTGGTAAATAAAAAGGGGGGAAAAAAAGGACTGGCATTTTCATATTCTGTCATTGTATATATTTTTATCATGTTTGTTTATCACCCTTTCTTATTTTTCAGTATTACTTGAACATTTCATAGTGGAGACAAATAAATTGTTCAGTCTTTCTTAGTTAAGAATTTCAGTTTTATGGTAATATGTATTTTCTTTCCTGTCGGAATGAAATAAGTGTTAATACAGTTAGTTGGATTTTATTAGCAGAGCAGCTAAAAATGTCCTTTGCCTGCCTCTCCATTGGCTAGTTTTCATAAATTCAGTAGTCCTCTATCTTCTCATAAGGACAAGAGCTAAACTTCTTATGTAATTAAACCATTTTCATAAAAAATATTTCTGGTTTCTTGTATAAACAGTAAGCACCGTAAGAAATCAGATATCCATTTTCTGCCATCTCTAGCCTGTCTGCAAGTAGATTTTGTCTTAACAAAATAGCCTTATAGTCAGCTGTCACAAACATTTGTGCATTACTTAGGTGTCTACATGAGTAATTTCATTTGCCTCCTTCAGCACCTTAAATATGTTTTTAGATGCTTGCCCACTGTTTCCTTTCTTAAGGCAAACTTTTTACATTTTTTTTAATAACTCAAAGTTTGAGTATAAAAAATAGTTCAATCGTCTTGTGATTACATTTTTTACAGAATGTTGGAATTTTTGTACTGTGCATCTGTTTAGGCACATGGAGAAGGACAAGATTGAGATCATGTAAGTCATGAAACTGAGGGTGAATAATCCATACTTTGTTCTTTCACCATTTTTACAATTTATACCCAGATGCAAGTAATAAACCAAAAAGAAGAAGAAGAAAAAAAACTAGTTAGCTTTTATTTTTAAAGTGATTAATGAAAAACAAAGTTCAAATGAGGCCACAAATCCTGGTGGTGCACAATGGGTTGATTTATTTTGTAAATAGACCATGGATAATTAACCATAAAACAAAACTTTTCTTTTTTTTTTTTTCTTTTTTTCCTTTTCTTTTTTAAATTGCATAATGACACTGGTTTCTTTTAGTTGCTGTGAGTTGCACAGAGGGATAACGACTTATTCACAACTGGTTGCAACTGGTTACAGCCAAGAAAAGAAAAATCCAAGAGCAAAGAGGGGAAAAAGGCTGTTAAAACCCTACTGCACTTGCAGTTTCGTAGTAAGTCATTTGCTAATGGCTACAGACTGGGAAAAGCAAGAGTAGATATTTACATACTCTGATGGTGTTTGCCATGTTATCCCATGTTTTGGCTCAAAACTCACAAGAAAGAGACAGCTCCTGCAGCTGGCCTCGTAGTCCACAATTTTGTATTGACTTCTAAATAGAATTATTTATGCTTTGTTGCAAGTTTCCATTATGTGTCTTACTACTCTGACACCGAGGGAAGAGTCTTCTGGATAGTCGTAGTCTGACTTGCTGCCAAGTCCTCTTGTGAGCCAGAGAGTGATGCTAGTTGTTCAGATATGTGATATGAGAAAACTGTCTGTCCAACATCCCCAAAATTTGTCTCTTCATAATTCACAGTCATCTGTGGAAGGGATCTCTGATGCCTAAGAAGGAGAAGGTCCAATTTGTTGTGAAAGTACGTTCACTACTAATTAAAACTACCAGCTGGGATTACAGCCTTGGAGACTGTAAATAAAGTAGAGCATGAGATGTTCAGATGATAATATGGCCGCTTTTGTTGTGGTTTGTATTAGTTGCCAAAACTTAGATTTGCTCATCTCATGCAAGAGAAGGATCATGTAGGTAACAGTCAGTATGCAAGAGGTTGAAGTTGCCATACAGCAACTGACTATATGGACACCTTAGCTTGCTCTCACATGCCACATGTGCCTTAAAATGCTTTTGACTGTGTATGTAAGACCTGTAATTCACACAAAGCTAAAATCTGTGTTCATGTCGCCTGTTGGTGCAGCTGTGCTGTGTTTCACAGATGGTGACTCTAAGGGACTTGCAAAAAGCTGTCCTCACTCCAAACAATAGCCCGGGTAGGCAGAGGTAGTGGGTAAAAGTGATTATCACCAGTATTGTTTTAGCTGTATTGACTCAGCTTGTTACAGCAGCGTTACAAACTGGTGTTTGTAAGGGTTCTCTATCCGGCACTGATTTGTGAGCATGTGGTTTCTTCTGTGGATTTGGAGAATTTCTTTGTCAGAATGTACTTCAAGACTGAGGAGAGGAGTAGCAGATTATTAACATCAGACCATCACCTCTACCTGCTTGAGCTTAATGCAGATAACTGGGAATAAGGATTCCATGCTTTTAATCTAGACCCCAGTTACAAGGCAGGATGTTAGATCAGTGCTTTAAACCCATAAGTAGAGAACTGATGAGTTCCCACTTTGTTACTGACACTGGTAACTACAACACATGGGCTGCCACTTGTAATCTGCTTTTAGGCCAAAGAGTCAAGTTAAAATAGCACTTAGTTTGAGCAAGAGGCTTCTGTTGTGGGTGGGAGTCAAGCGGGGGGCAACATTAGCATTGTACTTACAAACTACATTGCAGTGAAGACAAGACCCCAAAAATAAATTAACTCTCCAAGGCTCAATATCATGGTTTCTCTACAGGTCCTCTTGGAAGGGAAGCCAGCCAAGGTCCACTGTAGTAGTGCTAAAAGGATGAGCCTGGCCCATGGCATCCCCCTTCAAACTTCTTTTTGTCAGTCTTGTACTTCTGGGAAGTGTGGCAATGTATGGAATCTGCTGCATACTGTTTATGAGTTAGAACTTGATTTTATTGACTAACAGAGTCCTTGTATCTTGTGACATTCTTTTTCTGTGCTTTGCATCATGCCAAAGAGACAGGGGAGTGGTGTTGGCATGTCTTTGTATGAATAGGTCTGTCATTAAATATTTGAAATAGAAACATCTGAAATAGATCTTGCCTGAGAAGAACAATGGGATAACTAGAAAAAGCCAGTTTTCTCCAAATTTGCTTTTGGGGCTGGGAGTTTTAAGCAAACAGAATGAAAAAAACAAACCAAACCAAACAAACAAACAAAAAACCCCAACCAACCAACCAACCACACACACACAAAAAAAAAAAAAAACCAAAAAAAAAAAAAAACCAAAAAACAAAAAAAAAAAAAAAAAAAAAAAAAAAAAAAAAACCAAACCACACAACAAAACAAAACACAAAAAAACCACCACCAAAAAAAAAAAAACCACCAAAGACAACAGGTTAGTGCATGGCCTTAAAACAACAAACTCAGAGAAGCATGAAGGGAGACACAAGGAAACTTAGAAGAGAGGAGGGATGTTTAGCAGAGGGAGGGGTTTACTTGTTTGTTTATTTGTTTTAATAACAAGACCAGCTAAGGGAGAAGCAAGCTGATGGTAAAAGGATTGAAAGTCCTTCGTTCAGAAGAGGAACTGTTTAGTAAAGGGAACTTTTTTTTTTTAATGTGAATCTAAGCCCAAGTACCATTGACTGCTAGTGATGAGGGTGCTGAGGCATAGACATGCATTTTGGGTATTTCTTCTTTTCTCTGATCTCTAAATCTGTATTTTTACTTTGTGCAGGGTGAGGATTCAGTCATCTTCCTCAGGCAGTTCCTCTGAAATCTTACTCTTAGGAAGGGGTTACAGGCAGCCTTTGCTGCAGACGCACACAAGATGAAGGGTAGTGTTTTCAACTTTTTTCAGACTGTGGAAAGTGTCAGCACATGGGTCCAGTAGCAGAACACAAATTCAACAGTCTGCTTGATGTGTGGTAGGAAAAGCTGTGTTAGGGGTAATTGTAGTTCAGGCTTTTGAGCAAGCCTTTGTGTTTGTCTCCTGTACACCTGTTGGTGAGGATATGCAAGCCAAACTCGTTTTATTTTAGCCACTCTTACTTCCTCCTGAGTACGTCTTCCCAAATCTAATATACCTAAAAAACTCCACAAGCAAGGTAGTCCAAATAATTTTCCCCAGGATTTTTCCCATCTCAGCCTTGGCAAGTTTGGCATCTGATGTTGTAGTAGGCAGGTTCAAGTTGTGGTTAAAAATGCTTTCATGCAGGACTAAGCAGTACAGTTCTTTGAATCTAAGCACTGCATTCAGAAATTCACTTTATAAGAAACAAAAATTTTTTTGGTTCTTACTGGGATTCTGACCATGTTACAAAAAACCTCTCACCAAATGGCACGGGAGACAATCACTTCCCATAAGCATCCCTGTGCTGAAACAGCCAGGGATGACTGGGAATGATGTACTGCTGTGGTTAAAGAACTAGCTGTGCTTCAGTTCTCCTCCTTGTCTTCCTAAATGAAGTTTCATGCGTTAGCACTCCTGCTGCTACCTGAGCTGGGTGAAAGCCCTCAGTTCTTCCCTGTTTAGGCCAAGATTTGTCTTACGTTTTCAGTCAAGCTTCACATGACTTCATGGTATTTTGCATTTTAGTAATTTGCAGATGTATGAGCAGTGATCAAGAGCTTTCTTAGCAGGTGAAGCAAACAGTTAAAGGAACTTTCAATGTTAAACATCTTATTAATCACAACCCCTCATATTTTTCTACCAGTTAAGTTTAAGGTTGAAGGGCAGAGCAGAAACAACTGAAACTCCCCTCACTTCTCCTCACTTCAGACTCTTCTATAGGAGTAGGACTGTCTGTGACTCTCAGTCTGCTTCTTTATCCTGCTCAGAACTGGTTCTGATGCTTCCCCAAATGGCATCAGTAATGAGTGGCATTTGACCCAACAAGATGTGTGTTAGTTGTTACATAACTGGCTGTCTGAAAAAGCCTCTTGCCTTTCATACATTGGTAAGCTCTACCAGTTCTTGGACAAGAATAACATATCAATTGGATTCTTAATAATTAAATTGTCACTGATATATTGGTAGTATTGCAGAGGTATCACAAGCTTCTGAGGCTCACTAAAGTGTGCTGAGGTTGGGATTAGAAGCACTAAAAAATACATACTGGTATTCTCTTTGTGTGGAAATACTGGTTCATCAAAAAAAGAAAAAAAAATACTTCCAGGATTCTTATTTGGTTTTTCTATTCATATTTCCAGATAAAGCTTTCTGGCATTTGTGGAACAGAAATGCATTTGTTTCAAACTTTCATTTCAAAAATGTATTTTATGTTCTAATATAAAATTAAAACCAAAACTGAGAGTAGCAATCAAAACAAAATTATTTTGTCAAAACAACATTCAATTGATTGAAATGATTTTTCTTATTTTTGTTTCATGGGTAACTTTGCAATGCAATGTTTAATTCAACTGTGAAACAAAAGCAAATTTCAAAGTCTAGCTATCCTATGAAGCAAAAATACTGGGTTGTGTTTGGGTTCTTCTAGGTGGTGCTTAAAGGAGTGCTTCATCAGAATTCTACTGAATCTTTTTAATTAAAAAAAGTGAAATTAAAAAAAAAATGCGAGGACCCAACAGGACAAGAGGAAGAAGGCCTCAAGCTATGCCAGGGGAGGTTCAAGTTGGACCTCAGGAGTATTTTTTTTGTTGAAAAGGTTGTAAAGCATTGCAATGGGCTGCCCAGGGAAGAGGTGGAGCCACCCTGGAAGAACTCAAGAAACAACTGGATGTGGATGTGTGAAACAACTTAATGCTGTGGTTTAGTTGACATGGTGGTGTTCAGTCAAAGGTTGGACTCAATGATCTTGGAGTTCTTTTCCCACCTAAGTAATTCTATGACCCTTAGACCTACACCAAAATCTTCTTGTATTGACGTTATTATGGGACTTTCTATCTCTGTAACAGTTGATCAGAATCCATCTCTCTAATTGTATGTAGATGTCCTCTGGAAATGTATTCTGTGTTTCTGCTCAGCAAATTGGGAAGCCTTTGATACCTTTTCAGCCCTCTGGACTTCTATCTCTGTGGGCTGGTTATGAATCAAATTCTGGGTGCCCATCTGAGTCCAGCTGCTTGCAAAGAGAGCAAACGGTTGAAGGTAATGATAGTGTGAGTGCAAAGCCTATACAGTATATATTAGTGTATTCACTTTATTTGTTACTTTCTAGGTTTGATTTAAAAGGGACCTTTCCTTAGAAGAGCACATTTTGGTCATTGCTTTGTGTCTTTCCTTGTCCTTTATAACACCCATAACACATTATCTCTTTTTCTTCGTCATGTAGAAGCTGTATACTTAAATAGTGAAATTCTTCTGGCAGCAGTCTTGTAAAGGGCTACAGTGTGGTAGATGCCTTGGGGACATTTTACTTTATAGATTACTGCTTCATCTAAGTTTGAATTCTTCAGGACTGGCTTAAATCTGTTTTAGTGAGAGCACTCTGCAAAAGAAAAACATGAATATAAGGGGGGTATGTTAGACAAATACAGCAAAGGTGAAGATTAAAAGCACAGAACATAGTTAAAAATTGTTCTCTTGCTGGAAAATGTAAAGCATCTGACCTTGTCTGAACAGTGTGATGATCCTTATTTTTTGAAGGACTGAGCTACTTAACCCCCTCGTGCTACCTTGATTATTCAGATCTGTCTGCCTTGAGCTTGGATAGATACAATGATCTCATGTTCCTTGAGAATATCAGTACTGCAACTTCTGTAAGTTTGGGATAAATCAGTGAACGTCTGATTACCTGTTCAATGGAAGTTGTGGTTCTGCAGATTTGGCGTTCTCTCTCCCACTGGAGGTAAACAGAAGGTGACAAAGTAATACCAATTGAAATTTTTTTCCATTAATTTGACCACTTAACCTGTTGTTTCTGATTTTCAAACCAGAAAAGTGGTATTTTGTGATACAGAAAAGCTGCTTTAAGTAAATATATGTTGGGGCAATAGTGCAATTGCGTTGTTGGTTCAGTATTTCTCTGTAAACAGTTCTGTAACAAGACAGACGGAAGGGTATGCTTTGTCCAACAGCTGTCTCCTGTATTCACTAGCATTTTTTTACATGATTAGTCATGTAACTTACTATATCAGTATAAATTAAATGTAGTCTTAAGAAGACTGATTTAATCTGAAGAATATATTTTGCACCAATCTTAGACATGAAGGATTGGGATATTAATGTATTTAGGCCTTAAAAAGTACAAAAATAAAATTTCCTCCCACCTCGGAGCTCGGTAAATAAATAAAACCGTTTATGTTGTGGACACGCTCACAATATTTCCTGCATGCTGGTGGAGCAGAGCACATCACAAAGATAATAATATAAGCAGTAAAATACCCCAAGCAAACAGAAAGCATCTGTAGGTCTTGCTTAGCTGGCTGATATTATTGGGATGGTTGTTTTTAGCTTAGCATGCTGTTAATGCTTTGCAAACATATATGTGCATGCTGAGGGTTGATCAGGAACTGAACTGTGTTTATAATCGTTCTATTCAATTGCTGCATTGTGCCTGGATGCCTGCAGATACGTAAGAGCACAGGAAAGGTACTCAAGAAACTATTAGACCATGTAGGAGCGGGTCTACCAGCCCTAGTCACAGGAGAATGTAATGGGCCATAAACAGTATGTAAAGAAACATTTGGAAAGATGTGTGGAGAAGTTCTGGCATGTAACTCATGAAGTGTTTGTTAGCTGATGTCCCCACATTTCTTGTAGAAAACAGATGAAGTTCCCTTGGAAAGTATATTGAGCCTCATCTAAGTTCACTCCTTGGCTTTTGCAGGCTGAGGATCAAGTTCATGTTGGAAATTCTCAATTCACACTGCTGGATGCAGTCAAAGCCCAGGACTCTTGTTCAAGCTATTGCAGCCTGTGCTGCCTTCAGCCCCAAATCAGCACTGGCAGTACAACTCTCCTGGCTGCAAATACAGAAGTAAGAAAATGTCTGATGTTAACTTGGTTTTAAGTGTTACGTGATGGAATCACCTCTGGGAGTATGAGTTTGGGGAACCCTGAGATCTCCTGATCTTTTTGTTCAGTCTTTTCTTATAGAGGTAAACAGGCCATTTTGCTGGCAAATGGCAACTGTTAGCATAATTCCGAAAGGGTTCCTAATAGGAGGATTTTAGTAACACAAGTAATGAAGCCCCACTAAGAAGGCAGGCTCCATTTCAAGGATCAACAGTCCTCAGGTCAAGATGTCAGAGACTTTCGCAAAAGTTAACTTGGGCAGAAGAAATTAATTTATCCCACTGGCTCTGAAAAAGCTATTAGCAGTACACATCCATAGAATTGTCTTCCTGACTGTGTGCATTTAGGTTAGTTCTGGATTTCCTTTTCAAACTCAACTGTTTAACAGAGATATGGCAGGAACTTCAGAAATTGCTGAGTCCTGTCTTGTGCATGACAAATTTCACAGTATATTCTTTAATTCTTATTTCTATAGCAGTTTGTAAAGCGTCTTCACTTAAAAGGTTTTTAATATTCAGTAAGAAATAAATTTGGAAATAGGGTCCTTCAGGTAAGGGGCCTGTTGCAAAAGTGTATAAGTCCTTTGGTCATTGCATTGTACAAGAACTTCAGATTTTTGCAACTGAAACTTCTGAAAGGCTCATATTAATATGAGATTGCTGTATTTATGGGAAAATCTTGATATTATCTTGCTGTTATGTGAGGCATTTAAGAAATCCTGAAGTATCTTTAAAGATGAAACAATGGGAAGCTGCTTACCTCATGACATAATAAGGCAAAATAAGGTCACAAAAAAGTCATGGTTGCAGCTCCAGCAGCAGAACTGAATGAGTTATTTGTAAGAAATAATTTATTTGCCAAATACAGCTTTTTTTTGTCCCATCAATTATACACAAGTTGATCAGTCTCTTTGATTCAGGAATCACTGGAATTTATTCAACGACTGCTTTCAAAACTTATATTCTATGGCCTTTCTGTAAAGGGAGGTGAAAGAAGGATGGCTGTGGTTTTAATAGTATTTGCAAAAGCCTATTCTGTAGTTTTCCTCTCTGGCATCCATCTTATAAATTTGCATTACATGATTCCAGGCATTTAGGAGTCTATAGTTTTGATGAAAGGAGGTAACAACTTCAGCTTTCATACTAGAGTTAATGTTCATACAGTGTGAGTTAATGTTTAGCAGATAGGAGGCTTCACACAGGTTTCTGAATCCTCATACATCCTTCATATTACATTTATTTTATTAACCTTATGACTGAAGTGGTAAACAATAGATGGAAAAAGGAGGTCAGGGTGTTGCATGGATAAGTGAGGAATAGAGTGTGATTATTTCATGAGTGCACTGATTCAGCATCTCAGGGTGAAGCTAGATGCTTCTTTTCTCTGCATGTAAGGGCAGAAACATGTCATAAGTAGTTGCTGGTGTGCTGCATTCATGAAAGAAGCATAGCATTCACTTTCCAGCCACCAGAGAGTAAAGGAAAGACAGAGAGCTGCAGACATCTGTTACTGCGTTTGCTTACCTACCCCTGTTCCTGGAGGTTTTGAAGTAGGATTTGAAAAGTGCATGTGACAGTCATTGTTTCTAGCCATACTTTATAACGACCTACTGACTTTACAGAGCCAAAATTTGGACCCGCACTATTTAGCCAGCGATACACACAGGGCACTATTAATGAAAAGGCTGGGAGCAAAATTTAGTTCCTAGTTTCCTGCCTATTATTTAGTACATATCTGATTTGAAATCTATTTTCTGCATACCCTTGCGTGCATATTCGTTGGCACATGTGCTTCTTGCCATTATGGGGCAGATCCCATAGATTTTCTGCGTCATTAGTACAGAGAACCAGTCATTAAAAAAAAAAAAGCTTATTTGCCTGAGCCGTTAAGATTTTTTCTCACAGTTCTGCCTGTGGCGCCTGTCACTAGCAGTCAAATAAGGACAATTTTACCATTCTCTCCTGCTGCTCTAATTTTTTTTTCAGTGCCAGTACATGTATTTGTTATTCTTTATAACTCCCTTTGAAGTTGGGAATCCAAGGGGAATCTAAAACCAACCAGATGTTTCTGCTGCTGGAGACACAGAAGACAGCAAGGATTAAGTTTAACTGAAACTTAGTTCTCTACAAAACCCCATTACAGTGAGAATTCTTCCTCAGTTAATTTTATTTATTATTTATATTTGCACTTGCCATCCTGGGTAGGTGATACCTCAAGTCATCTAGCCTGGGAGAAAAATGGATGATTTATCCGAGTAAATAGTGTATCAGCAGCTGCCTGCGTTGATTTCCCTTATGGGGTTTCAATTCCATTACACTGCATATTTCCCACCCACACTCTTTATACAGTATTTCATGTTGAGGAAAATCATTCCCATCTCTGTAACTTCAGAGAACAGAGATGTGGAACCATCCAGGGAGAGGGCAGTGCAACTCCTGTGTACATGGGGAGGGGTGACATATTTAAGAAGGTACTGGCCAGAAAACAGCACGAGATTTTTAACTCCTCCTGTCATGGCTGAAAGATGAGAGAAAAGAATAAAAGCTGAGAAGAGAGACTGGGTATGAGAAAGAAGGGTTGTGCTAACCTCCTCAAAATGAGGGCAGCAGTCATCTGTCAGGTGGGAAAGGACAGGAAGAAATGTTTCTGTTTACTTCTGAGTTCAAGTGAGATGCTTTTGAAGCTGCAAGACAAGAAAAAATTGGTAAAAAGACAAGAAAAAACAGTCTTTGATATGAAATATGTGTAGTCCTGTGCAATATCCATCTCTAAATTAAGTGGTGGGCAATCCTGCTGACTTGCTTCTGCAGTCCTGAGAAATAACCCAGGAGAGAAAGGAGTGCATGTTCAGATCTCACGGAGATCCAAATGGGAAGGCAGAAACACAAGAAGACCTTGGTCTCTCTTTACCTTGGGCATAGCTTAAGATGAAGTCTGGATCCACTTTCAGATTTTAAACACGTCAGATTTCTGGAGTACAGGTTACCAAGTTATCTCATCTGAGTTTGTGGAACTGCCTGTCCCTGTGCCCATCTGTCACACCCATACGTAGCTGCTGAGCATGCTGATACCATTCAGCTTAATCAGAAAGAACTGAAAAAATTATTTGTTTTTCATAGAATGGGTATCTAAGGAGAAGAAAAAACCTCAGAGTAGTGCCTCTGCTGGGGGAGAAACAAGCAGAACTTACTAGCTAAGCATGTTTGGCACAGGACAGTTGGATGGCCAGCACAGAAGAGCCACAGCATAGGCTGTCTTCTGCTCACTGAGAACATTATCTTCGTTCTGGGAAAGAAGACCAAAGACAATTGTACTCCTCTTGTCTGCTGCTCAGAGGTTCTGATTGCAAATCTCTAGGAAGACAGATTTTATCAGTATCTGTTTCATATCTGAGCTAGTTTGGTTTTTTTGAAGACCTGCCCTCTTTCGTGTTGCTAAGTCAAGGTACATCTCTGGCAGATAACGTTTTCCCTTTCTCTCTGCTGTGGGATTCCAGCAGCTCTTTGTAATTTTTCTCTGTATAGATTCACTTGATTGTTTCGCACCAAATTTGCTGGTTCTCAAGTCTTGATGTCACAGCCACCATAATTGAGAAATAGTATTGGACTCTGCCTAAGTTACTCTTCTAATTGACAAAATGGATTGCTAACACCTTCACTGAGGCGCTGTCCTCCATCATTACCTGTTGGAGTTGCTGCCTACTATTGCAAGGCCCTGCATACCATCCTAATTTGTTTTTAAACAGGAAAATCAAAAGCCTGGTAATTGCATAGAGCCTCCCAATAAACACTAGGTAAATTGCATGCACTGTAACAAGCCCCCTTCAGAACAGCAAAAGAGAACGGACCAAATTATTTGCTAGCACCTATACTTACTTAAAGCTGCTTTTATGATTTCAAAATATGAAAGGTCCTGGAAACACTGGATGATTTGGGATGTTCTGTAAGATTTTGAGGAAAGATTAAAAAAAAAAAAAGTAATCACACGTTTTTCATTTTATATTTTTAAGACCTGAATTTCCCAGCTTTGTATTAAAAGGAAACAGGTTAAAATCAGAGAATTTTGGACTTACGTATTTTGTCTTCTTTATTTTTTTGTCAAGGCATCAAGACAGATGGTATGAAAAGAATTTATACTGGTCTCTCTCCTGACGGAGCTTAACCTAATAATCCAGGACTTGGAACTGGGTGCTTCGATAAAAACACTTTCTGAGAGATTTTTCCATTCAAAACACCAGGAAAAGTTTTTTAATTGGCAACATCAAAAATTAGTATCCTGCCAGGACTACATTTCTTTGCACCTTATTACTCAGAACAAAAGATTAATATGTTCTTATTCTGAGCATGAGAGTTTTCAATATTTTTTTTCCTTAATTAAATCAAAGATGAAGTCAAATGGTTTACCACAGGATTGTGAGAGTAAAATGTGGAAAAGGCCAGTTCTATGTGTGATATGCTGACCCTGGTTGATCTGTAGGGTCCCACCAAAACTACTCTGTCACTCTCCTCCTAACCTGGACAGGGGAGAGAAAATATTACTTTTGGGTCACAATAAGGAGAGGGAGAAATCACTCAAAAATCACCATCATGAGCAAAACAAACTCAACTTGGGGAAAATGCATATAATTTATTACAAGTTAAATAAAAGTAGAATAATGAGAGATAAAACCCAATCTTAAAAACACCTTCTCCCCACCCTTCCTTTCTTGAGTTTCTCTTAGCTCTTGATTTTCTCTAACCCCTCTCTGCAGTGACACAGGGGGATGGGGAATGCAGGCTGAAGTGAAATCATCAAAGTTGTCTCTGCCAATCCTTCCTCCTTAGGGGGAGGACTCCTCACACTCTTTCCCTACTCCAGCATAGGGTCGTCCCCATGGGAGACAGCCCTCCATGAACTTCTCCAGCATGAGTCCTTCCCACAGGCTTCAGTTCTTTACAAGCTGCTCCAGCATGAGTGCCTTCCACAGGGTGCAGTCCCTTCAGGAACTGTCTGCTCCAGTATGGATCTCCCACAGGGTCATGAGTCCTGCCAGACAACCTGCTTCAGAGTGGATTTCTCTGTCCCTGGGGTCACAGGTCACGCCAGGAGTCTGCTCCAGTGTGGGCTTCCCAAGGGGTTGTAGTCTTCTTCAGGAATCCACTTGCACTGCTGTGGTGTCTTCCATGGGCTGCAGATGGGCCTTTGCTCCACCATGGACCTCCATGGGCTGTGGGGGCACATTCTGCTTCACCATGGTCTGCACCAAGGGCTGCAGGGGAATTGCTTGCCTCAATGCCTGGAGCACCTCCTGCTCTTCCTTCTCCATTGACCTTGATGCCTGCAAAGTTGTTTCTCTCACATATTTTAACTTCTTTCTGCTGCTGCTGTTCTGCAGTTTTTTCATCCCCCTTTTCGAGCACATTGTCCCAGAGGAGCTGTCAAGTTACTGATGGGCTCAGCCTTGGACATTGGTGAGTTCATCTTGGATCTGTCTGGCCCTGGATCTCTTGGACGTAGGGAAAGCTTCTGGCAGTTTCTCAAAGAAGCCATCCTTATAGCCCCCTTGCTACCAAAGCTTTGCCATGCAAATCCAATATCCATGACAGTTATTTCTTTGTCCTAGTTTAAGCACTTGATTCTCTTCTGCTGATTGCTCTGTTCTCTTGTTTTTGATGGTGTGCTAGGTATTTTGAAATTTACAGACTTACCTCAGTCTTTGAAATTAAGACATCTCAGCTTGCCAAATTAAACTGTGATTCTGAGTTCCCCTTAATTGTGAGCACCTTGACATACAGAAAAGGTAGCATTCCCCTTTGTTCAGTTGTAGTCTGAATTCATCCTGTAACCCACCTGTGGTGGGGAAAACTGAAAGACTGAAGTCAACGGATAAGAAGATAATATGCTTCCAATCTAAAATTTGAAGCTCAGTACTGTGCAGCCCTCACCTACATTTTGAGATTTTTGTATGTGTGTGTTCTTGAGACATTGCATTTGAAATTTATACAGGAAGCTAAGCTTAGCTGGAAGAGTGTAACTTGTAAACATTCTCCCATGTATGTTTTGATAGAATGGTATGGGGGCGTAGGTCACGGCTGTGGATTTAAAAAATATTTTTATACTTTCGTAACACAATCCGTAGTCCATTTTAGACTTAGTTCTGATTAAACAAAGATACTCAGATGTGCCATGGAAGTTAGCAAATAGTGAAACAGGTTCCTCAGTATTGTGACACCAACACTCCAAAGCAGCCTGACCAAGTGGGAGGTTACACCCTGCCTTGTTAGGTCAGTTTGTGGTATTTTTCCAGCTGCCCCAAAGTGTCTTGAAAGATAATTTAGTGTCATTTACAGTTGTTTTCTTCCATATAGGACCACTGCAGGCAAGAGTGTGCAGTGGAAAGGGCCAGTTCTGCCAACAGTAGGTGGCAAGAACATGGCTTACCTACTGTCAGTGTAACATACTGTCTTATACAGTCAAACAGGAATCTTTCTTTTACCTGTGGCAGTTTTGAATATTAGGGTATATAGGCAATGAGTCCAAACCAACAGGGAGCCAGAGGGTAGATTGCACGTCTGACTGTGAGAGTCATCATTGGGCCAAGTACTCCATCAGGCCAGTTGGAAAAGTGTTTTGTTACAGAGAGGTGGGCTGGATTTATGTTGTGCCCAGCCCGCTCAATTAGAGAGGGAGGATTAGATAGCCCATAATATAGCTGTGGTACTCTTGAGTACCGATGGGTTACAAGTCCTTCTGCTGCTCTCAGTGTAGCACATGTGTGAATAGGGTAAGGACTTGGATGCAGCCCAAGCACCCCCAAACTGTCTGAGTTATTCCAACAAAGTCACATAGTCCTCTGTAGAGCACACTCTCTGCCAATTTGCATGCATTTGTGTTCTGTTGGTCTTGGAAAACATTATGCCTCCTGTTCTCAAACACTGTTCCTATTTCCCTCATGGTTTAACAGCTGCCTTGCAGTTGTGGTCCTTAGATCTACCTTTCTTAGATCTCCAGTTTGCCCCATGACCTCTTTCATCTTCCTTTCCCAGGGCCCTGGACAGATTCTGAGCTCCCTGCTAGCTTGCTATTGCTTTGTATCTGCCCTCAGACTGTGGCTGCTGGTGTTCTGACAGTATACCCAAATCCTTCGTTGCTCAGAGGAAATAATAACTCTCATTCAGCTGCTTTCTTAGTATTTATTGTGACATCCGAAGACAAATGCAAACTCATCTCTAGAATCATTATTCTCTTTGAAGAACAACAGATTGTCAGGGGAGACATTTTTTTTGTATGGATTCACTTAGAAGTTCTGTCCCCCAGTGTGGTTCTCCAGCTGCCCCTGTCATATCCTCTGTTGTTGTTTATCCAACTTTTAATAATTTCCTTTTCATGCTAGAAAGGGCCACATAATTTTCTGTGTGTGCACGTATTTGTATCTACTTCATGTTTTTTCATTTATTTCAATTCATAACATACAAAATTTATAGGAAAAGGCATTCATTGCACTAAATGCATTTATTATTTATGTATGGTTTCTATTTTTTGGCCTAAATTTCATTGAGTGCCTAAGGATTTTGTGCACCTCCATTTCGTCATTAAGGTATTTCTTAATCGCCTCACATCATGACTAATTTTTGGAAGAGACACGCTGATTTGTGCATAGAGTACACCTGCTTCTGTGTAGAAACAAATGGAGGGGACCCTTGTTGAGGTTACTAGGAGAGGTACAGACTGTGAACATTGCTCTGTGTAATCAAAAGAAAGAATATCACTTAATATATTGCCAACCACATTGCTTCCCACACAGAGCATCAGCTATTTATTTATGTTTTCTGGATCACCAAAGCTACTTTGAGGTACCAGTGTAACACCTGAGTGGCTTTTGTTAAATTATTTTGGTTTCAAGTTATCTCTGTTTCTGATGGGAGATCACGCCTGGTCTGGAACCAGCTAGAGGTGGTAGCTTAATTTGTTCTATTAACATAAGCTTTCACCTAAAAATGTTGAGGTCAGCACAAGGCTTGCCTTCTTACAGGAGCATGCACAGATATGAGGGTGGAAACTTCCACGGAGAAACAGTCATTCAGGTTCTCTGGGTAGAGTGGGAATGTTGTTTATTCCGCTTCCAATAGCAATGGCACTTTACCTTGTAGCAAAAGGAACAGAAGGAAGCAGCAGAGAGAATGTCCCTCCAGTCATGACTTTGGTTTTGACAGTTTAAGCATTGGATAGCATTAAAAAAAAAAAAAAGAAAAAAAAAAGAGATGACTGCAAGTAATCAGGTAAAACATCACTGGTTGTGGCAGGGGACAAGGAAGAAAGAGGAAAATTAGTGGAAAACATTAGAAAGTGTAACCCTTGTCCTGCTGGAGTGAGCAGGACTTTTTTGGCATCTTTGTTTTCAGTTGTGTTCCCTAAAAAAATCCCAAAACCATGTAATGTGTACTTAAGAAGAAAACTGAACACCATACCAGCCTGAAACACCTCAGCCCTGGGCTGTCCCATACTTTGGCACCGCTCTCCCAGAGGACCTGGGGAAGCAGCATGTTCTGCCTCCCAGGGACAGTGGGATGGAGGCACTGGACATCGATGGCAGCTCAGACACAATGACAGTGGCCTTCCAATGAGGTTAGATAGATATCAAGGTTGGATTGATCTGAAGGTGGAAATTGTGAATCTAAGGGGAAAATGGTTCCTTATACTGGGATCTGTTATGTGAGCCCCAGATCCCTGTCTGACAGTGAGTTACTGCACAGCTTTTCTTTTTATATTTGGCTTAAAATTTACCCCAAAGTGTTTGTAATGTAATAGTGATTTTTCTTTCTTACATTTACACACATGTAAGCTATGTATTGGATTTATAAAATAAGGATTTTACAGGCATGAAGCACATCCATCTGTGTTACATAAACATAGATACATTTTGGTTTCTTTTTCTTTCCCGTGTTTATGCTGCACAAAGAATTTACTAAACCAGCTACAGTTATGGTGTGGTTGGCTTTAATCTGCACAAGATTTTAAAACTTTTTCTCACATTATAACATATTTAACTGTTGCTTTAATGGCAAAGAGGAATTCTGTGGCTGCGAGCAGAGGAATATGAAAGGTATAGTGGCTTTCCTGTGAGAGGAGTATGAGGATATGCACTGACAGAGGAACTATGAAGAACAATTATCCCAAGTTGTGTCTTTTACAATGCTGTCAGATTTTCCACTTCCGTGAACACAGATGGGTATGTGGTGCCAGGGTAAGAAATTCCACAGTGGCTGGAGGCAGAGTGCATTGGGTGCTGGCCTGGCCAGAAGTGTTGGAAGTCAGGAGTTGGAGCTGGAAAGAAAAGAAAGATGACTTTCTACAGATTTGAGACAGTAAGGGGAAAAGAAGCCCCAAACCACCAGTTTGGAATGTAAGGAAAGAGTCTTTGAAAGATGCCCCTTTCCAGACTTCTGTGCCTCAGAGGCTGAGTTTGATTTTGAGATTCAGGTTCTTAAAATACCTGTACTGTCTTCTAAGACATTTGCCCCTCTACATCCAAATAAAGCTTTGTTCTTGTTTGTTCTTGTTCTTTGTTCTTACTTATATATCTGTTGAAAGCTTTGGAGGTTGGTTTATTTATTTATTGAATTTTCAGTATCCCTGGTACTTCACCTGGGGTTTTTGAGGTTTGGGTTTGTTGTTGTGGTGTTTGGGGTTTTTTAGGGGGAAGGGTGGTTTGATGGGAGGTTTTTTTTTGTAATACAAGTATTTGCCCAATATTAGGTAGCTGAATGTGGAAGCTCTGAAGGATAAAGAAATTATGCAGGTCTTACCCTGCTGGGCACTGAAGTCTGAGGTCTGTTTGGATGCAGTTTCAGCCACATCTGGTTTTGTTTGGGTCAGTCAAGGATAATGTTTCTCTAACTTATACCAGACTTCAAGATGATCGAGTTGGTTGCATCTAGAGAGGCAAGGAATTGAAGAGGTTCTGAACAAACAAGAGAGGAGACGGCAAACTCCTCATTTTCTAGTGCTCCAAGTGCTCCAAGGGATTGTTTCTCTTGTATGCATCCCATTTTATATGTTGCTTGAAATTGAAAATTGGATCACCATATGTTATACTTTCTGTTTTGAGCATTTCATGCTATTCTTCAGAACTTTTCAGATTTCTGGTTAAGAATGGTTTACTGAATACTTGAGTTTGATAATCTCTGAGACTCTATCTAAAAGATTACCTTCTTAAATTATCATATGGATTGCTTCCTATGTCAGATTGCCTTGACTTTTAGCTACTGCTTTGTCTTAGTGTTTAGAAAGAATGGTCTCTTTTCTCATTCTTTGTATGAGTTGTTTCATAGAGCTGTTCCCTGGCCTACCTTTTTTATGTTTTCTAATTTCTCTGTTGAAAACTTGGAAATACTGGATAATTCCCTAATCAGGCAGACATCTGAAATAATAGACCCCAAAATGTAGGCTGTTAATTATTTTTCAGTGCAACAGCAATGTAATGTGTGACAGTGGAGGTTTTTGGTAACAAGTGAAATAATTTTGGACATACTGAAGACTAGAGTGATTAGCACGCTTCTGAGGATAGCAAAGCACTTCATAACATTTAATGAAGGAGGCCTTCCTTATATACCCAAAGGACGTACTCCACTCTCTCTACTCACAGGGAAGAGAGGAAGCTGGTTCAGGGAGAGGTGAGGGACAAGGCAAAGTTAATAATTAGTGGTTGTACTGTGATGATAGTCAAACATAGACCAAAAGACTCTGTTTCAGTCCTTTGCATGAATCCTGGAGGGAACCATTTCCAGCAGGACATTTCTGCAGCAGCTACTGCCTTACTGGGCTTGACACAACCTGACAGAATGGTGTCTGGGGAGAAAAAGCCCTTCTGCAGGTTCATGCCATGGCTAAAAAGGGAAGGGAGAATATAAACACTTAGTAAAACCATGAGTGGATAGCTGGTTATGGACACAGAGGTTTGAGGAAAGCAAGAGGAAGGAAGAAAGTAAATGAGCTGATGTGTATCTGAGGGGGAGAATTAGTACATATGTGAGCCCAAGAATGGGCAAAGGAAAGTGGGGTGTGGAATACAATCATATTTGCTTTCAGCTACTTGAACACAAAAACTCATTTGGTTCCTGTGTAATCAGCACTGAGAACCCAAGCATTCTGTTGCTAGTTCTCAGCACTGAAAAACCAAGTTTTCTACCTGTGTTTTCCAACACCTTTGAACTGGACGTGTATTGAATATCACCATGTTGTGGCCTACCAGGATTATTTCAGGGTAATGGTCAACTTGAATTTGTTAGCCTTTATGTGGAAAGGGTAACCATTGGCTCATTGTTGCTCTGGTTAATCGTTTTAGCAGTTTAAGAGTACCATACTGTGAGCATCTTCTCTGTATGCTCAGCCTGTCCACGAGAAAAGAATACCAGACCCCAGAGTCAGTCTGAGAATCCTTTATAAATAGCTACAGCTGGTTTGCTGTGACATTTTTCCTCAGTAATTACAGTAAATATGAACTTTAAGTTGTATCAAGTCTTAATGTGTTGGGTTTTTCTTTTTACTTTGGCTTCAGCAGTATTTTTAAATCTATGAACTAAGGATTTGTTTCTAAATTTTAAGAGAAACCTCCCTAAGCATAGAAATACAGGACTAAATTTACTTTCTGGGCATTAACATAGCCTTAAAGCAAGGAAAGTGGGCATGAAGGGTGATAGCTGTGCTTGACTCTTGTGATTGATTTTGGTGTATTAGACAAGTTCCCTTTTAAATTCAATATTCTGGTCTTACAAATAGCCAGGGAGGAAGGCAGATATCTTCAGACATATATATGTGTGTGTGACATTTAAAAATTGTCTTACTTGAAAAAATACCATCATGGTACAATTTATTCACTGGTGAAGCATACATAGAGCTGAAAAATGTCTGTGCTGATTAATGAGACAATTATACACATTAATACCAGATTAATCAGACCTCATACTTTTAAGACAGCAACATAAAGACACAAATACAGTTTTGAAAAGCATTATGCTATCTGTTGTCCCTGGCTAGCTTGGCTGAGATGTACATAAGGATGGCTGGACATCTCAGTGCTAGAGCACTGTCACTCAAAACAAGTCCCACACATTACTAATTGCAAAAATGAAACAACAATAATCTGAAAGACTTAACCAAGCCCGTGAAGCAACTTTCTGTTTGGCAGATGATACAGGAATGCCACCATTCAGACCCATGCCATGGGTTCTAAGCTGTTATGTCCTGGATCCTGAATAGGTACAACATGAAAAGTATATCTTTGTGATCCATGTTTTGTAGCAGCCTGGATACACTCTCCCGCCCTTTTTGAAAACTATGACTCTCGTGCAATTGTATCTGACCCCGATATAAAATGCTGTTAATGTGAAATAATGAACGTTTTAGCTGAGGTAATCAGAGGTTTGGCTATGAACAACCAAACGTACACTGAAGCCCCACTACTGCAACCAAAAAACCAGCAAAAGGGTACCTCTGAAAGCTCACACATTTACTGCATAAAACACATTTTCAGGCAGAATAATGTTTCTTTAATTATTCCTGCCATAGAACTTGGTCCTTAGCCTAGTTTCGTATTGTCTCTGCAATGTGAAATGTGTTAGCCTTTAGCATGTAGCATTTGCAGCTGAGTCTGAAGGCAGTCTCATTTCAGCTCAAGAACTTTAGTGTTTCTCATTTCAGGCAGTCTTGTGCACAATAGCATTGTGTTTAGATGTGACTATCAGATTGTATCACCATTCTTCAGGGCTAGCTTTCGCACACCTCCATAGCTCCTCACTGGCTCTTGAGAGGACTTTTGGCTGTGTCTTTTTATTTCTGGTTTTTTGAGTCTTGTTTTCTTTTTAAACAGTAGACAGAGCTGACTCGTGCTGTTGACTCCATGACCTGCTTCTCATTTCAACCCCGACCTGCTTCTCATTTCAACCCCCATCTGTTTAAAAAGTTTAGTAGTTGGCAGAATGTCTTCTGGGACTGATGGCTGAGCAGTGGAACATTGAAAAGAAAAATTAAACATAAAACTCCTTTTGTGTCAGGAGCTCTGGATCTGCAAGTGAACACCTCCTCTGCTGATCACTGAACTTAGGAAAGGAAAGAAAGAGGTGGAATCTCTTGAGAAGCAAAATGGCCTAGTGGAAGTCAAACCCCCATCTTTCTTGCTGTATTAGCCAACAAAAGTGAAAAATAGCTTTTTTGTTGTTGATGTTCTTCATATGAAATACATTGAAATGTTAGGAAGAAATGAAGTAGTTCAGTAAGGAATGAATGGTGCAGGCTATGGATTTCTGTTTTGGTTTTATCATCCACTCACTTTGTGACTTTGATCATGTGTCTTAGTTTTACCCTGTATTAAGTGAAACCTGGAAAAATACACAGCATGGTTTTTGATGTTACACTTTATTTATATAGATTCCCAGGGACCCCGCAGTGCTTTAGTGACTGTCCCCCTATTACGGCAGTGTCACATAGACTTCAACAACTTAGAGTTGAGCTAAACTCTGACAGGTAAAAACTTCATTATGCTAACTTTCCCCACAACTAGCTTCTCCCATCAAAAAGCAAGCCTTGCTTTAAGCATCAGTGAAGTAACAGCACATTTCTGGTTATCTGAAGAAGCTCAAATATAGTGGAATGAATTTATTAATGATGTATTCCCTCACAGCAAACAGATTTGTACTCTACCATAATTAAGCACTACAGAAATAGTACTTATCACCTTCCCTTTAGAAAAGTGAAAATAACCACCATACAACGTTAGGCAGTTTTATCCAAAAATAAAGTTTTATTGTTGAATCCTTGGAAGTCTTATATTAATAAAAACATAGGTTTTATTTTCTTGGATGCTAATACAGATTTTGTTTGCATATAAATGTTCTCGTGGAGTGTTTATACCACTCTGAAGGAAGAACATTGTTCACATATGAAAATCTGTAAATGAAACCAACTTAAAACAAAACTAAAGCTAGCACATCTGTTTAAATATCTCAGATAGTCAACCAGATGTGTGTATATATAATATATACATGCTAGTAGTAGGTGTTAAATTAGATTTTAAGAATTTGTTCCAGCTTAATAGCCTAAAATGTTATTAGTAACATAGATAAGGAAATTACTTAATGAAAAATATATGATTTTTAACCTGACAGTGTCCTTAATTAAGTTATGAGATCCTTAGATGAATGATGTTATAACAGTGCAGTGTGTGGCTTCTATTATTTATAAGACAATGCCAAAGAGCTAGCTCAAACCAATTAAAGCAAGGAAAATCTCATTGAAACTTGCCATTCTGAGCAAGTGAATGCTGAATCTTTCTTGAGAATTTATGCAGCTTTAGTATCTCAAACACTGTACTCAGCTAGATCTTTCTGATGCAGGAATTGCATATTAAGGGAAAATAATGATAATAATATTAAACTAATAAAAAGCAAGATCTTGGCAGGATTTGGAAAAAAAAAAAAAAGAAAAAAAGAAAATTTAAGTATTTCGTTGTGGTGATGGATGAATGAAATTTGAGTTAAGAATCGGGGTATCCTCACCTACCTTACAAAGTGAGCAGCTGTGCTGGGGCTCAGCTTCAGCGCTGTGAGCTCCAGGCGGCCGTAGGGCTGAGCAGGGAGGATGGTGAGTGATGCCCAGCGGGGCTCTGCTGGCACCGGCCAACGCTGAATCATTTCCCTCCCTCTCGCTGCGAGGACCAGGGAGGCCAAGATTAGCAGCTCACCCAGGTCCCAGCTGCAAGCCCGGCCCAGCCCAGCTGAGCTGTAAAACAGCAGGATCCCTGGGAGTTTGTGATCTCCAACTTGCAAATTGCTTATGGAGGTCCCATACCTCATATTTTGCTTTGTCTGTGGAATGTGTTTTATGGTTTTCACTGTATAGAAATTAGGAATGGTGCCTGGCTCTGAAGGCAGGAAGTCTACTTGCTCTTGATGTAAGAGTTTTTAAAAGCATAAATATTGTTTTTGTTGGTGGCTAACTTATCATTAAGGATTTTTTTTTTACCTCTGCCCAGTTATTTTATCAATTAGATACTTCGGTAAATAAATTACCTAAAATTTAAGCAAATAAATAATAAGAAATATGAAATCCCAGAGATATTGAAATAAATCATAAATATTTTCTTTCTGGGTCCCTGATTCTATCCTAAATATCAAAATCGTTGAAGTATGATTGATTAATATCTCTTATTTTCTCTTTGCTGTTCCTAGCACTCTTGAAGACTGTAAAAATAATAAATTTTGTGGAATTTCAATCAAACTGAATGCAGCACGAGCAGGTTATAAGAACTTGTAACATACTTGCAACGTTTTTCCTAATCTGACTTCAGAAAAAAATAATAATGAAATTGTTAATTTTAAAGGCATGATTCTAGGACTGTTGTTGAAGCAGTCAAAATATGAAATTGCTAAGCAGATCTTTAAGAAAATACGTGTAATATCTTAACATGATTATAATTTTAAGCTAATTTTCTATAGTAGTTCAAGCTCTAACCCCTCGAACTGATAGACTATAATCATGTCTTATACTGATCATGCTTGGCATGGAAAATGAACGTATGCAAGGCTTAGATTAACCATGCACCACAGATGTATTCAGTGAGCCTGTTTGCTGTTTTGCTATGTAAGCCCCCCCAATCTAATCCTTTAGAGACATTTTTATCTGCTAATAAGCATAATTGCAGTCATTCCTGCTGTCATTTATAAAATTATAAGACATTTATTTAGTCAGTTGTGGTGTTTAAGGCTGTTAAGTTTCCCTGACCAGAACTGAAGGTCTGCTGGCAAATATTTCTCCAGGACTTCCGTGGTACACCTGGTCTCCTGGCTCCTTCTCCAACAGATCATTAGTCTGTGATGAGGCATTTACCACATGGAGATTTGTACCAGAGACACAAAAAGTTCTGGTTCTCACCTCTATCTGCTTTTATACCATCTGTGGTTGCATAGAGATGATCAAGATTTCCTGAGTCTTGTAGACTTGTGGATATAGACCCTAAAGCCTGGAAGGTTTCAGCACTGTACATTAGTGTGAGCAGAAATGCAGATCCAAGAGAATTCAGGCAGAGAAATGAGGTATGTGATGTCTTGCAGATTGAGTGAGACCATTTCAGAGGAGTGAAAATCTGCTGAGGATGCTGCCATAAATGTCACATCTGCTCATAGAAGCATAGAATTGTTTGTGTTGAAAGGGTCCTTAAATTTAAGATCATCTAGTTCCAGACCACCTGCCATGGACAAGGACACCTTCCACTAGACCAGGGTGCTCAAAGTCCCATTCTCAAGGGAAAGGAGACGTTGCAGCCCTTCTGCTGCTCATGATAGCTTAGTGGGCTACATCTAACTTCAGCCTTCATTTCTCCTGTAAACCATTTCAAAATTCCTTCCCCACTCCCTTCCTTCTGCTGTATTTTTAAACTGCAGATAGTGAAAGCAATTTGATGGATACATGGTGGAGACTGGAATTTCCTGTATTTATTCTGATGTTACATACAAAGTGACTGACAGGCTCAGTTCCTTATTTCAAGAGTTGAGCATATCTTTTTAAATCAATAGGAATTTTGCTATTGACTTGAATTTGAATTGTTGAAAGGACTCTTGTTTTGAGGGAAGATATCTAAAAGTGTAGAAACAAGCACATCTGTTAGCCAGACATCACTTCAAGATCCTGAATTTAGTAGAAAGTTTTAAAGGCTTTGTGGCAAATAATGGACTGCTTTGGGGAACTGCAGAGTATTCAGATTAATCATCTAGACAGAAGTTTTTGAGTTTAGGGACTCTTCAGTATAGAAATGCTGGATTCATGAGCTAAATGTTACAGTATATCACTTGGTTCTACTGAAAAGGGATATCATCCTTTTAACTTGTGAAGTCCTACTGTCTGAAAGTACGTCAAAGTAAAATAGTTCAGGCAGGGGCAATATCAGAAAAAACTGTGACTGTTACTAATTTCACCCTCACTGGTATTTGTTCCATGCAATTCCTGTTTATTCTTCCTAATTCACTGTATAGATGATTTTTGTTGTTGTTTTTTATCCACATGAATAGACAAGCTCATGAAATGGTCTCGAGCAGCAAATGGCTTTGAAAGTCAGACAAAGTGAACTAATCTCCAGTTTATAAACGTATGGGGATGCTGAAAGAACAAATGCTTCAGCAAGCAACTTTAAAGAGGAATTGGGATGTGGAGTTTCTGACGGAAAGGAATTGGAGGTGGCAGAACACAATACAGCCTGAGCACAATGACACACTGAGTAGAGAAATTTAATTACATAAAGAGGAATAATAGATGAATCAACTGAAAAAAACAGACACCAGAGAGAGCAGGGAGAAAAGAAAAAGAAAAGAACCATCTGACCGTAGGAAAACAAAATAGAGAATTTTGCTAGTATCTTACTAACCAGCCTGTGAAACCAAAGAGAGTATATGAAATTTTTAAAAACTAATTTGTTTCTTAGACAGCCAGGGAAAGGACACTACAAGGAAAGAAGGGACTCTGCCCTCATTCAGCTCAGACTGCTTCAAAGGTCTACCCAGTGTAATAAACAGAGCAAACCCTTTTGTGATGCCTGGATGAAAGTCACGATAGTAAGTCAAAAAAATCCTTCAGAGGCCAAGTCCAGCAATCTTTAGCCCTGATTCAAGAAAAACTTCCATTGTTTCACACATTAGTGTCCGGAAAACAGAGGGTACAGGGGCACTGAGCCAACTGGGGTTTTTTTAGGTTGGTTTGTTTTTTTTTTCTTTATTGCAGGGGGAAAAAAAAAAAAAGGACTGAATGCCTTTTCAGTGTGGAGAAAACTGTGAGAAAGGGAAGGGGCCACCCACTTGTGCCCTGTCAAGGCTGAGCAGATCCTCCACGACTTTCTTTCCACCTGCCCCCAATCTGCTTTATGCTTTGTATCATTCATTTGCAAGAACTGGTCTCCTTTCAGACCAGAAGGAGAACTTTGCAGAAAGTTATGGGCAAACAGTCTGAATAGAAACTGCTCTGCAAACACAATTATTGCATTCGCAGTTAAATGCAAACTAGTAGCAAAGCAGTGGGAACAACTAGGCATTCAGCAGAGGGAGACGCCAGGTATAAATGCTTTGATAGTTAGATGGAATTTGAATTAGACACCTTTTTAGCATCTTAAAAGAAACAGTCTCACCTCTGTTTCAGGATGTATCCTTTATTTCTCTCTCTCTTTTTCCCCCCTTTGCCTGTGTGTACAATAAGATCATAGTCAAAGCAAAGCAAGCAGCTCTGGTTCTCCTAAGGGCTGTGTTGAAATCAGTGAAGCATCTTGGTGATCTATTGTTCTTAAAAGTGTTCACACTGAGTTCACTTCCTCAGCATCTTCTTCTTTTGGCTCAGTGTAGAATTTCACCTCAAGTTTCAGTGATCATTTGGGAGGCTGGGGGTGCTTCCCTTTTCTTGGGAGTAAGCTTTCCTAGTTCAGATAACTTTTGCAATTACTGTGTAATAAGAATGGCAGTTGTTTGGGTGCCATTCCTTTCAAGTTGAAGGCAGTGAGAGTTTGGAAGAGCCCAGCAGAGCGCCTAACACATTGCAGAGACAGGCTTCATGCTGTGCTTCACAGGCAGTCTTAACTCAGGCAAAATCATACTGAAGTCAGGTGAGGTTTTCCCTGAGTGAGAAATGAGTTAAAAACTGAGGCAAGATCCTGATCTTTTACCCAGGCACAATTCCAAAAGCTTTAGAAGGGTTGCTTTTGACTTACAGCATTGTAACCAAGATCAGAATCTGGGCTTCGATAAGAACTTCAACATTTGGCCACAGTCCCATGAAGGTCTTCATTTATTTATTTATTTATTAAAATGGACAATTGCATCCACTTTAATAACCCTCACCTCAAAGTTGACTTGAAAGAAAACTAGTAAGACTTTTTATTGAGAGAAGGAAAAAAAAAAAAAAAAAAGAGTTTAGCTATGGTCAGCCAGGGTGGGAAATTCCATTGTGGCTGCAAGCCCATGGCAGGTAGAGTGGAATTTAATGAAGGAAACTGCTGTGTTTTTGTGTCTTTCTGTATGTTTTTCCTTTAAAACCAAGAGCTGGGCAGGCTTCCCATTTGACCTGATGTGACCCAAGCAAATTGCTTCTTATATAAAAACAACTGCAGACTTGGAGAATGTGAAAATGCACTGTATCCTTTTTCCAAGTCAGGGAAAATGAAAGCCTGAGAAACAGGATGGCCCTGTCAATACTCGTTGAGCAAAACTATCACTCAAGCCCTATAAAGAGAGATTAGAACAGGCTTCCTTATGCCAGAGGGATTCATTGTAAGTTAGATCTCTTTAGGTGTTGTTTTTTTTTTAAAGCAGACACACCGTCAGTGAGAAAAAAATCCATTTTTCAGAATTTTTTTTTTTTGTGAAGGGAAGAGAAGAACAAACTCTCATAAAGGAGGAGAAAGGGGAGCGAGGGGAAGAAAAAGACTTTAATTAATGCACCCGAATGAAAAGAAATAAATTGATAATTGTTAAAACTTGGGCAAAAAGCCCAACTTTTAGCCTTTGCTGTAACTTGGGAGAGCACAGGCGCAGGGATTCAGGGTGTGTCTACTGATATTGTATTCAGATGTGTTGCCTTGGCATGTGTACTGACAGATTTATTTTAAAAACAAAGCAAAAAAAAAGGCATTGTGTGCTCGTGAAATGACTTCATAAAATACTTCCCTTTATGAATTATTTTGATCACAGGGCTTGTTGTTTAAATTTCTAAAGTACTGTGCTTTTTTTTATAAATTGCCTTCTTTTCAGAACTGTCTGTTCTCAAGTTGGCACCTTCTGCATAGCAGCATGCAGAGATTAAAGGAGAGGGGAGGGAGGGGAGGTGTGGAGGCTTTCATCAGACCAAGGGGGTGACGTGGTGCATAAGCAAACTCACATCTTCTGTTGGTCACCCCTGAAAGGAAACCTGAGCTCTGAGCCACTCTTCTCCCTTACAGGCATATCTAATCTGCATCACCCACTCCAAGGAGACACAACCAAACACTTGGACTGTCACATGCTGCCATGTTAGAGGAGACGAAATAGACTTTTGTTTCCTCTCTCTTGCTTAAAATGGAGGTGAACAGCTTCCTACACAGGAAAGCAAGATACGGTAATACTTTCCAGGTTCAGTGAGGCCTGTTTTTCCAAAACACCGGTTTTGCTTGTGCTCCATAGGTTTCTGACTGTTGCTGGACATTTTTTCATGCCATGGCTCAGGAGTGCAGCTGAGCACTCCCAGCATTGCACACTAAAGGGGCACCATGTAGAAGGAAACTCCCGATTGTTTTGTTCCAGATATGGTGTTCAGGATCCGTAAAGTCAATGTTAGTTACTCCCACAAGATCAACATTCACCATCATCATCCAGATCCTGTATTTATCTAGATGTTATAATGGAATTTTCAGATGAAGCATGAAACCTACAGTTCAGGAGAGCGAAGGTTCACTTGCAATGTCTTCTTTCTGTTTTCTGGGGAGCATTCACAAGATCCTTATTATGGTTTGTGTTACTTGATAGAGTCTGATGTAACATACTACTTGTGACAGCCCACCCAGGACTATTGCTGCTTATGTAAAGGAGGAGGTCAGAACAGTACTGACCTGCAAAGGGCTGTGAGCTTTTTCTTGCAAAGTCATATTTATAGCATTAGGATTTCCAAAGAAAAGTGGTATTTCTGCCCAGAATTCTGGTGTTTACAGAAGGAGATACTCTGATTCAGGGGCCTGGCACTGATTTGAGGTTAGAGTTAAGAGATTTATGTTACATGTATTGATTTTTTGGGTCTCTTCTCATTGCCCTGTCTGCTGAGCAAACAGACAACAGCTGCACATTTAAATGGGGAAGGAGACAGCAAACAGTGATTCAGGGTTCTAGATTGTGTCAAAAAAGATGATGAGTCCCATGGAAGGAAAGGATCTTTGTTTGGTTGACTGGATGCAATTTGAGAGGTTTGTCTCTGTCTTTAATGGTAAGACCAGTTGTTCTCCTGGATATCCAGCCCCCTGAGCCAGAAGACAGGGATGGTGAGCAGAATGAAGCCCCATAATCCAAGGAGAAATCAAGTTGATAACCTACTGCCCCACTCAGACACACCCAAGTCAGTGGGGCCAGTTGAAATCCACCCAATCCGACTGAGTGGAGGTACTGGCTGAAGTGCTCACTTTCCATCCTGGGTCAGCAGTCCTGTCTGAGAGTGGTTTAGCATTGGAATGGGCTGCCCAAGGAGGTGGTGGAGTCACCATCCCTGGATGTATTTAAGAGATATGTGGAATTGACACCGGGGGACATGGTTTAGTGGTATGCTTGGCTGTTCTCAGTTAACAGTTGGACTCAATGATCTTAAGGGTCTTTTCCAACCTAAATGATTCTCTGATTTTTTTGCTGCATGGAATTTTTCTACAGTGGCATAGCTTCCAGGTCCTGGTAGACTTATTTTTAACTGTGTACAGGAAAGTTCCAAGGAGACAAATAGTGGAAACCTTATTATCTTATTCTAGAGAATTTGCTTCATAGTTCAGAGACACTTTGTTCCCAGAAACTCTTTTCCATAGCTTAATAGATCATTCTGCTACAAAGAAATACATAGAGAAGTACATAGAAATTTTCTGTTTACTTTAGGTCTCTTCCCTTTGCAGATTAGACATCGTTTTTATCTCCAGACCTGCACTTTGTGTGATAGGAGATGAGTGTCGTTCAACAAACTTTCCTTGATAGCAGCTCTTCTTGTCCCTTAGCCAGGAGGATGTATTATCTTATGTCTTATGTAAGACTATATAGAGCAAAATGTGCTTTTTTAACTTCCCATGTGTAAACACTAAAACCCCTTCATGCATACTCCATGACAGACTGGAGACCATGCCATCTAACTTTTCAGTGTATACATAAATCAGTGTATATCATTAATATATCTATTCAGTGCATATATGTTATATATTCATCCAGTAGCAGCTGAATTACTTCTTTAAAATATTATTTTCCTATTATTTTCTGTTGTTTCTGTAATTGTTTTTTGGGATCTGCTGTCCACACAAGTGTTTTTCAGCTTGGACTGTTTCTGTGGCCTCTAATGTGAAGTGCAGTGTACAAATCAACAAAATGCTGTGATGTTCTTACTGTGTAGCTTTGGAGAGGATGTCTACTTTAGGAACTTGTTTGGACATAAAATAATTTCTGTGAATTATACCTTTTCTTAAAGAAAATGAAATAAGTAATGAGCACTGGTTTTAGGTTAGTCTTAATGTTACTTATGGATGTTTAGCAATACATAATTTCAGCAGTAGAATGCAGTGCCTATCCTGTCAAATCAGTCCTTTCATATCATTTTACTGGACAAAGCCTTTGGCAGAGTGAGCACAGTTTAGGTTCATGAGTGTCTTCCTGAGATTTAAAACTGGAGCACTGTAAGGTGTCTGCACTTTTGACAATGGACTTCAGAACTCTTCTGAATTCCAGCAAAAGGCCTAAGGAAATTGCTGAAAAGAGGTCAAAGTGCATTTGGAAGATCATGGAAGAAATGCTTTTGCGTGTCAGTTTGGGTGGACTGTCACAGGACCATGTTGTAATGTGTCATCCATTTTTTTGAGTTAGATAAATTCTCAGCAGCTTTTTTGGCCCATACTCTTTAATAGATCTTAGTGGGGATTTTGATCAAGAAACAAGCAAGTAGCGCTTCAGGATTTAATGCTAGATTTTTATGTTCCTGGTCTTGACCATGTATATGACCAGATTTCTGAGTGAAAGGCAGGATAAAATGAAGATGTTGCTAAGTGAAAAGCAGATGAAGGAATTTCTGGTTTAAAAATGCAAATTAAAGTATCAGCAGTAGATTTGCAGTCTGTTTAGAGTATTTCTAATTTGTACAAGCCTGTGTGGACCTATTTCTTTCTCATTTAATGGCACACCCAGAACTTTCACTGGCTTCAGTGCAATTATTGTTACAGCTACAGGAATCTTCCCAAGAAGTCTGCACCAAAAGCCATTTATCTAAGTGAGAATGCTTCCAGTGGCACCTGTATGCTATGGGCTGGGATGTACATATAGGTACCTCTAGGCTGAGCACTATGGAAAATAGTCTGTGTTCTTGTATGTAAAACAAAATGGATGTTATGATCAATAGTACTTTTTTTAAAAAAAATTCTATGATAAGCACTGAAATTTACAATATGTAATGGCTCAGAAAGATTGTTCCTGTCTGGAATTTGAGACTGTCACTGATTTTGAAATGTCTCAGCTCTACTGGGAACTGCATTTGTAAATATTGAAATATTTACCTTACATATGCATTTTATGTTATATATATATATGTCACATTTTCAGAGCAGTGACAGAAATACAAATCTAAGCATTAGTATTTTGAATTTTGGTAGATTTGTGTACCTGAAAAAATTCTAATGGAACTTATAAACTCTTGTGAATACTTCGTGTTATTTAAGTGTGTGACTAGTCCTGTAGGACTAAAAATTCAGGGGAATAGCTAACCAGCTGTAAGCTAAATATATGACTGCATGTTCTCATAATCAGAGGTTTACGTTTTTAAAGAAGCTACACAGGAATCTTATCATATGCTTCGAAAAAACAGGACCCATTTTGGAATAAGAAACAAGAGCATTACTAACCTAAAGAATAGAGGGAGAAAACTCAGACTGTTGAAACTACAAAATGGGCTGAAATGAGGAAATTTACCCAGTTTGGAACCCGGCAAGTGCACTTGAAATACTTTTATTTTTCTTTCTTTCTTATTCACAGAGTTGCAGGATTTGAGTTAGGTCTAAAGTAAAAATAAATATGATGTCTCACTTGAGAAGAACTCTACCTCCTTTATTTAAGAATTTGTATAAAGCATTTGACGAGATTGAATAGTATTTTATTTGGTTAAATTAGGGTTTGAGGTTTGTAAGTTTAAACTTAGTCCCCTTTTAGGAATGATTTAAGACTGGAATGCTATAATCGTCTAGTTATATGAGGCTAGAGCAGGTGCTGGGGATGGAAAAATGTTTTTTTTCTCCTTCCATCTGTTCTCTGAAGAACTGCTTAATTCTTCTTGCAGGAATCTGTTAAAAGCTTTTCATAAGGTTTCCCTGTAGGCAGACAATTCACTGCAGAACCCCATAGGCAATGCCTTTGGATGTACTGGGAGTAATTCGTGCACAAGCTCATCCTTCTTTTCCAGGTGGAATGAGAAAATAGGATAGTATGCTTTGGGATCCTCTCTGTATCTCTCTTTTGAGTGCAGCAGAGATTGAACAAACTGAAGAGTAGTTTCATGATCTATTTCTGCTACTGGGAATAACATTACTTTCTGTTGTATTTAAAACAATGAATGGAATTGGACTGCTTTCCTTCTGTGTGAATATGTGTCAGTCATTCCAGTTTTGGTTTTTTGAATATTCAAATCTATAATAAACAAAAGTGAAACTACTTTGAAAATGTTTAACTTTTACAGTTTCTGCTTCTGAATCAAGGCAACTTGAGTTTATCAGGCTAGATGTCGTGCAGTTGGGCAAATAAGTTGTCCTGCATTCCTTACTTAGTTTGTCTTTGTGACAGGGGTTCCTAGATGTCAGAGCTTTGAATGTTTTTTTAAACTCAGGGTCATTTTCTCAGTGCAGATTTCTTCACAATACTTCTGCTAATATTAATGGGATTCATACATAAATCCTTTCTGTAGCTACAGAGGAAGGGATTCCAAATGTTTTAGTCTTCCCATCTGTATACTGAGAATACCATCAGATGAGAAGGTAAAAAAGAGTAACAGTTTACAGCAGAAAAGTATTAGAGGAATTCCCCCAACACCTACCTTCCCTGCAGGAAAACAGGAGCGTGTGTGTACAGGAAAAGTCTGACAAGTTTGGTGTAAGTTGGGATTTAAACTTCCTCCAAGCTCTGCAGTTCAGGAATTCAGCCTTTGGGTCTAACCCCTAGCAATTTTCTTAGCTGACAGGGTCAAAGCTGCAGCTAAGGGTAAAAAATTCTTCCTGCTTAATTTTGAAAATTTGAAAGTGAGAATTTTATATTTTTCTCTAAAATAAACTTTGAAAATCTGAAAGTCAGAATTTTAGATTTGTCTCTAAAACAACACTACCCGACATTCCCACACTTGCCTATGGTCAGAAAAAGAACAGGTCTTCTTTATTTCTAATTTGAACTTTCTTCTTGGGCTTCCCCTGAGCTGATATTGCTTGTCATGGACACAGGTTTTAATGTAGGGTAATCTTCCATATTTCTGGACTGTTTTAATTTTTTGATTGTTTCTCTCTATTTCCAAACATCCTGTTATCCTAGCTAAATCACCAAAGGGAAGGAGAATATTCTGGGGAGGTATGATAAGAGGCTTACTCTTGTTTTATACATTTTCTTCTAGATGATTACTCTTGATCTCCATTGGAGAGGGAGGATTGGGCTAAATGGAGCATCTGCCCCCATATATTCCCATATTATTGAGGAAACTTTATGCATGTACATAAATATAAACACATACACATGTCAAGCCTTTCAGTCTCCTAAGTGCTGTGGATAATTATTTCCATTCCTTTTCTAATAAATAGGTAAGTGGAAACAGGAACTTTTCCTATGACATTGGTGGCAGAAACATATGAATCAAGAACCCAAAGCCTCTTTGTTCATGTTCAGGTCATAGTTCAGTTTCTCTTACCTACACAGATACCCTTCCTGTTTGGAACACTGTGATATACAGCTTCAACTGTCCTGCCAGGAGGTGGAAAAGGATAGTTCTCTCACAGAAAGCCTGTATGAGTTCCTTTGACCACTCTGTGGGACTAGACTGCTGTATGGGACTGTTAAAACTGATGTGAGAGGAGGCCATGTAATTGCCAGTCTTCCTGCACAGGAGCAGGAGTGCTTCTTTCGTGCTTTCCAGTTGTTTGCAAGTTGAGCCTGCTCATGTAGCCAGTCCCAAGAATGCAGCTCTGCTCCTATGCCAGTGAATTGTTCTTAGTCACCTTATATAAAGGAAAGCTTTGTATTTAGCAGCTTCAAATCAAATGGCCTGGTAGTGAAAGCTTGAAGGTAATTTGAATATCCAGAGCAGTCATCCTTTCTCTTTAAAAGAACCGTGCATGTTACATATATCCATCTTGCAATTTAGTTCTTTCTAAACACTTTTGAATAATAGGATCAGGACTGTATTTTTCTTACAGAAGTGTGGGTGATCCGAGCAGTTGTTTCTATAACAATGAAAGCATGTTTCAGATACAAGAAAATTTTCTGGGGTTTTTTTGTGGCCTTGAGCAGATCACAATGGCCCTTTACCACTGTTTTTCCATTTCAGCCATTGTGAGCCTTGAATAACTAACATTTGGAAGCATTTTTGCAAATGAAATCTGGTTATGAAAATGCACAGATAGAAAAGCAAACAGCATGATCCTAGATGAATGTTTTCCAAAGGCATTCTGATGAACTTCCCCTAAAACTTACCTCTGTATATGTGAGCTTCAAAAAGTAGAGACAATATCTGTACTATTACATTTAGTTTTATTTGTTAAAGAAATGTTTGAAATGCATTGTTCTGTTTAGTCCGGCAAGTAACCCCAAGTTAACTGATGTGTGATGGGCTGCTCCATGGCATGAAAGCATAACAAGAGAAAATACTCTCTTTTCCTTTCCCAGTTTTTGCATTGTGACCTGACATTTATGCATATTGCATAAAGCAAATTCTGAGTACTACAGCTTTACTGACTTGAGGCTGACAAACTTTTTTTTTTCTTTTAACTTGATTTTTGTCATTTTCTGGTAAGCTCAACACACTGTATACTCTACATGTCTTTCCAGACAGCACAGAAAGGTTTGGTTATAGACTTTACATGAGGCTGCACCATAACTTTTGTTCATGTCCAGCTTTTCAGTACAAAAATAATGTGTACCTAAGTTCAACCAAAATTGTTGTGTCTGCCTGATCATATTGTCTACAGAGCCAAATAATCTAAAGTATGAATGGTTTGATAGACTAAGCATCCAACAAAAGCTTCCTTAAAGTGAGTCATATCTTTGATTCAATAGTCACATCAGTTGAAATTAATCAGTCTTCCTGTTGCACTGGGAAACTTAAGAAGAAAAGCAAAAGAATTGCTGCAACAAAACAATGCCATCCATTGTAAGGCAGTGCCAGCCAGGGATACCAGGCAGCAACCAAGCAGGCCAAATCAGTGCTTATTTATTAATTCCAGGAATGTCTCAAATATTTGAGGGCAGTTTCCGGACAGAGCAGTGATGGCAGAGGGTTCTGGCATTTCAGTTCATCAAGGCGTCATGGATCTCCTGTTGGGAAGTGTTCGCATTAGGACACTCATTTCATTACACTTGAAGTAATTGTCCTTCACACTCTTGTAGCAAGAGTGGCAAAAAAACTGCATGGACAAATAAAGCAAGCAGCACTTCTTTCAGCATCCCATTGGGAGGCCAAACTAGTTTTTTTCTCTTTCCGTTTTTGAAACTTAATTTTACATCAAGCAAGAGGTCAGAATTCAAGCACAGTCGTTCAGATGTGCTCACTTAAAAAGTATGTATGATAGTTACTATGTCCTTGATCATTTTTAGACAAAAAGGGAATCTATATTTCCTTACTCTTTTGCTGTCCAAGTGCTGTCTTCTCTGTATTTGCATTACAGATTTATTAGATCTTTTGAAAGTATCTCCAGTCAGTGTACAGACACCTATTCCTTCCAGTGTTTCTCTCTCTCTGTTACCTCTTCTTAACTGATAATTATTCTCCTATGCCAGGTCTAGTTCCCATTTCCTTGGTCTCTCTCTTACCAATGTTTTCCTGACGGTTTTCACAATTCAAAGACATTTCTTGCCTTATAGATTGAGTGTGGACATAGCCAAGTGAAAGTCTGTGGCTTGGAGGTAAAACAGTGCTACTTGGGCAAACTCTTTGAGACATAAATCTATTAATTTACTGATTCTGATTCCATAGACAAGTGTTTCCTTCTGAATTTTGGAGTTGCATCCACACTTTTTCATGAGCAATATTCTAGATTCTTTTGTACAAACAAGATGGGTACACATCACTCAGTCCCAACCTTGGCAGCATAAATTCACACAGGAAAAAGAACTTTTATCTTAAGAGTAGTAAAATGCAAGGAAAAAAACACCTTTGAAAAAGTTTAAAAATCTATTTTATAGATTATCATTCTGCACTCATAATATGAGCATGTTGCAGAAGTTCATTAAGCAATGCAGCTAATATCTGAAATGAATTTATGGACTTGTTTGGCTTTTTTTTCCCCTCATCCAGCAACAGAATCTAGTATCAAACTTATTTTGCATTTCTATCACCATGCCTTTTCCAGTTCTGTTTCTGTTCCATCCTGTTTACTCACTTCTCTTAGCAATTTTCCCTAATTTGTCACTACAGGTCTAGCATGTTTCCAAGAGACACAGCTCTCAATTTTTTTAAAGCAGGCTTTTTGCTCTTATATAAGTTGTATTGTTCTTGTCCACTTCTTGTGTATTCAGGCCTGGTGTTAAGCCAGACCATTCAGAACTGAATGAGCGGTGCTCACTGTAGCCCATGTGGCTGCTGAGAAATGGCCTCCTACTTAATTTTTCTTCACCAAAGGCTGATGGAATTCATGGACTTCCTGGATTTGCACCCTGCTCCAAACACTGGTTAAGAATGATTGTTTCCCACTTCACACTAGTCTGGTCTTGTTTGCTATCTTCTCCCTTCCAACCATGAAGCACAAAATAAGATTAAGATTACCAGCTTACACAAGGGCAGTCTGCAGTGCCAAGCCAGATACCCGAGACAAGTGAGGCTTCCTTCAAGCTCACAAACCAAGTGGTGATCGGAGCAATGAAGGTTTGCTGGGGTCAGTCCAGAGTGCAGGGTGACTGTAGAGCAAGCCAAACGTTATTACAGTCTGACATGGAAAAGCTTCCCAGGAAAAACAGTTAAAACAGGGAGCAACTACAGCTTAATATTTTGGAAGTGTGTGGGGGGGGAAACAATGGATATTCTTCATTAGTAGACTGCAGCCTTAATAAAATGTAGGGATTCTTTCTGAATTTATGTGTAGGTCTTGGCCTGGGCAGGCTGTCTTCTTCCCTGCTTTTTAATGTATTCACCAAATGTGTGAGAAATTAAAACTGCACAATGAGCAGCATTTCCTCCCTGCAAACTTGCAGTGCACCAGCTATGAGAGGAAATGTGTTCCTTAGGATATGCATCTTTTATACTGACTAGCACTATATCATCACATGCTCAGTCAATAAAAGTATGTGTATTTAATATATATATACTCATGTACATATATATCATTCCAGTAAATAGCTGTGGAAAGGAGAGAAAATAGTTATAAAATAGTTAAAAATAGTTATAAAAGCATTCTGAACAACAAACAAGCTTAGTGAACAACTAAAGGAAACTTTGAAGAAACAGGCCTTCATGAAGGAATAACAATGTTGGAACCGTATGTTTTCTGTGTACCAGAAGACTGTTTTAATAGTTTACAAATGTATTTAGCCACAGAAAGTGTAAAATTAGTCAATGTTTTAAAGGGCTAAAGATTGACATAAGTCATTCAAGTTAGTGAAGGACTTCTTTACATCCACATCCCGTGAATAAACTTCTATGACTGAGCAGATGTTTGTGGGGGGCTGGTTTTCTGTGGCTGCTTATTAGAGTTGTACAAAACTTTGCTGCTAACTTGTAGTATTCATTTGTTTCAGATGTTGTGTCTTGTGGGAAGTATGGTGGCCTAGACCACAAGTAACTCAAGTTCTGTCCCTGCTCTGCTGCTGCTAAGCTTCATGGTCTAGAACAAGGTGTTCCTCCACACTGTAGTGGTTTTACCCTCATAAAATAGGAAATCTCTTTATAAACTACTTTGAGAACTGCTGATGAAAGATGCTGGCTATAAGCTTTGCCAGTGTTTTTCCCCCCCAGTTTGTAAGAGTTCAGTAGCCTAAAGTAAAAGTCAGGTGAGTCTTCAGGGCCTCCAGGGTTTGCACTGAAGACTTACAAAACCTTGTATACTGCATGTTTTCACTTCAACAGCTCCAGGGTTACTCCAAGCTGGGATCCCCATCGTTAACAGGGCTTGTGAACCTCAGGAAATCCTTCATCGTCTGATCTGAATTATGAATTGGCAAGGAAATCAACATCTTCTGCTGAGCAGCAGAGGTTTTATGAAGCTGTGCAACACTGTCTCCACAAAAGCTTAGTTTTGTTTCAGCAATGCTCAAACACCAGCTCTGCTCTGTTGCACACCCTGTGCATTCTGTTCTTCATCCTTAGATGAACTTCCATCCCAGATGACTTCATCCTTGATTGCCTCTGTACTATGTATGACCAAAACTGAGGCATGTGTACTGACATCTCTGTGTTCTGTGATATCACACACCTCTGCTGAGCTGGAGGCTGGGCTGGCTTCCTGCCTCCATGATATCATGTTCTCAAATGAAACAGAGGTTTTCCCTTTCAATCCAACTGGGCATCTTCTTCATCATGACAGCTCTTTGCATTGTGGTTTGAGCCACTTAGAGAGTAAAATAAGTCACAGAGCTACCTGACAGTGTGAGTCACTGAATAGTGTTCAAGCATGCTTTCCTGTTAGTTCTGTAGTGGCTCTCCGTGCTCACTTGACAGGTTTTCATCCCAATGGCTCTTCTAGGGGGTTTCAAGTCTGTAAGGAACTCGTCTCTATTCTGTACACACGTTGATAGGTGCAAGCTTAAAAAAAATGATGTACCTAGAAGAAAGGAGGAAAGGGGGCTTGATTCTTAACAGATCCGGTACTTTACCAGAAATCTGGACAGGATTTCCATCTTTTTGCCCCCCAGAGTGATAATGCAGTAATGCAAAGAAACCCGAAAACAGAAAAATCTTACTAGATTTTCTGCGTTACTGGAAATCCTATTCAGATATTTAATTTTTAAAAATGGTCAACATAAGAAAAGGAGCTATATTAGCTCCTTCAATAAAGTATTCCTTTCATTCTCTGTCAAAAATGGTCACATGCTAAACATCGAACAAAAAAATTTGAAATGTTAAAGGAATAAAACTCTTCAGGGAATAAATTATTTTTACAACTGGCCAATATAAAATAATACAGTACAAGTCTCTTAAAGTAGTAATTGATAAAGGAATGAAACTGCTAAAAGAGTATATTTTTCATTTGCTGGAGCTAACTGGATAATAGCACTCAGCTGTATTTAATCTCTGGGGGCTTATGGAACAGGCACAAAAATGAATGTAACTTAAAATCGACGAGTGATCTTTCATGAGATCTGTGGTACCTGCTGCCTGCTGGCAACAGCCATGTTACTGCAGCAAGCCTACTCACTCAGCCTGGCAGTACTTTGCCTTTCAGAGCCTTTTTTTATCTGTATGTTAAGGAGGTAATTCCCAAGACATCCCTATTAAGTGAAAAAGAATGACTCTTCCCAGCCTGACACTCAGGGAAACTGAGATACAGGGGTGATAAAGCCTTTGCCTGTGGTCAGACTGGTTTGTTCTACCATGTAATATGGCTGTAATGGGCCTCAGTCCGTCCACAGAATGCTGATTGAAAACACGCTAGAATAAAAATTTGAAATTGTGGTTTCACTGGATACTGCAGAACGGGATTACAGCTGTGCTGGACCCAGGTCCTTCAGCTTCCTACAGTGCACACTTGAATCCCAGTATAGAAATCAGGTACCAGTTTTATATTAGTGTCTGGTTGATTAAAGAATTCTTACATTATATTTTAGAGCTATGTGAGTGGGCTTCAAAGGTTGACCACATGTGGACAAAAAGAGAGCATCCCCAGAAGGAGAAAAATTCCCCCACTGTGTGGCCATCATGTGATTCTTGTTTGCCTCTGAAACAGGTCTGTCCCATGAATTTGTTAGATTTTCATTGAGAAAAAGAAGATAAATTTTTCAATAGGTAGATACATGCAGAGATTGTCATCTGATGAGAATGGAGAGAGAGTGGGGACTTGGAAGAATGCATACAAATGGCATTTCATTTATCCTTCTGTTGTCTTGGTGGGTCTTGGAGAGACTAAGTGATTTCTAGCTTGTCCAGGCTTCACCCAAGTGATGTTCTCTCCCCAGAGTCTCTTCCTGTTTTTCCATCCACTGCTCAGACTGTCTGTCCCAGCAGAACTGCTTCATTCTTCTTGAGATCGGCCACACTGAAACAACTGAATAGAATTAGAGTTTTGTCTGTGTCTGTCATCTAGTTTGGGTTTGCTGGTGCTTCTCTCCCCTCACCCATGAGCTCATTTTCCATAAATTTAATCAGAAGTAAGACCAAGGACTTTTTTCTAAATAGTCTTGAATGTGGTGTGTATTTTAAAACTGAATCCTCCTTTACATTAAAGTTATGAAACTGCCTTCTTTTTATAGCTCTTCCTTATAAAGCTATTGACCCAATTGTATGAAATTTGAACGGCATTTGAAATTTAGAAATGTATCTACATTTTATAGGATTTTTGAGGTTTGGTTCTCTAAAGAAGGAAATAACTGACTTCCTTATTTTCTTAAATTATTTACTTTGTTTCGTTCTAGTGGAGAATATGCCAGAAACTTTGATGAGTGGGTAAAAATAGTGGAAGATAAATGTGCCTTTGTAAAGTTCTACCCCATGCATATCCTGTGCCCTTGCATCATATTGCCTGATCTGTTTATTGTAAACAGACTGTATCAATTCAGGAATAGTAGCATGCTTTTATCAATAAAACAGAGATAATTTCCCTTTATAATCGACAAAATCAGTTAGAAAATTCTCTCACTAATTATTTTATGCTTAAAACCACCATAAGTAAGCCACCATTTATTTATGGTGGTTTTAAACATATAGAAAGAAGTGAGGAGAGTGAGAACAAGAATAAATTGCAGTATTCCTAACTTACCAAATAATACATTTTGTTTCTGCCTCACTTCAAAATGGCCCAAAAGAATGTTGTTTAAACTTGGCTTATTTTGTAGATACCCTTGAGAGTCTGCTAATAAATGAAGTGCCAAACAAGTTAGTTCTGTAGTTTCAAAGTGGTACATACATAACATATGTAGACAGGATATCACTTCTGCCTGAACCTCACTATTTTTCTGTTGAGCTCTGTCTCCATTCTCATGGAAACCAACCACTGATTGACAGTAATGCTGTGAACTTCCACTTATTAGCTAATGCTACGTTTCTTGAAAATAGGAGCTGAGTGTAGCATTATGGAATATTCATGGAACAAAATTCCAGAGAGAAAGGTCTCAGGGTCAGGAGGAGGGAGGGAATGAGAGACAGATGCCAGATTGCCTGTAGAGAGGCCAAGCATGTGTTTTTGTTTGTAGCAATGATGCACATGCCTTTTGCGGGTGCAATTATTGCTTTTGCCTTTTAAAGTTTTACCATAAATCTGTTTCTCAATCTCCCTTCATTTTTGACCCAAATTAACCTCTTCTCTATACAGTTCTGTTACTTAACCACAGTTTTGCTTGGGAATATCCATGCACCACCATGCCCTAGGTGTTCATGCCCCTGAATTTTAGAGATCACTCTGAATTCAAATCTGTTTCTCATCAGATTTAATTCATTAGTCTTTCTGTCTTTTCATGATCTTCATGCACTGGATTTTATCCTTCACTGAGTCATTGCAATGAACAACACCACATGAGTGAAAAAAATAATTTGCCCTTTATTTTTGGTCTCTGCCTACCATGCAGCTTTAAGCAAAGGCATATGATCTGTAAGCAGATGAAAACTGAAGACCTAAAGTATTTGAATATCCATTTAACATATCGTGACACTTTCCTTTTAATCTATCAAATGCTTAAAAATCTGAATTCTCTTGTTCTAGCAATAAGCTTGTCTTATTTGAGTGACACTTCAGGTCTAATGAAGCTGACTGCAGGTGACTCACAGCTAACTGTTCAACAGATGTGGGGTGAAAGCTTTTAGCAGCCATGCACTTCCAAGTGGGAATTCCCTGCGTGTAGTATCTGTGACATTGATACTGTGCTATTTTCCCATGTCAGACTCAGGCTTTATTGTGGACCTGACAGGTTCAAAGTCACAGAAGCAACTTCTTGTCGTAGAGTGTTTCAGAGAGGAGGCATTTAATAGTGTATTAGCATTTGTTAGTTTTATTTAGGAAATGGAGAAAAAATTGCATCTCAGTATTCTTGTACTCCTGGGGAACTTTCAACCTTCAGTTAATTTCCTTACCAGGCCCTCATCCCTAGGCTGGGGTGCTGACAAACGTGCTGCAGCTTACCAGGTGAAGAGATTGTGGTGCAATTCAGCTGCTAGTTGTGCTATATCTGGCTGAAAAGAATACATATTGGTTTGAAATGCTGTTAAAGTTACCATAAAAAAGCTAAGTATTAGAATATAGATGCATGTGTGTGCATAGTCAGGAATTTTCTGTCACCTCATCTTCTGGAAAGAGAAGTTTTCTATAGCTGAGGAGATTTTTTTGCTTTTTTTTCGGGAGATACAGCGTGCTGTGACTCCCCCCAGATGCTCGGGGGAAGCTTCTCCTTTGGTATGTCCTGCAATTTGCAGGACTGATGCTGGGAGAGAGAGAGCCTTGCAACAGCTCACAAACATGAGCCTTGAGGTGCTGGGGAAGTCAAGGAGGGGCAGATGGGTTGGCACAGTTTCATGGTTCCTGGTGTGCTGCCCACAGTGGTTTGAAGTAACTGTAGGCTGCATCAGTTCTGTCACAGCTGCGTGGTAGGCTTCATCCCACGTGGGATGCAACCAACTAAATAGGGTTGGTCACTTGGGGTAGCCATTGAGTGTGGATGCCCACTGTCCTAAAGGGACCATGAGCTTAGTAGATTCCAGCCAAGAGCTCCCTGCAATAGTATTTATCAAGAAAGCCATACTTTTGAGCCAGAGGTGTGTATCTGGGCCCTCAGAAGTAATTTAAATGCATATGTATGTATTTTTATTTTATGTTATATAGGGCAAAGTTGCCTGTAGCCTGTTTATTAGTTAATAACCCCCTCCAGGTTACCGTCTCTAATCTTGTAATGAAATTGAGTTAATAAATCCAAGATATTATTAAATAAAGTTAGTATTTAATATTGCTTGTCCTCTTTGTATCCAAGTTGCAATACAACAGAATTTCATTTTATAAATAACACCTTTCGTGCTAGCACCACAGGGCATGATTCAAAAGAATCTAAATAGAACATGAATGCTGTAATCAAATGCAGACCCCAGGAAGGCAGATTAAAAAGGCATGTTACTGGTTAGCACAGCAGACAGGGTAAGTATGGCAGGTCACAGCAGAAAAGCTAGTTACAAAAACAAGGGCACAATCAAATGAAAATTGTTTGCTTGCCCACTCCAAACCATGACTGACTGCTTCTGTGTCTGTGACCTATTTTTTTTAAATAAAGGAAGATTTTGAGAGGTTGTTACATTTTAATTGCTTTGTACTAAACAAGAAAACAACAAAAATAAAAAGATTCTCAACTCTGTGTTTGCATGTGGAGGACAGCAGGAGAATATCTGTTTATAGGTAGAGACTCTACAGCTGGAGGAGACTTTTCCACAAGGTTTATTTCATCTCTGTTTATCTCATCTGTTTGTACCCATTGCCAAAGGCTGTGTGTCTCCTGCTATGTAGAGGAACTTAGAGCAGAGAGAAAAGCTCCAGGGCACTGCCATGAAGCTTGCCTTGCAGAGAAGGGGAACACTTGCATCCTGCAAGTGTTCAGTGCTGAGGCAGAACTGTCAGGAGCAAAGCAAACGGGTCTCCAAAGCCATGAAGCCCAGAATCCAGAGGTAGCCATACCCTGGTACGATCCCCCTGCAGCACTGCCTGGCTGCCAGCATGTGCCTGGCTCTCCTGGCTGCACTATTTTCCCGTCCTTCTTCCTTCAGGGTGTCACAAAGGTGGAGCAGAGGTTAATGGAGCAAAATGCAGAATTAACCTCCATGTGCTTATCTGCAGCTGCTCCCAATGTCTGGTTGTAGCATGGCCTTTCTCTAAGCACAGAACTTTAGCTTGTGGAGGAATGCATGGAGGGGAGGAAAGAAAAGTCAGGGTCTCCAAGCACTCTCCTTCTTCTGCTGGAGTACCTCTTTTTGAGGCTGATACAAGGCAGGCAGAGAACCCTTAGGGGTTATTGTTTTAGCCCTATATTCTCTGTGTGTGCATATGTACCATTCCTGCAAAACACATTTGGTCTTCTAGTTCAAGGACTAACAGCCAAGACACAGGGAAGAAATAGAACTCTGATGATTTTATTTGTGTGTGTGTGTGTGTGTATTTACAGATGTACATCCACAAATGTATACATTTATATTTATGTGTGTAACATGGTTGCAAATATAAAAAATATTATCTAGAATAAGTTTATGTTATAACTAGGTACCGCCTCCAAGACTCCCAGTTATTTCCATATAGAAAATACGGAAATTCCCAAGGAAAAGAAAGTCAGTACAGTTGCCTCACTGAGCTACTTAAAGAATTAAAGTATTTTGATAGGCAGTCTATTAATTTACCTTAACAGGTAGAATCAAACTAGCCTAATGCAAATACTGAGTCACAAAACTAATCTGTAAACAGTATAGTGAAAAGAAAGAAAAAAAAAATTAACCTTCCAGAGTGGTCTGCTGTACTCAAGGTAAATGAAATATTTAGTGGTGGTGGCAGCAAAAAAAATGAAATATGAGATCTTGCATCCCAAGTTATTAGTGACTTGTTAAAAGACAGGCTGAAAAGTGTCTTTACCAAATTAAAACTTTGAAAAAGGCCACAAATGGGAAATGTCAAAATAAAAAATCTGAGGAAAATTATTGTCCTCCTGGCTCTTATTATTTTGCGGTTCTGAGGCTGTGGCCACTGTTAATGCTAGTGAAGCAAGAATGGCACAATTCAGTCTCCTGAAGTCTGTAATGGAAATAGTCTGCACTGACAGGCAGACAGCTGGAATTTGCTGAGATTTTGATCACAATTGCGTGATCTGTTCACTGCGTGTGTTTTTATGTTTAGTCTAATTTTCAGAAACTTCATAGGCCTTTTTTTTTAATAGAAGATTTCATTTGGTTCTCTGTTCCCTGTGTTTACAGTACAGCCATCCTTAATGCTTAATGATACTAAATAATAAGAATGCCAGAGTGCTTAATTTAATGTCTGCTATTGATCTCTGGACTGTTTAGCAAATGCCTTACTAAAAACAGAGGGCCATATACTGCCCCCACTTCCATCTATGTAAATCTCCTAAAGGCAGCTAAGATATTGGGAACCTAAGGTCATTGATCAGCCTCCTAATTGTGTTTCCTGCTTGGAAATGTTAAAGGTTTTCCTCATCACAGACAGGAATTATTATTTCAAATTCTGTTCCATTATTCTTTGTGTGCCTTTCTGTTCTCTCGAGCACTCAGCTCTCTGGACACCTCTCACTAATAAGGTTTCACTTGCAAGACTCACATTTGTCTCAGTTTTCTTCAGTATTTCTGGCATTGCCGGTAAACATAAAGGTGGTGAGAGAAGCGAATGCTGAGCTGATTTATAAATGAGCAAAGCATTTCTTAGTGAGGTCGGAACAGCTGACAGCTTCTCTCTGTCACCCAGCACCCTTCCAAGGTAAGGACCTCTTTGGTATCAGCTCATATGAGCTGGATGGTCAGATTTACAATTTGCCAATAAATCTGGTGAGATCAATGAGACTCCCATCCTTCCCACAGCGCTCCCAGCACTGTGTCAGTGATGTCACTTCTACTGCTCTGTCTTAAGAAATCTCTTGGAAATGCCTCATTTTATTTTATTAAGATCACCTTGGTAAAGCTACAAATGCTTTAACACTCTCTTCTCCTAAAGATCTGAGCCCAAAGAAGCTGTGATTTACTATAAATTTTGCATTAAAGGCTCTTGGCTTTTATTTTTCAGCCATACTTCAGTCTTAAGCTTGTCTCTGCCTTACGCACCTGCACTGTAGATTGACTGTTGCGAGCAAAATCTATGGCAGCATTACTTTGTCAGCAGGAATGCACAGATGTAAAACTAATTAGTTTTAAAAACATATTTTCATTTTGTGTCTTTTGAATACAGTAGTCCTCAAGAATTCAACAGATTAGGATTTTTTTTGAGACTTGATAAGCTGAATTTTGGGGTGGGCACTACGTTCTTTCATCATGGCATCTGTCTCCAATGGTGAAGTACCCTAGAACAGAAGTGCAGGTCGAGATTGCCAAGCCATTTTCAGTTATCTTATGGTCTTTCAGTCTCTTGTCCCACTTCTTCTCTCGAGTAGGTCCTCAGCTGCTGTACTCTGCTTTCCTAGTCATGACCCAAAACCCAGCACTGCTAAGCACATCAGTTCCCATCAGCAGTCTCGGATCTTTTACTGCTGTGCATTTGAGGCAGGTTTAATAAGCTTGCTAATAATGACTTGTAGCATACTGGTTTCTCATAGACTCAGGCCATCCCCCATTCTAGGTCTCCAAATGTGCTTGATAAATTATTTGAATTACTCTTTCAATTGCCATCTGTAGTTCCTCGTAAAGAGACTGCTATTTGCCTTGCGTTGTGCCAAATCACGCAATAGTTTTTTTGCAAAGCCAGGGACTGTACTGAAATCACCAAACTCATGTCACTTGAGTCATGTGAGCTGCAGTACAATAACATGTTAGCTTTAAGTAGGTTACAGTTGGAGTCTTGTGAGATGAGAATGAATACTTTGGAACTCTGACCTGTAAATCTCAAAAATTATGGAGAGGTATGAGAGAAGAGAATTTCATGTACCTCAAGTTTTTTAATACATATAAAATTATTCTTATACATATGAATCATAAAATGCATAAATAAATATAGAAATGTACGCATTCAGATCTACACTCACATATACATATGTCATGACCTTCTCCTCCTTCCCCTTGCCTTGAACTTCCTTCTTGAATGTGCCCTAATGGTGGAGTGACAATCATCAGACCTAAAGAAATTCAGTGCTGCGTGAAACGTTAAAATAGCGACGTCTGTTCAATTTGGACAGTTTTGTTTGTCTACTGGGAAATTGCATGAACTTCCCAGGTTTTTTTTCAAGTTTGCATTGCCCTCCTCCTCCCCTCCCAAGGCAGGGTAGCTTCAGGAGAAATGGCTGCTTTCTTGTTTTCTGGTGTGGTGTAAAGTTTTCCGTCGAGAGACAATAATGTACATTCCTCTGGCAGGACGGGATGGATTTTTTTGTTTCTCTTGCTGTTGTTTATTTATAAGACATTTCCTCTTGCTTAGTGCAAGTTTGATCGTAAGAGGCTCCAGTGATTTTCCTTCCCACCTCTCCCCTCCCTAATTTCTCTGCCTCGGCACTCGCTCTGGAACAGAGCGAACTCAAAAAGCCCATCGGCGCAGGGCGCGCTTCGCAGCCAAGCCCTGCCACTCTCCAGAGACTGTGAGGTGATTCTCCTTCGTCACTGCTTGGACCAGGAACCACAGCCCTGGTGAGTGGTGAGCTCCCAGAATTTGATGTGTCAAGGCTTCTATTCTCGGTGCCGCCGTGGCGAAGCAGGAAATAAAGGTTGTTTTGTTGTTGTTGTTGTGTTTTCTTTTTTTTCTTTTTTTCTTTTTTTTTTTTTTTTCTTTTTTTTTTTTTTTAAATATGAGAAGAGAATCGGCGACAAGCACAGAAGTAGTACGGCGCTGGGAGCGCAGCGGCTGCCGGGCCGGGCGCGGGTCGCTGGGCGGAGCGGGGGGGCTGCGCTGCCCCTCTGTCCCCACGGCCACCAGCGGGGGCCAGGGCGAGCAGCGCGGCCGGGCGGCGGCGGGGGGGCACGGGGCGGGGGAGTGGGGAGCGGCGGGAATGTTAATCCTTCGCTTAGAGTTTCTGTCTGGCAAGTTTTCATGCCTCTGTGTTCTGAGCATTTACATTATGCTCTGAATACCTGATTGCCCAGCCAAGCAGAAAAGAAACTCTACAGTGGATGCATAGTAAAAGAAAATGCTTCTGTGGAAGCCACCTCTGGGAATAGGAAGAACTAGTTGGTTTATAGGCTGCTGGTCCATTTGAGGGAGCGGGAAAGGTTGGAAATTTTTTTTTCTCACTCTTTTTTAAACTCTCTCACTTCCCTTCTGTTCTCTTTGTGTCTGTATGGGGAACTGGGAATCAGGAAAAAAAAATGTTCGAACTTCATATACAAAATCTTGGATGCCAGAGAACTGAGTGTCTCAGCCAACATCAAGGTACTTAGAATTATTTTCAGCTGTTGGATAGGGAAGACAAGGCTTATAAAGCTGCAGTGATTTGCTCATGGCTGCATGGGAAAGGCAGCAAAAGAAAAAATTTTAAAAAATGAGTAGGATGAGCACCTCTAACTCCAGGCCCAGATTGTCCCCTTTTGTCCTCTCCTGCCCTGCTGAACATATCACTTCTGTTAATATTTTTCTGCTGTAATGCTTAAGAAGGCCAGGGCAATGCGTGGGCTGTTCCATTCATCCTTCATCATCTTCCATATTATCTGAAGAATGAATCATTTTTTGACTTACATTTTCTACTTCTAACAAAGTAGGCTTTTAAGAAACAGAGGGTAGCAGTCAAAATATTTGTATTTTGAGTTATTATCCTGTTCTTTGAAACATGTCCCTGGCAAAAGTCCAAGATCTTTAATGGAACCAACATATCTGACACAGGGTATTTATTAACTAGGCAGCATTCTTCTCACCCTTGCCTTGCTTTTGAGTAGCATTTATTCAGCAGGTGTTTCAACAAGCTTGCCTCTGTGACACTTAGGGAGGTAGCCCCTCTTTGACTGCTGCTGGTCACCTGTGACATACAGAGAGATCCAGTCACCTCTTCCCTGGTTTTGTGCCCATTCCAAGTTCTAAGAACTGTACATACAGGCTGGTGGTCAGCAGTCCTTCACTGAAGCTGTCAGCACAGGACTGAACTCAGTGTCAAGTCACGTGCAACCTGTATTAAGGTACTCGCTATTTCTTATAACCAGTAAGTAAAGTCATGTAGGATTTCGTGGCTTTACTCCCTGGCAATTTTTGCAAATATTCTTGTTGGTTTCAGTCGACGTGGGATTGTCAGTCCCTCCCCATGCTTCAGTTTCAGCCTGAAGTTTTACTAAGCCTGAAAACTTCAAGTGGAAGACTGACAGAACCTCGGAGTCCTATCTGGTTTTGCATTAGTACCGTAAAGAACTGTGAACTCCCCTTTTTTCATGTACAAACCCCCAGGCTGACCACAGACGTTTTTCAGTGCTGAGCAGCAAGGGTTAGCTGTTTCTCTTGATTCCCTCATGCTGCAGACCTCTCTCTGAACTTAAACTAAATCACCAGCTCTCAACAAAACCCGCAATTAAGTTGGCTGATCCCTTCAGTAAAGAGTATTACATACACATAGAAATAACCTTTACATACATCAAAGCCTCAATCCAAATGGTCCCAGCTTTTGACTAAATTGATATTAAGATCCCAACTTGGCTGTTGCATCACCTTTCTGCAGTGTACTCAAAGCAGCTGACAGATCAGAACATCCCAAACTTTCAGGCAGTTCACATCACAGATAGTAACATAATGGATTTTTTTCTCTTCTCTGAATGGGCTATGCTGAACGCCCACACACACTTTTGGGTCTGATCTTTGAAGCTTATCTCTGATTTACTTTTTCCCTCCAGGCAGTGTAGGTCTGAAAGACATAAGTACTTCTGAAATGGAAAGTTCTCAAAGCACAGTGCTATACTTCTGCCTGTATAACACTTGTTCTCTGGATATACTGAAGTCAAGGGCTGTCACTCTAGCATCTTTCACCAAGAAGGAAAAACAGTGTTTAATCTCTTTTTTAAGAGTCTCTGTGTTGCTCCAAACGTCTCCAGGTTTAAATTATTTCATTAATTTATTTATTCTCCAGCTCTCTCTGATAGCAAAGGAACTTGTCTTTGCTGGTATTTGTTTATAGCAATGTGAAAAAATTCATCAGTCTTTCTTATTATGGTATAAGCTGCTTATTGATGGTAGGCCAAGGTTATAATGGTTTATCTGTGGTCTAAAATCATTAGGGTGAAAATCTGCAATTTCAAATCGTATTCTAACCGTCTGTTTAAACACTTCAGGATTGCAAGATGATAAATTGTCTCATTAGTAGTAGCTTCTTTATCTACTATAAAATAGTTTATCATAGATGTTAAAAAAAAATTAATACTTACAGTCATTCTTTTATACATCACTTTGCTTCTAGCAGTAGCCATTTTAGTTACAGCATCCCTTCCATTTAGTAATCTCAAAGTGCTCTACATGCACTGCCAAGTTAAACCTCTCTCTTTTACCTGTAGATAAAGTGGGAAAGTTATCTTCCTTTGCCTGATGCAATCAAGGAGAAAATGGTATTCTTTCCCTCGTGTTCAAACCACCAGTTTATGCTTTTGGGGAAGAGAAGATATATTTATGTAGTGAATGAGAACTACTGTTTTCTGCACAACAATTGTTTGATGTGATATGCTTGCTGTTCTGTGAGTGTTAACTGCATCAGACAAGAACAAAGCACAGAAAACGATGTAATGATAAAGGTAGGCAGATTCTTAGGTACTGGGATGCTTCAGAAGTACAAGAATTTAAGCAGTATCCAGAGACAATTTTTGCAATAAAAGTACATAAAAGCAACTGCCTTGTTTTGAGTACATTTCCCTTTTTAAGGTATTCTCAATTTGTTTTCTTATTTTATATTTTAAGTCTCTCTTTTCCAAAAGTTGAACAACGGCTTGTTTTCTTGAGTAACAACATTGAAACAGCACTAATTTGCCTTCCTGTAATTCAGAAAAGAAAGTGAAACTTGATTTTGAATTAGGTCATATGATGAGGAAAGTTAGCAAAGTGAAAGGGATTACAAGTTACTGAGGTAAAGCAGCCACTAACCACAGATTTCTAATTATCAGCTGCAGTCAGTCCTCACCTCAAGGATAAAGAAATGGCAGGGTTTATGAATGGTAAGATGAAGGGGTTTTTGTCTTGTCCTGGGCTAAGAAAGGGAACAAAATGAGAATGGAGAGAAATGGAAAAGGCTTTAGGAGACCTGAATCTCTATCCCAGATGCATCATTATGATCTTTACCTCTGTCTATTCCTCACTTACCCATCTGAAAAGTGGAATTTTTTTCCCTAGCCTCACAGTACTACTGATCAGGTTTAGCCAGGCTCAGGCATTGCTTGAAAAATAAAAGTGCCTGTAAATACAGCATGTAGATATGCCACCCCCCATTGCTGCTTTGCTTGTTTTTTCATCTTTGCAAAGCTTCAAGTTTCTGGAACGAGGCGAGTTCCAGAGCTAGCATGGGTCTGTGCTGCTGGCAAAACAAAGCAGGTGCAAATTATGGTGGAAATGAAATAGCTGGTGCTTTGAGGCGGTGGAGTGCCCAGTTCACCTCAGGGTATATGTCTGCGTTCACAAAACATGACTATCATGCATACCCTGATTCATTAGAAGTGTTATCCAGCAAACAAGAAACCTAATCATATTTTAATGGGAACATTCTTATGATAAACTCTGCTTTAGTGAAACTCTGCGTATAGTGCAATTTCTTCTGGCCGTGTACATTACACAGTGAAGAAAAGCTACCCTGCTGCGTATCAGAAGGCTGTAATTTCATTTAGGGGTTCTATTGACATCATAAACTGCAAGAGCAGAGCTCAAGTGGCTATTTAAGTCATAGGAACTTCAGAGTGAAATTACTGCCTGGCAGCAACTGGCCCTCCCCACATGGGCCCCCATGTACGCACTTCATGTTTTCATCCCTCTGCCTATAAATAATAAATCCCTTCAGTGGTTTCGGAAGAGAGCATTTCCAAAATACTGGCGTTATCTGCCACCCTGCCTGTCAGCGGCGAGTTGTCGGCAGGCGGGGGAAGGACAGGGAGCCCCAGGCCGAGGTGGGAGATGCCCGGGGACAGCGGGTGCTCCGCTCCAGCTCCGGAGGCAGCGCCGGCCGGAGCGGCGGGAGGTGAGCACGCCCGTGCCTGCTGCTGAGGCTGCTTGTTGCCATCATAGCTGACATAGCTGACCTTTCCCACTCCTAAGCTGTAGCTATCCACCCTGGCGAGTGTGAAGATAAATGCTCTGCGCCACCTGCGATCCACAAGGCTACGGCACATCTCCCGTTTATTCCCCGCCTCGCTGGAATTGCTGCCTGCGGCCCCGGGGCAGCGCCGCTGCTGGGGGAGCAGCAGAGGGGATGGGTGAGGGGAGAGGGCTTGGCACTGCCCCAGGTCTGTGCCAGGGAGAGCAGGGCTCCCCTTCCCCGTGATGGGACCTGCTGCATCCGAGTGGGGAAAAAAAAAAAATAAATTTTTAGCATTTAAATAATGCACAGGCAGCAGTCGCGTTGACAGAAGTTCATATATTTCATCCCATATGGATTTGTTTCAAGAAAAGAGTGAAGTCAGGGGGCATTTGCGTTTTATCAGGAAAGCAAGGTTAACCATTCATTAGAACTTGTCAAGAAACCTCAAATTTAAGCCAGGCACTGGAAAAAAGCTTTCTGTAGGCCAACAGTTAAGTTTTGTGTGCCACAGATACCCAGTGCAGGAGTTTTAGTTTGTCTGTCTAGAAACTAATGTATCTCAAGTTCATGTAATGTTTCATTTCCCTTATCTTCATCTTTTTTCCAGATAGTAGGAAAGAACTATTTTTGTATTCAGTGTTTTCAAGACCTTGGGGTATCAGATAGGTGTTAAATTACCAGTGGGAACAGAATTAGTATTTATGTATTTTCTCTGAACTGGTTTGCCCCTTATTGCATTTCATTTAACAGAATGATGGTTTACAATGTTAAATTATAAAAACTTTTCGGTTATAATATTAGTATTTCCATTCTTTATAAAGAAAACTTTATTTTGCTTTTGAAACCTAGCTTCTTCCCTGGAAAAGCAATTAAATCATTGCCTCTACTTCTTAAATGTCACCATCTTGTGATTCCTGAGACCATGGTACAGCTTAAGGGAAACAAGAGCTTTGAAATTAAACAAACAAGGTTATATAGTTATGAGACATGGCAGTCTGCAGTAGCAGGGCAGACTTTCTGCTCTGGAGGAAAGCTGTTCACAGTTGCATTTCATCTGACTTTGAGCACTAGTGAGTCTGGATAGGTAATTATCCTGGAGAATATGCTTTCAGTGTTCTCCATGAGTCTGCAAGAGCAGCTTACACACGCACACATTGCAAACAAAAGTGAATTTTTAACTCCATGTTGCTGGCTCTGGGGGTAGGGTTTGCAAGTATCAGTAGCATCTGTGCTCTTTCTGCTGCTGTCCTGAGAAACTCTAGCCAAGTCTTTTTGTACTATTCCTTACCCCCTTTCCTTTGCTTTAGGGACTTCTGAAACTTGTTATGACTGAAGTTAATATGCAAGCTGTGTGCATGGTCCAAGAAAAAAATGAAGTCCACAAACTTGATAACAGCAAATCCCACAGTACAGTGAAATCAAAATAGGACGTTGTATGCCAAGACACAAAGTTCTCATGGTCCTTATCTCTGTATGAAATAACTGGAAGTGGTTACAGTTTCCTTCATTTAGTATAACTGAATGTATTGAGGGCTGAGTATCTTCAGTGAGATATGAACTGCCTGATGGCATGCATCCTAATTTCAGGACTTGATGTCCTGGCGTGAAGATAGAGTAGCCTATTGTCCCACTGAGTCTTGACTGCTTGAAATCTAAAGTTATGTTACTGTGTTGGTGTCTGTCCAACAAAGATGTGTGTTCTACTTGTACCATGTGGAAAAATGAATAAAATATCTAAAGTTAAAAACAATTCATAAACACCATATGCACATACATACTGCACGCACAACTTCTCTTTGAAAATATTACAATGGGACACCCTTCCAGATTCTGGTTGTAAAAGACTGTAACAATTTCTTCTACAGGTTTTTAGTCAAAAAATACTGCAACAGTCTGTTTTCTTTCAAATCAGCAAAAATATAGTAGAATAGAAACCGTTTTTTAAAATGAAATATCGATCTAACATACAGTTCTTCTAAAGCTGCTGCCCTCTTAGCTTGTAGGTGCCAAAAACTAATTCACACTTGGGGATACTGAGGCAGAAATTGGTGAGCTGACTAATCTAACACCGTGTCCTCATGGAGCCCATCTGGCTCTGAATTGCCTGCCATAGCTGTTTTGATTAACTCCAGAAGGGTTGCTGTAGCCTGTGTGTGATGTGTGAGTGGAGGGCTCTGCAGGTCCCCAGTAACGGTGTGGGTTGCAACTCGCTGCTGGGACCCAGAGCCTCACAGAGCAATGATACTTGGCCCTGGGACAGAGCAGGGGCTGGTCTCAGCTCTGAAGCACCAAACTTTCTGAAGCACCAAACTTACTGTTTGCATATATCTTTCATATATGGCATAATCGTTTCTGCTGATTGTCTTGCTCAACAGAAAGAAAGAAAAAAAAGCCCAAACAAAAAAAGCACAGAGAGAGGCTTGAGTGCTCTTCTAGTCCCATCTCCTGTTTGCTATGGAGCAAGAACATCGTTTATTTTGCTGGCGTACTGCTGCAGTGTCTTTGTAAAGCTGGAGAAAAGCTGTGGCACTGGGTTAGAAATGAGATAGATGACATTGCTGCAGCAGGGAAAGAGCAGAAAGTATCTGACATGCTTTTTCTTCCCAACCCTAAGATCTGCACCTGAGTTTAATATTAGATAGGATCACTGAGGAAAATTGTGGTTTGCAAATTTTACTTTTTAATGACTTAAAATTACCTGTGATGTATTAGGCTGAACAGTGTCACTCTGTAGCATGACTTCGTTGTGAGATTTCCTGCTTCCACTAGGATGAGGGGTGCTTCATCCCTAGTGCTGCTTTCAGTGTGTGGTATCCTGCCATGCAGCTACAGCTGTTTTTACTTCAGAAATATTAGTAGTCTGTCTGATTTTATGTCAATGGGATTTGCTGTTCTGTAAAATGACTGCTGTGTAGAGCAAAGACACAAGTACAAGGGCAAGCTGAGTCATTGTCTGTATTTGGATGTTTTCACATACTTTTGTGGGGAAAAGATGTATACCTGACAGGAGGAAGGCTAATTTTTCTCTGTCAGTCTGTGCAAGGCAGAAGGTTTAGTGAGAAGAGATCAGATGGGCTTGAATGAATTTTGTAGTTCTGAACATATCTAGGAAATAGAACTGAATGATGTATAGAGAACTTCTCTGTCAGTGTGGAAAATTAGAGATTTGAACAAGATGAGTTTAATACTGAAATTAAATGAGAAGTTTATGATTAATAGGGTCTGGCAGAGGCAGTATACTTATATATAATTTTGGAGACTTAGGAAATGATCCTTGGGTAGATGTGGGTCTGAGGGCTTAAGAGGAAAGGGGAGGAGTGGGCCCACAGGGACTCAGAGTTGTTTCATCTCTTTTCAGTGAAAGACCCAAAAGTTTACCATAGCAGGCATAAAATGGAAAAGGTGAATCTTCAATTTCAGAAATTCAGAGCCCCTTTAAAAATACTTAGCAATGTTAAAAGATAAATTAGGAATTAAGTATGTGTCGAGCTGAAACAGGATTTTGGTTCATCTCATCTTTATTCCTGCTTCTGAAGCAGCTACCATCAGTTGTGTCAGGCTAAGACATTTTCCTTGTGGATACTTTCCTTCCAGCTGAGCAGTACTGAATCCTGGAACTGGAGGCTAGGTTTTCTTACCCCTGTGACAGTAAACCTGTGTCCTGAAAAATCACTTTGTTACAGTCATTCATAAATGGCAAAATAGGCAGATAGACGAAATTTGTCTTGTCTTACATGGCTACAGATGCAGCTCATAATCATTAAAATTACTCATTGGCCTGTGAGGAAAGCATAAAGAAAATTATTTTGTGGAAACTAACAGAAAAGGGTAAGATTCACAGCTCACTCATTATCTTCATTCTAGGCAAATAATTAGCTGTTTATTATATTCTAAGGGACTTTAGAAATTTGGGTTGTATTCTCCCCCCAGGACATGATGAGGTTCTATATATTTTACCTTGTACACTCCTATTTTGAAATTTTCCTTCAGAGTGAGAATTATTTCTCCTGTGAACACCTTTATTTTTTTTTCCCTAAGTAAGAGAAAAGCCATACTGATGTTTTCTGACTTACAATTATCCGTGTAAAGTCAGCAAACATGGAATAATTACTTGCAGACTTTGCAATAAGCAAGTTTTATTAGAAATGGGGAAAGTGCAACTCTGGTCTTTGCCTGTTTTTCTCCAGAGTCTCATCCTAGTGCACTTTCCTTTAGGTGGCACTCCCACATTAACTTGTGTATGACCCAAGCAGCTGTTTGTGATCTATCATCTGTCTCCTGAAATGTGATGGAGAGACTTAGAAATTATATTAATTGTGGTGTCCACATCTTCTCTTCATTAAAAGTTGAAAATTGCCGTTCAAATATTTCATAATCAAAAATTAATCCCAGTCTACCTGTTCCAAATCATATATTTCACCCTCTGGGAATGAATCCCAAATCCCCATTACAATTTGGATGCTCTCTCCTCTGAGAATTGATTACAAATTCTGGTTATTGTTCACATACTTTGTCATAGGGGGAATTAATCTCAAGTTCCCATCTACTGTTCTGGGACTGAAAGCTATCTATAATTAAGATTTTTCTATTAAATGGATATTGACAATGAACTTTTTCATCTACATTTTTGGGATTATCTTCTGGCAAGGAAACTCCATCTGAGCTCATGGAAAGATTCTTCATGCTGAGTGGTCTGACCACCAATTTCATGCCACTGGGATGCAGACATTTTGCAGGAGCTGGTGACATGACTGTTCTCTAATGTTGATGTTGGGTAAGGAGATGCAAACATTTTCACGAAGGCTCAGCAAAGTGGAGCAAATAAACAGATTAATAAAACCAGAAGAGTTGTGCCAGAAAGATAGAGGAAGATGTGAGCGTGCAATTGTGAAGTACTCTACAATTGCAAACCAGTTGCCTTTCGAAATCATAACAATCTTAGATATGTAGAAGGGAGGAATAATTTGCTCTCCTTTTCAGCAGTGGATAGAATAAGAATGAAAACACTGTGGTGAAAGGTAGCAGTACAAAAATACCAGAGAGACAATGTATTTTTGGTAGGTGAATCTGTGTTCATTCTGATTAGTTTCAGCAGCTTTGACTACAAAACTAACTGCTGTTCTTTCCACATAGATTCAATTATTTTCCATAGAATGATGCAAAACATGAAGAAAGAAAAAAGTTTTCAGTTCCATAGTTGTGTCTATCCCTGTTTCTTCATGGGTAGAAAATTGTATCAGAGCAGCCCTATTTTTCAGGGAATCTGGACTCTGGACCTAGGTTGCAGTGTTTCAGACCCACCGCTGCTGCTAATAGACATGGCGTTTCCAGTGGCAACAGTTGTCTCATGCATTCTTCCACACTTTAGAAAAAATCCCCGTTTCTTTTTTTCCCTCTCTTCTTTAGCAGTGGGCAGCCCTGCAACCTTTTGATCATACCGACTTTGTACATTACATGACTGAACGCAGCTATGCCAAACATCCTTTCAGAAAGTTTGACATTTGTACCATTTGAAAAAAGGAAGGGAGAGAGGTGGAGAGAAGGGGAGGAATGAATCCTGGCGGCTCCCTCCTGCCCTTTCGATTAAGAGTGCAGTAAGTCAGCAGAAGAGGTGGGACTTTTAACAAGGGGGGGGGTGTAAGCTGGTTGTGATCTGTGATGTATGCACAGGCATGCACACGGAGGAAAGGAAAGAAAAAGACAGAAGAGAGACAATCAGAAATTACTACCAGAAATTAAATAAATTGATTTATGTGACAATGAAAGAGACAAGATGAGACAAAGGAAGATGGCTTTTGTTACTATCCTAAACCTGGTGAAGGAGGTTGAACTTAGGAACTTCCAAGGGCCCCTTAAAACCTAATAATTTTAATTTTGTAACACGTTTGTTTCTATTCGTTACTTTGCAACTACTGTTTTCTGCTTTTGTATTCTGCTTTTTTCTGTTTGATATAGGCATCATACAGTCACCCCAAGACATTGTTTTATGATAAATTTTGTGCAATCATTAATACTTCCAGTTCTTCTAAATTTTTGCCCACCTCTGCTATCAGTCTTTGAGATGGTGTAGAGTTTGTGGAACTGGAACAGCTGTTAATATGCTGGCATGCAAAGGGAACAGGGACAAGCATTATTATGTATTCGAATGTTTGCTAAAGAAGATAGGGCTTTGCAAAAGTTCATAGCAGCTTTATAGCTTGGGCACTTGGGTCTCTCTGTGTGCTTCAGGCATCATTCCAACCAACACTCTCTGCTGAGGTACATGAAGGCTTTTGCAAAAGGGAAATGCTGAGGTTTTTTACATCTTTCAGTTTAATCAGTTCTAGCCTTTGCTGGAGATGTGATACTGGAATGAGTGGGTTAGTGTTTCGTGATAGCTCCTCAGTTATTATTTTTTAAAAAGAGAAGTGAAGAAGGAAAAAAGGAAAAGGGCTATGCGAAGAGAAATAACAGGCCAAAATAGGCAGTAATGTTAGGCTCTTTAAAAGTCCTGAAGAAAAATTAATGACTGTTTTAAAGTAAGTTTGCAATGATGTGTAAAATAATTCTCTGTGTGAAAATCTATATTGATTTTATTTTGCTTTGTTTCTATAGAAATTGTTCTCAGAATAGAAAGGCTGTGACATTTTGCCTTTTCCTGTGCTTAATAAGTCATTTGTGTCATCCTCTCCTACACACACATGTGCTCTGTCTTCTCCCTGGCTGTTGGCAAAGGATGGCTACTTGCTGTTTCATCCAGATAATTTGTAGAGCTGCAGCTAATGGATAATGATGTTGGAGACCCTGCTGCAATTCTGGTGGTCCTGGGATCTGTGGTGGGAGGGAGGACATGCTTTGAGTAGTGATGTGAGTGGGTAACGCAAAAGGTTGTCATAGTCCCTGAAGCAGTTAATTGCCAGATGTGCCAACCTGCAGAAGTGTATTGGCTTTGGAAGACCAAAGACTCCTCTGTTGTGAGGAGTTGGAGGTTGCTATCAGGGCCCTTGCAGTTGTTTCCACGTGGCTTCACACACATAAAGGCGGCTTCTTTCTTTTTTTTTTCTTTGGCAAACGTTGCCACAAATAATCTGACTGGTAAGATTATGTGAAAACATGTTAGTCCCTTCTTCTTACGGTAAGATTTTATAGGTGCTGTGGTAAGCAAAGCCATGTGTGGCCAGAGAGAGAGGGAACTTAGGAGAACAGTTTTCAGTGAAGTATATTGACTTTCCTGCAGCAATAATCATAGAATCATAGAATGATTTGGGTTTGAAGGCATCTTTAGATCACCTAATTCCAAGACTTCTTCCATGGGCAGGGACACCTTCTACTGGACCAAGTTGCTCAAAGCCCCATCCAGCCTGGTTTTGAATGCTTTCAGGGATGGACTATCCACAGCATCTCTGGGCAACCTCTGCCACTGCCTTACCAGCCTCATTATAGAGAATTCTTCCTCATATCCAATTTAAATCTATGCTCTCTCAGTTTAAGGCCACTACCCTTTGCCCTATTACTTTATGCCCTTGTAAAAAGTCCCTCACAATCTCTTTTGTCAGCTCCATTTAGGTACCAGAAGGCTGCTTTGAGGTCTCCACAGAGCTTCCTCTTCTCTGTGCTGAACAGCCCCAGCTGTCTCAGTCTGCCATCACAGAAGTGCTCCAGCCCTCTGATAGTCTTCATGGCCCTCCTCTTGACTTGTCCCAACCGCATGGGAAACCACCGAGTCTTGATGCTTGGTTTTTCTTCAAGCATTCGCTTTGCTTGTCAGGGTGCTGTCAGCTTCCCCAGATTTTCTGCAGCAGGTCTGGCTGTTGTGGTGGCACCAGCTTCCCATTCCCAGTCACTGGTGTCAGACAGCTGTGCTTCTGAGGGGAAAAGAGTCAGCCAGAGAGGAGCTGGGTACATTGGTGCTCATACCACTTGCTGTCATTGCATTGAAGACAAATGCTATGGGACAGCCCAGGGGTGGTGGGGACAGTAGAGCCTTGCAAGAATCCTTAACTGTGGGAAAGAGGGAGAAAATGGCTCATGGAGCCCCACCTACAACTGGCTTTGTGCAGAAGGACTCACTGAAGCTGTATTTTTAACATGATTGGGTATAAATGACCCATTTTTACCTCTGCATATATCATCTGCATCATCCCTTCACTTCCTTCCTCTTTAAATGATGTGTTATGCATAGATTTGTCATTTACACTCCAACTGCATTTTGCATTATTACATTTTAATGATATTTGAAGTTCTTGCATACATATTTGAGTTCCTGATATAAATGAAAAAATAGAAATAATCAGCATACTTGGTTCATCTGATGACATAAAAATGTTCTATCATAACTTTGGCAATTTCTTGAGCAAGACCAAGCATAAGATCAAATACTAAGAGAGGATCCAAGTACATCTGTCTATCTCAGTGTCTCCAAAGGTAGGGCTGTTCAAAGTCAACAGCTAAATTTTGCAGTTTGGCACCATGTGTACCTCAGATAAAAAATATTTTACCAACTCTCCCCCTTAAGCTTTTTAACTTGTGGTTTAGATTAAAATGAAACATAGTTCTGAGTGGTCCTTGACTCTTGTGGTTTTTTTATAAATTAACATCTCACATATTGGCTTTGTTTGAGGATGCCCTGCATGATCAGAGGGTCTAACCCCCTCCATCCCATATCTCATGCCAGCTTACAATCTGTTATAATCTATTAGGAATCTTGAGGCTTGAGGGCAGAATTTTGTGTAGGGATAAAAGATGCTTTCATGTTGGTGCTATGGGATATATATATTTTTTTCTTAATTCTTTCTCTCATTCTCAGTTTCATGAAAATTCATTAATCTGTGACATTTAAAGACTCTGTCTGAGAGGTGTCTGGAGCAGCGGCCGGCTGCATACATCAATAGATTCTCAGAGTCTGGCACTCTGTCAATATTTGGGGGCCTAAGTAACAGCACTTAAATGCACTGCCTGCCAGCCGTCACGCTCTTAGCGTGTCTGTAAGAGTCTGAATGAGGGGATATTAGCACGACGAGTCCTTTCACAACTGGCAACACTTTAGAGACAAACTGCTTGGTAGGTATCTCTCCTCTTCCCTCCCCTCCTGTTTTCTGGCATGTCTACTTTGTTTATCTGATGTGATTTATGTATTTACACACAAATATGCATCCTGTGAGGAGGCATCATAAATCCTGAGGCTAGAGGTGGTATTATAGCATTATCTATATAACAATGGAAATGGGCTGAAGCTGGATTTGGACCCAGAACCAGATTAAGCTTGGGTTGACTTCTGGGCCAGTTGAGTCAGGAACAGAGTTTTGCTTGGATTTCATGGTGCCAAAATCTTTAGAGTTCAGTTCCAAATAATGAGGATCTTGGACTAAAATATTACAGGAAGTGCTACTGTGGCAGTATTTCAACCAGCTCCAAACCAGAAGTGGAAAACAAGCCATTTCAAGACTTGGGTTCTATTCAAATGAAAACTGTTACAGCAGGTTCAGAATCCAGACCTTCTGTTCCTTTTTAAATCCTATCCCACTGCATAAATTGGATTCACAGTTGAATATTACTCTGGATTATCCATGAAACCTCCCTTTTCAGAGTTAAGAAAACCAGGGAAGCAAAAAGCAACATTTTATTTGTTTCTCTGGTAGAATGGGAAGTACAGTAAAATAAAGCAGAATTTACAGATGTTTACTGATATCCTCCTTTCTCTTTTTGTTTGGTTGGAGCATTATGGCTAGAGAGCAATCACTGTATTTTATGATACAGCCATGTTTGTTTTCACTTTACCAATTGTGCTTCACCTCTTGCTTATTATTATGTTGCTGGATATGGCTCTGAAACCAGGTTGTCTAGAGAAGTGAAAGGCCACAGTGTCTGGAAGTTTGCACTGGCTTTTTGGACCTGAATTGTGGACAGAAATCTATCTGAATGTTTCCGTTTTCTAAGTCTCCTTAGAACACTATTTTTTTCAACCTATTTTATGCCATGTATACCAAAAGGAGATGAAGGAATGCAGGCAAAGTAATACCCAATATGAACATTTTCCTGACTGAATTTTGTGACCAAATTCTTAGACAAATATATCTGAATCAGAAGCTCTCTGAAACCACTTCCTTATCATTCCTACTTTGCAAGTCCAGTAACACCAGCCAGTGCTCCTTGGCTTGACCTCCAGCACATCCTTCAGTGCTAGCTTGAGTTGGCAATTTCTTCATCCTTTTCCAATAATGTTCAAAAAACTTTTTTTCAACAAACTTCCCCTGGTAGCACCTGCAAAAACTTGGCATGATAACAAAATAGATAAAATTATTGTGTTGGAGCTACCTTGCAAGAGCAAGTTGGTAACAAAAATAGCTAACTACCATTTCTCAATCATTTCTTTGCTTGTTTTAGCACTCTCTCATCTGCTGCCTTTATCTTGATTTTTCCCTTACTCCAACTACAGCTGTATCTGATGTCCATTTTCCTGTTTGTGCCCCATAGCACCTGTACTTATAGAGTATTTTGTCACCTGTTGGAAAAAAAGGAAAACCCTGTGAAAGTTTACAAATGTCTCCACAGAGGCAGTGGGTAACAAGGGATGCCTTTATCTCTGCTTCAGGCTGAGCAGCAGTGAGAAAATAAACAGGCTCAAAGCTTCTGCGAATGCTGGAGTTGCATCTGGCTAGATGGCAGCAATGGCCAATAAGTACAATCAATCGACAGAGAGGATAATTTATTTTTAATGATAATTGCTCCTTGAGCATGGTGTGGGGGGCATGTGTGTGCTGAGGGGAATGGCTGCCTGCAAGTGCTGTCCTTGGACAGAGCAGGACTGCCTTGGCACTGGCTGGCTCGGGCTGTTCCCTCTCACAGCCCTTGCAAGAGCTGTGGCTGAGGTGCAGCCTCAGCCCTGGGAAATGGCATTCGAGTCTCCTAGAGCTGGGCAGCAACCCTAGGGATGGAGAAAACTAGCATGAGGTTAAAGCTGCCATGGGACTCCAGGACACTGGGAGAGCCCATGATCAGGCCCTACAGTAGGAATTATTGCCCCATGTGCTCCACAGTTCCTTCCTTCTCAGTCTGCGCTTTGAGCTGCCTTTCACAGTCTCAGCACAGGAGCACGCGAGCTTAGCGTAACCCACGCACCTTTTGTACCCAGGGAATACATCTCAAGACATAATGGGGCACATTTGAATTCCGTCCCCAGTGTTTTAAAAACGTGACTGACTTTATTGTCAGTGACAGCCATGTATGCTCTGAGAAACCTCCCCACCCCCAGTCCCGAGTGCTCCACGTGGAAGTTGAAGAGTTCATAGTGTTGCAGTCCTTTCTCTTTCTGTGGTATTTATTTTCCAGTGAGCTCCAGTTGTCTTTCAACTAGGCAAGCTGGCCTTGTGAGATGCATGGGGTCCTCAAAAGAGAGGCAGGCACACCTCTTCCCTGCCGTCCCACAGGCTGTTTCCTCCTCTCTGCAGATACTGAACTTGCATTTCCCATTCCTGCTGGTGACAACTGTATGCCTAAAGCCCTGCACAGGGAGTTTGAAGGTTGTCTGTGAGCCTTTCCATTTTTTCCAGCTCTTTCAATGCAGCTAGTCTTCCTTCCCTGGGGGGAGGAAAGGATTTGAACCCAAATAATGGGGCTTCAAAAGTGCTGAGGGGATGTTGGGTTTCAGACTTCATTCATTACATGTCCCTGTTGGTTCCTGGTAGCTGTAAACGAGATGCTTTCTCTGAGTGCTGAAATTGATGAAGCAGGAAAAATCCAGGCTTGCTGTCCGTTCATATTTTACATCTATTAATAAGTAATTAATTAAAGAAGAAGCTGATGTTCCCATGATGGGCTGCTGAATATATGCGAGTGAAACTATTGGCATTAAAAAGAGATTTGACTGCAGTTGAGGAGTTATTTATATTTTAGTAAATCGTATAGGCCCCAGTTGAGATGAGCAGTGTATTGTTTTAGGCGCTGTACAGACCCCACTGTAGGAGGTGCATTTAACCCCAACAAGCTCAGAGACTGCAGAGACAAAGAGTGGACAGAGAGACAACTGCAAAGAAATTAAATAATAACTCACCTTGGGTCTAAAGATGGGCTGAATCAAGAAGGGAATGCAGATCCCCTGCTTACCTGTTCTTTCATTAAGTCAAGAGCTGGTTGACTCACATTTCAGCCCTTAGACTTAAATCTGGGTAAAACTGTTGAATTAAATTTTTCTATTTGCTGAAAGCAGCTTACCTCAGATGTGCTAGCCAAAATTATGCAAAAAAAAAAATCAACTACGAAGAAAATTAAAAGTTTTGGAAAGCCAGAAGATTTTGATTTGATATTTCTAAACAAGATTTCTGGTTTTGTTTTGATATTTCTAAACAAGGTTTCTGGTTTTGTTTTGAGACTTAGTCAAATTAAATTGAAATATATTGAACACAAACAAAAAACCAACCCTTTTCATTAAACACATAGGTGATTTTTGTTTGGTGTTTCTTTTTTTCCTTCCCATGTTCTCAGTTTGGTCAGCCAGCCAAATAAATCAGTTATTTGCACAACTGTGGCTCTAATTAGAATGTTGGGCCCAGGGGACTTGGGCTATATATTTCAATACAGTACATATTTATAATAGTAAGTATCCTGCCTGGTACTCCATATATAATAATAGCAAGCAGTCAAGAACAACTGGGGAGATGGGGGCACTAGGGAAGACCCAGTGCCTTTTAGCTCTTCAGAATTTTACTTTTGGTCCTAGTTATGTTTTGGAGGGTATTACTTACAAGATAAAATTTGCATTTATTTGAGCAACTCAGAAATGGGATTCACTGCAAAGCTGTCATGAAAGGGAAATAATGCAGAAGGAACAAAGGATATGTTCTCAGCCAAGGCTGATATGTAGACACTTCCAGAGATCCTTGACGCCATAGGAAAAATGCTGTCTTCTCACTCTACCATAACTTCCCAAAATCTTGAAAACCAAGCAGTTACATACAGGGGCTGCTCATAAAGTGCTGTGACGATTTGGGTGTATTTTTGTCTATTTGCAATATTTCTACCTTGCAGAGAGTGTGGTCATTTCTGTGATCATTCCTGTCTCGAAGCAGTTTCCTCTGTTCCAGTTCAAAGCTGCAGAGCCCATTTTCTGTGAATGACTTCCAAGGAGGAGGACTCTGGCATCAGGTATTCCTGATGTGCTTTTTTGCTTGTCTAAGTGTTGCCACTCTAGGTAGCTGGTAGGAACTGAAGGAGTCACTTGAAGTTTGGCTCTATGTTATTCTTTCTCATCTTGTTTTAACTGATCCGTTTTAGTGTTTTCTCCGTTTGCATGTGTCCATAAGCAATAAACCCATAATTTTATTCAGCCTTATAACCATGGCAGAGAAGCTCTAATAGGAGAAGGCGAGATATTTTTTTCCCAGCACTGCCAGTGTGTTGTTCATCCTGCTTCTTTCTTTCAGTAGAGCCCCACAGCCTGAGCTCTGGCACCCAGGGCACTCTGCCACCCTGTCTGCAGTGCCTCATGCTGTGACTTGGCAGTGGTGATGCTCCCTCCAGGTGATTTCTCTGCAGTGTGCAGGGCCAATACTGGTTTTGGTGCTGCTCCAGTCCCAGCTGAAGGGCTCAGGTGTATTTCTCATATGACCTTCATTTAGTGAGACAGACTTCTTCCTCTGAACCTGTAATGGGTATGTGGGGAATGAATTTGCCTTAGGATTGCTAGGCCTTGACTGCCAAGTCAAAATTTACAGAAATTAGAGCATTTTCTGAGTTGGGAGGGACCCACAAGGATCATCTAGTCCAACTCTTAAGTGAATGGCTCACACAGGGATTAAACCCACAATCTAGGTATTACTAGCACTGTGCTCTAACCAGCTGAGCTAATCTCAGGGTCAAGTCCTTGAAGATTAGGATCAGGCTTTCTAGTGGAGAATTCTTTGGGTTTCAATTCCCTTGACTGAAGAATTGTCACTGTACAATGCACCAGTCTTGATCTGATAGTTTAGCTGCAGAATGACACCCAACTAGAGAGTATGGAAAGAATCTAAGAAATGAGACTTGACCAAGCCCTCTCTGACTCCCCACAGGTATGCTTTGAGGAGGTTAGCTTTATGCAGACTTTCGGAAACTTCTTTTGACATCTGTGAGGGCCTCATATTACTTTGTCCTTACCTTCAGAAGTCTGGGGCATTACTGGACAAAACAAGGGTCTGCTCCAAGCTGTCAGATTTCTTTCTCCATTTCCTCCCAGCTGGCACATTTAATGCTATTTCATGGTGAATTAAGCACTGAAAGAGGTTGTCAAGAGAGGTGGTAGGTGCCCCATCCCTAGAAATATTCAAGGTCATGTTGGACAGAGCTCTGAGCAAGCTGATCTGGTTGAAGAGAGAGGTCCCTGCTCATTTCAGGAGGGTTGGACTAGATGACCCTTAAAGGTCCCTTCCAACTCAGATGATTCTGTGATTCTGATTCTATGGTAGGTACCATGGGATTCAAGATAAGTGAGAATGTGGCAGGAAAAAAAGGTAGATAAGATGGGTGCGACTGGAGACTTGACATGGGAAGCTGAAAGTAGGCTGCAGTATACAGGAGGGTAGGCAGACATGTTTCCTGAGTACATATCATAGAATCATGCAAATAGGCATCTCCCTCCACTAGTCCTTCTTTGATCAAGAATTCTGCTGTTAGTTTCCAGTAGTCCTAACACTCAACCCAAACATTACCATGAGAAAGAAACACGAGTCCTGCTGCTGATGCTGCCAGTGCCCTGGGGTAGAAAATTGTGGAGAAATGAAATTTTTATTTCTGGTTGTTGCAGTTCTCTTTGTGCACTTACTGCTACAGTACCAAGCAAAGTTTGTCTAGATCAGAGCTCAGGATTGCTTATTGTCCTCATAATCCATTTCCTTTTGCCAACAGCAGTGGCTTTTGTGGCTAAGTCAGAAGGGAATGCTCCCATCACAGGCAGCCTCTTTTCTATGAACTTCATTAAGCTTTGGGCCATTAACTCAAGATGCATGATTATTTTGTTTATTCGAACAGCAAGACAAGCAGAGTCTCCTTTGAGTGTTTCTTTCAAGCAAACCAGCATGACTGAAAACTGGGAGCTTGCCAGAAAACGTTACGTGAAACAGTAGTGGCAGGTTCATCTTAGTGTGGGCGGAGAGGGAGCGATGTACCCTCTCTTTTACTACTTCAAACATGCAGTGTCCATATGCCATAGTTGTGTTGGTTTATGGATGGAGTATGAAGGATACTATTCCATCCCCTTCGTGCAAACACTGTGTGAGTGCTGTGGAATATAGAAACTTAGGGGTATGAGTATCAGCTCTTGTTGCAGTCCAAACACACAGCATCAATATTCAGTATGCTATAGACAGTACCATTTTCCTCCTTTATATTTAGTGTTAGTACACTGAGCCAAATACTAAAAGGGGGGTGAGTGGGTCACATGATGAAATTAATACCATTAATTATTTAGAAACAATCAAAGGAAATACAAGACATCTGGCTTTAAGCCCAAACAACTCATGGCACTGCTGTTGCCTTGTAACCTCATCAGCTCTTAGTCCAGTCATCTCTCTTCTTTCGTTGTGAACACAGGAGATGCTTCCCCCCTACCCCCCTTCCCCACCCCTCTTTCCTGCCTTCTTTCTGGCAGCTAGGAACACAGATCACAAGACTGAACTGTATAGTTTACTGATTTTGTGTGTATAAACCCTGATTAGTTCTGTGGTAAAAAGGCATCCCCCTGCATCCCCCTGCATCCCCCCACATCACCATGCTATATAATAGTGTTTGATTAGCAGTGTGTTGCAACCATAGGTTACGTTTTTCTCCTCATCTTGATATTGGGGAGTAGCTACTGTAGGAGGAAAAGGCACTGTTGCTACTGTAGTGCTAAAAGTCATCAAACACACGTGTTACAGTAGGCTGTGCACAACATACAGTGAGAGACAGTTCCTGCCCTGAAGAGCGGGGGGGATCGTCTACATAGGGAAAAACTGGAGCAGAACAAACATCCCAGCAAATGGAGAGATTGTGTCCATGATTCTGCAAGAGGACTGTGGCAGACCCAGTCCACTGGCTTTGGCATTCACCTCTCCCTGGCTGAGGCTAGTGTTTTTCCATCAGAATGATTTTTGAGTCGAAATTCATTTTCTTGAAATGAAAATTTTCTTGGCGAATAACTGTTTTACCCAAGAAAAGTCAAATAAATATTTGCCAACTGCTGGTTCTGAGAGACCTATTACTCTTTCTTTTCCTCCTCCTTTTTCCAGGTAGCTGAAGAAAAAAAACTGTTTTGGTTATCTGAGGGGTATATCTTTGTGGAAAGACCTTCTCATGAGGAAAAAAGACCCACTTTGCTGATTCTTCCAACTCAAGAACAGAATATTTTGGGCACCCTTTCTCTCAAGTGGTTATATGATCATTATAAGATTGTTCCATTTTCTCTTCAGCTCAGTCTTTCTCAGTATTTCTTTGTATAGATGATTTAATATGTTTAATTGTGAGGTTCTCATCTTCCATAGGCAACTTAGTATATACAACTTCTTGAAATGATTTTATCAGGGCAAAGCAAAGTTCTTGCTGGTCATTCTACTTTTCTGTGTGTTGGTGAATGTGGGTCCATTTTGATGACTCAAATGCTGATAGATTGAAGTAATTCTCATTACATTCTTGTCTGTGAAGAAGCACTGACTTTTATTTTCTTCCTTTAATCCAAAAAGCATAGATTCTTACTGTTCTCTTAATGGTTGTTGAGAGTAGCCTTGAAGCACTCTTATTTTATGACAAGGCACTGAGACTTCTGTCACAGTAAGCATCTCCTGACAGTCTTTACCTATTCTGGACTACTATTTTGAAGATGCACATTCCAAATTATGTATGAAAAAGTATTGAAATATGCTTTCTTGGTTCTGGGAAGCTTTCTTTAGACTACTCCTTTCTATTATTTGTGGTATTCCATAGCCTGCTCTTGTCCTCAGGAAACGATGGCATCAGTTGAACATATTGGGTGTGATTTTTCGAAATATGCAGTTATCCACATTCAGTTCCTTCTGCATTCAATGTGTGTTAACACTGCCTTCGACAAAGGCAGAGTTAGGCCTATGCAGAAGGCTTTAAAAACTGAAAAATGAAACCCACCTTTTGCACCCTGGACTATTTGCAGGCAAGAACATATGTTATGAGTGCTTCCACTGCTTTTCACAGTGTTTGTTAAAGGTGCTTAGACTTTTCTCTGAGTAATAGAGTAGCTAATTTTGATGCTATGATAGATCTGTTTTTTTTATGTTGTCCCATTATCATGTAAAGATATTTTATCTCCTGGAACTAAATGCAAAAAAAAAATCTAATAAACTAAAAAAAAAAAAAAAAAAAAAACCAAAAAAAAAAACCAAAAAACCAACAATATCAACCAACAAAAGAAAAACAAAAAAACCCCTACAACCTCTTAGATTAAGCTGTTCCAAGGTTTTGTTTATTCCTTTCCTTATACCAAGCCAGTACTTTTTATTTTGTTTTCCTCAGATGTAGTCATTAAGTACAGTTTCTTGTTTACGTAAAACTTACAGTTTTGTTTTCATTTTTTTCTTCTCTCCCTTTTCTTTTCCCCTTCCTGACATCTGCATCGCATGTTGATGTCAAGAGCAGCAGTGGTTGGCAGTTTTCCTCAACTTTGCGAGAGAGAGAGAGATTTTGTTGGAATGAAACCTTGCTCTGCGTACAGCCTGCTTGAGAAGCAGCACTGAAAGGTATAATCTCATTTTCTGTCTTGAAACCAGAGATGAAAACCACAAACAGGTAGAAATCTCAATGCCAAACCACCTGTTGAGCTACAGCCGAAAAGACTTTGGCAATACTTTCTTCACTGTATCCAGTTGGAACGGTTACATGGCTGATTCCCACAGTATCTGTCTGTACCTGTAAGTTTGGTAAAGAGGCTAATTCATTGGAAAAGGTTGGGGTTGAAATTCAGTTAGAGTTAGCATGGCAAAGAATCTTCTCCTATTAGTCTTGCTTTTTGCCTGGAGTAGCATACATCACTTGTATAACTCAGTTCAGCATTGAAAATACCAATCCTGAAGTCACATGCTGTGTATTACAGAGAAAAATGAGATTTATTGAAACAGCTTTGTGCGAAGTCCAGATCTGCAATAGCATGACATTCTAGAGGTCAGAATTGAGGTGACTGGATGAAACTGTGAAGACAAAAGTTGTGAAATACCCTGCTGGCAGCATCAGTACTTCGTCTTTTGAGGGTATTGCAATTCAGAAAGTCACTTAAAATCAAATTAAAATGCTATCCTTGGACTGCCACACATATGCTCCCTGTGACATATGCATTACAGAAATAGCCACTGTGTAGTTAATATGGCATTACAATTTTGGACTCCACCCACAAAAATTAATAACATTCTTCAAATAAGAGTGATGTAGGATGCTGACACATTTAAGCCCATATATTCTTGGACTTGTGTCCTCCAGTGCATGAGAGAACTAGAAATCACAGGATTTTTCTTATTTCCTGTAAAGCCATGCTGGTAAAGCAGTAGAATGTAGGTGATGGCAGGCTGGCAGGGTATGAACCATGAATAGCTGAGCAGCAGAGCCATATTTTATACTTTTATATGCTTTTATGTGTTCTATTCTGTTAGTCGTACTAGTTGACTTCCATGGGTTTGCACGAGCATAATTTAGAACAGATTTGGGCTACGCTATTTATATTTGTGCCGATTGCTTCATGTTTGTGAAACAATTATTTCCTGTGGATCTGTAGCATTGTCCAGTGTTGCAAAATACTTTCATATGTATATATGACTGGTTAAAATGTGTTTTGAAGCAACATGACAAAGAGCAGTAAAATCTGCACAGTAACTGAGCTTTACTTGGCTGTCCATATAATGTCCAATTAATGTGGTTACTGTGCTCTGAAGTCTCTCCAAGGCTGAATAAGACATGCTGTGGCCTTGTAAAAGATGCAGGTTTCCCCTGAATTTTCTAAAGATTTCCATTACAGATGCTACAATGACACGAGGACAGTGTAATCTGTATCTTTAGTAGCAGTAACAATGAAGGGTGTGAAGTATATCCCCAAAATCTGAACGTGTGAATTCTAACCCATCAGCAAGCTGTGTGAGAATTCTCTAGAGTAGAACTTAATTCTGTGCTGAAGAGGAACACTGTGAACACTCAGCATAAAATAGAAGATGTTCTGTTCTCTACTGCACTATCTTGAGCCAAACTTGGGATCTAAAAGCCAAGCGAGGTTCTTTCATCACCAGTCATAAAGATGCTGTAAGTCAGATTGTCCCCTCAGGCTATGTTTCGACAACATAGTAAATTGAGCTTTGGGAACTTTCTACCAGATCGAGATCTCTGTCACCTCAAAATGCAAAGCACGGATCCATTATGAATTCTCTGATGCAGTTTTAAAAATATATTGTGATGTGTTGACTTCTACCAGCAAGCTCTGTGCCTTATTGTATACCTTTTGTTCCTTGCTGCTAGCATTAACACATATGACGGGTGGCAGAAATGGCATCTCGTGCCCTCACATGATCCAGGTGAAGTCTTTACTGTGAAGTTATCCATTAGTGCAGTCTGTTACAAAGTTTCAATGATACAGCACCATCAACTCAGTTACCTACTGTATTTTTTTGTATTTCTATTCTTCCCATAGTCCTGGAAGGTGGCACAGGCATTAGGATGTACAAAATTTGATCTATGTTACAAATGGAATCAGAAAATGTCTTGGATTTTGTATATGTGTACCAACACTTCCAATCCAGTGAATTGTGTTGAGAAGAGTGAGAAAACGTAAGTGTTGATTCTTGCACAAAATGAAGACAGGACACTACAGGAAAAGTACATGGCCAAATTCCTCTTTGCCCAAACTCTGGAGAAACTAATGAACAGGCAAACGTTCAAAGTTTTGATTTGAGGATGAGTTTGGCCAGTATTAAATTTTGTCTAAAATTCTTATTGTTTTCTTCTGCCTTCCTCCCCTTTGCTTTTCTCTGTTGTGTGATGAATGTATCATGTCCACATCTTGTGACTGTAGCTTTGTGTTTAAAGCCACATTAGCACAATGAATGTCTTTACTAAATTATATTTCAGAATTCTTCCAGGGAGTCTGCACTTTGGAAAGGCAGAGCTGCTTGCAAAATCTTCAGTTTCAGAAATGTTCTGTATTATGAATGTATATGGTTTCCTTGACCTTGGTGTGCCAAAATGATTCTCAATCTGAGGATCTTGGTCTCCTGGAAAGAATAGGGGAAGAGGAGGGAAGAACTTTGTAATGATATTTTTGACACTGCTGTGTTTAAAACTTACTATTTCCTGGAGTTTTGAGAAGTTTTCAATTTATTTTCCTTCCCTCTCTAACCTAATTAATTTTCAGGGATATCCCCACGGATGTAATTTATAAGACAAATGAATTACATTAGAAGTTGCTGTCATGGTATAAGCCCCTTTGTTTAGGGTAAATTTAATATGTTTTGAATTACATTAGAAGTTGCTGTCATGGTATAAGCCCCCTTGTTTAGGGTAAATTTAATATGTTTTCCTGTTCTTTCCATCTATAAATACTGATCTACCACTGACACCCTTTTTACTTTATTTTTTGGAAAATTTTGTTGTCAGTGTTGAAAATAGTAAAAACATGGAAATTAAAAAGGAGAAACATTGCTGTAATTCAGCTGTGGCTAGCAAAAACCTGAAGTGGCACTAGCAGAGAGGTAGGGCTCTCTGCTTTGACTTTTTTGTCTTTAGAAGTGTTTTTTTGTAGAAAAGAGTCAAATAATAACTAGTATACAAGTCAACAGTTTTCCCCTTACTGTAAAATAAAAACATTCACCCTCGAGAAATAATTTTTAGGAAGGAAAAGCACATACCAGTTGCATTGCTCTGTTCAGGACTGTCCCAACTGCAGTATTTATATTGGTGAAGCTATCTAACCTTTTGAAGCCCATGGATTCTTGTACTGTCCTTTCATACAGCCTTTTTTTTAATATCTATGCAAGCTACTGACTTCAGCAAGATAGTACACACATTAAAACATTTACCTTGTGCTTCCAGGGCTGCGCATTCTTTTCTAAAAGATTAAGGAGACATGAGGGGTAATTGCTGCTCCTGGTAAAAGCAGTAGGTGTTTTGAGAGCGGGAGCAAGTTTGCTGTAAATTCAGGCCAAAATACAAGTTTAGAATTTATTTGGATTCCAAAATTTTCCAGTAGCATTGCAGTTAGGTCCTTATTCCTGAGGTTGGAGAGTGACACTGACTTTCCTTTTCACAGAGAATGAAATGCAGAAAATAGCTTAAAGGGGGATAACACAAAGTATGGTGCATCTTTACCAACTTTTGCTTTGATTAGATGGAATAGTCCAAGGCAGAGAACTTTACTTGTAAAACCATAGTAAACATAGCAAACATCCCAATATAAAACTGGCAGATTATCCAAGCCAGTGTGTAAATCTCAGCTTGTGCTCCAATGCCTGTGCCTGGCATGGGCTTTCTGACCCCACCATGGCCAGGTTCCAGCTGCTCACCCTCACAGCAGGATTTGGGGAGTGTCTTTTGGTAAGTGTGAGGAACTGCCTGGGAAATTTGCCTCAGGACATGATTGCTCAACACCCTTTCCCTGCTGAGAGCGTATTTTGAAACACTGGATGCACTTTTTTTAGTTTTCTATTTCCATCCTGTATTCCCAGCTTTTCTAAAGGAATCCTAAGTAGTTTCAAAACAGAATTACTTCACTAGCAGTTGTGTGGCCCTCATGAATATAGCAAAGCCTGACACTCCCTGTCTTGCTTTTTTTTGAGGTGCTTAACAGTCTTATGGCATTTTAAAAATCTTCTATGTCCGGATAGCATTGTCTTTACTTAAACATAAGGTTCAGAGGCAAATGTAAAACATTTATTATAGGTGTTCACTAAGTGCCTTTTTTCTTTTTTTTTTTGAGATGCTAAATTATTTTCTTTTCCTTACACAAATTATAGCAAACACAGTGCTATCTTACAGTCCCCAGCTTCAATTTTAAAATGGATCAAGTTTAGGTTCTGACATAATTGGCAGAGTACCATCGTTTTTCTACCCCTCCCTCAATCTGGGCCATAATTGTGGATATCCTGTGGACTGCAGCCCAGAGACTGCCAGTGCTGGGAGCATACAGAAGGGAAGAGATGATGGCAATAGCTCTGTAGCTTGACCTGACATTTGCATTGTTTCTCAGTCACTCAGTGTGATGAGGGCAGCAGAGGGTTTGGTGTGAACTGCAAGTAACTGGCCATGAGAAGCAGTCTCTCCTACCTGGCTCAGATGTTAGTAGGTGCTGTTTGCACTTCAAAAAATATAATACAAAGAAGGGGTATTTTAAATAAAAAGAAAGAAAGTAAATAGATAGAGAAAGTCATACTCCAGGTAATTCCACTGCTTGCAATGAAGTTTCACTGGTGATAGATATTGACCCCATAAAATCCCTGGGTCACAGACAACCTTATGACAGACCCTGATAGCTACGTGAAGACAGATTATGTCAAGCCCTCAAATTTGGAAACACAGCAATTCCTCTGTAGTAAGATTGCAAATGAACACCCATTTGGAAATTGCCAACATTATCACAGTTTGTCAGGGTGATCTCACAGCCCACAAAGCGCCGTAAGAGATTGCTTTACAAGTTCTGAAAGATTAGAACGTTGAAGTATGTGACACTGGAATGACGCTTTGATGCCTGGCCTTGTCAGTCAGCCAGACAAATAAATAATATCCAGTGTTTTTATTAGTGTAAAGCATAGCAGGTAATAAAAATGTATGGAGACACGCTTTCTTGTTGCAGCTACAGGGAGCACAGAAATGTAGGCTAAGAGAAAATGGAATGTGTGAATGTCAAACCCCTCAAAAAGGCAGTTGAGTGTCTGTGTGGGTCAGTAACTTATTGCTATTTCAGCAGGTCCTAGTTCAAAGCATTCGAGATATTGCATGACTAAATGAAACAGCAGAAATATTTGGCAGTCTTGGATTTTGGTCATCTAGAGAAGCATGAAAACATATTCCTGTAAAATGAGGATGGAGTGCTAAGGGCCTGGGCTGCAGAAACATGGATTCCTCTCATGAGTTGCGAGAGAGAGCAATGTAGGTGTGCACAAAAGAAGTGGCATGCAATTAAACAGCAGAAGAGTGTAAAATCCAGCCTTTTTTTACAGCCTGGAATTGTGGAAAAACTTTTGGGTGATACGGCATGCTTAGATTTTTGTTAAGAGTTTCAGATCTTTTAAAACTTAAGAGACCAAAGTGACAGTAATCAGTAATCATGAAATTGGTGTTTGGGACTTTGTATAACAACTGAACTTTATAGGCTACCCTTTTCCAGATTCCTTCCACATTCAACCCAGATTTCTACAAAATATGCCTAGTCTGAAAACCATTTGTAGAGCCTCTGATGAAAACTATTTGCACTGGTAAACAGTTCCAAACAAGGCAAATTTGTTAATCTTTGTGCTTTGATACAAAACATTGGTATGTTTTTATGTATACCAGTATTCCACCAAGGATGAAATGTGGATCTGATTTATGTCAGTTTTCAGCCTTTAAACTTTGTGGAACAGAAAGTATACATTCTTAGAGAACCACAAAATTGTAATAATGTCAGATCAGCTACAAACTCCTGCACCTCTGATCCACCTGTAGTTAGAAGATGATCATCTGCATTTGTCTCCTACCTGTAGAGCCACTCATAGTTTGTCCTTGACCCTGGATAGCTTTTGCCCCTGCATCCATAAGGGCAGCAGAGTACTCACAGATATCCAGGCATTAGTTAATGATTGCTTACACAAACCTGAAGAAGCTTGGATGAAAGATCTGGTGTAAAGGCATAGAATTATTGTGACTATTATTAGCTGAATTCCTAAACCTAGACAATGTATTTGCACATGTAAGTAATTATGATGCACTTCAAGGCATTCTGTTTGTAATGCTTTGTAATGCTTTGCTCTCCATTTCCTGCAAATCAAATTACTCAGGGATAGATTTGATTTCCACATAATTTTGAAAATATTTTCTTTTTCTTTTTTTAATTTCCTTTGTATTAATTTTTTTCAAAGTTCAAAACACAACCAACTGTGACTAAATGCATAAACCCAAACAAAACCCCCCTAAAGTTTAACAAAATTAAAGACAGCCTAAGTTGATATGCAGCAAACAATGTAAATCATACCTAACAAACATGGTTGTAATAATATACCTTATCCATGTCTGATCCACTAATAACAAATACTTATTCAGAGAACAAATAACTCATTCTTCTTCTCAGAGAGAGAGAGGCAAGACCCAAATTCAAACTATATCTTGCAGTCTAAACAAATATGAAAAACCTGCCAAATCCTCTTATAGAAATCCCAACAATCTTGTGTTTTCTTAGTATCTTTTGGGAACAAGGAGACTAGGAGGAGGGGAAAGAAAGGCCAGCTTTTACTGGAAATGTGTGTCCTGATCCTGTAGCCATTCCATGAGAATTTCTTGGTGCCTTCTGTTGAAAGGTTTCTCTTGTGCGTACTGGATTGAAACCAAAACCTGAAAGCACAGCCTAGGGTTATTTTTTGTAATTTGGGATTTTCTCCTCCCTTATAAGAAGTTTTTTGAGAGTGTTGGCTTGACAAACATATTACAAGTGAACTCTGGTCAGTTTATAAAGTTTGTTAGAAGAATAAACTGTTATTAGAAATTAATGAATGCTTTCCTTTCTCCCTCATGTCAAAATAGGCTTTTGACATTTTCACGTTTTTCCTTTTGGTTACATAAACAGTTCCTGTTTGCTTAACAGAATAGCATCATCCTCCCTGTCCTACACTGTGGGTGTGACACCATCTTCCACAGGCCTCTGGCTCCTTCCCTGTCCTGGAGTCAGTCCGGTTTGGTTTAGTTCTGGGCCACGACGTGCTACCAGTGGTAATTGGCACAACTGCTTCCCAAAGTGGGAAAAGGCAGATGTTCAGGTATCTTGCAAGCCATGGCATACCTTCACTGCCACACAGCACATATGTGTTGTTTGTGACCAGGTCCTGGCTCAGCTGGCCGCAGTGCCAGCTTTGCCACTTGCCCCATCAGTGTGCAAGGAGCTCTGGCCCACCGCCTGCTGGCAAGAACTCATGTCTAATGATGTTTCAAGAAGCTGAGTATTTTCCCTCTCATGTTAGACTTTGGCGTAGAAAACTGTGTCTAACTCATGTCTCTTCTGTCTTCCCTGTTGCACCTTGTGCTCCTCACTCCTCCTCTGTGGGCTGCGGTCCTTGTGAGGAGAAGAAATTCAGTCCTTTGCCTGTGTGTGCTGGTGAAATCACTGCCTCGCAAGGGCTCTGTGCTGGGAGGCATAGCAGGGTGTCTCTGTGTGTCTTTTGATTTTGCCTTGAGGCCTCTTGTCATTCAGCAGCGACCCCCAACTCCTTGCTCCTCTCCCACTGTCCCCACATGTCCCTTTAGCTGCTGGTCTACCCAAAATGCCCCCATGCTCCCCCTTGCCTGGGTGGTCCTGCAGGGCTATTCTCTTTGCCTGAGATGTTATGGTCAGGAATTTTGCAGTTTCCAGGTGATGCTTCTAGTCACTATTATTGCTTGAAGTTTAAAAGGTGCTATTGTCTGGGTTCAGGCTGCCTCTTGCAAAGACCCACTGTATAATACACCCAGGTAACATGTGCATATAAGAAACAAATGAAAGATGAGCAGAATTACTAGAGTGATGTAAGGTAAGGAAGCATTTTTAGTGCCTCTCGTATGGTACTTGGCATAATGAACTTCAGTTTAAATTCTATCAACAGCAATTTGCACTTAAAACCTAAGACACAGAAATTTCTCATCATAGCTGAGAAACATGCCTTAAAAATGTGAACGAGGCATAGCTGGTACAGTGTCATGTCCCAGTGTGTAGGATCCCAGATTAATACCACCAAAGCTGTTGTTTTTTTGTTTTTGTTTTTGCTTTTTAATTGATTCCACAATCATGACTTCCAGTAAAGGTATTTTCTTCCCAGACCAAAAATATGAACCTTATTAGGTGGAATGTAAAATGTAATAGAGAAGTGGCTGCACTGGCTGCAGAAACAGAGATCCCAGTTTCAGATACAGACCAGTCCCCTAGTGGTGGGCTAACAGCATCCACCTCCTTTTGAGTACCAAAGAGAAAAATTTTAATGCACTTTGTGTGTATTCTCTTTGAGATTCTTATTAAATGTCAGATGCTAGGCCTTTTTTCCCTATACATATGTATAAAGTCCTGTCGGAGGAAAGAGGGGTTTGGGAAAAGGGAAGGTGTGTATAGAACATGTTCTGAGGGGCTATGCAGGGCACATTGACTTCTGTGGTACATGGGCTTAGGAGAGAAATGGGGTAACAAGAGAGAAAAAAATGAGAAATTAATGTATAGGCAAAATCTCAAAGGCCAGAATTAGATTATATTCTTTCTTTTCATATTAAAGTTACCTGCTTTATGAAGCAATGTCCTAGGCATTTAGTCTGTAATATTTTCTTAAGAATATATTCCTATTTTCAAAAAGACAGAGCCCAGAACATGGTTTAGGGTTTGGAAAGAATGTATATCATTACATATGAGTAACTGTTCTTGTACTGAAATGAAAATTAAATATTTGATACTGCTATCATTCTTTGATTGAGAGACATAAAGCTATAGAATTAAGCTTATAGTAGCTGTCATTTATTTGGGCTCTGCTTTAGTCAAGTTGGCCAAACTATCAGAGGAAATTAGACTTCTTAATTTAACCTTTAAACCTCTTGGTTCTAGCACTGCAGCACATCACTGCACTACCCTGTAGCACAAGAACTGCTGAAAATATTGTTCAGAACTTGAACTGGTGGTGTGCTGGTCCAGAGCTGCACTTTGGCACCTCCAGTTTCCAGATCAGGATAGTAATTTAAATGTCTCTTAAGAACTTGTGTCTTGTCATGTGTTTGCATATCTCTCAACCTTTTCATGATTATGGTTGTTTAAGTGGTTTTGGATTTTAAACTTGTTGGATCTTCCTTTAAAAGTTCCATTCATTTAGTCAGTGTGGAGATGGTGCCTCTGCCAGAGCCCCACAGGGGTTTCCATTCCACAGGGGTGTCTGCTTTCTGGATTCTCACAGGGAAGAGGTGGAATGAGATTTGTTCAAGGAGGCTGCATTGATTTTCAGTAGACATATCTCCTGTTGCACAATGATAATGTGGAACAGTTTAGGTTGCATTTATTCTGCAAGGGCTGAACTGTAACCCCCACTAGCAGAAGATCAGGGTCCATGTTAGTAAGAAGGGTTGGCTTATTTGTTGGAAGACTGTGGTGAGGTCTTAAGATACAAAACCTCCTCTATATCACAACCCAAAATAGTACATTGTCCCTAGAAGGTGTCAATAGCAGATGTTTGTGAATGAACAAGACGAGGCCTCCAATATGATCAGTAAAATCATTCTCAGTGGAAATTTCGCTTCATGGTGCTGAAGGGAAGTGAAGCACCGTTTATTGGCACAACTGAGGAGTTGAACACTCTGTTGTGTTAGGGATAGAGAAGAATAGTAAAACAGCTTCTGCTTGGTATGTTATCAATGCAACCACCAGTTATAGGGAATTCAGTCATGCAGAATGCCTGCACACCAGGGAAAGTAAACTTCCGTAATACACGGCATCATCATCAAACTCTCTGCATGCACATCTAATCTGTGCAACTGTTTCCTGGGCTCAGGTCTAGTGTGAATACAGGTATACATTATTGCTTCCCATAATTGTGCCAGCAGACAGCAAGGATAGACATATAAAATCTTGGGATGGCGTTCAGAGCAAACAGGCATATGCTCTTCTTCTCTCCATGTAGTCACCGTGTATCAAAAGCACAGACAGACAGTACATCATATGTGAGGGCAAAAAAAACCAGACAACACCCCATACAGCCATCACACCTTGAAAACAGACATAAAATGTCAAGTCAATATGAATACAGAGCTCCTACCAGTCTAATAGAATAGATCACACCACAGCCAGGTACATCTGTTCTCAGCACTAACCATTATCATTAGCTTAAAACACTTAAAATCACTGAGATTCTTCAGGTCTGGGGACAGATTATAGCAGGAAGAATCTGCTAAATAGACTTAGCAATGTTGCAAGCAGGGATCTTGACTACATTAAAACGATACATTCTACATCTCAAAGGCTGTAGGCTGTTTTCAGAGGAACAATCTGAATGAAGAATGGCAGTAACAGTGGATAGCAATTTCTTTATCACTGTGTAAATACTGAGCTTAAAACCTTTGGACAAACAACTGTGCCAAACTGGAAAACAATTTGCCTGTGAAAAATCAGGCTTGATGGCAAGGCATCAGCCATCCTGTGTTCTTGACAGACTTCTGCATAGGCTGGAAAGACTGAACTGTGACTGGACTTCAGACTGCGTGGCTGACAGAAAGAATCAAATCTCTCTTCTGTAGGACAAGAAACAAAAGAAATAGCATACTTCTCCCTTCCTCTCTGTGTTCACATACTGGTATCTGACTGCTATGAAATGTGAGATACAGGTTCTTGCAGAGACTGTCAAGTCATGAAAGCTTAGAGGAGCTTTCAGAAGCAAACAAACAAAAAAACCAGTTTGATATACATGCAGCAGTGACTACTAAGGTGGTACACTGCTTCTTGTTCAGGACTTGCTCTGGAGGAGCTGATGAAGAAAGTATGTGACTGGTTCATTGCCTGGCCCTTCAAAAGAAGTGAAAGTGTAGATAGGGCATAATGACCATGACATAAATAAATGTATGAAATACTGGTTTTGATGATGAAACATTTCTGGAAGATGCAAAAGATGAAAAAAAAGACACATATGTTTTGCACCCTAGCTAAGAACAGGAATAGGTAAAGGTTTAGCCTGCATTCTCATACTTATTGTCAGGAAATTGTTTAAATTTTATGAATGGCTATGGGGGCCTAACACCTCTGCTAGAACTTCAGTGTTCAATGGTTCCATATATTTTCACCCAGACTAGGAATTTTTCAAGAGCACTCCAGCTATCACAAGCAAAAGCAATAGCAAGTACACATAGAAGGCCATCTTTGTTTTTAATCAAGCTCACTCTTTTTTGTATCTTAACTAAGAGCTGAGATCGCATCTTCCACACTGTCATCTTTTCCCTATCTTCCTCCATTCTGTCTCATGGCACAAATTTCTGAGGCATTAAGGCTGACAGGAGTTCTGTGTTTCCTCACAGCAGAGCAGGCTGGGTGTGTGGAACCCCCTTCCGCGTTCTGATAGGGTGAAATATCTTTGTTTTCACCACCTTGACCCAGAGTTTGTTTGTTTTTCCTGTGTCTGAAAGGCCACTTAACCTTCCCTTGCAAGGTCCTGAGAATGCGTTCAGCAGAGAGAATCCTTGCATTTGGGGAACCAACATAACCTGCACACAGTGTGTGAAGGTCCCCAGAACATTGCAGTCAACTCCCAGGCTTCTCTGGCACAATCATTCTCTCTGTGCTACAGGACAATTTGTCACTTGCTTGGGAGGCAGTCCGAACCCGTGCAGCTCCATCTCTGAGAAGCTGGGGGTTAAGGTATACCTTACCACCCCCTACTTCCCATCAGTGTGTTTCTTTTATCATGTTTTCTTAAGTGTAAATACAGAGCATCAAGCACATAAAAAAGAGCCTCTACCAAAGCAGGAAACTGTATTGCACCTAGTTCTGTCTCTGGAGAAAGGAAGGAGTAATTAATGGCACACTCAAAGCAGTATCTGGATGATGCTCTGATGGCAGGGCCATGGTCAGGGAATCCAGACCAGAGTAGAACAGGTGATTACCCTGACAGTTGGGAAGGACAGCTCATGACAAGAAATAACCCATGGTATATGCCTGTTCATTCAGTTCCAGAATGGGGATAGGTGGGATATAATCTTTTTAAGAAAAAACAACTAATAAAGTTGCCAAGAACAGATATTTTATAATCTGTGCTAAATCTCTGCTGGAAAACATGAACAGCAATGAAACTGAGAAGACACTAAAAGAAATTCGGGGCAAAGTGCCAGACGCCCAGACGGAAGCAGAATGTGGACCAAAAAGCTTGCGACAATTGGGTAATTATGGTTTATGAATTTCAGCTTTAATCTGTAGTTCAGTGAGTCCTGATTAAATATCTGTTAAACACAATTAAAGTTTGTTTTTGTATTTCACCGTCTTGATCAGAATAATTAGAGACTGCGTGTTTCATGTCAAAAGTAGCAAGAGGAATTTTAGTGAATGAACATCGTTTTTAAAAGCCATTTGTAGCACCAGCTGTTGGCATTATTTTATATTTTAGTGTTATCAGCATCAAGATGGGTCCTCTCAATGCTGAATGCTTTCCAGCGGGGCTAGGATTCCAGGAAAGGCGTGATGCAGTTGGAACCGTGCTGGGCCATGGGGCGATGCAGAGAGCCCGGGCGGGGACTCTCTTGCTACATCGTGAGACTGTGCACTTAAGCGGTGGAGGGTGAGAAGTGCTGTGAGCAGGTCGTGTAACGCCCAGCCTGTGCTTCTGTGCCAAAGATGTTTGAGATTGCAAGTGTGATGAGTGATAGGAAGGATCATTGGAGAGGGCATAGATCTGATGAGCCGCATTTGGATTCTCTCATCGCAGTGTCTTATCAGAAGCTCCGCGCGTCCCAAGGGTTAGGTGTTAGAGTGTTAGCCCAGAATGATAATTGTGGCAGCCTTACGAGTGCTCTTGGGAAGGAAGCCTTCAACTATGTGGTGGTGCCTTAGTAAAGGCAACAGGCTGCAGTGATGGCCCTATGCAGTTACTGAAAAGGATGCGTGTGCCCATGCCAGCTGCTGCGAGGACTTCATGTGTTTGTCTTCATTAGAAGCAATTCTGTTTAACTGAGGAGAGGGGATAAAGTCTACTTAGTTGTTCCTCAGAAAAATAGGAAATAAACGTTGTGGAGGAAAAGCAGGACAGTTTTAAATGAAGGGAAGGCACACTGATATACAGAGCTCCATCTACAGAAGCTGGGGTTTTTTTCAAGAACCTGAAATGTATCTGAGTGTCCCCTGAATGTAGTTAGGGTGTCTAAATAAATCCAGGGGTGGGGGTAGTGTGCACAGGTGTATGGCTGACCTGGTTTTACCCTTCATCTGTCTCTTTATAACAGCAAAAATGAATCTTCAGTCACTGTTAGTGGTGCCTGAGGAGGGGGAATAAATCTCAACTATCATAAGCTAAAAATTGAAAATATTTCCTAAAGAGACTTGAAAGACAGTGCCAGTTTCTCCTCTTGAGAATGTGTTTTGCTGCTCTGTTGTTTAGTTTACTTCAAATTATATGGTTCCTTTGGCCTCTACAGTTTCAGCATCTTTGCTGAGTGTCAAGGAGAAATGCAAGTGTCCTGTGTGGAGGAGACAGTCTTCAAGCACAGGATTGAGACCAGAGTCCTAATGAGTAGTCATCCATTAGTAACAGCTCTCAGTCACCAGTGGCCGTGTGGAGAGTCTGTGTGGCTCATTATCATCCTGCAGAACCACTTGATTTGCTGGCAGCTTAATGGTTCAGTAAGAGACTTGCTCGAAAAACACAACTCAAAACTCAAGGAAGGTATTCGCTTATGTATAGTTTCTTTTGGTTTTTTTTAAAGCACTGGTCAGTTTCTTTGTGCTGTTTCACCTACCTTTCCAGCTAAGAGGGGAAAAATAGTGCCAGAGAAAACAGAATTTCTAAATTAGCCTTGCGATAAAACTATAGGTCTGTTAATTCCTAAGTGAAATCAAGGTTAATGGTGAAAGAGTTGAACAGAACTTAAAAATCAAAGATACTTTGGAAGACAACATCAAAGGCATATCAAAATATGGTGGTCTTTTTATAAGCTGCAAGCCCTGAAGAGATGGTGCCCCTAATAGAGCTGAGGGAGAATGGATCAAAGCGATGATCACATGAGTCTTTAAAGTAGAAAGAATATGTGGAGTGAATCTATGAAGAGACAGGTTTTGGATGAAACTTGCACAGCACTGGGATCGTTTATCAGATCTTGAAGCCAGTACAAATGATCAGATTTCACCAGGGAAGGAGGGAAACAATATTCAGTTCGGAAGAAGAAAACTCAGATCAGGTTTCTATCTGTGGAATAACAATATCCATGTTTAAATGTTTGTATATTTACATATATGTATGTAAACAAATGCATTTTTAAAATGTATACTTTTTGAATATTAGCCATACCCACTTTCTTCAAGAGGAATATATTCTGGTGAAACAAAAGACATCAGTGGTATTTGGTTGAGTGTTTTTTTAATTTTTACTTCATCAAGTTACAAGGAGAGAAGGAAAAGAGTTAGAGCTTTTCTGTTATTTTCTGTTGCATTTCTGAATTACTCTGATTTTCCCTTGGAACCAGCTGCTTAAGTACATCTCATCAAATGGCTAAGCTTGTCCAAATCCACTACCCTTATGTCTGAGATTTAAAAAAAAAGCAGGGCAGTGTATAGGTCTTAATATGAGTTGCTTTATATGGGGGGGTGGGAGAAATGGAAATACTGATTTGTAATTCAGTGTGTGTAGGCCTTTCTCAAAGTGTATACAAGCCCAGTGGAAAAAAAAAAGGAGCTATTTGTTCTTTTGGCAAAGGTGTGTGTAATTCTTCCACAGAGTTTTATACTATGCCTGAGGGTCATTTCTCTTTTAAAGAAGCACTGACAGCTGTGATGAATGGCATTACCTGGGAAGAGGGAATATCTAGATGTTTAAACAGATCAAGTTTCTTCTTACAGAAGAGTAAACATTACGTCACAAATCTGACTGTTCTACTTCCATGGACAATCAGGATCATTTCTATGCTACTTAAATGTGAACTGGAAAGGCTTAAGTGTAGCTGCATGCTGACATTAACAGAGAAGGGTAGTTCACAACCTGTGTACATTGTCACAGCTATCCTTTTCCATGAAGTCATGGATGAATGCCATGTGCCCATGTTGAGTTGCCTCCTTGTCAGCAGGCGAGATTGCCCGTCCATCACTATTATCTGCAACGAGGCTCATTACCTGCCAGCCAGTAAACATCTCACTCTTGCCATCTGCAGTGAATTACAAAGTGACTGGAAGAATCAGGATCAGTTTGCCTTGCAGAATGATTGTCAAGTTCATTTTCATCTTTGGAAGCCCTTTGGAAATGGGAAAGATGGTGACTGGGATGAGAAAAAGATGATGTCCATTACCCTCAGCCATGCAAGCTGACTGATACTATTCTTTACATGCCTTGAAATTTTCACAGCTTGCAGGTGAAATAATTTCTTTTATTCTTGACTGGCTGTATCATTTGTGATAAATAGTGGTGCCATTTTGGCATGAGTGGACAATGTGTTCTCTCATTCAGGAAAGATTTTTTTTAATAAAAACATTAATTGTACTCAGTACAAAGATATCTCCCATTGACAAAGTTCATGTCCAGCCAATCACTAATGCATTCAGAGAGGAGGATAGTGTATTATAATAATTTTTGCTGTTAGAATTTGTCAGTCAGTGGGGTTTTTTTCAAAACTTCCAGGTAGCTTGACAATAATTGTAAACCTTGATGTCACTGCATGGACTTACAGTGAATTTCAAGCATCTGCTTTAGGGAAGACAGAATCTGTTTCATACAGCTGTTAAACATTAAGTATGTGGGGTAGATCAAGAATTTGTCAATAATCCTTGGTACAGGGTCTGTTGGTAATGTACAGATAGATTAGATGTCCTGCTGTTGGTAGTGGGAAGGCTGACAGAAGAGCAGGAGTGTTTGGAAACAAAACACAATCTACTGGCTCTTCCCTTTGGCTTTCAGGACACACCAGGTTAGTGCAGAACCTGGCTCTGGGCTTGGGTGTCTGTCCATTTTCTTTGGCCTCTTTCTCTCAGCAAAATGCAGAGTTAAAAAAAAAAAAAATAGTGATATGTGTTTGGTATGTCAGCCAATGGCCACATGTGCAGTGAGGAAATTTTTTCTGAGAGCTCCCAAAGCTCATAATCATTGTGCAAGACATAATTATACTCTTTAGAAATCCAGATCGGTCCACAGTAAGGGGAGGATGGGAGGGAATGTTACAGACGGATTTTAACAAGTGTATGTGTCTCCTTTCTGCAACAATTTTGGTCTTAAGTGCACTTGGCTAAATTCTCATTCTCCCCCGGGAGGGTTACTGGAGGGATTTCCAGGCTTTTCTGTCTGCCTGCAGCAGGCTCATGGGGAGCAAACACGCTGACTACCATTCTTTGCACCTGCTTCAGAGAGGGGCAGCATACACTCCCAGATGCTTGCCTCAGGGTGCCAGCAGGAATAGGGGAATAGGAGGAGGCTGGCACTGCTCTTCAACAGACAGTCATCCCCCTTGGGAGTCTGGAGATGCCAGTGGGCACGATGCACCCAGGACTTTTGAGCTGAGCAAGTGTTGATGACAGTGTTATGCCTGATCCCAGTCAGATAAAGAGGTTCAGGGAAGAAAGATCTCCTGAATCCTTTCTTCACTCTCATGATGCTGTAGGAATAGCTGGTATTTAGCTCTCTGTAAGAGAAGAGCCTGGTGCTCTTTTTTAGAGAGCAAAATCAAATTAAACTGGAGAGCAGCCCCGATTTCTGCCTGTGTTTAACCATTTGCTTTTCTGAACTAATCATTGTTTTTCGTTTTGTTCCTTTTTTAATTTTATTTTTTTGCTTGATCCTTGAATTGCAAACATCATTTGCTAAAGGAAACAATTTCCTGAACAGTGATTTTGCCTGTAAAACAGAGATTCAGAATGGTCTGCCATCCCAATTTTTGGTGACACCCAGACATCTGACTGACTAGGCATATTTCTTAATTCTTTGATTTGCTATATTTTGAAACTGGAACAAATGCTTATAATAAAGCAAATGAACAATACTAAAGTAAACGAACATTACTTTCTGAATCCGTGAAGTAAATGGAAATTTTGCCTTGGGCAAATAATGTCTGGAGCTTCACAAACACCTTCACTTCATACAGAAAAGAAATAGATTTCAGTTATTTCTGTAGCATGCAGGGGTGATTGCTGCATGATGGACAGTGTAGCCTCTCTGGATCATACCTTGCTATTCAGGATGATAGATAAATGTCAGCCCTTACAGCAGGGTTTTATGTGTTGCGTTTGGTAACACATGCATACTGTTGTCACTTTTCCCATCTCCAGGAACTCTGCAGTGGAGGGATCTAATTGTTGGATGCCAGTTTATCAAAAGCATTTAGATGTTTAAAGATGTCACTGATTGCCTGAAGGTACTTTCAATAGCACATTAGCCGGTTAGGGTTGTTCCTTTGGCACTGGGCGCCTATTAAAATTCTGGTCGCTGCCTGCTGTTACATTTGATTATAAAAATTTCTAAAAATTTATTATAAAAATAAAGATTTTAAGATCTTTGTTGCCACATCCAAGGCTTGCCAGCTTGCCCATCCAAATTGTGAGTGGCCTCTAGGCTTCTCCTATATGAAGCATGTGAGGATGTGATATGGCCTGCTTCTTTCAAAGTACCAAGAAGCACAAAAGTATTGAGAAGAGGGCATAAATGAGAGGAAACTAGGAAAATGTGAAATTTGGACCGATTTTGCAAAGGGTAGAGAAAGCCTGTGCAATGAGCATTGCACTGAAAGCCACAAGTGTTATCATTGTGCTGTGCTTGCTGAGCAGGGATGAGATGGATCTGAAGGATGGCAGCCTTGCTGTGGACTTCACATTCACGCTGAAATACTTAGCAGCCAAATCAGCTGCAATGTCAACTTGAGCTATTCAACAGTCAGCATAGCTAGCCTTGATAAACTGCATCTCAGATAAACTGCATCTCAGAAGAAGATACCTACATCACCAGTCCAGGCAGAGAGAAAATCTCTCCTTTATGCTGTGTTTTGACTATTACATGCTTCCAAATGGTATATTTAGTGACACTGATAGAGAAAAGATGTCTCTAAGTATCGAGCAAGAAGGAAATGATAGAACACCAAGCTGTTGAAATAGCATATCGACTAGCCAAAAGAATGTCTGGCCACATTTTTAGATGTAAAATCAGCATGATTATTTAGATCTTAGTTGAAACATGCTAAGTTATACTTGCAAAATATCCAGCCCTTTGTTTGTGATAATTCATGAAAGTAAGAGCTTTTTCCCTGTGTGTGGTTAACTATTTCTGTAGAGGTGTTTGTGTTCTAAAGTTTCAAACACACATTTTTAAACCAAATCAAATGGAAATGTCACTCCTTGTAACAGGTCTCATTCTTTAGGGTTTTTGAATTGCAAAATATCTAAAAAAAACCTGAGACAAACCTGAATCTAAAAGTTGCAAAGCCCTAGATACCCTTACTCTGAAGAAAAAATAGAGATTTCCCAGCAAAGTAGCTCTGTCAAATAGCAATAGAATACTTGCAGTTACACAAGAAGAATTCAACACACTTGACATTTTGCAAGAATTTAAGAGTTTTCATAATTTGGAAAGAGTTTTGGAAGTGCTTTAGATGGCATACTATAAAAAATAGTAAAATGATGAAACATTTCAGGATTTCATATATATATATATATATATATATATATATATGTATTTCTTTTTTATTTGCTGATATTTTCCAGAAGGACTACATAAAAATTGTTGGGCTAATAGAGAAATTCCCACCAAGTTCACTGTGCCTTAAATCAGATTAATGGCAATTCAGAACTCCTAAAAATAGCAAGAAATGGGTTTTGGGAACCTTTTAATTGAGAAAGTACATTTGCAATACAAGCATTGAATTACATTTCCTCCTAGACTTTGTTTGACAGAGTTAGTTTCGTTCTCTGACGACTGCCAATGCACGTTTTTCAGAGATGAAGGTGGTGTTCTTTGCGAAGTGTATGGCAAAGTGAATTACAGAATGAGACATTTGTAGGGTTTTAGCTGGTAAAACACCTACAAAAGGATGCCTACATGTAGGATTTTAGGAAGAACTTGACTGAACTAAAGCTTTAATACTTAAATAACTGTGGCACTGTTTGCTGGTGCAACACTCGTTAAGGCAATTGTGGGTTGGTACTTTCCTTTGCAATACAGGAAGTTCAGCACAACTGTCTAAAGAAATGGTGGTCCAACATTCTTAACAGCATCTTTCTTCTAAAGGTGGAGATAATACAAGGACTCCACCATCTTTTCCTCATTCAAATTCTTCCTTGACTTCCCTACCTGGAAGGTATAAATACCAGTGTGAAATGGAGTTCTAATTCCTTTTCACTCACAATTTCACAAGTTGAGCAACTTGTTACAGTTTATCACAGTTGGGAATTGGTTTGATTTTGTTAGTTTATTTTGGTGGAGAAGTTTATAACATCCAGGCAGCTGAGGAATAAACAACACCTCTCTCAGTTGCCAAATCCTCCTCAAGTGACTCCTTAAGATGGGGAGAACGACGTTTTAATTGAAGTACCACATTCCACAGCTGAACCAAAAAAGGTCACGCTGAAGTATGGATGTGGCTGGATTTCAAGGCAGAATCAATGGTCATATTGAAGCTTTTCTTGTAATTTTCTGTCTGCATATCTTTAATCCAAGTGATGTAAGATTAGCTTTTCTCCCAAGATTTCTACAGTATATTTTTCAAGAAGTACTGGTGGAGGAAAAATTTGGTGGTATCTAGATGGCAGTAGGAAATGCACACTTTCTGGTTGTTTTCAGTGGAAGCTGAAATACATTTTCAAATAACTGTACCCTTCTTTTTAGAGATTTTTGGGACTGCACATGCATGTATATAAACAGGCACTTGTGACTGTGTCATAAGATGATAAAGTTGTTGGAAAGCAGTGCCTGAGTCTGTCTGTCTCTACAGTTCTAGAGAACAAGGATGTGATGTATACATGTAATTGTACTGCAGATACCCAAGATGATTAAGACAGGAGTTAGGTTTGAGGGTTGCCACAGAAGGACCTGCATCTAGAAAGAGTATCTGGGTATTTTTACAGATTGGTACTGTTTGAGCACAGAAAGCTGTGGGAGGGAAAGAAGGTAGAGTTTTATCAGTGTTTCAGCTAGACATAACCAGCGCAGGGAGTTCTAATATGCGATCTTTGATGCATCATTATTGCTTGCAGGCTTTGGAGATAACTGCTGCTAATAAATGAGGACAGGTTTTCCTTCACTTCAAAATGTTGCTATCTTGCTTTTTGTAAGGTCCTTCACTGAGTCTTGCACTGAGATTAATTCTTCAGAAAACAGGATCATCCTTCATTTGGCATTTACTCAATCATTTACCTTCCTGCATTTTGCCCAGGCCACATTAGACTTTTCATATTTTATTTGTTCTTGCCAGACCACATTTATTCATTAGCTGTATTTATTGTAGTTATGGTTGAGACAGCACTTTTATTGCAAGCTCCCTATCTTTGGTGGTTTATAACTTTCTGAAGCAATTACTTTTTTGGCTGAAGTTTCTCAAGCTTGTTCTAAGCTCAGAGGTGAATAATGTTTCAGTAAGGTTGAAAAAATCCATTAGGCCATTTAGGAGGACTAAACGTTCCAATAAACGTAGGTGCATTTATTTTTTGATGACCTACTTACTCCAATAAAGTACATTATTATTCTGTTTTCTCCTGTTTTAAATTATGTTGTCTTTTAAAGGAGAATGAGGACGTTTTATACCAGATCTTTAGACGGGCTTCAAGCAAAGTTTGTTCACCTGCAGTTTTATGCAGGCAAGCACACTTGTTCCCTGCACTGAGCTCACAAACAGGATTGTTTATGGATGCAAAAGCTTCTGGAGTTCAGCACATTGTTCTCTGCAGGAAAACAACAGCTCAGTCCCTTGTGATTCTGGTGGATAGCTGGCACTGCATATGCAAGTCTGACTACACAGTGCAAGGGTAGATAGACAAAATGAGGCCGTCTTTTGAATATAGGTCTTTAGTTGTGCAATGATGCTAACTCAGTATGAAGATTGAGATATTGCTTGTGCAACAGTCCACTGAATATACTTCTGCTGTCTTGCAGGCATAGGATACAATTTTTCATCATGCTGTCCTGGACAATGCGCAATAATTTGACAAGTGATAGTCTTGTGCAATTGAAAAGGCAGTGCTTTTTTTCTTCTTTTTTTATTGAACTTCTGCATAGACAATGTAATTAAATTCAACTATGCTTTGTCTCATGTCTACAATGTGCCTTTTAGCACATATGTAATGCTTAGTGTGTTGCATACATTGTGAGGAAGTTCTAATGTTTATGCATACTGATGTAGCATGAAAATATAGCGACCTTTACTTACTAAAGTAAAGGTATCATAAGTTTATGCCAGTGTAACTAAGAGCAGAATTTGGCCCAGTATGATTACATGTACTGATGAACTTTGATGCTAAACTCCATGACCATTGCACAATTAAAATCTCAGCTTTAACAGTGCATTTGCCTAGGTTTTCATTTAATTACACATATTTGGCTGAAAGCTTCAAAAATATTAATATTTTAAGTCTCTTCTCATGTTTGTAATTGAACTTTTTTGTGTGATTGTTTGGTGCAGTAATCAAAAGGACATTAGCATGGACAGGAAATGAATCTGGAACTCTAGAGATTAATATTAATCTGCTAATGTCCTATCCTGATGTTCTCAGGAATCCTTTCTTCTCTAGCACATTATGGTACTTTAGTAATCAGCAATTAGGGTAAGGTTTTCTCAGGCCTGAACTATGTCCTCATATGTCTCTCATTTTCTGATTGCTGTGGGAATGGTGGTTCTGTCCCCCATGGAGTCAGAGCAGAACGCAGTGTTTCTTCTCTGAGAGCCGTACTGCTTAGACAAACGCAGGGCTGGAGGCTTAGCACATTATCAGAATGAAGATTTCAGAGATAGGGGAGTTTAACCTCAGGTTATATTTCTGTGTGGGATTTGCCATGCTTCCATGCTCGTAAATATTTACCTTGATCCTTGTGGTATCTCTGAATAGAACCGTGGGCTCAGTAGCGCTGGCCCTGACCCACAGCAGCACATCACAGCCTGGGCCTTGCTGAAATCTGCATCATCATCCTCTGATTGTGTGTTTCAGACAAGACTTCTTTGCAGACCCAGTCTTGTAGTGTCAGGCAAAAGGTCAGAGGGACTGTGCAACCTCTGCCCATTTATCACCTTCTGCAAGAGACCTTTTTCTCCCAGCCCACAGACACACTGATGCTTCTGCAGAAATCATTGTAGCCCTTGGACTTCAATAGACTTCACTGATAGTGCTTGAGTTTACATATGTAGCATTTAGGCAGCAGATCTGTAAGCCACAGTATTTCCTCCCTGTTACTTCCTCCACTTGCCACTCCCAAGATGGTCTGAAACATTGCAACTCCATGGCATTTAGGAAATACAGACCTGTCTCCAAGTATCCCACTCTCATTTGCATAACAAAGCTGAACAGTGAAATGTGCACAGAACAAGAGGTGAACAGAGAGAATTCATTTTCAGGTTTTCAGAGCACTGTAGGATTCTGTGGGTTGGTTCAGAGAGAGGGAGGGTTGGTGTGTGTTTTCTTTCTTTTCTGGCATAAGTGCCCCTGGTTTTGCTCCAAAAAATTAATTGATAGTCCATTACAAACTTCCTACATTTGTTCTGACTTCTACTTCTATTTTGAATTTCTATTATGCAATTCCATCTGAATAAAAAACCCTCTCGAAGGTGCAATATTGAGATGCAATATTGACTTGATTGTAGCAGATCATTCATTTTTCCCCCTAAACAAAATTTCATTGAAATTGTTGTATTTTCAGTGCTTCACTTTTGATAAATCGGCATCTTCCAATGGCCATATGTTCTATTGGAAAAATCTCAAGTCATCCTAGTTGTATGCACCCAGATGATACTCAGTTTCATGATCTGTTCCGTCGTATGGTATGTGGTGCAGAGAGAGGAAAACAAGAAAGTGATAGTGGAAATGACACTGAGGCTTGTGCTTGCACTTCAGAATAAGCAGATTAGAGTCCAAGCCCCGCTTAAAGCTTCAAGTTCAGTAAAATTTGTTTTGGTTTAGGATACAGAATAGTTTCCATTTGTCTCAAGTTGGGTTGTTTCTTTCCTGTTTATTCCAATGAAAAATGCCTACATAATCTGAGCATTTTATTGGCCAGATACTTATTAGTGTTTTTGCATGATATTCAAGTAATTGAGCTTCCACTCGTCTTAACAGTTGAGATGGATGATAAAGTTAGTTTGAATTCCTAGGAAATAGGAATCAAAATACCATTGTAAACCTCAGGCTTAGTTTTTCTGTGCTACCATTTCCCACCTGTACATACATCGCTCTAAATTATAAAGGGTACTTTAAAAATAGTTGTTGCCAAAATGGAGAAGTATGGACTATACAAGTACCTGGAAAGGTGAAGAGAATGAGCCCAGAGTCTGGGGCCATTTGTGGGGTTGGAGGGAGGGGAGACAGGTAAGAAAGCCTAGATTTCTCTGGCTGTACAGTTTCTGCTATGGCAGTAGGGTTAAAAGGGAAGAGATTCACTTCAGAAGGACAGAAGAGCCAAGTATATTATGACTCATGAGTGCAGACAGCTTGCACTGGTGTGGTAAGCAAACCTACCTGCCCAAGCTGCCCAAACTCTATCCCAACTCTACAAATATCTGACATTCTTTTGAAACAACAACCCTTGAACTGTACCAGTTTATTACCAAACATTTTCAAGAAAACCATAACCACTTATGATTTGTTTTATTACCTTGAATTTTGAGCCATTGGACTTCAAAATCTGCGTCGTTTTCAGGCAGCATTGCAGCAGTGGTGGATAGAGAGCTGGGTGGCAGCAACATTTGACATCCCAATGCCTAGTACTAATTCTAAGTGATATCAATTCTTTTTGCTCTAGCACTGAGGTCAGGTGCATCCTCCATCTGTGCTCCATCTGCTCAGCAAAGAATGCTGATCTGGTGTTCTGTACCTATTGCAGTATATTTGTCTTGCTATTAGATATAAAAAGGACAAAAGGCCCTGAGGACATCCACAATGTACAGGTATTTTTAAAGGTTTGGCTGAAAACATTTAAACTTCTATGGCCAGCAGGAGAGCTGCAGCAAACAAGATTTCTTTAAGTTTCCTTTAGAGCCCTTATTTTCTCTGGTTTTCCTTTTCCAAAGGATTCCTGGTTCTCAGAAATATGAACAGAAGTTGCAAAAAAGCTCACTCGAAGCACGGCCTTTATGCTAAGGCTCTCAGTATCTCAGATAGTGACTGTCTTATGGCTGATGGAACTTGGGTCTTCTACCCTCTTTGAACTGTGTTGCATGGATCCAGGTCTTTTTCTTGTAACCATCACATGTTGTCATTTTAAAACAACAGTTTATATATTCCCAAGTGCCAAGGGAAAACTGAGGCAGAAAATGACTAAATCATACTATGGAGTGAGTATCAAAGCAGAGAATGAAATCCCACATTTAATGCTGGCTTCTTGAAATCCAAGGCATAGCTGACTGATGGGACCAGCTTTTCTGAAGATAGCTCCAGACTCATCATGTTTTCTGTCCATTTCACCTTTGTCTGAGTACTTATGGCTTAAATTCAGGAAGTTCTGTTTAGCTAAGTATCAAAAATGGTAGGAATTTGAATATTTATATTTTCAGAAATGGACTGTAAGTTATTTAAGAGCTGTGTTGAATAGGATATTTTTTGTCCCTTAGCATCATAGGTCTAGCAAAATGTATTGTATGTATAGACAAAGTCGTTTCAAAAGTCCATTATATGTATTTAGCAATAAAGAGCTCAGAAATTCTATCAGTGTTTTTAAAGTTTGAAGAATATTCAGAGTCCAAATATGCGACACTTCCCAGAAGAAAATGCCTGTTGCCTTTGTTGTTCCCTCCCAAACTGGCATGGTTAAAGGATTAGTTACTCAGCAGTGTTCTGGGTAAAAGATTAGGCTGGTTTGCATTTTTTTGTAAGGCAGTTCACCCTTCCCCATGACAGAAAAGGACAGTTGTATTTATACTGACAAGAACTGTAAATCAGAATTGGAATAGATATTGGCACTGGCTCTTAATCATTCCTGGGAGTTGGGATCAGGTATGGCTTGCATTTGTACTGCAACTCTAAAAGGCCACAGAGTACTTTCCAAAAACTGAACAATGCACATGTCCATTTTCTGTGAGTTCAGCTATAGCAGGCTGCAGCCCACTGCTCAAGCATCTGTTGAAGGAATGGGCCCGTTAAAAGAACACAGCATCGCTGTAGTGTGGTGGTGCATTTTAATTGTCTCCTGCTCTACTTTTTTATGTTTTTTCATCCCTGTGGAAAATCAAGTTCTCCTCCAACTGGTCAGAGGTGTTCACACGAAATTACTTGCCCTGGAATTCACTATGAGTCACCCTGATTTCAGAGAATACTGCCCAGATGTTTTCTTGTTCCTTAGCAGTTTGCTCTAAACTGGTCTTGCATAATCTTCATTTTCTCTAGGGTGCAGGAATGTGGAGAGTTTGGCGGTTGGTAGGTTGTTGGCAGGATGGAGATCCTTAAAAGATCTTCTCTTTCCACTGTTGCTCATCACTGACCTATCAAGTCAGTGGTACCAGGTAGCCATGGCGGGCTAAGTGCTCTGGAATAGCTGTTTACCACAGGGCTGGTGGAATTTTGTCATAATTCTGCAAAGCTTCACTAAACCCTAGACCATCTTTCTTTCTTTTCTTGTTTTTAAAGAGATGGTTGCAAGTAAGGGTTTGCACAGTCTATTGCAAGCCGTCATGTTTTCATAAGCATTTACAGATTTGAGTCACAGCTTTCCCATATCTGGCAGCAAATACTGATATGAGAAAGGAAAAGAGATCACTCCCTTGATCAAATTATATTTTTTCAGTTTTTACATTGCCCCAGCTGGAAATTACTCATTTTCCTAACACAGCTTTGGTCTTCTACCCAGAAAGACACTTGTACACGTGCAGAAAAGGTGAGGGAGCTGTACTTTTGGTTTATTGTTATTATTTCATTTATTAAAGAAAAGTGTCCATATTTTTCCTTTTTTACTAAAATTTTGAAGATACAAATATGCATGAAGCTTTCCATATCATTATGATAAGGTGCTGAGCACTCACAACTCTCTTGGAAGCTGGAAAAAACTAACAGTATTAGGACCTTCTAAAATTAGTCATCTAAGATCTTTTAAACAAAAGTCATCTTCTACTTACACAACATAGAAGATTTCATACAGCTATACAACTGGAAGTGTAAATGAAGGTGTATTTCAGTCTCTTGTCTTGCTGATCTTTTGTTGTATAGTATAGCTCAAATGTCTGACTTCTTTTGGTATTGAACAAATCCCAGGGGTGCTTAATCTGAAGCACAGTTTTTATAGGTTAGGGAAGTGAATAACAACTTACCAAAGCATGTGTTTCCTGCTGTGGAAGACTATGAGAATGGGTTGATTTAGCATGGCATTTTGTTTTACTGTCACTTGCCCTAGGGCAAGTTTCAAAGTTTCAAGTTTCAGTCTGTTTCAAAGGTTTGGTCAGGATCAGTGGCCAGACTCACCTGGTACAACTCCTCGCTTTGGGGATGACAGTGAAAGCATATCACAGGATCATTAAGGTTGGAAAAGACCTCCAAGATCATCAAGTTCAACCTTAATGTCACTTGGTAATTCCTAGGTTAAAGCTATGGGCACAAAGCAGTACTGAAACTCAGATGAGACCTTCTCCAGTCTGAGCTGATGGCCACTTAGTATTGTGACCTTCCAAGAAACTCTTGATCCAGCCTTTTATTTTGGGGAAATGAGACCAAAAACATCATGTTCTTTGCATGCTCTTGGCAGCAAGTGGTTCTGTGTGGGAACCCAGATCTTCAGTGCCTCACATGAGGGGATCTTAATCCAAACAGGGAATCTGAACAAGAGTGCTGCATGTGCCTATATAAACTGTATGCAAATCCCATTGTAATGAGACATTCCTGAGGTGATTTCTGAACTCCTTCGCCCCAGTCAGGTGAATTCTCCCTAGCTTAGACCTATGCTCTTCACAGAAGGCGGTGGAGTAGAGAATGTGTCACTGATAGTGTGTTTCTTAGGTCTTGTGGTTGCAGAAATGTGACTGGAAGAAACATCTGCAGATGTCTGGGTTGTACAGGAGTTAACAGAGAGAGTGATTTAGGCCACCAAATGTGGATATTTTATTGTGGCCCTATTGTAACTATTCATATATTTTATATCTTCTAGTGACTGCACAATCCCGGGACTTGCCTTCTGGCTATGATTTATTTTTCCTGTTAAGTCATTGTTCATCATTATGACCTGAGATTATTTTTCTGTGTAAATTTAACAGAGAAGCATTCTTGAACTTTTGAACACATTTTTAATTTTTAAAAAGCAGCAGAACTCTCTTTGCTCTCCTGTGATTATGATACTAAGCAATTATAACTCTTTACCCTTTGGTCTGCACAGCATTCTTGTCAGATGAGTATAGAGAGAGGCTTAAATCAGGACACTGCCCCTGAACCCCTCACAAGCTATGGACTTTAAAGGGCTTTTTAAGCCTGGATCCACACACAGTCTTGTCTGAACATCGGAAAGAAAGCACAGAAACGTGCCAGGGAAGCAAGGCTGTGCAGTCATCGATGCAGATGTAATTTTGTTGTTATTGTTAACACTGAAATCCTAAAGGAACAAAGTTTAGTATGGGAATCCGTTGAAGGGGAAAGAAGGAGGTCTGCTAGTAGTTGACCATGGCAGATGTCAGATGAGGAATGCAAACGACTCTTAGGAAGACTTGGAAGGTCACTTGGGCAGTCCTAGAGAGGGCAAGCAGGCCTTCCTGGCCACCCAGAATTTGGCATGAAGAGAGAAGCAGGTGCACCTCTGAGTAGATGAGAGGGTGTTCCCCTCGGCCTTTGGAGAATTTTAAAGGGACAGGTACAAGGCAGGTCTCGCATCTCGATTCTTCAGAGAGGGAAGGTCACAGAAATTGTGTAACTGTTGTTGCATGGGGTTGGAGTATCAGGATAGTTTTCAGAAGAGGTTTAGTGCTTGAAGCAGGGAGTCTTTGCTTGACAGGATGAGAACTCCAGTTTTGCCTTTTCAGTTGATACACAAAAGGCTGAGTAATCCTTTCTCTTACCATTTGTATTTTCTTATACTTGCCTAGAAGAATGCAATGATAGCCTCTTCATTAAAGCAAAACCTGGCATTTCTTAGGTGAAAAGAACTATCCAAAAGATGGATTAGATATACATGTATTTAATTGTCATTCACATTTTTCTGTTCATGCTACTTAACAGTGTTTTGCTTACCACTCAATTAATCTCTGTCCCAGTTTACAGTCTACATTTTTCTGCCAAGCCCAAAAGCTCCCTAACCTTTGTTACTTTTTGTTTGAGCATCTTTGTGGATTTGTATTTCACTCCTCACTCGCTCACCTCTTTCCCTTTTGTCTCCCTTTGCTATCTACATGTAAGTTCACGATTTTCATTATGGGTAAGGAAGCCTGTTTGTATTTGCCCCAAATGTTGAATCTACTGAAAGGGGGCAGGGGGAGAAACTAAATTGGAGTGAGTCATCATTCTTGGCTCCTTGAAAGCTGGAACCAACTTCAAAGGGAGTCTCAACTTGGGGGCAGTTGCACAGATGAATCCCAAACCTTTTTACATCCTTCTCTTTCTTTCCTCCTCCTCTCTTCTCATGTAGTCCGAACAGATTTGGCAATTTCAGTTAAGCACGTCTGTGCAGATTTTTAAAATCCATTACATAAGTTTGTTAGTTTAAGACTCTTTTCTTCGACATATGAGCCTAAAATGGCTTTGATTTAAAAATGGAACTTGGCAGGGAATTTGTTCATATGGTAAGATATGTTTTTTTCTTAGTTTGGTTTCATTTATAATATGTTTTAATCATTTTTGTTGTTTTCAAAACAAATGGTGAAATATGGGGTTTTTTCTTCTGTTTCTGGCTACCCTCCTCTGAAAGGCCTTACTTCTCCCTGTGTGTTTAATTTGGTGCTTGAAAAAGCCTTTTTAGGCAGAGGCTGCAAAATGTAGACTTAACATGCCTGTAAGGAAGGAAAATTCAGACAGAGATCCTGCTGACCAGAATGGTGGATCTCAGGGAGCTTCTCTAATAGCAAGTAGAAGGGTCACTCCTTCTTCACATAGAAGTGTGTCACTCCACATAGAAGTGGGTCTCAGAGTATGTACAAATATAGAAAATAAGTGGAATACAAGGAAAAGAAAGGATAAAAACAAGGTGGGACAACACTGTTTCTATATTCATGGTCAGTGCATCGTGATTATCTGAACAATTGTAGGTTTAGGGAAATTTTTTTTCACAGTCTGAGGTGCAGCAAAGCAGATTGTTTTTCTAGTTCCCAGAATAGGGGGGAACTGCATACTTTGTTTTGCCCAAATATCTCAAATTTCCTGTATTTTCTTACAGTAGTTTTTCTTCATGGTCTTCTTACTACCCACAGTAACCCATAGAAGAGATTTTTGCCCTTTAGCAGGTGTTTCAGACCATGTATCCTGTTAAAATCTGTACAGTAGAATTGGGTCCTAATTTTTCAAGTGATCTTGTCTCTCTGTGTGCACATCCCAACTTTTCTAGGGATGGGAAAGCAGGATACAAGTTAAAGTTGTGTTCAGTCTTGGAACCTCAGAATAATGCCTTTGAAAGAAATGCAAGGCTGACCACCTGGTCTGCCAGTTGCACCTAGCTATGTAGGAGACCCCAGCTTGTGTTTATGGCCAGACTGGCTGAAACAAAATACATGTTGCTTTTGCAGAGGACAACAGCAGGGAAGAGCATCATCAGCACAAAGAGCAATCTCTCTTTTTGAAAAGGGACAGGCCCTAGAAAAAAAAAAATCTTCTCTACTCATCCTTTGCGGGAAACCCAGCTGCCATTGCTGACAATTTAGGATGAGAAAGAGATAGACTCTGCATGACTAAATCAAAGGAAGGGAGGATCCACTACAGAAAACTGTGGTAAAGGGGAAAAATTTGCAACTACACTTCATCCTGGTTAAAGCTGACGTATGAGGTAGAGGTCGGAGATGGGCTTTAGAAGACTAGCCAGAAAAAAACACACACAAAAATAAGAAAGCAGAAGGCATGGGTGGTTGTGGGGATTAGTACTGACATATGGAGCCTATCAGCTTGAAGTTATATGTTCAAATCTGACCTAGGTCAATCATGCCCCAAAGTCATTACTGTTGAACAGCTGTTGGATGGCCTCTGTGAAATGACTTAGTGGTTTGAGCCCAGTTTCTAGTGGCAGGTGTCCACATTACACAAAACCCATCTGTATTAATTACCTCCCTATATCTGGCAATCTCACCAGAAAGACCATATACTAAGGGTTCATCACAGAGACTGAGCTATCCCATTTTATCTTGGGTGGCCCTTCAAGGAAGAGGCTGAAGAACTTTGGATAAGTAATATAGGAGAAGACAGCACATTCCCTGCTCTGTGGTTCAAGTCAGACCACCAATTTCAAACCCCTCAGACCTGCAGATTTCACTAGTGCTGTGTTTACTCTTGAAGTCAGCAGAAAGTATTTCATAACTGGCTGCTTGCATGATGTTGAATATACATCATTTGGTTTCTACTTTCGGATCATAATAATATAAACAGGAAAAGTACATTTTGAATTTCATTAAGTTCTTCCTCCGCTGTTTATAAAAGATAAAAAACTTCTTGCTCCTTTTTTTTCCCCTAAGGATTGATTGGTGTCATGTACATATTCGTTCACTTCTGTTTATGCAAGATAATAATAGTATTAACATGGAGGTGGAATAATGGTGTTTATAGTTCCATCACCACTGTTTATAGAAGATAAAAACAGTTTAAAAAACAGAAAAAAGAAAAGTAGTGAGAGAACATTTGCTGTTACATACATATATTATTTTTCCCCACTTCTATTTGTAAATAATGTAAAAGGCAAAAACGTGTTGCAAGTTGAAGAGTAGTTGATTCTGTTTATAATATTTCTGTACTACTTACCTAAGATAAATTAATTTGGAGTTGATGTAATAAGCAGCTTGGAGGGAGAGAATTGGGGTGAAAGAGGAACTGGTAGGGTTAAGTCTGATACTCTTAGTACCTTGTAATCCTTTCCTTTATTAAGAAACAGGAAAGATGCATACTGAATCTTCCTAGTGGGAATATGATGCCACCAGTGAGGCTGGGGACACATGGTGCTGTCATGCCAGCCAATGCAGCGGCTACCAGAGGGCTTGGAGGCATTCTCTGGCAGGAGAGCTCTCAGAACAGAAAGGATACTACAATAGCTTGGAAAGATCTCATGAACGTTAAACCCCTTGGTATCATTGTCCATGGACTTAGTCCAGTAATTGTGTGCCTGTATGGCTCTGTTTTGTTCTGCAGCTTTGAAGTCTAATCCTAATTACTTCAGGGAGAAAGGCTTCTAAAATGTCTGCATTTCAGAGAGACAGGGAAATACTACCTTTGAGGCAAGCCCTATTGTTGGTCCTGCTCAGTCCTTCTAATTCACTCCTGCTCCTACCCTAGGCACAGGCATATTGACAGATGAGGGAAGCTGGCAGATGTGCATATTTCCTTGGCATGAGACTGATGCTCTGGTTCTCAGTGTCAACCAGAAAGACCACTTATACTTAATAAAAGAACAACTGTGTGGACATTAATACATGTTCAGGCAAAAAGTCCAGGAGTATTCGCTTACTTTTCCAAATGAGTTTGCTCGGGCTCCAGTTACACCCTTTGTGTGTTTGCTTTGCCCAAACATTCAAGCAGACAGGCTTGAAAAGATGTTATACACTTTCAGGTAGGGAACTATCAGCTCACTTTTGTACTCACCCTGTAAGTGGTAAGTGCTGTGAGAGATTGCTTTTTGCACATGCTTCTCACCTCCCTTGTGAAGGTAAAGGAATCAGCCCAGGAGTTGGCTTGACCTTCTCCAAGTGGTGATGGACTCTCTTAAGGAAAAAACAGTGGGAGAAAATCGAACTGCATCCCTAATCAGGAAGCTATAGAGTATCGGGAAATCTGGAATTGCATAAAAAATGCTTTTTGTCTTCTAAAAGAAATCACCATCTTTTATAATTTCATAGCAGCATTTTTTCCTCTCTAATCCTGAGTATACCTGACTCACAATGATTTCTTCATCTCTTCTTCCCCATTCTTACTTCAGCTCAATAGATGGCTGCAAGGCAGACCATTTAAACATATGCATAAGTCCATTTCTGTTAAATGGATCCTGAAGTAGAAGTTGAATTTTAATTTTAATTACATCCTTGAATCCCATTTCATTCACACATTTGAATTTAAGCATGAGCTTGAGTACATGGCTTTAGGGGTCAAGGTTTAACATTAATGATGTCAGGATGCAAAACAATGCTGTGAATCAGTTGTGTGACATGGTCCATTGCATTGCTTGATGTCACCTATGTATCCCTGCTCCATATGTCAAATACTTGAAGTAGATTGTGTGTGCTTAGTGAGCAGCATTGCCCAAGGTAGATTAAAAAATAGGTTTTATTGGAAAAAAATTGCAATCTACATGTGGACCTTCCAAAGGCAGATAAGGGTATGAATTTGGCAGGTAAATGAATCATTGAAAATTTCTCTCTACTAATTGCCAGCTCTTACTTCTCTTAGTGCTGACATGGATGCAAAGAGAAAGGATAGATCTGTCAGCAAGTTGAGAAAGAGTTTAAAGGAACTTCAATGAGAAAGTTTTGTTTTTCAGATGAATATATTGTCATGGGTACAAAATGACATTTCCTGAAGTGAAGGCCATTCTCATCCCTATCCAGAGCATTACAACATACAGGAATACGTGTCTTAATTATGGTGCTTCTGTGTCTAAAAAAGGCTCAGAAATTTCACTTTTCAGAGTTGTATAATCAAGTTGCTCCACCTTGCTATTAGGCATGAATGGCAGTCAGTGCTCCAGGGAAGCCTGAAATTGAAAGAGCAGCAGGTGGGGAGCAGTGGGTCAGGATGGGTATGCATTTAGGAGAGCTGTGTGGGGAGTCCAGAAGTAGAATAGCGGGAAGTGCTGTAAATTGGATTGAACACGTTGCTAGTGGACAGGGTGAAAGATTATACAGCATTTGTCTGTGTGACCGTAATGAGCTTTTTTCCCATAAAAGATTTGGGGAGAAAGTACTGTGTATGAATAGGGTCCCTTTAAGAAGCACTTTTCAAAGAGCTCATTTTCGATTCCAATCATGTATATGCCCCAGCAAGACTGTAGCCAGATGTTTGTAGTTCTGAAGAAAACAGCCCAACCCTTTCCTTATCATCTACCGGAGATAACAGACTTTAAAAACTCAATGGCACTTTCGATAACTTCTAACAAGAACTGGGACTTGCTTGGCCCCATTTGTCTGGTCAAGGCTGTATTTCTGCAATTTATCCCATGGAGATTTTCAGCAGAACCTTACACTTAGTGTCTAAATTAATTATATTCCTTCCTTTTTGCCATTACAAAAACCACTCTGCACTATATACGTTATGCTAAAGGTTTTGTCATGAACACAATCTGTAAAAGCTTTTTCAGCTTCATCATTTTGACAAGCTGATTCCATTAAACCCTTCCCAGTGATCACGTCTGTGTGGTGCACATGGGGGAAGTCGTTCACTCACATGGTTTTCCCTTCTTTGAAGCTAGGAAACAGTGATCATCTCTCGGGTTACATGTTAGGTCTTATCACTAAACCTGTCCCCAGGAAAACACATTTTGAGGGAACACAGACATTTTCTGTGTAGCTCTGTTAGTAGATTAATCTTCTCAGTGGTGTAGTCCTTAAATTTTCTTTAAGGCTCTTTTAGGACAGAGACATAGTCTTAGCTTTTAAAGTGTGTAGGTAGGTGGGTATCTTTGCATTAAAAAGCTCTGAACACCTAAGACATTTCTCAGTATTTTTTACCGTTCCAATAGCACTGAAATGGAAATAGTTGAGTGCTTTGAATAACAAAACTCTCTCGTTTTTCTCAAATTCGTGGTTTACTCAAAATCCTCCTGTGAAGGTTCACCACAGTCTGGTGATACCTCTGCCAGATACCTTGCACTATTGGAGGTTTTAAAGGGGTCTGGACAAACCCTGGTAGTTCTGATCCTGCCATACTGGCAAGTGCTAGATGCTGGTGATTAAAGCTGGAGCTGATAAATGATAGAGCTGTTAATAAAAGAAAAGGATGCTTTATTTTGAAGTGCATTCTCTCACAGCATACTTTCTAAGTCAGCTATTTTAATATCAATTTTTGGCAATAAGGAAACTTAAGGTTTTGTGGCTAAAGCAGATAGGAGCCTGGAGGGGAATCAGATCCCGCAAAACCTGTGTTTGTCTTCAAGGAATGCTTTTTATCTGCCTTTGCTAAAAATGAACGTGGCGTAGAGCTACTTCTTTATTTCACTCTCAGTAAAGCCGGTAGAACATTAGATGCCGACCTTGGTCATGAGTACAACCAGCAGACTTTCTAGGATAGTTGTCCGTGCAGAATAGCATTGCCTACAGCATGCTTTAGCATCTCAGATTCATTAATTCATCTATCTGTGCCACAAACAAAAAGGAATATTTATTTTTTGCAACTGCTGATAACTTCGCCTTCCTTCCTTGTCCAGGCATTTCCACAGATACTCGTATTTCTCAAGCTGATAGATTTCTGATCCCCCAGACTGAATAGCTGTATATCTCAGCTTCCCATCTTATAGGAACTTTATCTTCCTCATTTAAAATAGCAAAAGCACTGTCTACATGAACAGACCATTATCCTGGTTGGGTTGTTAAACTTACTGTAATGCTGACTTTATTTTCTTGTAACAGTTCTGAACAAAATGTTTCCTTTGAAAGGTCTCAGACCTCTATCCTCCCAACTCCTAATCACAGTAATATCCAACCTCAAGGAGTCATTAGTGAAGACTCAAACAATATCCTGTAACAAGTCAGCTATGAAGAAATTGGCATAGTTTATCTCTCTGATGCATGTTCATATGAAAATAATGGGTTGCAAAATAAAGGTAGCATTGCTCTCATGCTATACCATATCCATTGGATCCGAGTCCTTTCCCCACCAACACATCTCCCAGACTAACCCTGAGTATAATTGCAGTCACAGGGTCCCCTCTATAGAACTGATGTGTTCTTAGACTATAAAGCCAGTTCATTGTGCTGCTTCTTAAACTGGCTCACCTATAAACCCCTATTTAGTCATGGTAAGCTGTTGCATTTTTAGATAACTGGGAAAATGGTATAATGATTATATTCAAATCCAACCCTTAAAGAGGGGTTTACATTTCTGGACCAAATGGATGCAGTGAACTGTGTAAACTGAGTTTGGATGAGTTCTTGGGGTTGTTTCGTTTTGTCTTTGTGAAATGGACACTTAGCTTTGCAGGAAAGCTGATAAGTAGCATAAACTATGTCTCACCTCTAGGAGACTGTAAAATCTGGGTGTCTG